>NC_139722.1:114064838-114664838 GCF_964211835.1 Anser anser
TGCTAATTTCCCAGGGGCAGGCAAGTAGGACTGCTGGCTCTCATCTTTCCCATAAGTTATCTTTATGAATCACTCCAGATCCTGCAGCTCCCAGTTACAACTCCCCATTTCATCTTCGACACAGGAGCAATGCCCTTAGGAAGATAAGCACCTCGCTGCTGGGAACCTTCAAGCAATCCCTGCTTCTCGACAGTCAAAGGCGCACTGTGAGCGATCCATTACTCAGAGCTGGTATGGCATTAACGCGAAGTGCCGCCAGCACGCGAGGAACAAAGTCAGTATTTACTCCTCGAGATCAATCAGCAGCCACAGAGGCTCGGAGGCAGGCAGTAATAAGCTGTGGTGTGCTTTTTGGGCAAGCGGCCAAAGGCGCACCTGCTGCATGCAGCCGTAGCTCCCAGCGTGCGCCCTTGCAAGCCCCAAGACAGGGCAGCCAGGGAGATTTCACCACCATGTAAGAACCCTGGGAGAGGGGAGCAAAGGCAGGTCAGGGCACTTCAGCATGTGAGTGCAGCTGGAAAGCCCTCAAGAGTGATCAGAGCTGTGGCTCTGTGAAAAGGTCACAGATGTTTCAGCAGCAAGGCTCAGCTGAGCAGCATACAGGATACAGAAATGAAAAGAAGCAAGGGGAGCTCGAGAGGAAACATCCCTCCACACGAGCACCAGCCATAGCTCATTCCTGCCTTCCTGGTGCCTGTAGACCATGTCCTGCCCCAGCTGTTCCCAGAGTCCTTTTAAATGTTCAGCCACAAGAATGAATAGCTTGAACAATTTTTACTTTGAAGAAATGCAAAGGCAGAGAAAGCCTCCCTGAGAGGTTCGCTTGGTATGAGTGAATGTGGATACATTGCTCCAAATAAGCAATTTTTTTTGAAGTTCGTGTGATTTGGGGCAAAGCTAGTTTGATGCTTTGTATTTGACAAGGTATCTATGAAGCCAAGCTAAGCTCACACAAACTCAAGTGAGCGCATTGCTTCGGCAGTAACCATGCAGTGCACTGGTATATTGGCTGCTGTAATTAAGAAATGTGTAGAAATATATTAGAGAAAAAAGGGTACATGTAAAAGGAATGCTTTTCCAGAGTTTTCCAGAGCAAGCTGCCAGATACCACAACACAACATTTTGCCACAGTAAGGGAAAACAAAACCTCGCAATGACCAGAAAACAACCATTTCAGTTCCAGCAGGGAGACATTTGTCTCTTGGTTTTGCCCATGTCTCTAATAATTCTTTGTGACTGGTCAGAAGCAAATGCAACAAAAGTGACAAGTGTGACTTAAGTTCTATCTAATCTAAATCTCATCTGCTAACCTCAGTTTCTTTCAACCTAGAAGTTCCTGAGAGAAAGAGTAGAGCATAAAGAGTTGTGAATGTATGAGCCACAAACCTCAAAGAATTGCAGTAACAGCACTCTTGAGCGCTGCTGCTCATCCGCACACTCATCTTGTCACCGACTTGAAAGAGTGTTCCCTCATATTCATTAGTTATTAGCAGATAGCTTCAGTGGCTTTTCTAGGAGAACAAGGACTTGTCCTCCTTACACCTGCCATCCAGGGGTTTTTCCATGGAGTCTATCAAGTTACACAAATTCACCCTCCTGCAGCCTTTAGAGTAGGCTATTTCACTTCCAATTGCTGTCTTCACTTCTCCTAGAAGAGATTCTGGAATCTTCCATGATGGTAGGATCTCAGTTTGGAATTACATTCAAGTTTCCAACAACCTGCTCCTCCCAAAAGGCTCTGTTCACCATTCTTCTTATTGGGAAAAACGCATCCTGAACACCTCACATACACTCTTCATTTAAAAACATCAGCCTGCCCTTCACCTGACTGGACTATACCCTCTACACAGTGAGGCTGCAAGCATCATCTGCGCAACCTTTTTCACCAGCTTTTTTCCCCGCCGCTCAAAATGCACTACACATTATTACAACTATAGACAGTCTCTAGCATGCCTGTGCCTCCCACACTGAAACTACGCAAGTTCAATTAACACTTAGTTTCCATGCAGTAAAATTTCTGTGCAACTTCTTTCATGAAACCACAGAAAGATGAAAGTTACCATTCCTGAAGCCAACCCAAGAATGTTTATTTTTAAAACAAGGTATTACAAAAAGATTTCACATTCAGGACATTCCAATTCTCAATCACTTTGCAAGATAAATGCTTATTTTCGTGACCGTTTGTGCTCTATGAGCAACACAACAAGTCTGTTCCGAAGGAACTTTATTTCCTTTGCATATGACTTGCAAAATAAGTCCTTCAGCCTTTTGCGTAAAACTCCTAAAGAAGGCAGGCTATGGCAATTCGGTATGTTTAGCATGCTGTCAAAGAACTCTTTCCACACTTCAGCATTGGCAAGCCTGAAAGGAACAACAACCAAAAAAAGCATCAAAAAAGGTTTAAGTCTAAACTGTTAAAATACTGTTTCCTGTATTTACCCGTTCCCGCCCCATCTACAGGTTGGAGCAACTGCAGACCATCATGTAACAGAACAGTTTCTGTTGTGGCATGCTGCTTAGTGAACCAGAGGGATTTTTCCTCCTTCTAGGCAGCAAGAAGCCAAGGATGCTATGCAATTCACCACATCCACTGCCAAAAGGCTTCCTGTACTTTAGTCAGTAAGTTCTGTGAGGCAGCTCCTGTGCATTAAACCCGTGTGTTTTAGAGCACTGAGAGGTAAAGGCAAACAATGCCAAAAGCTGTGACAGAAACTACTACCAGGTTTGAGGTTAACGATATCTTCCTATAGATGGGAGTTTTGGAAAAGATTTGACACCAACCTTCTGAAGGAACCTTCAGGCTTCCAGACACCATTTTCATTCTTCACTTGCATGTAGGTACCAAAGAGCATGCAGTAGACCGTTGCTGCTATGCCGAAGTAATCTGTCTAAAAGTATACGCAAGTTCCATATTAACAATGCATACCCGAACCACTAAAAATTAGCAAAAAAACTCAGAACAAAAAAGAAGCAAAAACCACACTCCTTGGAGCCAACAGAGCAAGCTCCATAAGAGGGTTCAGGATCATGCTCCTGGAGCACTGAGCTGAATCTACAGAACCAGTGCAAAAGTCTAATATTTCTGTAATTCATCTACTCATATGCTTAATGTATGCATTAAGCTCCAAATATTCAGGCTGTCTCTACAACCTCATACCTGGTAGTTCCACGGTTTCTGTGTCAGCATTTCAATACACTGGAACCCAGATGTTTCACACCTTGCAGTAAACGCGGTTCCTTCAGGAAAGAGTTTCATATCTATACTCTGTCCCAAGTCAATGAGCGTCAAGCCATGAGAGAGGCCATCTATGTCACACGTATCATTATCCAGAAACCTTCAACCAAGACGAGAAGCAGCGATTCGATAAGCATCAAGACTATAATAACATGATATGCTGACACCACATGTAGCAAAATGAAATACTCGCCTTTCTCCAAGTAGGAGGTTATCAGGTTTAATGTCACCATGGATGATTTTGCAGCTGTGGAGCTCTTCTACCATATAAAGAATTTTTACAGCGAAATAGATTACAAGTGCTTGAGGCATCACCTTTTCAGGAATTTTTTTGTAAATGTTTATGGCATTCTGTGTACGAAACAAAGATAGGGAAGAACCATCAGCTACACAAAAAACAACTCAATATGGATCACGTACCCATGTTGATAAGTACAGACTGTGTTCACAATGAAGTTCCATAAAGCGAAGAGACTTCTGTATACTGCAAGGCAACAGCACTCAGAAAGGGACACAGACGTTCAGGGCACAAGTTGAGCACACTTACCAGCAATGTTCCATAGTTGTAGAGCTCACCAACTAAAATGCTTCCATTTTGAAAAAAATGAGCAGAATAAAAGTGGATGTAAAGATGGCGTATACTTGGATCGAGTCTTTCTACCAGTTGGGTTGCTATGTAGAACTCCCAAGGATTGGCAGGCTTCTGGACCTGTAACCAAAAAGGTAATGTACTAGGTATATCTGTTATTTTTTTTTTATATACCTAGTAAATAAAAAAAAGCAGAAGTTCTCAGCTTTTTTCTTAAACTTCAGACTCAAGTTCCTGAACACTTTTCTCTTTGATCAAATAAAATACTTACATCTCAAGTAGTTAACCTCAGGTCAATCTACCCAACAAATAATTCTCTTGAATCACTAATTCAACTACATGCCACAGTTCCATTGTGGCTTATATGCTCTTTAATGCTATTTAAAGTGTTAGACTTTTGCAACATCGATGTTTCAGCCTCCTGCTGGCAACATATGCTTTAAGGGAAGTTTTATGATGAGTTCCAAAGAGAAGAGCCTTTCTGATTCTTCTCCCTAACACTAAATGCCTGATGTTCAAAAAGAAGCTTCTGAAACATTACTTTTAGCTACCAGAAAACTTCCAGTTAAGGTATTATAAATAAAATATGTATTTGTTGGAAGATTGAAACGATGCAGAGGAGATCCACAAAAAGATTCCAAAGGTAGGAAAAACAGATTTGAAGAGGGTTAGGGTGTCAACTCAATCACACAGCCACCTTTCAGCCAGGCTGTAATAAGTGCACATGGGATTTCAGCCAACAGCAGATGCAGGGCTGCATGATCGAGTGTAATCCTCTTGGGCTAAACTGACCTTGCAGTTGTACAGACTTTCTTTTTGGCAGTAGTTCTGATGAAAGCACATCCTATCATCTGTTGCTCATTCCTGCACTGAAGCAGGCTGCAGAAGGGGAAAGCAGGGAGGGAGCTGCTCAATCTACAACCTCCATCTAGACAAGCTCGCTTGTTAAGAAAACTGCACCCTAGAGGCATCACCCAGCAGAGTATACGACAGCCAGCAGCCACCAAACAGGCTGGCTGCACAAAGCACAAAAATGCTTGCGGAAAGCTAGCAGGCATGCATCTGGAAGCAAGTGTCCCTTTCACTGTGACCCAACAGTAAGAGCAGTTTTATCATTAATTCACACACAGTTTAGTTTGCTGTGGACTAAGCGCATTTCACACAAATAGCTCCATTTGCTCAGCTGAGAAAGATGCCCTAAAGACTAAGAATTATAGCCAGGCTACCTATGACTATGTTATAAAAAGAAGATCAAGAGGAAGTTCTGGCAGGTGGATAAAAGACTTCCCATGTAGAATGCGTCGGACATTACAGCACACAAACTGAACAAGGCTTTGAGGATAGTCCAGTATGCTTTATTACATATTTATAAATAAACCTCAGCAAAATCCATCCGGGGAGGTGTCAGATTCCAGAATTTTCCAGCAGAACTATTCTGAATCAACACTACTTACCTTGAATGTTACTTTCTGATTGTTCCTAGGGTTACTGGCATCCAGAAGGGAAGCCTGATAGACTTGAGCAAAAGCTCCTTCTCCAACCAAGCAGTCCACATGGAATGAGCTAGAACCTTTATGAGATGGAAAAAAAAGGAGATTAACACCACAAAGTCCTGCTTGCAAGCTTCGCAGATGAGACTTCAATACTTGGGGGAGGGATTGGGGGGGTTAGAAGCACCAGCCATAAACAAATTGTTGCTTTAACCCTAGTGCTAGTCTTTCTCTACTTGCTCTTCTTGCTAGCCATGCTTTCCATAAAAGCGAGCCTGCAATCACTGAAGAGAACAAGAGTACTATGAAGTGCCATACACTAAAATCAGTGTTTCTATTTTAGTCCAACTCCCTGGAAGTAATCAAATTCTAAAGTGCATTCCTTAAAATGTAAACACTAATGTTTAAGCCATAGAAGTATGTTGCAATTACTGTCATACAGATTTTGCTGACAGAGGACTGTTGCTGTTCTATACAAAGTGTAAGAATTGTGTCACAAATTACCAGGAAAGAAAAACTAGGAAAAGTATCTTTGTTCCTACCTCAGAATACCTAAACAAAAATAGCTAGGTTCTGATTTCAAACAGCAAACAAAAAGGTCTAATTTCAAATTTGAGGTTTAGATAATCTCGAAGCTATTTGGATATATGCATAAGTAAACTGGATTTGAAAAAATACTTCAGGAGTTCCCAGAAAAACCTGCAACAAGTGCTTCAAAATGAAATGTATCAAGTAGCTCTTACCCAAGGGGAGTTCAGCCTTCAGTTTGATGGTTGGAAGAGCAGATTTCCATTCAAAACAGTTGTCATAGGTATTGAGTGGTTTAGGAAGCTCTGATAAGAATTTGCAAATCAATTCCTTATCCCATGGGTTCTCAACAAGGACTTCACAGAAAGAAGAACAATATTTAAGCTATAAGAAAAGTGTCATTTCAAAGAAGCAGCACACACACTTACATTTAAATGAGTATAATTGATTCACACTTGTCCTCCCTCCTATCTTGTACGTAGCAGTGATCTCCTGGCAGGAGCCACAAGACACTTTGCTTACTACGGTGACCACCCGCATACTGGAACAAAGTACTGCTCCAGTCTCAAACTTCACAGAAGAAAACCGTAGTACCTGAAGCTCTACCAGTCCTGGCTGTCCTGTCCTGCTCAGTTCCAGACAGCTTGTCAAGGGAATTCTTGTCCACCCCAACAGATGAATATTCAGCTCTACTAGTGGCAGTCTGCTCACGTAATTTGTGAGAAGCAGCTGTAGCAATAACATTTCCTTGATGCTCTCCTTGTTCTGCAATGTGTTCAAGAGCAGGGCTACATCTTTAAAACAAAATAATATTAACTGACAGTACTGCCATGACATTTTGACATCTTCAATAAGCCACAAGTACATCACACATCCATGCTTGCAACCTTTGCCATAACCATAAGAACTCTGGGCGTGGTTATCCATACAACAAGAATGGCCTCCATATGCTATCTACATCTTTTACTTCAAGCAGCGATTAAATCTGTTCAAAAACAACAGAGCTTAGCAGACTTACCAGCATTTCATATTTGCTCATGATTACTTTATGCATTTACTCTTCAATAATGCCTGCAGACTTTTCTGACAAAACCTTCTGTAGAACATCTTGGCTCTCTAGATTAAAGCTACCTCACACCTAGCAGCTCAGCAGAACTGCTTTAACCTCTATATCCATATATACTGAGTAATGCATCCTGTGACAGGAAGAATGCTGGCAGAATCAACAAGGTGACCTTTGCCTTCAAATGCACATCATATGTTCTCGATCATCTCTATGGAATCATTCAACACGTCTATTCTCACACTCGAGTGTGAGATGTATGTTACAGAAAAGGTACTGCTGAGCCTCCCAAGGAAACTGTTACACAAGGCTCTATGGGGAGGTCACGTTAACACCAATTCATTAACTGCAGCAGTTCAGTTATTGCAAGTCAGGCATTTTCCAAATGTCTATTTCACCCACATGCCTTGCAAACACTGCTTCTCCAAATGTAGCAGTAGTGCTACCAACTAGCGGTTATTGCCACCCCCCAGGGGCAAAAAGAGATTTAAAAGAATCGGTACAATTGTTCAAGCACTTGATACCCATACAGTGTGACAAAAAATTAAATCATAGGAGCATTTTCAGGGACATAATCACCACGCCCAGGTTCATGCAACTTCACAGGGTAACTGTTTAGCATACATCTTCGCAAGCTTATTCAAATATGTTAGCTCTAGATTGCTTGGAAAACTTGCACCAAGAGCAGCACAGCAGAGCTGCCTATGCTGGCATAAATTTGCATCGCAACCTGAAGTCTTGAAAAATCTCAGCAAGTCAATGCTATACCTTAGCTTCTTAGTTTTTGCCTGTCTGTGCAGTTCTTCAGAAAACTCCAAATCCATTTGCAGCACGTCATCCCCGGGAGCTGAACAAAGGGAGTAGCAACAATAGCACATGCTTATTTTCCCAAAAGACAAGCACATTTAGAGTATTATTACCAACACAAGAAGGGTAGAGTCACACTGCAGATGTGGAAGTTGCTAATGTATCACAAGAGCAAGCATCGAACAAACTTATTTTAAAACATACAAAAAAAGACAACAGCTTGATTTCTTCTGGGAAGAGTATTCCAAGACAGAAAGAGGGGCAGACAAGCATAAGGGTCTTCACTGAAGGGGATGATGCCTGGACTTCAGTCAGTTGAACTCTCTGCAACTCTGAGAACTCTGCAACAGCTCAGAACAGTCATTTGACAGCACAGTCAAAGGCTCCCTTGTCCCTTGCCACCTTCTCTTTTTCATCCCCAGTTAAAGAAATTCTTGGAAAGCTTAAGTGCTGGGCCTGCCCATGCTCCCAGAAGCTGTTCTGCACCAAGTTTGCATTCAGAAGTTGCAGCAGCACAGCCATACCTACACTGTATTTGGCAAGGCCCGCAAGGTAAGTAGGGCATAGAAATAGTTACACAGCATTGAATTAGATGCTCTGAACCTGAAGTATTCATTATTTTACCTTTGTCCTCCAAAGCTCGTCGTGAATGTGCTGACAGGTAATTAAATGGTGTTGATACAAGCTGGGCAGCTCGTGCAAAGTCTCTTGTGTTGTTTGGACTGGCAGCTAATGTTTTATTACTACATGGTACATTCCACACCGTATAATCATCCCTCAAGAACTCTGGTGTCCCTGTTTCTTCCTAGACAGAAAAATAAACACACAGATTTAAGCCATCAAAACTGTCCTGTCAGACCTGCACTGTAACATACTAGCAGCCTCCAGTCTCAGTAATGCAGAGTCTGAATGTGTCAATTATTAGAAAAATAAAGGAAAGCCAACATAGCCTAAATCACAGGCTTATATAGTTTTGTGTCAGACTTGCATGTTGGCAATAATCAGTTCCACAGCAAAATGTTAGACATCAAAAAATTGTCATAGGAGAATCTGAAGAAGCTTCTCACTTGCATCCAAGCAGCCTGAAGTTTCATGCATCTCCTTGGCTATGAAAATTGTCAGGTGGTTAGCACAACTTCAAGTCTTTCTCGCTCCCTCTCCCTGTCCTTCCTCCCCTACAGAGATGCCAAATCAACACCAACTGCGGTCAGATCTGTTCTAGGAATAGAAGTCTCCACTATTAAGCTCCTAGAATTTTTATGAAAATTAACAAGTGAAAAAGCTCATCCCACTGTCAGTGAACAGAAAGGGGTACCTAGGCTTTAATAAGATATCATTTGTAGGACTGTTGAAGGACTGGGACAGAAGAAACATAACTACCTAACCCGTCGTCAAGGCTAATTCTTGCAATAAGATCAAACACTCACTTCTGTACAGTCAGTCAAGGGACGTTGTCCAATAGTTCTGGGCTCTTCTGACTTCTTTTTACGCTGTGGGATTCTGACAAAACAGGTAGTTTAGAATAACTTCCCTAGAAACCTTCCAAGGCAGACTGATCATAACAAAGACTTGATGGTTTTATTTATTTAAAGAAAACCATTTGTGGATACTAAGAGAAGTTGCAGTAGCTCAAGAAACAAGCTATCCTCAGTTGTCCAGAAAATTAAGCATCTTAAGCACACTGTCCAAACAGGAAAGTTGCACAATTCTACAGAGAAGCAACTACAGCTTTCTCATGCCACTTCCCCACAGCTGCTACTGATTTTATTCAAGCCAATCCTCATATTGCAAATACAGTCATAGCAAAATTATATGGAATAGAATCAATCCTATATGTAATTCTTAATAAACAGCTCTGTTGCTTTTTTCTCCTTACCTGCTGTTCTCTTTTTCATTCTCATCTTCAAAGATAGAAAACATAGGCACGACAGGGGCAGCAACCTTAACTTTCAAGGTTCCATCAGGCTCTTAAAATAAGAGATCACTGATTGTCACACAGTGAAGATTATATAAACTGCCACATTTTTCCCCTAACCAAGCAGCTGAGGGGCTTGAAGTTGTACCTTTTCTTTTAGGATACTGCACAATCATTTTTGGTCAGGCACAGACACGCTATAGTGAGGAACCCCTTAGAAGTAAGATACTTGTTTTGAAGAAGGTCAGTGGCTTGATAAATTGGTTAGTTTTGGCACATATGGACTTGAAATAGATATACTAACTTATTTTCTTGTAAAGCCTGGATAGAAACTTTAAAAAAGAAAAGAAAGTGAAGCAGATAAACAAGGTAAACATGCAAGTGCTTAAAGCCGGAGTAAGAGATACAGTCATGGCTATATCCAGGAGCATCCTCAGAACTACTGCTCAACTGGTCTTTCCTATAAATGCTTGGAAATGGGGAAGATTTTTCCATCTCAGAAAACCAAGAGTGGCCAGGAATACAGAAGCTTCCTTGGCTGCATCTGACCTGTTGTGAAATGTCCCTGAGCTCACTGTTGTAAGCCACTGCCCAGCTTTCAGACTTAACTGTTACTGATAAGCTGACAATTCAGACTAATGCCTAGCTTGCAAAACGACTTAGAAACAAAGCTTTACTCATATCAAGTATCAGCTGTGCACTTTTCAAAGTCAGGTTTTAAATACTGCAGAAGTGTCTACAGAGAAGCAACATTTAATGAGGACATTAATAGGCTGCTAGCAGTAAAGTACTTCTGCCTGTGCTGTTCTGACTGCGCATCAACATTTAGAACTTGTCAATAAATTAAATACACTACTGGGTTACGAAATTACTTCTTCACTTTACACTGACTCACACAACTACTTGCTTCAAAATTATAGGGAACAGTGGTAGGAGTAAGCAGGAAACATAGAAGTGAAATATTGAGGACTAAAAAAAAGCCAAAAAAGTACATACCCCTTTTTCTACAGAAGACCTCAAATTGCTCCTCACTTTCTTCAAGAGATTGTTCAGGTGAGAAGGGTGTTTGAAACACATCCATTAGAAATCCTAGAAATAGAAAAGAAAAATACATGAATGCCACCCAATAAAAAAAAAAACAGTTTCTCCGCTCTGTAATAGTTGAATTGAATGATTCTTATGATTTATCAAATGCCAGTGATCTATTATTCCTTATTCTTGCATTTAAACACTCCAGATAACTAAGCAGGAAGATTAGACTTAACCAATGCATATGTACTGGTGCCATGAATTTTTCTCTTTAAAAAAAAAGTCACACTCTCAAAGATGAGATTTTGGGTTCTTCTAAAGGAGAAAGTTCTCCTTTATTTTTTAGGGATTTGGATAACTATTGCATACCACAAGCTTTTTGGTTTTTCTTTTTACAGATTTATATTCAGCAGCGGCTGTTTGCTACGTAGTAGTAGATAGCAGGCTTACTACCAAAAAAGAAGAACATGGAAGAAGCACACAAAAGGAACAGAATAACTTCTGGGTGCTAACACTCTACATCTGATATCGGAAAAAAGTTGCAATTTCCATTATGGGATTTTGAAAAATCAGCGTTTAGAATTGATAATGCTCATCCTATAAAACAAAAAGCTTTTGCATACGGCACTCTGGTTTGAACTCTGGGGGAAGGTTAATGTCAACGAGAGTCAAGTTATTAACTTCCTATCATTCTTCGACTTTAGTCTGTTGAAAGTCATCATTTCAGAAACAAGAGTCACTGACAGTACAGACAAGCTCAGCTGAACATGCTGCCCAAAGCAGCCTAGCAGGTGTGTCACCAGTGACTTATTCAGAATTTGACAACATGTGGCTGCTGGGATGTTCGTAAGGCTGTTATTTCTTGAGCTGAGTTTTACCGCCCCTGTCTTGGAAGAATATGGTCAAAGTGTTGGGTCACCAAGTCGACTGCAAAAGAAGAGTACCAATACCATTAATTTTATTTTCCTCTTTGAATGGTGTAAATGCTTATTGCTAGATAGCCTCATTGTATATTCAGCTCCACGAAAGTTACCAGGCAAGATCCCATTAATTCCAGTGAAACTAGCATATTATTCCAGATGCCTACCCAATGCTTCTTTGGTATGAACTGTAGGTGAAGGCTGCACTTTGAATGGCGTTGCCTGTGTTGCTCCTCCGAGGGAGGTATTTGGTGTAGCTTGAGAAGCATTTCCAGAAGCAAAGGAAGAATTTCCAACTCGAGATGCTAGAAAAGAAAACAGAGAGATCATTTCTAAACTAGCCTGGGATTGTTTATCAACATTTCAGTAGCCAGCAAAATGTTAGCAAGAGAAGTAAACAAGAGGAGTAGCAGAATGACAACCCAGAATTTTGGGAGAGCAGATTTTGGCTTGTTCAGTGATCTGCTTGTTCCCAAGGGAGACTGCCCTGAAGGGCAGAATGGACCTTGTACAGCTGGGTGGCCTTTGAGGACATCACTCTCAATTCATAGGAGCAATCCATTCTGACACAGTCAAGCAGGAAAGAAGCCAGTGAAGACAAAGAACTCCTGACCGAGCTCAAACCAAAAAGGAATTGCACAGAAAGTGGAAACAGGGACCAGCTACATGAAAGGGATACTGAGACACTGCCCAAACATGCAGGGATGGAGTCAGGAAAGTCAAAAAGCTTAACTAGGGTTGGAACTAGTGAGAGATGTGGCAACAATGGTTTCTTGTACAAAAAAAAAGAACCAGGAAAAATAAGGAAACAGAATCCACTGCTCAGAAGGGTAAGGGACCTAGCAAAAGATGACATGGAAAAGGATGTTTTGCCCACATTCTTACTCTAAGGTCTGCCCCTAAGTCCCTAAAGGTTCTGGCAGAAACTAGGGGAAGGAAGCATTATGTCAGAGACCTCAAGAGTTCCCAGCCAGCCAAGGTTAATTCACACAGTGGTAGTGAAGTAGAAACAGCCTGTAAGCGCTAACAGTTTAAAACTGGAAGGGATTAGTGGATCTTATAGTCTGTTTCCCTCTGTATTACAGGTCACTGTTTCAGCCAGGTTACTGCTGTATTAAGTTTCAGCATTTTAGTCTCATATCTCTGCCACATCACCTCTTTAGGAAGACAAAACACGCTCCCAGTAACCTGAGGAAAATCCCCTCCCAAGGGCAAATCATCATTTAGCCACTAGGAAGATAGCCTCCCAAAACAAACAGCAAAAGGGTCATCTTCCCTGGAAAGCAGTGGTCCACTAAAACCAATATCTACTGGTGGCAACTGTGCCCAGTCACTGATGTCTGAAAACGCATAGTCAGTAAGAGTCAACTAGCAGAGTATTAAAACTCAGACAAATTCCTTTGAAGTTAAAAACATAATATTTCATCTTGGTCATCTAAATGCAGAACTGTAAGTAGTAATGGAAGCTCAAGAAATCATACAATTCACTTGCTGCTCCTACGTCATATGTATCCCACATAATCTCACGTATACATCCACCACACTTCTGGAAAAAATATAATGAAGATCCAGAATCCTACTACAGATGAAATAGGCGATCTTGCTTTAAAAGCAAAATTTCTAGGTTGTTTTTACAATTAATTTGGGAAGGAATTTCAATAGTTAAGTGTTCTTTGTAGTTATCAGAGAAAATTATGTCTTATTCAAAAGGGAATGGAAATGCAAATACTGAAATAGCGCCATCCCACACATTTGGTGTGAGACAATGAGGCATCAGGTAGAGCTACGTGATAAAGTCCTGTACGCATTTATGTTGAATATTCAAGAACTTTCAAGTAAGATGGTCTTGGTCTACCAAAACTGAAAAGCTATGTGCTATTCAACTCCCGCCAGTGAAGTCATATCAGCTGCATTGGTCTTGTCAAGAGTTAGTTTATTACCTTCCTTCACGTCCACACAAGTAGTTAGTCCAGTGGATCTCTTTTTAGAGTGCCTTCAAATGAAAGATTAAAAACCATTAGAGCTTGAAATAAATGCCTTTCTTCTAAATTAATTTTTTTTTTTTTTTTTAAAGTTCAGCTTCAGTTCAGGACTTAATAACAACGCACTTTAAGCAGTAAAAGGTCCTTTCTCAGCTTAGAACAAAGGAAACATCTCAGAAATGACAACCAGGGATCCTGCTTTTTCCACACAAAGGACACATAAATGAAGTCAAAGAACTTTTAGAAAATTATTATATCTCCCCTGGGCCCCCAGGTTTCTCACACAGTTGCCAATAGACACAAAACCCGAAAGGCAGCAGAGTCCTTTAAAAAAGATAAAATGCAGGCATTAAATATTCTTGGATACAGTTTGCCTCCAAGTAATTCCCTTATGTAAGTGAATGACAACTGCTTCTGTTTCACCTTGTCAGTCAAACCTACTCAGACACACCCATTTTGCCAACCTAGCTTTCTCCCTCCCACCTCCCAATTGTTTCATGCATTAGCTCTGCCACACAAGCCAAAGTGCGGAAGATAAATAAAAGCACTTTTTTCTTCTCCAGAGACATTTGCAGCCAAGTTGTAACATCTGGTATCTGCATGAACTAAGCACATTGTTATTTATTTCGGGCATGCCAGGGACACAAATGCTGAATAATCACTTTGGTTATGCAATGAATTTGTTCTTAGTTATTACAACTAAAACATGGGGTGAAAAGAATTAAAGATTGAAATAAGGATCATACGTTATAAGAGTTTGATCTGTCTAAACACTGGTTTCCACAGGCTAGTTCAGATTTTTTTCAGAAGAGTAAAAACCCTTTCTTCAAGTTAATTTTTAAGTAAAGTGTAACTACAGAAGACTGCACAATTTGTAAAGCAAGAATCGAACTGTTTATACGTACTGTTCTCCAGTGCTCCAATTAAAAGTCGAGTCAGGGCGCACCTGCTCCTGAGCTGGAGCACTGTTGAATGGAGGGTGTAACAAACTCTTCTGGACTTCTCCAAGTTCTTGCTGAGTTTTGAGTATGTCCTTTTCATACGTTGCTTCCAACAACAAGGAAGATTTCATCTGGTGGCCAACTGGGTTCACGGACTTCAGTGTAAGAGCATTTGATGACAAAGTGCTTGACTGAAGCTGGTCTGGCACCAGCCCTTGGAGGGTTTGCAGACCTGAGCTTTGACAAGATGCCATCCATTCCTGCTGCAGAGCTGCGCTGGGTGCTACATGTGGATATATCTTTAGAGACGAAAAACATTATTTTACCCTCAAAAACCCACACACATATATAAACATTACCATTTACCCTTTTATTTTGCATAACTAGAATAGCTTATCGTGCTTAAGAGAACTTTCACATGTAACTAAAACTAGATCACAGAGAAGCAAAACCAATCTTTGAGGTTTCACAATTAAAAATGTTTCATCATGTATTTAAGGTTATGCCGGGTATCTATACTAGTCAGATATTGCAACCTCAACTTCCAGATTTGGTTAACACACTGCTTGTGTTATCATCTAAAGCGCAGCTAAATTTTACGTGGAGAGTTCAAGAGGACTGCTCCTATTTATCATAGCCCATACTCACCAACGGCTTATTTTGTTCAGCTAATGTTGTAGATGCTGGTTCCAGTCTAGTTTCCTCCAAACTCTTGGTGAGCTGAGTGAGCTGTTCCAGCTTCTGCTGCAGGGCTTGCAGTTCAAGGACAGCTGACTCTTTTCTTCTTATGGAATCCCTCTCTTCTTCTCCTAATGAGGGAACGTCAACATTAAGTAAACCAGATATTAAATAAAACGATGAAAAGGGACAGCTACACAACACTATCTCAACACTAGCCTGGACACCAGCAGCAGCCCTAATGCTTTTAAAGGAGTTCTCACAGGCCAGGATACCTCTCACCTAAGTTGCACTTAGAGTGCCAGCCTCAGTGCTCCTACTGCAAGCATGCTCACGGCTCTCATCTTCAGCACAAAAGAACACTAAACTCTGAAAAATTCTACCAAAGCAACCCTTTGGTAACATTTGAGTGGAGATGGAGCCTGCTGTCCCTGAAGGGAGAGCTGTCCCTGCTGGGAATTATCGTACATAACTACCGCAAATAACAAAAAATCCACCCAAACACTTGTTTTAAAATATGCATTTAGAAATACAATTGTAAGCATACTCTGGGCTCTGATTACAGCCTACAAACAAAGAAACAAAGATATTCTTCATCTTGAATTATAGGTATCAGCTGGTAAGCAGATAGCCACAGCTACAACTCACATCAGGGTAACTAGTACTGCTAAGAGCTGTCTGCACTTGCCTGCAATTTCCTCAGAAGGAACAACACTTTTTAAGAAAATTTAGGCTTCAAAAGACAAAACCAAAAGATGAGCTTAAAATCTAAATACCAGCATCATGACAGTTCTGGAATTAAGTCCTTGAAGTGTTTGAAGACAACTTAACACCATTACACGTCAGTCATTTGGTCTGTTTACTAACGTTTCCCAGCTTACCACAGCCTGTTTTTGTACAGAGATGATAACCTGGGCTTTGAGAAAGTTTTCAGGCTACAGAGCTTGAAAAGACATGAATACAGACAGGTGCTACTTTTCCAAGAACATGAGAATGTTTTTGAAATAGCTAGGTGGAAGGAGAAGAATACCGCGTTCTTTCTGTCTTCTGAGGCGCTCGTATTTCTTGAAGTATCGCTTGGCTCTGAGCTCCTCAAATGAAAGTTCAGAGCCTTCACATATGAGCAGGTTTTTATTATACATCGCAACCTGCTCACATTCAACAGCAGCTGACGATGACTTAGGAAGAACTTCAGATTTGGAGAGGTATGTCACGTACTTTCTGTGAGGAAAAATAAAAAAAGTTCAAGTTTGTTGGATTTGTTCTGGGGAGTATGTTATTTTTTCCCAAAAGCAAGGCCCCCTCCCCTCTTTCTTTCTCCCCTTTTTTTAAACTTACACTTCTCTTTCACCAGAAGAGCAGGACTGAGTACCAGCACAATCAGGACCCTAAAGTTGTGGGGTAGGGAGAAAGAAATCCAGCATTATATTTAACCATCCATTTTGATGGGACTAGCAATCAGGAAGTCCCTAATATTAAATTCTGATTGAAGAGATGACAATTCAGGCCATGAGCATAGCAAGAACGAACAGATCAGGAGAAGTATACAAGTGATCACAGCCTGAGGAAGCTCGTCCTGAAGAATTAGCTGTATAAGAGTCTGCTGTTATCACTGAGAATTTTTGGAAGATGAGCAAGATCCCAGAGGATCCAGACAAAAGGATATACTTGTGGAAACTGCAGTCCTCAGAAGGATTCTGGGACTAGTTGAACAGGCATTTTCTATTCCCCAAAAAACAGGAATGTAATTTCTAGATCACGTGGGTTTGTAAAGAACAGATTGGATGGCCCCCTCCGATTTCTTTCTTTGACAAGCTATCCAATTTCAGGGGTATGGAGGCAGGCAAGAGGTCTAAGAAGCTTTAAGCTCTATTCCATCATCCATGACACCTTTTAGTATTTGCAGGCAATACCAAACTGAAAGAGTCACAAGCACTTTAGAAAATGGGACAAAGTTGAGAAAGCTGACATATTTCCTACCCACAGTCTTTCAGTCTTAAATTTCACACACCCCCCGTTCACCTTTCATCTTGTAGTGTCAGAAAAGCTGCAAAGAAATTTAACTAGCTTTGTCAAACCTCAGAACTACAGTGCTGCATTCTGGTACTTATCTAAGACGGGTTAGAACTAATATGGCTTCATTTTTGGTTTTATTGTGGGGAAGGGGGTGGAGGAAGAGGACTATGGAGTGACACAATTTGGGCTGTGAAGTTAACTAAAACTTCCACAAGGTACGAAGAGAACCTCAGCTGGAACTTGCTACAGACAGACATGGCAAGCTACAGAGTGCTCTACTGACATTCCCCCACAGAGGGGCTCAGGAGCCACGAGTGTGTCATCTCCTAATAATTTCCCATCATCAGCAGACTAACTTCTACACAAAGCCACCATCTCACTGAGGACCGTTTTGGAAGTTTCTCTTCTTCCTCTGACATTATCTTTTATTTATTCTTCAATAGCATATAAAAGTAGTGGCATGGAAATTCAGTGTAGATGATACTCAATCGTGACGACAAAATACTATTTATAGTACTATCCCTGCAAAGAACACTAACTAGCTGGACGAATCACTCCTTGCCTGGGATACTGGAAACGTGTTGAGTGACTAACAGCTCTTTCCCCATACTTGTGAAACAAACTATTTCTACGAAGATGTGATGCTTAGAGCCTAAAATCCATCAGCAACATTTCTAAGATGTGGAAGATATTGTTAGAATATTTTAACATTTTTATTCAATCAAGCTCTTTAACCTAAAACTTATGCAAGGGTCCCACAGTCTTCCCCATGCTAATTCATTTCTCAAGTTTGTTACCTGATTATTGCAAGTATATGCTGGATCGTTAAGATTCGTAACACCTTTTTGAGGAGACATTTGATTTGCAGCATGTGAAGTTTGAAGTGGTTTTATAACAGCAGCACCTGGGACAGATTACACAGGCTTGCATTAACGAGTAGAAATCTTTTTCTCATGTATGAATTTTTACTTACAACTTTAAGCATTGGAAAACTTCTACTTTATGTTTTGAATACACTTAAGAATTTTTAATACAACCAGGAAAACAGTAAAAAAACAGTTTCTACAGGAAACATATTACACTTTGTAATCATTCAACCAGCTCTGGAACTTAACAGAAGCTCTCAGTTGCATCTTCTACAGTGCATATTATTACTTCTTTACACTCAAAGAAAATGCTGCTATCATTTGCAGTATCAATGATAGAAGACCCAGCTACCATCTATGTCTGGTAAGGAGCACGAGCTCGTCACCAAACTTAACTTTTAAGTTTTGTTATTAAAATATTGTTGCTCTAAATAATTAATTCCCTAATTTTAGAGCTGTTATTCACATTCTTTATTTTGATTGTTCACATTCCTAATTATAGGAATATTCTCATATTGAAATTCTAACATCTCAGCCTTCAGCTGCTTTACTGAAACAAACCTCTGCTGAATGTTTTAACACTGTAGCTAGAATAGAATCAATACAGCAGGTTCCCCACATAGAGCTGTGTTAATCCCACTTAGACATAGGAAGGGTTAAGAGAAAGGAAGCATGAAACAGCTTCCTTCACAATGACAAAACCCACTGATCAAGGGAAGAGATTCATCCAATTGAGGTACAGTTCACAGGCAGATTATCTGTAGCCTCACCTTGCAGAGGAGGATTCTGAGGATTGTAATTCTGCAGCCAGCTAAATTGCAAGAAACATCAGTCATTATCATTAAGTCACCTGTCCCCCATTCCTCCCCATCCACCCCCAGAAACCTTGCACAGTCCTCATGCCTAGAAATCAAACACTAGGATACCCACGTTACTTACAGGACATATTATTGAGCATATCCTAGCAGTTTTACATTCTAAAACGCAAAACAACTCCACAATAGGCAGCAAGAGATGAAAATCATCTTGTTTATCATCAGCTGAGGGAATATATCTCACGATAAGCAACTAACAAAGTTCACACTCAATAAATCCAAGATGTGCTTTAATTTGGACCTATTCAACAAAAAATAGACAAAAGAATCAACCAGTTTCAGGATTTTCTTTCTGAGCCCTACTTCACTCAAGGCACTGTGGTACAGGCTTTCTCAGTACACCCTTCAAAATAGACAACACGTACTGAACAGCAAAAAGGCTGTTAAGGTCCTTAAGCTTATACCCACCTTCCACAAAAATAATCATTAGTGTATATATGCTCTGTGCTATAGCAGAGGTAGACAAGAAAAAAAAACAACAACCAAGCACTACCTAATAGCTCTGTAAGTAAAAGATGTATCAGAATTACCAGTACAGCTGTTCCAAGTCCTCTCGTGGTTGTGCCTGGTTGTGAAATCCTTTTTGAAGGACAGCTATCGCACACTGCGCGTTGCCCTCATTTACCAGCTGCTGAGCCCAAGCGATATAGAAAGCAGAGGCATTTGCACCAACTCCCTGTCCATACAGGTAGTCAAAGTACTCAGAAGGAGAGGTGATGAACTCTGCCTGCACAAGACAAAGACACATAACCCATAAGCACTTTCAAGAGCATCCAAGGAAATTACAGGAGTAAAAAACTAACAATTTCTTACTTTCCACGTTAAGAAAGCTTCATTTTTTAAAGATAGAAACAGCTAGTAAACATTTTTCATGAGCTAAGCAGCTTAACAAGAAAGCTTTTAAAAAGGAACGTGCTGCCCTTCAGCAAGACTAAAAAGTTCTGAGTTCTTAGATCAACACATTTGTACCCCACGCCGTCTCCCTGAGGGCTCCTTTTCCTCTCACGGCCCTGTCCAGGCTTGGCTAATCTGCACCGGAGGCGCGGAACGGGACAAATGGCTGTTCCAGGCCGTTTCAGAACGCACAGCGCCAGGTTACAGGCAGCAGGCAGCCTGGGCGGCTCCTCTCCTCCGCACGGCTGGAAGGGGACAGGCTGGAGCCGCAAAGCTGCCCGGCGGTGGTGCAGCCGCACCTTCGGGGGGTGAGCACCGCCGCAGCCCGCACCTACCAGCTTCAGGCAGTAGCCGACGAACCTGGGGTCCCGGCGGTACCTCCCGTCCGGCAGGAACGCCGCCACCAGCCGCTCCAGGAGGCTGGGCAGCCGTGCTCGCCGCTCCGGGGCGGGCAGGCAGCCCTCCAGCCACCGCGCGTACCTGCGGGGGGACGGGCGGGGCCGGGTCAGGCACCGCCAAACGCCTCGGCCCGGCCCGGCCCGGCCCCGCGCACCCACCTGTCCCACGGCTCCAGCGGGTCGCTGCCGACGTAGCTCCGGAGCTGAGCCTCCAGGCTCCTGCGGGGCGGGACGTTAGGGGCTGGGGGGTACCGGGAGCCCCCCCCCCGGCCCCGTGAGGCGCCCCCCGGCCCCCCTCCGGCGGCCCCCGGCCCCCTCAGCCCCCCGGCCGTCCCCTCACCGCCCGCCCGCTTCCATGTCGCCGCCGCCGCCACACCAACCGCCGCCGATTCAAACCGGGCGCGCACGCGCACCAAGACCCCGCGCCGCCTCTCCATTGGCCGTCCCCCGCCGCCAATCGCTGAGCGGCCCTTTCGCTCCGCCCACCACAGGCCACGCCCCCCTCCCCGTGGCGCCGGCGGGAAGCGCCCCCAGCCGAACCCAGCGCCCCCCCCCCTCGACTGTCATCAGTGAGCCAGGGCCGAGCGTGCTACCGGGCGCTGTTTAATGAGCTTACACACTGGTCCGGACACACATACACGAGTGCGGCAGTACACGGTTCCAGTTACAAAGAGACAGCTATTCCGTAACACCGATACCGAGCTGCTACTGGACGCACGCAGGCAGAGGCAGCCCCATAGCGTGTGCCCAGCATCCGTTGGGCACTTTACATGAGATAAAGCTCCTTTACGTGACAACGCCATGTCCAGCAGTGGCTGCTCCTTCTGCTGCTAAATCTGGCCCACGTGCAGGTGAGCACAGCGACGGAAGGCAGCCGGGCAGAAGGTGCTGGAGAGCCGAGCAGCTGAGGATCAGCTCTTCCTTGTCAACGGCTGTGGACACCCTGAGTTACACAGCTCGCTCAGAAGTGAGATGACTGGGGCCGGCAGCGGTAGGCGACAAGTTTAAGATCTCCTCAAATGAAGGGCCTTCGTCTTCTGGCGGTATCTCTGCCTCAAACATACGCTGAAGCAGAGCATCAACTGTCCTGTACCCTGAAGGTAGCAGAAGAGTCACTGTAAGCATCCATTCCCATTTTTCCAGCAGAATTGTAGAGTATCCACCTTAATACAGATCTTACTCAAAGCCTACTCCCCTTGTTTTATGCTAAAGCAGCAAGAAAATAAATGCCTCAATTAATGTCTACTGGTATTTTGTACCATCTACTTTTATACACTGTAAGCACTTGTAAAGGATAAGACCCTTACTTTAAAGTGCAAGGACGTGTACTCCATCTGTCCTTCGACAGACTTCTGATCCTGATGAACTGCCTCACTGAGAAGTACAAGCTTGGAGAACCGCAGAGCAAGAAAGCCAGGGGAAGCAGCAGCAGGCATTAAGCTAGAGCAAAGGAGCATATAGTCACCCTGTGATCCAAGCCAGGAGTGCAGAGTGCACACAGGAAGGAGAGAAGTAGAAGACAGGCTTCTTGGCGACAGCAGGACCTCAGCCACCAAGGCAGTGTCTCCACAAACTGGCTACTAAAGACAAGTGTGCAATGAAGGACCAAGGAAGAAAAGCTGCTACCAGAGTAAGCAACACCAAACATTAGATAGAGTCCACAGCATTAGAGACTCCACAGTTCTCTAAAAGCCTCCAGCTGTGTTTTAGCTGCTTTTATGGCCCAAAGAAAGCAGAAGTGCTTCAAAACTTTCCCAGACAGGGCTACTAACAGGGACAGTTCAGAGCCTCGGCCTCTTAAGCAAGAGATCAGGCACTCTGGCAGCAGTCACCACCTCTGAAAGAGCCTGTAGGGCCACACTTACGTTTGGAGGCGATTTTGAACACTAGCCCTCTAGGCTGTGTCTTTGTTCCAACTTCCCCCTCAAGGTCGTGCTCAGCACTCTCCATGTTATCAAGGAGTTGTTCATCCTGGAGCACCTCCCTACACAAGAAGGACCAGAAGTTACCCCAGGGACCCACACATGCACAGCAGCAATGGATTCTCTTGGGCAGGGCTAGCTCCCTGGTCATGCTGTTAGCCTCCAGCACCCCTCCTTCCCCGGGCAACAGCCCTGGGCTGGAAGAGCTCAGCAAGGCAGCTGCTTTACCATGTTCTCACCTTCAAGGTGAGTAATTTGTTGCTACCATCTAGACCAAGTCCATATGGTTATGACAGGTTAGCAAGAACTTTGTGAGAAAGAGGGGAGCAGTCTCATCTCACACCTAGGGTCAGAAGGAAGCGTTTTCCTGCAGTCCCAATGCCCTCATCAGATGCGCCAAGTCAGCCACATCCAGCACTACCCTTCAGGGGGGCTTACTCTTGAACTCCCATTCCCAGCTCCTGGATTTTCTGCTCAATGGCTGTTTCTACTTCACTCTTCTCTAGAGAATACTCCACAAAGAAAGCTTCCAAGATGAACGACACAAAGATGCTGAAAGAAATAAGCAGAATTACACAGCAGCATTTCCCTACTGGCATCCCCTTCTTTGGCAATCAACTACCATCTGATTAGGCAGGCTCCAGGTACCCCGTCTCCAGCAGACATTGCTGTAAGCCAGAGCACCAGAGCAGCACCCAGTAGAGACAAGAATAGATGCAAGAGGCTTCTCCAAGAGACAGACTGGACACAAAGAAACCACAAAGAAACACACAATGCATGACCCTTGGACCATCAACATTGCCCTGGCAGAGGTCAGAGCCCCTCTTCATTCCAGTACAGAGGAGAGAAAACCAAAAAAAACTTACTTGACAATAATTATAACCATCACAATGTGGAAGGCAATGAAATAAAGTTTTGCAGGCTGAGCAGTCACATTGGCAAATCCATTGGCAAAGAGTATAATGGGAGTTAAGGGTAAGAGCACCAAAGGAAGAAGATGTCTTACTGTACAGTAGTGCTAATGGAAGAAAACCTGATAACACTTCCAGCAATGATATTCTGGAGAGAGAAAAAAAACACTGTGGGGGGTATTGCTCTGTTGTCTGGCACTAAGTGCATGAGTGCATTCAAAATAAGGGGAAGAATGGGGCTTGGGGTTGAGGGGGAGCACGGTTCACTGAGCTCCGGTTTGGCCCTTCCACCACAAAGGATATCATGCCACTGGTTGACTACAGTGAGCTCCATCAGAACAATGAAGGAAGATGCAAAGTTGTTGAAGTTGTTCTTGCAGTACTTTCCACGGGCAAACAGAGAATCCTTGAGAGCTGGGTTTCCACATTCCAGAGCATAAGGGGCATTAGAATTCACAGGGAAGAACTGGATCTTCCCATGGAATAATTCCATGCCAATGATAGCAAATATACAGTACACAACCTGGGAAGAGAAATGCCATCACCTGCTTTCTCCAGTGAGCAGTAAGCCCCATGGCAAGTTTAGAAGTTCCAGCAGGCTCTTCAGTTTCTACAGACACAGCAAGCTGCTGAGAAACAGCATAGAGTCTAAGAGACCCTACCCCCCCAAGACCAATTACTAGGCAGAAATAAGCCAAGAACTACAGCCCAAATGTACAGAAATGAAACATTCTCGAATCATAATAGGAAAATTTAAGAGATTTGAGAAACAAGATTCTCATTCAGCTTTTTGCCCAAACCATAGTTCAATTTCTTACAGTATCTGTAGCCCAGCCTGCACAGGACATCTTTGCTGCCACATAGAGGACAAAAATGCCCTGGCCTCTGACCTGGCAACTAGCAGGAACCCAACCCTTTTGCACACGTTTACATACTTCAAAACCAAGCATCAAATGGACAGTTTCTTAAAGGCCTGCCATCCAGATATCTGCATTTATCCTCTTGCAAACCACATGAGTGAGAGACTTAAAACACATTCCTGCAAAACTGGAATGCTTTGAGCTAAGATACCAGGATTTCTTACCAGAGTCAGACCACCAAATGTCAACATGGTTGGTACGATGTTTATCAGCGTGTTCATGATGACCCGGAACCTACAGCAAATGATTTATGATAACACCTGCTGTGGGGAGGCTTTTTTTAAAGTCCATGCTTGCTTATCACTGCCTCCCATCCAGCATGAACTCCCCACTTGTCCTTATTTATTGCTGCAGAGAGGTTGCAGCAGCTGGGCTCATCCCAGGCAAGTTGGGACAAGGCCTTTGAATGCCACAGTCAATCCAAAGCACTACATTTCAGCCAGCCTCTGATACGGCTTGCCCCACAAACATATCCCTACCCCATTCTGTTCATTACCTTTGAATGCTGTCAACAATCCTTATTAGCCTGAGGACCCTTAATATGAAGACAATGTCCAGGATCTGTTGGCTGTTGTACTTCGTAGCTGAAAAAAGAGAAGTCTTCTGCAAAATGAGCAGGTAAGTGTAAAGACACGTTCTTACATTTGTTACAGTTACTGTGTTTAATAAGGGCATAACAGGTATCCATAAAAAAAGACACTGGGTTAGTTCTTAGAAACCCTATAGAAAAAATCATCATCCTATCAAAAAAGCCACCCAAGCCCAAAATGACAGCAAAAGACAACTCAAGACCACCGAGTTTCCCAGATGCATGCAGGCTGTTTAAGCCGCACTTACTCGATCTCAGGGTGGTATTGAGTATCGTTGCAGTCAAGGCAGCAAAGATGATGAGGGTATCAAACCTAGCATGAGGGAAGGCAGCACTGTTAGATTTGTGGGCAACAAAGAACGGGCACTTAAACTGCCACATTACATATAAAAGTAGTAACCTTTCTTCCTCTCATCTGTGCCAGACAGCCCTGCTTCATCTGAAATTATTTACAGCATGGGAAGATTTGTTTTTCTTCATTGTTTACTAAAAAAAAAAAACAACCTTCCCCTGCCTAACTACTATCATCACACACTGCAGTCACCTTTGACTGAGCTACCTGGGGAGCAGAGAAAAGCGCCTCTTCTGACAGAGACAGGAAAGGGCACACTGTCCTCTCACACACACAAGTGTTTTAACTATACCCTGGTACATGAGTTAGTCTCAGGAAGCCCATCTCAGACTTCCATTTCTTGAGAAGCTGGAGACAGAGATCTCACCATACTTCACAGTACTTTTACCACCACCATTCATCTCACTCACCAGTTCCAGAATTGATTTTTGCCAAAGAACACCCTCGGTTCGTACGTGTACACTTTTAGGAGTATCTCAATTATGTACAAAGCAAGGAAGACCCATTCTGCATAAGAAATGTAAGGGGTTTCCTCATCCAGAGCAATGAAGATAGCATTTATTAAAATGATTGCATCGTAAGTCCAAACAAATCCCCTGCAAAAAGGAAAAGAAAGATGATTCACCTCACCACTCTCAAGAAGGTAAGAGTTAGTTAATTCAGGAGTTCTTAGTTTCCTAAATGATAATGTTTGAGGGAGGAGGCAATCTTTACTTATCAGCTCTCACAGAGCCTGAGAGTTTAGGGAAGTTACTGCAGAGCCTAGCTTTGTTCTTTAAATCCAACACAGAACATAGGCCTTCAAGGTACACCACTGTCAATACTCCCAGTGTTAAGCTCTCAAACTGACTGCAACTGGATTTCCACCAAGTCAAGCAACATGTATCAAGCAGAAAGACTGGACAAATAAAACAGAAGCCTATAAAAGACTGGGATACGATAGGGGTGCTGCAATCAGAGGGACCTGGATAGGCTGGGGAAGTGGGCAGAGGGCAGTCTCATCGTGTTCAAGTGTCAGTGCAAAGTTCTGCTCCTGGGGAGGAACAACTTCAGGCACCAGTGCAGGCTGGGGATCCATCATCTGAAAAGCAGCTCTGCAGAGAACCTGGGTGGTGGTGATGCAGGGGGGTGTCTTCGTTGATGAACTGAACGCGAGCCAGCAATGCACTCTGGTGGGAGCAGTGGCCAACAGCACCCTAGGTTATCTTACAGAAATGCTGCGGACAGGTCAAGGGAAGTGATTTCCTCCCCCCCTTAGTGCTGAGGAGGCCACATTTAGAGCACTGTGGACAGATTTGGGCTTTCCAGTATGAAAGACATGAACATACTGGAGCTAGTGCAGTAAAAGGCCGCTAAAAAGATTAAAGGATAAGGTGATCTGACAGGATACTGACAGAGCTGGGAACGTTCAACCTGAAGGGGAGAGAGACTGGGGGAATCTCAGTGCATATAAATACCTGATGGGAGGGTGTAGAGAAGATGGAGCCAGACTCTCCTCAGTGGTATCCAGTGAAAGCACAAGAAGCAACGGGCACAAGTTGAAATACAGGAAATTCAATTTAAAGCTTTTCCTTCCTTTTTTTTTTTTTAAACTGAGGATGTCCAGAAACACTGGAACAGGCTGCAGAGAGGTTGTGAAGTTTCTATCCTTGCAGATACTCAAAACCCAGCTCAGAGCCCTGAGTAACCTACTCTAGCAGATCCTACTTTGAGCAGGGAGGTTACACCTGATCATATCTAGAAGTCCCTTCCAACTTCAGTAATTCTGCAATTCTGGGAAGACTCAAACATGAAGCAAAGCACTAGCACTTTGTAGTACCAGCTTAGTAAGAGCTGATGAAACAATACAATGCAGCTTTGCAGGGACTACCAACATAAGATCATCACCTTTAAGGGAAGCATTTAGTCTGGTCCTTTGAGGCAGGCCATAAAACACTTCTTGCTTTCAGTAAACACTGTTTACACTCAGCACCTATAAAAGGCCTGAACAAGTAGGACTGCAAGAGGTCTAAACTCACCAATAGCAAGTCTACTTTCGCCAAACTGGTGAGGGTAGACTAAGAGCAGTTGGTCCACAGAACATTTTCTGAACACAGAACCCCCACTGTTTGAATACTGTTTACACTTCTCAGCAGGACACCCAGACGAACATTTACTTGCAACACCACTACTCTGTTTCACGTGTGAAGAGCTGCTTGCTCCACCAACCCAGGCTTACCTGTGCCTAACCATACTGCGCAGGAATTGACTCACTGCTGACTTATATACACGAGGCATCCATTGTCCCAGCGGATGGCTGCGTATTTTCAGCGTAATCACCTGGATGTTGAGGAGATCTGCTAGCTGCACAAAGGACTTCTTATCTGCAGTAAAGGACAGCACTACACATCAGTCCACTGTCATTAGTGAAAGGCAGCGTCTGGCAAACCTACATCCACTTAAGTTGCAGCAATTGGTCAAAGCAAGGCCAGCAGCCAGCACAAACCTTTAATAATCACTGTGGACATGATCTAGCATGAGACTGACCCATCTCTCCCAATATTCTGTCTCTAGCAGAAACAGACTCCAGAGGAATGTGCGGGAAGCCACATTGCTTGGATGAATCCAATAAAAAGGGAGGATATATTCGTCCTGTGCTGAGAACAGGAGGCACCCTTCTCCATAGTGAGCTTGGCCTGATTTCAAGTGGCCATGAAGAGCTGCCCACAGGACACAGCACAGGCAGAAAGACCAGCCTCTCAGGGCTTGAGAATCCGGAGAGGGAAGCAGGACGAGGGGACTAGAGTCCCTCTTGGACCATTACACACCGTAAGTCTAGTGCCAGAACCCTTAAATCAGCAGGCTCCTGACCCCAGGCTCCTTCCCAGTCCCTGAGCACAGCAGGCCCCACTGCTCACCTATGAAACCCTTCTGCTCATCATCTGAGATGCGTAGGAGCAACTCTCGGTGGGAGTTGCTGATATCAGGAGCCACCAGCTTGACAAGCTGCTTCCACCGGGCTTCTCTAACCACAGGCTGTGCTCCCTCCTCTTCCTTCAGGAGGTTGAAGGCCTCTATCATCTTGCGGTGCTTCATGTAAGCAAGCTTACGGATCTCATTCTAGAGAGAATGTCAGCATTCAGGCAGCTGCAGTCACCCTGCCCCCTTCTTTATTAATAATCTTATTTCCCTGGTACAAGGATGTAAGAGACTCAGAGGAACAAATTCAGGGTGATGCTAGACGCTAGGCACAGCACAGTCAATGGGGTGATGAGAAATGCTCTTTAACAGGCAACCACGAGCCTTCCACACAGCACTCTGGAGGGATCACTAGATTGCTTGTTACTGGGAGATGCATTGAAAAACGGAAGGGAAGACAAAGGACAGTATCTAACAGGAAGGAGATGGGGGGAGGGTGTCTATCAAAGACCACAGGATCTGCAAGCCCGCAGGTCACAGAAGCGGAGAGGATGTGTCCACACATACTTGCCATCCATAAGTCAATGCTGTGACATTAGGGATTGAGATCCTCTTCTGCATATGATCATAAGCAGGCTAAAGAACCTCATACCCTTGGGACACTGTAGCCTCTAGGAAGACCTAGAAGACTGCTTCCTGTGAAGGAGATCCAATCCTCTCAAAAGAGCACCCAGGAATTTGTACCTCTCACCCTTCCATTGCAAGTACCAAGCTGCACCTACTCAGTTACTGTAGAAGAAGAAAGTCCCCATTTACTTCAGCCTCCCTTGCTTTAAGAGCAAATGTAGTGGCACAAAAAGCATGCTGTGCACTTAAAGCCAACTGAAAACAGTCTACTGCATAGAAACAGCATTATTTCTAGAACTAACCCTATAAGAACAATAACACACATGCTTCCTACCTGTTGCAACTTACTGGAGATACACCAGCATTGCTTATTTCATTGTTAAATAATATTAGAACTTGCAGTAATACCCATGGTATGGAAAGGTGAACTTGTGCTTTTCATTTACAGAGCACCAATACAGGCTAGAAGCTGTTCACCTCCTCCACATTTTGCAGAAGAATTCCAAGGGAAGGCCAGATGCCTCTATGCAAGATTATATAAAACAGCAGGCAATTGCCAATCACAATTCACCCCTTCACACATTACCTTCAGGTGTTTTTTGTAGTTGTTATACACAACAGCCAGGAAGAGCGACATGAAGATGTAAGTGTTGACAATGACAAAGGCAATGAAGAACAGGGCATACCATGAGCTGAAGTCAAACGCTGGCATCCTAAAGGAGAGGGAGATTATTACTTGCTGAGCAAACAGGACAATAAAAGAGACATCTTCCAGATGATTTTTTGAAATACTGTTTTAGATAGCAAGATCAAACTTGGCCAGATAACACCCAACCGGGGGCGGGGGGGGGGGAACCCTAACACTATGCACTGAGTTAAAGAAAACGCTTCTTCCACTAGGTCTGCATCCTGTGTGGAATCACTCCCTGTTTGAAGGGATGCAGAAAAGAAAGCAGAGTTTAAGCTTCTGTCAGTATGGGTAAGTTTAAAAGTAAGAGTCTTGAGGTGAAATCTCAGTCATAAGCTGGTGAGTTACTGGCCTCAGGTGCCTTCATTGCATTCAGACCTCCCCTTCTGCTTACCCCAGGAGGGCCACATGTTTTGGTATTCGAATACCTGTGGTTCCCCTTAACATCCCTGTTCTGTTCAGTACATCTCCAGCACTGAAATGTGTCCCACTCCACCCCCAACCCCATCTTTCCTGATGGCTCCTTCACAGTACAGACTGCAACGGGAACCCAATTAGAACAAATGAGGATCAAAAACCCAAGCCTCCTGCAAGTTTAACACAGCTGTGCAAGTTAAAGTCTGCACACACATCCCTACAAATATTGAGAGAAGAGTCATCCGATCACTACAGCATACTTCTTTTTAGAAAAAGATTTTAATCAAAGAGCTGGGGCACTTGTCCCTCAGGTTTAAGCTTTGATCAGCTACTGGGTCTTCTGGAAAGCATTACTTTCACTTCACCTTTTCTAAAAGGTCCTCCAGACTCAGATTCTGGTTCAGAGCATATTTATAAAACAGAGGGCTAACAATTCATGAGATCGCTGCAGACTGGAAAAATCAAAGCCCTGTTGCCATGCTGAAAGCCCTTGATGTGCAGAACAGTACTGTTCTAACCTGAGACACTGACAGGATGCACAAAAGACAATGTTCAGAATAATAAGCAAGCAGTTTAAGGCTTAGCTGTTGTATCAAGAGACTTCTTGGCTACCAGGTGCCAGGGGTATAGGAAGCTGAGAAGAGTATCACAGCAGAACCAGAAGAGTTTTTCACAGGTGAAAGAAAGGCACAGAAGACTTCTCCTTTCTCCCCACAGATGAGCACAGTAAGTGATGACAGCTGTTGTGGACACTGATCACAGCTCTACGTGGTGCTTTACACAGTTTCAGTTTTTCCACCACTAGGAGCAGGACACCAGCGCTCACAACAAAGATTGCAAGCAAAGCATACATACATGACATCTGGGCTGTTTGCTGTTGTCACCAGCACATAGAGGTCAAACACAATTTCTAGGTAGTTTCTGAAATATGGCAAGCCTTCTGCTGTCTGGAGGTTCCTAGGAGGAAAACAACAACCTGAAGTTAAGCACAGAGATCACAAATGCCACCACAGGACCTACAAGTATTTCTATTTACCAGTAATCAAATGGAGTTGCCAGAACCCTCCCTGCTCAAGAGGATCACGCCCAATCTTTCCACCCAACTCTGAACAACAACAAAAAAAGCATTCACACCTCTCACCAAACAGCTTCAAGGCCATGAGGGAGAACATGAGAAGGCTAAACATGAAGAGCAAAAAGACATAGGTGATCTCTGGTAACGTATTGCGGATGCTTCGGAAGGCTCTCCGAATCTGTCAGGGAGAAGGGAAGTGTTTAGAGGCAAAGCAGTACCCATTTTTCCCCCCTCATCATCACATCAGAACATAACACCTATGCAGGGACAGGCAAGCACAGTAGGTCACAGGTTTTCTTTGTTGCCTGGCAGGACAGATTGTCCCAGATGTGCCAGCTCTGTTCTGCTAAAACCTGTGCAGGATTACCAGGGGCTTTCCTCCTCATTTCCCCACTTCACAAACCATTTGAACTCAGCTAGGCAGGGGACAGTGAACCCTGTGGCACTGCTGCAGTGCTCTTGCTCCAAGGTACTGGTCAGGGACAAAAAAGTCTGCTCCTCCAGGCTACCAAACATGCTCTAAGACCGAGTGTTCAACTGCTTCCTCCAGCAGGCCTCACACCACAGTAGTTTATTTATTTGCAAGTCAGGACCAGAACGTCTCAGGCAGCAGGGCAAAGATCTCCCCGTGACAGGAGGGATCAGAGTCCAAACCATCCATCCGAACTACAAGTTCAGTTTTGAGAACAGCACAACACTTGTGCTTGTTTGCCTACGTGACTTCCAGAAATAAAAGCAAGCTAGCCCCAGACTCAGGGAGAAAGTTTTCTTGTCCACAGTGCTGCTCATGTTCATTCCTCCACAGAACAGCATCTAACTGCTTGCAAGCAGAGACTTCTCCTCCATACAGGCTGGAGGAATCCTAGCCTGTAGACTGATCTTAAAAGAAAGCCTATTCCTTCTCAGTGCAGTGTTGCTCTTTATTAAGCACAATTTTCCCTAAATCATGACATCACCACATATGGCAAGAAGCTCTAGTTTCAGCCTCAAGTCTGTACAGAGTCCCCAGTATAAGTGACCCAGTCCACAGGTACAAGAAGCCTTGTGGTACTTTGCACTACACTCAAGCTGCATCACTGAACAGACCCTTTTTTCCCCATCTCACATTCTTGTTCCAGGCCACCTTTGAGAGGAACTCACTCAGAAGAGTCTAAATTCTGCCACCTCTGCCCCCAAAACATTCTACTGAATCCCCTGGATCTCAGAAAGCAACAGGCTGCCTAAGAGTAGGAGTTCTTCCCACCAGACCCACTCCTTACCTGGCGACTCTCTGCAAAGTTGATCAGGAAAATGGGCCTTGCAATTCTTGACCATCGAATGCTCTTTATGTTGTATATCCTGAGGGCCCCATATATGGCCAAGTCAGTCAGAGACAGCTGCAGAAGAAAGAGGAAAATTCACAGAAACAATGCTGGAAGTGCATCTAGAAGAAAGACAATTGGGTTAGCTGGTACGGGATACATGCACACAACAGGTTTGTGGGAACAGGCTGAGCTGCTGGTTGATTTGGCCATGGCTTTTGTAAAGCCTTGGTGCATCAGACCCCAAGAAAGCAACAGAAGGAAAAAAACCAACTCTACATCACCCACCCCAACCCTCATGGCTCCCTAGACCTAACTTACCAGGATTGCAACCATGATGCAGATATTCTTGGTATCCTTCCAAAATACGTTACGAGGGGTGATTTTTGCAAAGTGTGTCAGTCGGCCAAAGAACACCAGAAGGCACAACACCTCAACCAAAGAAGTGGCCTGCAGAGAGAGAAGGGACCCAGGTCAGGACAACCAAGAGCAGTGCTAGCCCTCTTCACACAGATAAGGATGCTCAGGCAAAGAAAAAAAAGCAGTCAATACAAGAGTTTTTTTCAGTGGGTTTTGCTGCTGGCTGTTTTACAGGCTCACATATGCAACACTAAGCAATAGTTTTAGGCTTCCTTTTTCTAAAGTTTCCTGCTACATGCAAGTTAAAGTCAGTGGATTTGTATTGGGTTAGGACTCAAGGAGCACAGCCACAAATACCAGTGTGGAACAAATAAAGGCTGCTCTTAGGACTGCCTTTTTTCTCCTGCAACACTCCACTTCTGCTGCAAGATGCAAGAACTCCACCTGGGTCACTTAGAAGGCTGGTACTACTCTCCAAGATGCAGAAAAGCAACATGACTTTGCCTGCAGTCACACCAGCAATTGCTAATGTCTATGATAACTGCCATAGTCCCTATCTAGTTTCCAGGCCTTTTTTTTGGGTTCCCAATCCAGCACATCCAGTATTAACAGAATGATGAGCAGCCATCAACTCCTGACGCCTTGACAACTTGTTTCAAGCAAGAAACCCTTGCTTGCTCTGCCGAGCAACACAACAGTAGCTGCATTACTGCTTCTATGCTGTCTGGAAACTCACCAGGAAAGGGAGAGGATACACAGCAGGTTCTTCAAACACTGCAAGGGACAGGTTGAGAAAGATGAAGAAATAGGTGGCTGTTCGCATAATCCAGTGGTTATAGAGATAATAAAGCCTGTAGAAAGAAGGCAGTGGCACCATAAGTAAAAGCTCCAGTGCACATACCCATGGGCTTAGCAAATGTATCTTGGAAGAGCAGCAGAAATTTCCCAAACAGTCATGAAGAAGGGTAGCAGTAGCATGTGTAGAACGGGGAATCATTTAGAAGTTTTTGACAGAGTAAGCCTCTTGTTTTTGTTTTTTTTTTTTATACATAAGTCAAGAAGTATTGTCCCCTTCAGCAGTAAAGCCTCTGGTGAATGCTAGCATTAACCATGAACACCTCCAGCTCTAAGTTTCCCACAGGAGGCTCCACACAACACTACGCAATAGTGGCTCCTTCAAGTAGATGCAGAGCAGATCTACAGAGAGAGCATACAGTTTCTCTGCTAACATAAATGCTGCCAACATTGCCAAATAATCACCTCATCTGCCTACTAACCACCACAGATAAAAGCTACAGGGCAAGTGATGATATGGATGACATACATCCATTAAAGATAACATCAAAACATCACCTTGTAAAACAATTAACATACTTGGACAGTACGAGAACTCCAGAAGCTTCATTAACTAAAACAGGAGAACAAAGTAAAAGGGAAAGGTTTTGTGGGGAGGACTACAGGAGTCATTAGTGCTCACACTTAGCTTTGTGGGCAACCTGTTGTAGCACCTTTCCCTTCTGTACTGGCAACCTTCCCTTAGTTTTACACGCAAAATCTGCCTACAGTAGTGCAAGCCTGAAGGAAAAGTCACCTCTGACTGAAGTTGAACCAGCAGCACAAAGAGAAGAGAGTCACTGCTGCAGGCAAAATAGTCTTGACTCAGAGAACTTAATTCACCTAATTGACAATTAACAAGCTTCTAATTACTTCTGCCCCAAGCAGCCACTGCCCTTACTGAGAAGCAACCTAGCAGAGACACCACAGGCATGCAGCAGGTTGGTGTTGCTGTTGCACATGGCCAAACCAGTTCACACAGGGCTCTTCTCCCACCCAGGTCACCCTGCTACCAAAACTCCACCACTTACACCCCATACAGCCACCCTGTGCCATCCCCCACATGCAAATGAGGGCCGGGCTTCTCATTCTCGTTATCTCTGAAGACTGAAGCTGCAGTGCTTTGTAGAGTGTTTTGGTTTTAACCTCAAGCAAAGGAAAGATTTTATTTTCTTCCTCATCCTTAGGATAAGGCGCATTGAGCTGCATTTAACACACACGTTTCAGCCTGACTCCAGTTCGTTGTATCCCACCCAGCCTGACTTCTCAGTGCCCAGCCCCAGGGCTGTGGGGCAGCCCAGACACCACCCCTCAGACCTGCTGGGGCCGGCTCCCCCATCCCAGCTCGGGCTGCCCTTACCTGACCGCCTCCGGGGAGGTCTTGAAGGGAATATTTCTGTTGTACTGCGCATCGGAGACAAACGCTGCCGCCAGCAGGAGCTCCTGTGGGAGGGGGAAAAGCACAGGCCGGTGGGTGCTGGAGGCCTAAAGGGACCCGCAGAGAGAGCCCCCTCACCACCCCCGGCCCCAGCGGGGAGGCCCCAGCCACTACCTCTGAGGCAGCCTCTGCCATGGCGAGGGAGACGCTGACCCCTGACGGCCCCGCCGCTTTTAACGGCACCGCCCCGCCGGCGGAAGCGGGAGGAGGAGGAGGAAGAGGAGGAGGAGCTGGGGCCGCCCCCAGCCTCTCCCCGTCCCCTCAGCGCCCATGGGCCTGGAGGCGCTGCGGCCGCGGGCTGTGCGCTGGGCGCTGCTGGCCGCCTTCGCCGCCGGCGTGCTGGTGGGCTGGCAGGCCGGCCGGGCCCGGCGCCGCTTCCTCCGCTGGCGCCAGCAGCGCCTCCAGCGCCGCCTCGACGCCGCCCGGGAGCAGCTGGAGGCGGCCTGAGCCGGGGCTGGAGGCCGGGGGCCGGCCCCGTCGTCCCGGCGTGATGGCGGCGGTGAACGCGGCTCTGCATCGTGCGACGGCGTCGCCTTGCTGCGGGGCTCTGCGGGGGACAAGCGGCGACAAAAGGACTCGGAGGAGTCGCGGAGGCCGCGTTGGAGCTGGTGGAGACGGAGAGCGCTGTGGGGCGCCGGCACTGGCAGCCGGGAAGGGGCCTTCGCTGCGACGGACTGGTGGGAGGGAGTAACACCGAGCGGGGGTCCGTGAGGGGCGATGGCTCTGCGCGCACCGCCGTGTTTCAGCGCTGCCGGCGCTTGTCTTGCTTCGCGGTGCCCAGGCCTGCGGCTGGTGCACGCTGCCCTGCCCTGCGCAAGTGCTGCTGATAAAGCGATGAGAAAATAACCTCGGCGTGGCGTTCCCTAGGTGCGTTTATTGCTCTCGTGTGCCAGAACGCGCTGTGAGGCTGCGCGCGCCAAACGCCGGGTCTCGCTGTGAAACAACACGCGTGAGAGCACCTCTCCTGGGGGGGCCGAGGGAGCTGGGGCTGCCCAGCTTGGAGAAGACAAGGCTCGGGGGTACCTCGGCGCGGCCTGCCAGGGCCTGGGGGGGGCTCGTAAAGATGGAGAGGGGCTCTTCGTTCGGGTAGAGAACGACGGGACAAGGCGGAAAGGTCTTGAAGTAAAGGAGGGAGGTTCAGCCTAGACGGGAGGAGGAAATCCTCGCCTCAGGGTGGCGACGCCCGGCGCGGGCTGCCCAGGGGCGCTGTGGCTGCCCCATCCCCGGCAGTGCCCGAGGCGAGGTTGCACGGGGCTGGGGGCAGCCTGGCCTGGCGGGAGGTGCCCCTGCCACGGCCGGGCCCGGAGCCGGCCGGGCTTTGAGGCCCCCGCCAGCCGGAGCCGTTCCGTGACCGTGAAAGGCCCTGGGGCCCCGGCACTGCCTGGGGCGGCACGCAGCCCCGCGCCTACATCTCCCGGCGTGCCGCGCTCCCGGAAGTGGCTTCATCCGCCCGCGCCGCCGCACCCGTTGCCTAGCAACCATGTCGGGGCGGCGGGCGCGGGGCCCTCTGCAGCGGGTGCAGCGGCGGAGCCGGCACCTGCGGGACCAGGTACCGGGGGCGGCACCGGCACCGGGAGCGGCGCCGGGACCGGGGCCCCGCTCACGGCGCCTCTCATGTGTTGCAGGTGGAGGCGCTGCGGGCCGAGAACGCGGCCGCGAGCGGCGGGCAGCGGCAGGCCCTGAGGCGGAGGTGAGGCCGTGCCGCGCCGTGCCGCGTGAGCCCTGCCCCAGCCCTGCCCTCAGCCGCGGCCCCCCGGCGGTTGCCGCCATCCGCCCTCGGCTAGCGGTCTGCCCGCTGCGGGGCTTGGCGTGCGACATCAAACACAGTCCCGGTCAGCTCAAGTGTGGCCTCGGTCGTGCCCTTGCATTCAGCAGTCGTGGCTGTGTTTAGATTATTTATTTATTTTTCCTATGGATTTGCAACATACTTTTGTGAAGTAACGTTTTTAGCAGTGCTCAGTGGCAAGGAGTTGCGTACCTTAACTGCGTTATGGAAAAAGCCCTCTCCTGGTTGCCCAGAGCAAAGCCCCTGGCGGAGTCACTCCATTCCCCCTCATCTTTGCATCAGAAGGAGCAGCTGGCTCCCTCTCTGCCTTTTCGTTTTTCTCATGACTGTACAGATCTCTGTCCCTTTTCACTCAGCTGCCCCCAGGATGCTTTCCAGTCTTCAGAGTTTGAGGTAGTTTAAGTGGAAGCTCGTACATCATGGGTAATAAGCAGTTAAGCTGTCTCATCCCTTAGCTCTTCCAGAATTCTTGTGTGAATGTTTGATTGTCATCGAGAACTTGTCAGAGCCAGGTGCTGATCTTGTTTTCTCCCTCTGTTCCAGATCTTTTATTGATGCTTATTCCTTTTAAGATTTGTTAAAACACCTCCTCTAAGGAATCACTAAATTCCTGGTTTGTGAAGTGCCATTTGCGCTTGTATTAATATTTGTAAAGCTGTGTGTGCGTACAGCAGTGTGAAGGCATGGGTATCTAAATTTACAAGTTTCGGTGATTTAGCATGAGTTAGGTGTCCTGTCTACCAGAGTTTTAAGAAAACACCATCTGTCTGTCTTGCTTTCAATGCAGATGCATGCAGCTGCAGAAATTGGTGGATGAAAATACGGATGCTCTTCATAATTTGAAAAAAGTAGGTATAGAGAGAAGTTTGTTAATAATTTTCTCCAAAGTGCATTGCAGTGAATATTTAGAGAACACCAACCTCCTTCAGCTTTAGATGCCTCAGGACAAAAGCAGTGCCTAGCACTGCGTAACCTCTGATCAGGATTTGTGAGATCCATTTATATTATTTAAAAACATATTTTCTGTGCTTTATTATGTACAGAAAAATCTTTATCAACCCAATACATTCTAAAATGTTTCTCAAAGCAATGCCTTGTCAAAGGCAAGAAAGATGTCACTAAACTGGGAGTGATGGCAGCCCTGGAAAGTGAAAACTTACAATACATGTCTGGAAAATCTTCTTTGTAGGAGAACTTGAACTTGGATTACCTTGAGCAATTTGTTGTATTCTTTCTCAGGTTGATGAGCCTGCGCCTGTGGGGAATTATACTCAGAGGAAAGAAGAAGAGGAGAAGCTATTGCTAAAGCTGTCTCAACAGCTGCAGAAACTTGGTCGTGTCTTGGATCAGGAGAACGCAGCTACAAATGACACAGTGTAAGTAGCCCAAATGAACAAATACAATCTGCACTTTAATAGACTTGTACATGTGGGACTGGAAGGGACCCTGAAAAATTGTAGCCTTATCCCCTCTATTATCTTAAAATTTAGTTTAAAAAACAAACAAAAAAAACCTGCTGAAGGGCCAGCTCTTCTGGGGCTTGTTTTAACTGAAAAAAGGAGTCACTGGAATTTTCTGAAAGTGGTGGTTAATGATAACGTAGCTGTTGAGAGGAGAGGGTGTGCTGTGGTCTGTATGCTTGGGGATGAAATACCGCTGAGAGCTTTTTCAGATCAGGCCAGAAAGTAAAACACAGGAATTAAAATTCTGTATCTGGGTAACATCCTTGCAAAGAAGCCCACGTTGCAAGGCTTCTACAGCAATGTCAAGAAGGTTTGGTAAAATGAAAACAAAACAAAAAAAGTTTGATGTATTTTGGGTAGGAGTGAGGGACATCAAAAAGATCCTCAAAGAGCAGATGAAGACAAAGAAGAGGATGAGAGTGATGATGACGATGGAGAAAGTAGTGAGGAAGAAGACAGTGAAGAAACAGATGATGAGGATAAACTGTTGGATGATCCCAGTGTTAAAGAATGTATTGCAGTTGGAAACTTTAATGCGCAGCAGGAGGGTGATCTCACGTTTAAGGTAAATATGTCTCTGCAAAAGTTTTTGCCACGTTGCTACTGCAGATCATTCTGTATTAAGCAATAACAATAATTAAATTCTATGCTTCTGGGATTCAGTCAGTTCTTAGCAGGATTCTGGGGAAAATGGCTTTTCCTAATGTACATTTGGCGTACTGGAGTCCAGTGTCCTCTTGCCACCTTCTGTAGCAGCCGAGTCTGTAGCTGTGGTCTCTGTGACCTGTGTTACAGGGGAAATTGGAATTGTTATTCAAATTGCTCCTGGCGTCATTTTGAAATATTTCGTTGTCTTTTGTCTCCATCTCTCCTCACGGCAAAGAAGGGTGAAGTCCTGCTTATACATGATAAGAAGGCGGATGGCTGGTGGCTAGCTGAAAACTCAAAAGGGGAGAGAGGCCTCGTGCCTAAAACCTATCTTGCGGTTAGTGTGCTGCAAACTTCTTCCATTCTAGTCTCACCTCTGTTATTTTATGTATGTTAATGATAATATAGCTGCATGAAATTTATCATAACACAATGGGCACACACAGCAGCTTTTAGTCAGTTGTTTGTGAATAACGCCATGTTTGTATGCATGTGTACGCAGATAGCTATCAAAAGCAGTATTTTGATGCCATATGGAGATGTGACATGATTTTTGCAGAGAGGTTTGCTGAATGTGAAAGTTAGAGACTTTTGCTGCTAACAGTCAGCTCTGAAGGTTCCCAGCTGCTACAGAGCCATGCATGCTTTTCACGATTCATATGAAATGTCAGTTGGAGTATTTTGTAATTTGACATTAATTAACCTTTAAATGTGGGTACATAGTTTGGCTCAATTGAGTCTGAGCTTCCCACTGTGGAACAAGGCTTTTCAGAACAGAGAGTATGTTGGGTAGAGAACTTTTTACTTCACGATACCAATGTATTGCTCCTCTTAAAGAATCTGCTTTGCAAAACCATTCTCTTGCTTAGTGTTCTCCTGTAGGAATACTCCAATCTCTTGCTGTGGCTGCAGAACTGAGAGCAGTGTTTTGTAGTTACAGTGCTCTGGAGTAATAGGTCACGACAGACAGAAAATCTTCTCTTCTAAACTATGTACACATGCTGTAGTTGGAGAAAACATTTTTAAGAACAGAACTGTGAAGAAAGCAAGCCCTTGCCCTTTCTGAATCTGATTTACAGGTCCATAACAAAGATGGGGAAAGCCAAGAGGAAAGTGATGAACACATAGAAGTGGTGGATGAAACAGCAGATGGAACTGAAATTAAAAAAAGGTAAGTAGAACATGCAACAGCAAGTAAGTGTAAAATTGTTCATCCTGCTCTTCCTTAGATATGGCAATACATCTCCTGCAGAGAAAATACCTGACAGATGTATTTGGTTCTTTTTAACTGCTTCTTTCTTTTCAGTACAGCAGCCACTTGATTTATTTATTTTTTCTGTAGATTCGACAAATTTTAATTTGCCAACACACTTCTACTTTAGTAGGTTTGTTTGTGACTTTTGCTTTGGGATTGTTTATGTATGTATTTATTTATTTATTTTCCTCAAAATCAAAGTATGACTAGCTCATGTAATGAGTCATATTTCAGCTTATGAGACACACTAGTAGCTGGAAGCATATTGTTATTCTTATTTCAGATATGCTGATTAAGCTGCTAGTATTTAAAGGCAAATCTGTATTCAGTGTTTAAACTTTTGTCCACACAAGAATATTATAAAAGAAGAACATTATTTTTCTTCCAGAACAGATTCTCACTGGAGCGCTGTGAGAAAAGCTATCACAGAGGTAGGCGTATCTCTTAGATAGCAATTTCATCTACCATAATGTTAATTAATTTGTAGACAAGATTTGTCTTTTACTAAGCACAATGTATCATAGTAGAGACCAAAGTTTTTAATTAACATCTCTAGTTTGTTTTTGGTAGCAAGAAATGGTAAGGTTCCCTACTGCTTTAGAAATAGGCTGCAGCACAGTCTGTGTGTCTGAATGAAGATGCAGCTGAAGTGGCTTTTGTTGTTTTGCCATAGTCATGCTACATTTCTTTTTCAAGGTTGTGATTTTCTTTGTTAACTGGCTACTCTGCTGCTGCATTGAAATGGAAGGGGGGATTTAACAAAATTGGTCTGTCTGGGGTCATACACAAAACAAAGTGAAAGTCATTCCTGGTGTTGTGCCAAGCTAATTTCAGATTAGAAGAGGTGATGGATGCCTCAGCTCCTGATATTGTTTGTGTGAGAGCTGTAAATTAGGACTGAATTAGCTGTTAAATAGTAGGAATGTTAATATCTTTTTTTTTTTTTTTTTAATAGAATGATACAGTAGAGGTATTGGCAACTATGGGAGCAGTTCCTGCAGGATTCCGTCTCTCCACACTTTTCCAGCTCTTAGAAGAAGGTAAGGTTTTCTCATAGCGATTGCAGTGCAGAATTTGCAAGTGTCCTTGGAGAGTTTCTTATCCCAGTAACTAGCCTGTTGGACTAAAATCAGTATTGCTTTATGATAATTGGTACAAGGTATACATAATCTGCACAGAGTATATATTTGACCAGTCAAATAATGTAGAAAAAGTTTTTTTTTTTTTTTTCTTTTATCAAATAAGTTTTAATTTATCTGAGTGGAATCATGGCCCCATGAAGGCAATGACAAATTTCCTGATGATCTCAAAGTTTTTCCTGTTTGGAAGACTATTCCTGGTGACAGTTACAGATTTTTTTTCATAGACTTCCTCCCTTTTTCTCAGAGATATTCTGTGAAGATAATTCCAATGATACTACACATCTCATATTTTCTTCATCTTTTCATTTCAAACTGTCTCCAGTCAGTAGCTCTTTTTGTTAATTAAATTGCAGTGCTGAAATACTACAGAACACTTTTACAAATAGTTTTGCCCCTTTTGGAGGGTACTTGTAGTAGATACTTCCATAGTTTTGTTAGGACCAGTCAAATATTCCAGTGAACCTTAGACACCTCTGATTTTTGTGTATCTTTCATTTTGTGGCAATAAAGATCATAAAAAAAAAACTTTTTAAGATTTTTCTTTGTTTTTAAATTTCATTTATTGTAGGTAATCACTTTAGAGCAAGTTACTTCTTACAGCCTGAACTTACTCCATCCCAGCTGGCTTTCAAAGACTTGGTGTGGGACTCCGAAAAAAATACTGTAGGTATTACTGGGGAGAAAGCTATGAAGCTTTTGGTTCAAGAGAAATGACAGCATCTGTAGATATGAATCACTAGCAACCTTTAAAAAATGCTTCATATTGGTGGGTAAATATTGCTGTGAAATAGATGATAGATTTCTTCAGTGTCAATCTAGACTCCTTAGGAAGTTAGATGTTACTACAACCTGCTCTCTGATAAGCAAAAAAAAAGCAAACAAAAACAAATAATAAAAAAACAATCAATACAAGGTGCTATGTTGGGTATTTCTTGAGTCATGTTTCATCTTAAGCTTGTGGTTCCTTCCTTGTTTGGGGTAAAACAAATCTGCATGAGTGATTAGTCTGAATTCTTAAACCATGAACTTCTACTAGTCACAGTGAAACCTCCAGTTTCATTTTTCTTCTTTCATTTTGGCTAATGATTATGCCTTGATTTACACCATTTTTAGAACACCTATTTATAAATTATTGTCGGAAAAGCAGCTCAAAAATGTAATTGCCACCAAGACTTGAAATACTCGGGGAAGAACTCCATGACAGCATTCCTTTCTGATAGGACCTTCCACCTGTCACTGAGTTATTTGTAGCACTCTCCTTAGGAGAGGTGTAAAGGCTTATGAAGGAATGTTCCTGCTGCTGCTAATACTGCATGAGCTTTGTGGGTCAAAGAATCCAGTCCAGCGAGTACTACAGTCAATCTTCTCAGTAAATAAACGCAAAATGATAACCACATGCAGGAGGAACCTCTAGATTTAATCCTTCTTCTGTTTTCTGTGTTACAGATCCAGCCTAGACCAACTCGAGTATCCCTGGTTGTGACTTTATGTAGCTGCAAAATGATTCCTCTCCCAGCAGGCAGTATACAGGTTCTCAGTAGACATGTCCGACTCTGTCTATTTGATGGGAATCGGGTGAGTGGCTGTTTGATGACCAAAAAAGGTCTCGATAAGGTGTACATGATGCTCTAGTCCCTCCAGCAGCCAACTCCTCCAGTTGTCTCGGAGACATACCAAGGTGCTTAACCGACTCGCCAGTTAGTCTGGCTTGATATGTGCAGTTGCACACTGAAGTACATACCGTCCCCCTCACCAGCAGCAGTCACCACAGACATAAGCTCCCTGCAGCACGTGGCCTGCCTCTGTTTGCTGGCACTTAGACCTCCATACACATGCATGCAGAATAGAAAGCCCATTCACAAAGAAAATAAAGAGTTAGAAATAGAGTTTGATGAGAAGACAGGACAAACTGCACCGATCAGGTGCAGGGCATGGCCAGACATGCATACCAGCTAGCTCACAAACACACCCTTTTATCCCCTTATCCCTCTATTTTCCCACCCTTCTTGCTCCACAAACCACCCTGGTCCCCCCCTCTTTCTGCCTTTGGTTCCTCCCCTGAACATCCCCTAGTAAGTCATGTGCAGTCCCCAAACGTTCTTGCCTGTGTGCTGCAGTCTCATAGCCTTAAGCAGCAACCCTTCTCAGTCTGTCAGGCGATCCAGCACCGCTCCTGGTGACTCATCTTCAGGAGCATCACACCCAGCTCCCCGCCCCAGCCCCTCCCAGGGCTGTCTGGGGCTCCATTTCTCTGCATCCATAATTTCGGTTCCCCCACCTGCCATTGTGTCTCTTTGCCCTTCACGTTTGTGGAGGTGAGCCTTGTCTGGGCTCATTTCTCCCCTGTGATGGGCCTGGGAGTAGCTGGGTCAGGGTCACACGCGGATTTTCCCACCTGCCATTGTTCCTCTGTGCCTTTGTGTGAGTGTAGAGCAGTTTTTTATAAATAATCTGGTGCCGACCGTCTGGTAGTTTTCCTTCTGCCGAATGCTCTTGGAGGCAAAGGGACTGATACCGGTACATAGGAAGCAGGAATGGTTGGAAAGTGCTGCTGATGATTCTGCCTTCCGCTGTAGCCTTTTAAACTGAAACTGTCTGATAAATTTGAAAAGCAAGTGTGCTTTTACCTGTGCTGCGTGTGGAGTGTTGGATTAATCTTAGATAATACTGCAGTTTCTTAAAGCTGTGTAGATATGCAGAAAAACTTGTCTTAGCATTTTTCCCCACTGTCATGTTTTAGGTACTGAGTAACATTCATACAGTGAGAGCCACATGGCAACCTAAAAATCCCCAAATGTGGACCTTTTCTCCAAGGGTAGGTATCTCACTCAGGAAGTCATATAGCCACTAACTATTTACGGTGTCTATTTACAGCTTCTTATTTAACAGTCTGTTACTTCTGATATTCTTGTTGAAATAATATATATTGCAACCAAAATAAACGGGCAGAAAATAAAAAAGAGCACATGCCTTGTCCCATGTTTCAGGTGTTGTGCAGAACCACGTTCACAGCAGTACTGTTACCATGTTTTACCCCAGTTGTTGCTGTGTTTTCACAGAGAATTAATTCCTTTTTGACTTCTAAGGTTCTCTAATATCTTGTCATCACAGAAAATGTACCTTGGCAACATAGCTGTGGTTTGTGACAAGATAAAGAATAAACAGAACAATGGTTTCAAATGGAACTGGTTCTCTACTTCTCATTTTCTCTTATATGCAGTGGGATCGTGTCTGAGTTCTTACGTAAATGAGTGATGTGTTCAATTGCCTTTAGAAATCAGAGGGTTTTTGTTTTAATATGTACATTCACTGTTTTTTCCCCCCTCTGTATTAGGTAACAGGCATTTTACCTAGCTTGCTGGATGGTGACTGTTTTGTCAGGTCTAATTCTCCGTCTTCAGACACTGGTTTCTTATTTGAACTTGGCATCACTTATATTCGCAATGTAAGTGTATACAGTTACAGAATAAATCATTCCCAGCACATTTCTAAAGTGAATCAGCTGTCCGGTGTTCAGTTGTAAGCTGTAGTATCTCAGCTGTGAATTTTGAGATCCAAGTGGAAATTTAGGTGAATTTTTTTCTAGCTTATTCCATGATTGTCTTCATTTTGGCATCTGGGAGTGAAGTTTGTGCTATGTAGTTTGGAAATGAAAAAGTTAACTGTTTAAATATTTTGAACACTGTTGATAGAGATGCATCCTTCCATCCAACCAGGATATGCTTCTTAAAGTACAATGGTCGGTGATACAATAGATGGTAAAGCACTTTTCCCTGTAAGAACTATGGTAATAAAAAGAGGGATAAGAAACACTAGTATTTGGAGGAAACGGTGGCTTTTTGGAAGAGCTCCTGTTCTGAAAGATTTTAGCTGCTTTGTCTACAGGATTGACTCAAGTCTTGCTGCCTTTTTCATTACTGTCACCGTCTTGCTCAGATAAGCTTTGGCAGTCAAGTAAATCAAGGGAAAGATGGAAAATGTGGTAATGACAATTGTTAGCAAGCAGGGTATTAAATGGTGGGCAGAACTTGGGAAAATTCTGAAAAACAGAAATCTGAAAACTTAGAGAACTTACCATAGGGGTCTTGCTGTATTTTCTCTTTCATTAACACCTGTAGGAACCTGGGGTAGAAGTGTCCCTGTGGCAATGTGGAGGGGAGAAAGACGTGCTGATAGCATAGTAGGAATGCAGAATTGTTGCAAAAGGGGATAAGTAGATTTTGAATCTGTAGGAAACTGGACCATGCAAGTCCTGGCAATGAACTACATGCTCGTGAGTGACGGTTCACAGAGACCTAATCAGACGTAATGGCCCTCCGCATGCTAATTCGAGTAGTCAGGACGTCAGGTTGTCAGCTTCTGTTTAGAGATTAAGGTTGCATGAAGGCTGGAGTACGTGCAAGTTCCTACCTGTTATTTGTGGGTTTGGGTTTTATTTCTGCTTCATCCATCAGACCACTTAAAAAGAAAGTAACTGTCTCTGCCCTCACTTTGTATTTGTTCAAGCTGAGATCCTGGAAGGTGCAGTGGTACCCTCAGGATCATGCAGCAGACCTGGGACATACCTGGAAATGGATGGGTTGGCACACAGGGTCAGCTCCATTTCCCAGTGCCTGGGAATAAAGCTTTCTAATGTTTGATATACATATGTTTATCTTAAATGTAGTATAGTCAGTGTTTGCTTACCATGAATTTGGGGCTTTTACCATTTTATAATTTTTATGGGATTATTCTAAATATTTGTTTGTGATCGGTTACTCATCCTGGTTTAGCTGCTCAAGTTTACCTTCCTCTTTTATTTTCTAGTCAACAGGTGAACGAGGAGAGCTAAGCTGTGGCTGGGCATTTCAGAAGCTTTTTACTTCTGATGGAATGCCTGTTCCTTCCAAGTAAGTTTATTATGTGTTTGTTTTTTTTTTCTCTCTCTGTATTTATGTATGTATATAGATACATTTTAAGCTATGAGTAAAGTTTGCGTTTAGTATGGGCAGGTATTGATATGGACAGGTGTAATCCAGTCTAATATGCAGGTTGTACTGGGTCTTCCAGTGCGAATGTTGATCCCACTTCCACACCCAATGTGCATTCCTCTAAAGTGTGCTCCCTGGACTCAACATTTGAGTTTGAAATGTTGCAAGTTAGCCTGCGTTTAAAAATGTTCTTCAATGGACTCTAAAAACTATAGAAATGTCTGAATTAAATAAAAGTCTAAATAACTCCCCTTTTATATGAAAACACCCTTATTATATGAAATAAAAACATTTAAAAAGTTGAAGGTGATAACATCCTTTTTAATTCTACTCTAGAGAGTGAAACTGCATGCTTACTTCAACAGTGACTTAATTTTGACAGAACTGGGCTTACATTATTCTTCAGCATTGAAAATTTTCATGATACTTTAGCCATGATTCCTCAAAAACATTTCAGTGAAGCAGCTGCTAAATTTCATACAAGAAAAATGTTGGAATCATGTGGAAAGGAATCGTTGTTGCTAATTTCTTTTCAAATAATTGGCTAGTTTCCCCAATGTAATACAAGCTTCCAATTTATCATTAGAGGTTTGGGTACTTAGTATTTAGGTGTACTCATTTCACATAAAGTACTAGCCAAAACCTCAAGCATTGTGTCAGGTTTTTCTTTGAGATAGCAGGTTTCTCGCTTTCTCAGAGAGCAGTCGTGTTGGTCTCATGTATCCATGTGTTGTTTTATTCTAACCACGCTGCTCTTCCCTCACAGGATGTATGAGCTGCCATTAAATGGTGGTACTCCCTATGAAAGAGGCGTTGAGGTAGACCCATCAATATCAAGAAGAGGTTTGGTTTCTCCTAAACATTTCATAAATAAAATGATGCGTATTATACCTAATTCCCAAAATGCAGAGCTCAGACAGGGCTCTTATTAGCATGCAGTCAACACAGCCTGGTGTTGTTTGGTGTTCTTGATTTGCATGAGAGAGAGTTGATTGTTAGGGCTGCTCAGATTTAGAACTGTCTGTTGGTGCTAATGTTTCTGTAATTTACGGTGTTTGCAAGTTGAGGATTATTTCTGATAAATGTATTTGGGTATTTCTTTAATTGCACTGAACACTTCTTGGCTGTGGAGTGATGCTACAAGATTCAGCAGTAATATTGGTCTAAAGAGTTCCGTAGCAAGGGCAAGGTGTGTCTGTCACTGTCCCACAGCACCTGGCACAGCAGGGGGGCAGGGATTACAGGTGATGCTGTGAACTACAGCAGGGAATTGAGCCAGGTGGAAAGAGCTCAGCAAAAACAGATAACCAGCTTGCCTGAAGAGGTGACAGTTGCAGAGAGGAGTTTGAGCAAGCAAGTGGAGAGCAAGTGGGACTCCTTAGTCCCAGGTAGTTTTAGTTAGACCAAATGTTGATACAGGTGGAAAATAAAGAAAAAAAATCAGGCATTCAATTCCTCCTGAGTTTTAGACAATCCTTAAACCATTACAGTTTCAGAAAAAAAAAAAAAACATCTTTTACCATATTTAAATGTTCATTCTTGTAATACAGTTATTAATGTTCTTTCAAAATGACTAATTTCATCCTGGGTGTTTGTTTCTTAAGCAGGCAGTAGTGTTCTTCAACAGCTTATAACACTCAAAAAGCAGCCTGTGCTTCTAGTAAAACTGAGGTCATTAAGCACGCAGTCAAAAGACATCCTGAAGTAAGTATATTTATGTGCTGCTGTAAAATCAAAACACAGTTCAGCCTAGAATGATCTCAGAGGTCTGAAGTGTTCCCCTTCCCTGGAATACTGGCTATAGAAAATATGAGGGTTGTGTCAGCTGCATATTACATTTGATCTCTGTTTGAGGCTTAGAATATTCTGTTGAAAACAAGCAAAAAGCTTTAAACTAGATAAAATTAAAAATAGCAACAGCAGGAGTCTGGCTGTTACAGCTGCATCAATGTATGCCCTCAGAAGTTAATAGATTTGTGGAGACACCAATATGAGCTAATACAGGTGTCCCCACAAACCTGTCATCATTCTCAAGTTTTGGAGAACAGTGCTTTGCTGGAGCAGTTTTGAATAAAAATCTCAACTGTGTGTTTTTTTATTTTTCCCAATAGTTTGCTACCAGAAACATTAATTGGCAGTATGTGCTACATCCATCTCTTGATATTTTATCGACAAATACTTAGTGATGCACTCCTGAAAGACAGAATAAACATGCAAAGTGCAGGTAAGAATTGCACTGGTGTTGTAGGGATGAGCTCAGTAGTAAGATCGGTCTCTCAAAGAGAATTGCTCTATCCAGAATCTTCCTTTTGTAGGATTAAGCAGGGGTCTGCAGGAGCAACTCTCGTTGATATGGGGTACTCTTCAGATGTTGTTACCTGCTAGTGCTGGGGTTGACCACCTGTCCTGCATGGTTGGGAAGTCACGCTTCCTCCGTAGAGGATTTCAGTGTTTTAAGCTTTCAGTCTGCAGGTGCTGTGGGAGCAAGTTGAAAGCTGTTGTCCCTGTTAGTAAAAGAAAATAGTTTCTTGCTGTTAATACCCCTCTCGGTATGTTTGCCTTTCAAACTAGTAATATTTCAACTCACACCTAATGCGTTGCCTTATTTGGCATCAGTTCACACAGCAGGCTGCAGAAACCACAAGAATAGTTTTGTTTTCTGTCAAGTATGAATGAAGTGTCTTCAGTGAAACGCCCTTTCACCCCAAAAAGCCCAAGTGGACAGGCAAAGACATTTTATTTTTGTCTTAATAAATAAAGAAAAGGTAAAATTGTTTGGAAGAGAAATGTTTCCTTCTCATCACCTGTGCAATGAGAGATTAGACATGCTCACAGGTTTACTCACTCGTTTCTAGTGGATGTTTGTTCTTGTGTGTTATAGGAAGGATTAGGCAGATGTTTCTGTCACTGAGGTGAAGTCACTCTCTTTTATTCTTTTTATTTGTTAATTTACTTATTGGCTGATGCAGTGGGAAGAGAGAAGTGTAAGAGCTCTGCTTTTAGAACTCTGTCTTGCTCTTATTTTGGAAGTCTCATTCCTTCCATATTTTTCCTTCAGCAGAATTGTAATAGTTTGTAGTCTTTATTTTAAAATCACACTTGAAATACAGAAAAAAAAATATATTTCTTAACTGTACTACAGATGAATTTATATTGATACTGCAAAATAATTTTCTTGTGCTTTCTCTGTCTCTTCTCCAGACTGAATTATGCATGTGTGCTTGCTAAGCTTTTTAACCTACAATCAATACAATACCATACTGAGGCATCGGAATTAAAGGTTCATCTTTCAAAGATGCTCAGAACTTAACTCTCTTCCTGATTTTCCTGAACTTTAATATACGCCCTGAATATTCGGTATCTGAAAGTCAGACCCTTTAATGAATTTATGCTGTATTTATTAAACTCATCACTGAGAAACAGAAAATGATGGTGTTTCAAGGCCAGTTGAGATCCTCTATAATTATTTGATCTTTATAACGTAGGACACTAAATCAGGCTGGTGACCTCCCTTGGAAGTAAATTGCTTCCGTTTGGGTTGTCTCGGTATGAAATGTTTTAAAGGCTTTACATTTCAAAGATTGTTCTGGTAGCAATTTTCTGTGATGTAACAAATGAAAATTGCTGCTCCTATTTAAAAACTTTTAAAACTCTTTAAAAATAGGCAAATTAAAATGCCTGCCCTGTTCTGAAAAAGCGATTGTTATCCAGTTATCTCAGGATCACACACAACACAAGCCAGATTAAGGTAGAATGAACATGTGTTTATTCATAACATCCAAACCAGGCATCACAATTTCAGATGTTTATAAAAAAGACAGGTGCAGCAATGAGGAAAGCACACCTTAATCTCTCCTTGGGTTAAATCAGTAAGGGCTCTTCCTTGCTGGCTTCTCCTAATAAACCAGCACTTGTTTTTTTGGTGCATCTCCTCTCTCTGGTTAACCGTGTCTCAGCTCTTCGGAGTTTGCTGTAGAAAGCTCTTGTTGGAGAATGAGGTTGCTAGAGAGCTCATCTACCTCCTCTGCTGCTCTAGGGCACTGTGACAGCTAATTTTCTCTTTGAAATATTCAGGGAGGGGATTGCTCCTAGGCAGAGATGGTCTTCTGTTTTGGAACCATCCTGTTTCTTCCTTAGCCTTAAATGTGTTTGTTTTCTGTTCCAGATTTAATCTGTAATCCTATTTTAGCAACGTTCCCTCAACTCATGGATCAGCCAGACCTGATGGACGCACTGCGGGTATGTTATCTACGTAGTGTTCAGTTACAGCCCATGTGTCTACATTTCCAGGTAGTTTGCAAAATTTGAGCTTTTTTATTTAGCCCGTGAAAAGATAAATGGAAAAGCCAAACAGCAGAAAAGCTGTACTAATTTCAAGTACATGAAGATCTCTTGTGCCTTAGCCCCTCCAAATTACAAGAGACTGCTTGAGCACATTCAAAAGGGAGCCCATGGACTAGGTGCCTGAATGTTTGTCCGTTCCTATGGCAGTGCTGCTTTCCTGACAGGTAGGAGCTGACTTGGATCCGACCGGCAGCTGCAGAACAGTGCTCACTTACGTACAGGGCAGTCCCTTTCAGGCAGACAACAACAGCTGATTTATTTCTGCCCAAAGGATACTGCTGTTGAAACTTGTCAGTCTTTGGGGTTGTGCTGTGTTTTCCCATGCTTGTAGGGTGGAAGGAATCAACCTCAGCTGTGATTGATTTTTCTGTGAAGTGGATCTCTTGATTTTGTTTAAATGGCTCTGATAATTGAAAATCTCATATTTTCATTCAAAAAATAATTGAAAGTCCTTGCATTTGTAAAATTTAGTGGAATGGCTGTTTGCTTAAATTAACTAAACTAGCACCAGGGAGGAATGGGGAATATAAGGAAAGCAGGACTGCAAGAGGGGCTTAAACTCCTGTGGAGATGCAGTAAGAGATTTCTGCAGGTAACAATGGAACTTCTCTAGATCTCTGCAATCTCAGTCAGATTTTATATATTGTATATTTTTTATTTTGTTTCAGAGTGCTTGGGCAGATAGAGAAAGAAATCTGAAGAGATCAGAGAAGGTAACAAATTACTGCTTTTTCTTGGCATATATTAGATCTAATTCAAGCTAGTTTTATTTCAGTGTTATTGCTAGTTAACTGTTCCTCTCACCATAAATTTAGAAAATGTAGATATGCTAAATAAACATTTCTTACTATATTTGCAACAGCAAACTAGGAGGACTATGAAATTAACTTAAAACTTTTATTCTCAGTGTTTTTATACAGTTGTTAATGGGGATGATGTGGTAGGTTTGTACCCCAATGTGGCTCTCTCTCATGATGTGCTTGCAACACTGGGCTGGTGAAAACTTGCCATTGGTATAAAAGGGGCTGCGTTTGTCTGCAAAACAGTCTTTCCTCCTCCAACCTCTGAGCTCCATCCAGTCCTCTTCCAAATTCTGCAGTCTCCTGATGTCAGTAGTCTCCCATTTTGGCATGTAGACAGCTCTGCAGACAAACTGAACAGACCATGTCACCAGGCTTAGCTGTGTCTTGTGCTGTCTCCTGTCCTCCCTACAGAGAGAAGCTATAGATAACTGAATGAGCAAGGTGCTGGGTGTCGATCCCAGGCACTTTGCTTCTTGGGAGCAACATAAGGTTATTTCATTCGTCGCGGGTGCTACTGAATAAATAGATACGCAAAGAGATCTCTCCATTTATGCAAACAAAACAAACCGCCATTGAATCAGAGCAGCTTTTTCAAGACCATTCATCCAAAATGTAAGCTGATCTGCTCAGAGAATTAATAACTCCTCAGTATCCCAGAACCATCCAGTTTTACCTGATTTGTCATGTGCCACTCCCATGGCAGGATTGCTGCCTGGCACGACAGCTAATTCTTACTTCTTCTTGCATGCTTTTATGACATTCAGCTGCTAAATCCTTTGCTGAGATGTGAATTGTTCATCTTCCCAGGGGTAGCAAAGAGGTGCCGATGCCAGTCATATTGCTGGCGTTCCTGGCAGAGCTTCAGTGGTCAGTGAGTTTTCCAGGAGGCTGTGCTCTGTGTTTGTCTTCCTTGCATGGAAGGGTGTCTTCTGGTGTGTTTGGAAAATGAGGCATACAAATCTTGCTTGTTTGAAGTGGTCAGGATCTTTCAGTACTTGCTAATTGACCAGGCTGATTCTTAGACCCTAGGTTTTGCAAACAGGCCTTTACATGTCAAAATATAATTCTCTCCACACAGAGAATGTCCTCTCAAAATGTGAAATAACAGCACCTGCAGAATGGCCCTGCCTCCTGCGTGCTGCGAGAAGCATGGGATTGTTGCAGCTCTCTGCCTAAGGCACTAGAGAAATGAGTGGGGCTTGGGCCTCCAAGGCGGGGAGAATGCGTTTGCTCCCCCAGGGGCCCTAGCAAACTGTCCCATCGTGTACTCTAGGGGAAAGCCTTCATACACTGGTGTTTTGGGGAAGAAATACGAATACCCCCATGAGGTGACTGTTTTGTGGTAATATTGGCAGTACAAGCCACTTCATGCAAAGCAGTGAGAAAGTGCAAAGATATCTTCTAGTTTTGTGAAGGCTTGAACCAAAATGATTTCAAAATCGGGGAGGTTTTGAGGTGTTTGGTGTATCAGAGGTCTAAGGGTTTCCACTGTCTCTAACAAAATGACTTTTATTTCAAACGGGTGTGACTACAAATGTAACCAGGGAGTATGAGGGAGCTGTCATTAGGACTAGTTGAATTAATATTAAAATATTAAATGCTTAGATATTAATAAAAGAGTGGCATTAGCTCTTTTTATTTAGACTTTCTGGTGTGCTGTTTCCTCTATTCACCCAACCTAAATTAACCATCTTTTACAAGATCACAGGTAGGGCCAAGAGCAAATCTGGTAGTTCAGGCTGCTTCAGCATAGGTCACCAGGGTGGAGGGGGAGAAGGGTTGTAGTAAGTTGAAAAGAAATTTATCTTCAAGATATGTTTTTTAATGTATCAGACTACAGAGTAATGCTGCCGCAGGCAGACTGCAGTGAGAGATTTTATCTGAAAATCAGGTAGGAGGATGGTGAGGGGAATCTTTGTGTCCTGTGAAGCTCATGATGCTTTTGGGTGACTTGTTCAGACTTTCTCTGCAGAAAAGCAGAGAAACCCCAGGGGGGTGTGTGAAAGCTGTTGTGACTGGCAAGATAAGCATCACAAGTGTCCTCTGCTCAGATGTGGCAGCATCTGCAGGTTTGGCTGCATATCACTGCTTTTTGTCGCTGGGAAGAGTAGGTGGGTAGGAGAGCAGATCTGCTGATCTATGGTTTATGCAGTGTAGTTCTGGTGCTGAGTTTGAGGTCCATGTTTAAGGTCAGGTCTCCTCCTGTTGTTAACCTGCGAACTGAGGGCTAGTTGAGTGGTTTGGGTTTGTTTTTCCTTTGTAGAATACTCCTTAAGAAGTGCTTGACAGTGCTGCACATTTTCATGGAAATGCTTTCAAATATTTTCTTCTTCACAGAGAGATCGAGAATTTCTGAAGTCTCTGTTTGTCCTGGTGTACCACGACTCTGTCTTCCCTCTCCTCCAGTCCACTTTCCTCCCCAGCTACAAGTGGGCTGAGGAGGAATCTGAAGCCTCTCGCTGGAGGGTGATCGCTGACTTCTTGAGAAAGAGCCGAGAGAATGATGGTGCACTCCAGTCCCTGCTGTCATCAGAAAATACCCACAAAGCCTTTGATATCTCAGAGCTGGCCTATGATTTCTTAGGAGAAACGAGGGAAAACAATCCTGTAGCATGAATGGATTATGGGGTAACAATATAGATGAATTCATACCAAAGGAAAATTGTGTACTATCTGGGTTTTACGAAATATTTTAGCACATTTAACAGTAATGTTTTGAGACAGTCTAGTATAATTTTATTGTTTCAACTAATGAGAATTGTATTTTATATTTTCCCCTTTGCAATGTCAGACGAGGCTATGGTTGTCTGTTGGTACGTGTACCTGTGGTAGCCATGGTTGTTTTGTGCTGAAGCCTAGCAAATGCTGAGGCAGTATGTTACTCCTCTCCTGCAGCTGCCAATAATTTCCAATTTTGTTTTGATCAAGATGAGCAAAAGACCCTGTTAGAGCACCCAAGTGGACTGGCACAGGCAAGAAAAACAGCAATGATCTTTAAGAATGCTGCTGAACAAGGTCAGGAAAAAAGTCACCTCTTGTCCAATCAGCAGGCTGCAGGTTGCTCTTTATTTAGCACTTTTTACTGTTTTCCGTTCTCACTCAGGAAAAGGTTGGGTTATTCACAGGAATGTGCTTGACCCCACCTAGTACAAATAAAAGGTGGTGAGAATTCAGGGAATGCTGCGTTTCCCATATGCATGACTATAGCATAGGTTAGCTCACTGTGTGCAGTCTGGTGAGCTGCAGGGTATGTCTCACACCCATCAGGATGTTCAAGTTTCTTTTTCCTGAGCGGTTTGTAACCACGGTCCTTACTGAGTGCTGCTCACTCCTGGCACAGAGTCATTAATCTGGTTTCTCTTTGTGCTGCAGTGCCTCAATGTCTGGATGCTTTGTTTGTGGTGATGGGTACATTGCCACGGTGCCTGAGTGAGGTGGGCAGCACCAAGTACACTTGGATTTAAATCCAAAGCAGTCGCTAGTTTTGTGTGGTGTGAAATGCTTTAAAACAAGGCCTTTCAAAGTTTGAAGCATGCTGTGTGGAACATGAGGCCAGCCGTCGTCGCTGGCAGCTTTTGTAAACTGGAGCCTTCAGAAATCCTGCAAAGTGCAACCCCCTGGCCTACGATGGGCTCAGATGATCAGAAACATCATGGATTTGGTTTTCTTCTGCCTTGTTCAGGAGCCTAGCAGAGAGGCCAAATTCCTAGGGCATAACTTGGCTCTTCTAACAGACATGTGGTATCTTACTAGGATCTCCCTCCTCTTGCTGCAGAGTTGCCTGAGTTAGCGGGGTCTTTCTGTCCACTCTAGCACAGGAGGCAGAGAGACCACTTTCGGCTTTTTATTCCTCCAGTTATTTCCTAGACTTCTTGAGTGGGTGAGGCAGAAAGAATAGTGCATTCATTGAATCCAAAGCGCATCTGCCAGGAGGTGGAAATTAAGGCTGGCCTGGTTGCTGTCCTTCTGACCTTTCTGGACACTTAAGAGCAGATGGACAAACTCTTCCGTCTTTTACTGGTGCATTGAGCTGTCTGTAAGAAATGTTTGCCAAGGCTGTGGCGGGCTGTAAGTGTTCGAGGGCTGGACGCATCCCATGGGTGTGGGGGATTCTTACGTGAACAAGTAGCAGAAACCTGAGCAAAAAGGGGAGGAGGCAAGAGCGGAAACAAAAATATTTCACACTTGAACAAGTGCCAAGGACAAAATCGGATTGCAGGAAACTTCTGCGCTGGTGTGGTGTGGGATTTTTTTCTTCTCCCATTAAAGACGCTGAACTAACTGTATGCTACTGCCAGTGGCAGTGCTAGCCAGGCTGTGAGCCCATCCCGTCACTTTGCTGGCAGCAGAGTGTGTTATGAGAGAACCAGGGGGTTGCTGAGGACTCCTTCAGCTGGAGGAAGCAGCGTGGTGCCAGCCTGGGCTGGTCTCTGCGATTACGTCCCTGCGGGTGTGCCGGTTAAAACCCCGCTGGGGAGCGGCGCGGCGCAGACACATGCGAGCCGAGCGGAGTGGCCTCAGCTAAGGAGCGATGGCATCGGCGTGTCCCCCTGCAGCCACCACGCAGCCCACCGTGCCCTCCGGACCAGCCATCTTCAAAACCGTTCCCTATGCCTTCATCCTACCGGAGATAGTGAGTATGCCGAGCCTTGCCGCGCTGTAATGCCCGGCTCTGGGGAGTCCTGGGCTTAGAAATCTGGGGGTAGCCCTCAGGAGGATCGTGAAAAGAGCCTTCATGAGAAATAATTTCATTTCCGTTAGCTTATACTGGCCACGCAGAGCTGGTCTTTGTGGTTAAATTGTTCTTGGGACAGCTTGAGGACCAGATAAGCTCCAGCACCACATGGAGCCTGTGCAGGGGGCTGCCAGCTGCCGTAGGGCTAGGAAGGGCTGAAGAGCGCTGCCTGCCTTGGGAACGGAAGCAGCTCTACTTAGCAAAGAGAAATTGGAAATTGCTTAAAATGAAGGGAGTTTTGCTTTTCATATTTAGACTTTACAAGAAGCCGACCTGCCTGGAAACTGTAAAATTCCATACATTTTTGCACTGCGTCTGAGTCCAGAGGGCAGGCGGTGCGAGTGGCTGCAATAGCTGCTCCTGTACTTTGACATACGGCACAGTAGCTGGTAGCCGCAGCCCCGGTGCTGGCAGCACACACCACTCACACCTCGTGGGCGCAGTCAGTGCAAAGCAGGAGTTTTATCCACCAGAGCTGGTGTGGCATAGGGCAGGGGGAGCAGAGCCAGATAGCCCTGTGAGCTGTTTCTGCATAGTAAATACTTGAGGTGGATCCAGAGCAAGCGACTCAGTCTGGGCTGGTACGTGAAGCTCGGAGATGACTTCCTCGTGCTGTGATTTCAGGCAGGTTATTAATGTGCGGGTGGGGCTGGGCTGACATTGGTGGTTCACGTTTCCGAGATAAACGCATGCTTTCTGGCTTCTTTGCCAAAGCCCTCAGGGTGCGGTTTTTCCTCGTGTCGAACACAGCAGCAGTTCTTTCCGTTTTACAAGAAAAGTTTTGAGGCATTTCCCAAGAGCATTCAGGGAAAACTTGTGCCAGCTGGCGGTGCTGCTGCCAGCCCAAGGATGCCCTGCATAGCAGCTGCACCGCCCAAAGATGAAGGGCTTCCTGGGGCCAGCCTGGGAGGGAAGGAGGGAGACGAGGCGGGATCCAGGGAGGAGAAGGGACTTTCCCCATCGCGTGCTCATGGAAGGTGCCTTTGCTTCTCCCTGGCAGCTCTGCGGGACCTGGGTCTGGATCCTTGTTGCTGCTACCTCCGTCTCTCTCCCGCTGCAGCAGGGATGGGTGATGTATGTATCCCTCACCTCCTGCCTCATCTCCCTGCTGCTCCTCCTAAGTTACATCTTTGGCTTTCACAGAAACAGCAACAACTGGAAAGTGCTGGTAAGGATGGGCTCAGAAAGGGGCCGATGGTGTGGGCAGCAGCAGCTGGTAACAGCAGCTGGCAATGAGTTGGCCAGCCCATTGCAAACAAACATCCCTTTCCTCCTTTCCTCCCTGGGGACATGGCCAGGCCTTTACTGGAAACGCCTGGAGGAGGTTTTGCTGTGCCACTGCTACGTGTGGCTTGTGGTTGAACACAACCCCTTTTCAATGGCAGGGTGAAAGGGAAGAGATCGGGATGTGATAGTCCCACCTTCGTCCCCGTGAACACGGGCCTGGGGTTGGGCCCTGTGCTTCCCACTGGGAAATGGGGTCCCTTAGTTGCCATCAGGAGGTTCGGTGTGCTGCAGAGTGCCCAGGCAATGCCTGGTTCCAGTCTCTGCCCAGGTGTGCCTGTCCCCTTTGTGCACTCCTGTGTGCAGAGGATGGACGGTGGCATCTCCTATCCTCAGGGCAGGAGAGAGACAGACAAGGCCGAGAAGTTTTTGATCCCCATCACTCCCTTGTTTTGCAGGATAGTTTGTACCACGGTGCCACAGCCATTCTATACATGAGTGCTGCTGTCTTGCAAGCCAATGCAACAATCGAGTCTGAGTTCGACAATAAATCACCGCTCTACTACTACCAGCTCAACTGCGCGGCATCGGTGAGTCAGTCGAGAACAACCCGGGCGGGCCTTAGCACCTGCAGCTCCCACAGGGAGAAGCAGGAGCAAACACTACAGCTGTGGCAGAGGTGCTCCAACCCACACCCATCCAGCCCAGCAGTGTCAGACGGTGGTTAGAGCTTCGGCTTCTTTTCTCCATCACGTTGTGCAGCTGGCACAGGCTTCTTGGGGGTTCAGCAGCTCAGGACAGCTTTGCACAGCTGCCTCCTCTGGGAAAGTTGGGGGCTTTGCCTCTTTTTTGAGTTTGGAAAGAGCTCTAGGCTTGGAGGTTTCCCAAGGTCGAGAGCACTGTGAGATGATGGAGTTACACCCTGCAGGGAGCCCTGCTGACCCCAGCTTTTGCCCTTTCTGTCCTGCAGTTCTTTGCCTTCATCACGACCTTCCTGTACATCCTCCACGCTTTCAGCATCTACTACCAGTGAGCACGGCGGAGGCGGTGTCAGCTTCCCTGCTGCAGGATGAGGCTTTCGCAGAGCATGTGTGCAGCAGCTGGCTTCCGCGCAGGCATGCCAGCACCTCCACCAACCCCAGCGAGATGTGGTTGCTTTTCCACTTTATTGAAGGCAGGATTTTTGTACACTGGTGTCATGTCGTTGTGGTTGTGGGGACGTTTCATATCAGGGTCTGTGGGTTACATGAGGGGAGACCACGCGTGGGCTCCAAGCCAACCCCCCCCCCCCCCGACCCCGGTGAGCGCAGGGAAGAAGCCGGGCAGGGCGCAGGGTGAGCAGCCCCTATCAGTGCCTCGTGCTGCCCCCTGGGGCCTCCCCCTACCCCTGCCCTGCTCTCCTGCCCCAGCCAGTCGTCCCCTTCTTGTGGAGCCCTCTGCAACAGCCACCCAGAGTGCCCAGAGCCAGATCTCCAGGCTAGCAAATTAAGTAAAAGGAAAGCAAAGGGCTTGGGAAATCTCTTCATTTTAGGCCATTTCTGCAATCCTGCTCTCCTTCCGAGATGCTGGACCAGCGGCACTGCCCTTGCAATAAAACTGCTCCTGTTTACCCTGCGCCACCTCCCCACCAGGAGCTGTCACCCAGCCCCGCCACTCCCAGTGGAGCAGGGCCAGAGCAGATGCAGCTCTAGGTACATAGTCAGCCTTTGGAAACAAAGAAAATCTCATTTTCTGTCCTCCTGCAGGCTCAAAGGTCAGAGGCAGGGTGCCACAATATATGGGAAATGAGCGTTCTTTACAAGCTGCTGAGTGTAGAGGGCACCCAGTGCCCCAGGTGAAGGTAATTGCTGTTGTACCTTGACACAAGCTGGGACAGCGGCGCACAGCCAGGGAGCTGCTGCCCAGGGCATACTCCAGCGGCCCTTGCACAGACATCACACCATGGAGCTGGGCTGGGAGGGGCGGGTGAGCACCGGACACTTCGGGCATGGCAAGTGGAGGGAGTTCCTGGCATTACAAGGGGAAATTCTCCCCTGAAGTGTGTAGGAAATTTTTTCACATTTGTGATGGTGATTTTCTCCAAAGCCAAAGGGTGTTTCCTAGTATTCCGCAGGGGAAACGTCCTCCAAGTCTGGGGGAAACAGCTATTACCTGAAGTGGGAACTTCATCCACTGTGCATGTGTGGGGACATCTGGGATTTTTGCATGGGAAAGTCTGCCAAAGGGTGGGGGGGGAGGGGGGGTGGGGGGGGGTCGTAGTTCCCTGGTGTCCCAAGGGGGAATTGGCTTCACAAGAAGGGAGAAATAGCTAATAGTTCCTAGGGAAATTTCCTTCAAAAGGAGGTGGATTTTCCTGGTGTTCAGTGGAAATTTCCTTGGCCATGACCAAGGAATTTCCTGGCATTTCCTAATGAGACTTCCCTCCAAAGAGAAGAAATTCCCAGCAATCCAAATAGGAATTTTCTCAAAAGGGTGGAATTTCCTCCAAAGGGAGGGGGGCCTTTTCCCCACATTCCAAGTGGGAATTTCCTGGTATTTCAAGTGGAAAGTTCCTTCAAAGAGAAGGGAGAGGCTATCTTGGCCTTTCCCATGGACATTTTCACCAAACTGGAAGGCTGGAGATGTGACATAGCTGCGCCTTTCCGAGTCAGGAATGGATGGCGCATAGACTGAGAATAACACAAGAACGGTAAGAACTCTTCAATGTATTTTTTATTTTCTCATATATCCTTTGTTAAGCGAAGTAGTTGCTAACACAAAGAAAATTAGTTTATAATGGCTGCAAAATGTGTTGTACTCTAATAATGAAAGTGTGCAGTTTGATACAGCTTTGTAAAAAAAAAAACAAACACTACAAGTTAATCAGATTTTATGCAAGAAATTCTATTTAGAGGAAAGGATCTCATTTATAATTCAGTTTGTTACTAAAGAACACAAAAGTTAAAGTTACATCCTGCAGTAAATTTGAGCAGAAAACTGCAACTATTTCTCCAAATTATAGCTGCAGCTCTTGTAGGCTTCAGTGCTAGCTGTAAACATATTTGAGGTGTAAGGGATATTCTTAAGAAATTATTACTCTAAATCAAGGTTGTAAACAGTTTTAAAGAAATTGGTGTATTAGTTACTGAGTAAGAGATACAAACAAATCCCTTGACTTTGGATCATGTTAACTTATTAATGTTCATATGCAATGATTTGCTCTTCAGTAACTACAACAATATTGACTAAAAGCAACAGTGTGGGGAGACAGGCATGAACAGTTCCAAGGGAAGTGACATAGGAAGAGGTGCTCAAAGATGACTGAAAATGATGATAAAAGAACAACAGCTCTCCAAGTGCTGAATACAGATGAACAAGGAAGGAGGGGGGGGGAAAAGTTTATTTAGGAAACCCTACCCTTTCTCATTAATTTTCTACCTCTGGTTCAGCTAGATTACTCCCCAACATACAACTTAACAACAATAATACACCATTGTTTTCCTTGTACTGTACTGTATATGCTGTACTTAGAATGTGGTATCTATTAACAGTGTCTGACCAAATAGATTTCAGCTACTATATAAGCTCTGTTCATTGAACAAGCTAATTTTACTCTGCAAGAGTTAAACACTTCCTTTCAAAATCAGAAAATATTTGCAGACCTAGAAGGCTACAAGAAGACTTTTTAAATGAGCACATCATAGAGCTTGTAACAAACATCCCAATATAGTATAAAACTGCAGCATGGGAAGACTTACTTCTGCAACCTTACTTACAGAAGTATTTCCCTGGTGCCTGCTAACTGCCTTTACAAAACTTGCGGCCACGGCCTTGCGTCGCTGGCAGTGCCATCAGCTAGCGCTGGCATTACAGACTGTCCCTCCTCTCTGCATCTTCAGAGCTGGAGGTGGTGGCAGAGTAAACTGCCTCCTCTCTCTGCCCCAGGCAATCCTCCTGGTCTGGGACAGCGCTGACCCGCAGTACATCTAGATACAGGAGGTAGTCCTGGAGACAGGCCGGCAGCGGCAAGTCCCGGATGAACCGGTCCGATCGGAGGCGTTCGCTCGTTAAAATGGACCGGATCTCAAGACGACACAGGTGAGACAGGGAAGGAATGAAGGCTGAGAAATACAAAACAAGTCAAACGGTGAACAGAACCATGGGATTACACTGCTTGTCTACTTAGTTTACATAGATCCCTCTGAAATCCCCCAGTCTCAGCCAGGTAACAAGGCAGAATTATTGACTGTGAAGGACATGTCTCTGCTACAATCAGCTTTTTTGCTATAATATTAACTGCAATCATTTATGCACCTGCCATACTCATCCTTCTCTATTGAAATACAGAACTTTAGGGGACTATACGTTTTGTAAGCCTTCAGGTGGAGGTATGAATGTCAGTTCTTGAATTTTTCAGCGTGAACCCTTCATTTTTAATTTCCTGTGCTCACTCACACGACCAGCTTATCCCAGTTAGAATACTTAATACTCCTCAAGGGGGAAAGCCTCAGCACAGCAGCTGGCCTGCTTGCCCTGACTGCTCTTGGCTGAAAGAATGAAAAAGTGAAAACAAACTGTCTTCCCACCTTCTTCCTCTCTGCAGGTTTGGTTAGTATTGCTATTTGTAATAGATAATAATAATAGTAACAATATATTATTATATCATTAAATATAATACATGTAATACTTAAGTTACAAATATTACTATTTGGTTACAGGGTATTAAATACTATTACAACACAAATACATTTATTAACAGCAAAGGAACCACAAGAACTCCAAATAAATTTCCCCAAATAAAGCCTTTTTTTTTAAAACTCCAAAAATATATCCTCATTAGCGTTAAATATTCCAAAGAAAGTCTTATTTAATAATATTAATTTAGACATTTTCAAAATTATTGTAGCCAATTTAAAGAAGAATATGCTTTAAACCGAGTCACTAACATATCTGAGCAGTTTTTCAGTAACATAATGTATAGGTCACAGTGCAAGTTCCGTGTTAAAGCTGCTTTTCTGGAAGGTGAACACATCAAGCACTGGACAATCTGTTATTGAATCTTTTTGGCTGACCTTGTTTCAATTATAGGAGTGATAATGAACTTCCAGATTTACAGGTATTTAGTGTGATGATATAGATGGCTTTTATTTTAATTACTGTCAATGCTTCCAAGACAAGATAGACACTTTGTTAGAAATACAAATGAAATTTAAAAGCAAAGTCAGTGGGATATTGTCTAGAAAATGCAACCAAGTAATACTGATAATCTTCCCTTAAATCTTCCCAGAAGAAGATCTTTAGGAAGATGCAGTACTAACTTACAGTCGCTGCCCATATTTTATAGCATGCTTGTTAATTTGAAGTGGAGAAGATAACCCAAATTCAAACACATGATCTATGAATTGAACAATGAAATGAGTAAAATTCATTCAGATATGTTTTGTTTGCTTGTTTTAGGTAACTATTGTTTCTGCTGCCCAGTTTCTGGACAAGCAGTATCTACTGACTATTTGACCTTCTTTGCATTCATGCGTTAGGACAAAAAGCTGTTTCCCGCTTACATCCTGGAGATCAGTATATACAGAGACTTATTTTTCCCTAATTGTTTTGCTTACCAAAATGGCTCTTGGGAGTCCAGCTGAATTTCTCTTTGTAGTCTGAAAGGTCTCGTTCGACAGCTGGGGGAAGTCTCTTCCAGTTTGTGAACTCCAGAATGAAATTAAGGACATCCTCACTCACAGAGTAAATCCTGCACAACGCAAATCCGTAAGATATCACTTTACACAATAGCATAAATATAGTAATAGAAGTAACACCCAGAAAGCTTCTTGTTTCTAACAAATCTGTAACAATATATATTCCAAGTACAGAAATAGAAAACCATTAAATAGAAATTCAAAGTAATTCTGACGGCATGACTCCTTACTAACAATTTTATCTTCCTCCATTACTTTTTTTTCAGAAGTAAGCTAGACTGCAGGAGAAAAATACCTGTTCTGAAATACAAATGCCTTGGTAAAAGAGAGCACTCTTCTCTGCACTTATTTCTTATTCAATTTACACCTAAATTCTAGTTAAGATGGTGAGACACCAGGGCATTAGGAGCATTACCATCATGTTTGAGGAAAAAAACCAACATAGCAAATATTTAGCTACTTATTTAAAATTAAACAAACCAACAAAATTTGCAAGTGTTCCAAACTCTCCTACATTTCATTTCTTTAGAATGTAGGAAGAACTTTTAGCAATAGTTTAACTGGATGGAGCTTATAAGGAGGCTTAAAGTAACAGCAGGTAAAACAGCTTTTTTAGTACTACACATAATGAACAGTCACGCAATTTCATAGAAAAGCTTCTTATCTAGATATATACAATCCTGAATTTTCATCTAAATGGAGATATAAAATGCTGTAAACACACACAAATACTAAACATTTTTAATACACTTCCTTTTTTGAGAGAGTCACGTCAAAAATATTTTACGTCCTTTCTAGTTTTTATTATTTCAGTTTCCAACATTGAGATTTCACATTTGGCTGAACTTTTATACACTTACTGAAAAGCACCCAGGAGCGAGGTCGGACTGCTTGGCCTTCTTTAAGAGAAGGGTGACTTCACTTTCCTGCTGGTAATTAAAAATGCCAATGCTCTAGACTGACCTGTTTATAATTATACAGATGTTTTGCACAATGAGCCAGGGACAGTTAATCAACCTTATGCCTATCATTGTTCTATTATCCTCCTGTTACTTTCCAAGACAGAATAGTTAATATTGAAGTTAAGCTCACAAAAACATCAGTTCTGTAGATTATGATGTAAAATGCACTATTTTTAAAAAGTGGGTATTTAAACAAAAAAGTAAACTTTGTAAAAGCAGTTGTAGATAACAAAATAAGAAAAAGCATCTCCTATCATATAAATGCACGTTTACTCCCTGAATTGTCATCTTGTAGTGTTTCTACTTATGCAGTCTCTTAGTCTCCTGTGTATAAATATGATATACAAAACTGCAGACATGCCCAGCTTTACATATGCTCTTCTACTGCTCAGCACATCATGGATGCTAATGAACAAGAGAATCTCACTAAGTCATAAATGAATGTTTTTTAAAATACTGAGAGCATAACAATGTAACATTAGCTGAAATATAAATTGGTATTTAAAAACTAAGTAAATCTTAAAATCGTACTCCTTTCATACAGTTAAGTAATGCATGCAATGACGTTACAGAGCTTAAATCATCTTGTTAACCAGTCAGAAGTATGAAGTTGATCAAATCTAAGCATCTTTTCCATGGACAGGAAAAAAAAACAGAAGGAAGTAACAAATACTTCATAATTTTATGTACATGTTTAACTTTGCGGTGCCTAATTAAATATAAACCAGCACGAAGCAGTTACTTATACACAGAAGAATACTTTTGCCACAATATTTTGTTTAACACAAGCTCTAGCTCTATCCCTTTCCTTTGCGCCTAACCTCAGGCCACCTTCACCTTCCACTTGTTTCCTATCCCTCCTAACCTTTCTCAGTATTTGAAATTCTTCCTATGATTCCTGTATTATACATAGAAACTCGACTTGCAACAAAACATGGATGCTTTTAAGAAATACTGAATTTAAAAAGCAAGAAAAGATGCCTTTCTCTAGGGTAGGAATAGAACAGTCTTCATTCTGCCATCTTCCTAACAGCCATTTGTTTTACTCAATCCAGCCATTATCCATGAATCTTATTTCAGACCTTCCCTAACCCTTGCCATTCCTGATCATGACAACTGATAATCACTAGCTCTCAGCTGGAAGCACGTGTTAAACAGCATTGGCAACAGCTTTACAGATTAACATACAACATTTAAGAAAAAACAAGATAACATTGTCTGCTTACCAGAACCTGAACAGCAAATTCACTGGATTAAAACCAGCCAAGAGCAGGTGGGGCAGCCATTCCTTGTACTCCTCATGTGCTTTAACTGCGTAACTTATGAACTCTGATAACTGATCGCCAGAAGGCAGTGAACAGCCCAACTTCAAGAAGTGTCGAAACAATGTGAACTTTTCATGGCACAGGCAATATCCCAAATTGATCCCAAGCAGCGTGATCCCGTATTTCAGAAAAATACCAATTAAATTAAAAAACCTACAAGCAGCACACATGGAACAGGACATCCCATTAGTTTTTCACAGAAAAGCATCTGACTTTTTAACTTGTTGCCAGTGAGAGAGCATACTTCCTCTATCAGAAATCCCCACAAACCCAAAGAAAATCACACCAGGCTGACTGCAATTGTTTATAGAAAGCATCAGTTTAAACCAAAACTGGTTTAGGAGACCCTGGTCCTTATATTTAACACATTTGTTGGTTCTGTCCTGAGAAACCCATGGTTTCTTCCAGCTTCCAACTCTTCAGAGCAGGACTTTTTGTTAAACAGCAAGCACCCAAAGTCATCATTTATCGGTATCTGTAGCCAGAGGCATTGCCACGCCACCGATCTGCCCATCTGCCAAGTGCCCTTTACAAACAGAAGGCACTGTGCTCATCCACCTTCAAAAAGCCATGTGCGTTACGTAGACAATTACATGCAAATACCAAATGATTGCACCCCACAGCTCAGGGACCACCCTAATGGCTGCACATTTTAAGGGTTTACATGCAGCTCTATTTGCAGGAAGCTCTGCAACCCACTGAAATAGCGTATTGGGAAAATAAAAAAATATGTTAGTAAAATCAATTTATTACCAATTATAATAGGCACAAATATTCAAATGTGTTCAGCAATCAAAATCTCAGCCAAGCTAGTTCTTTAGCTTTATCCAGGGAAAATAGGTATATCACCTCAAGACCATCATTTTAAATGAGGGCAGGCTTTCTCACAAAAAGTAATTTCTCAAATAGGCTGTACGCCTGTGTTCAAACTTCAGTTAGTTATAGCGGTCGGGGCACCAAGATACATCTCCTCTTATCTTTGTATTTTGGCCAAGAAGGTTTGCAGGTGATGGGTTTTTGGAACTGTTGAAGTATTGCATGCTTTGATTTTTCTTCCTTAAATAAAGGAAATCAGAACAGGTCATACGTGGAAAACAAGAATCAAGAATAAGAAACTGAAATCATGGGTCACAAATGTAAGGTAGCCACAAAATCTCCCTATATTTTTGCATCTACTGCATAATGTGCAGTTTAATACATTTTAATGCCCCCCACCCCCCCCCAGTGAACAAAATTCAAAACTACCAGAAGTTCACGAATTTGAATAACAGCACAAGCAACTAATTTTGATCCATGAACGTGAAACGCTCTGTTAGAATCTGAGTTTTAAGAAAATTTCAAAGTCTCTGTGAAGATACTTTCTTTAACGAAGCACACTGGGCACGTAACATTACTTCAGGTTAATGTTCCTGAGGAGGACTATCTACAAAGGGCCAACTAACTTGAATTCCGGCAAAATATTAGACGGTAGACAGCAATGAACTGAATTTTTAAAAAGTTGTTTTCAAATGGATTCTCTACCACATTAAAATTTCTCCATTGCCCTAAGGCATAAAGCAGTATCAGGTAGTTGTCCTCAATTAGAATCTAAAACATTAGAGCTCTGTGCAAAGCTCAGCACTGCCAGGAAGTGACCCAGATTTGATTCTCGATCTTGCTTTGAGCTGTGTCAGCATTTAGTCCCTCATGTATTTTATACACTGAATCACTCTGGGAGAAGGAGAAGGCGAACTTGGGGACATCAACATCTGGATATCTTAGAATAATAGCCCACTCTTCCACAAATTAATTTCCCACAGAAAAATGAAGAAGCAGATTCATTACTAAAGGAAAAAATCAACAAGAAGTTCATTAAGAACAGCTCACAGACATACCGTACGCATACAGAGCGGTAAGGCTCTTATACCTTACTATTTTTCCTCTACTCTGACAGCCTTTGCATTATGAAGTAAGCATTATTTTATTTCCTGTTGAATACCAGGGGTGTGCACTATCTACCAGATATAGAAAGAAATGGGTCATGATCTCGAATTATTTATCATTCCATTTTCAAGTCCTCCTTACAGCTATAATGTTGAGCTTATTAATTCTGCTAGTCTTACGCACAAGACTGGCATACAGAAAATAAAAATTTCCAGTAATTCATCTTTACCAAAAAGCATTTAGCTAATTAAGAGTCCTCTGTATTGAATTACAGCATCAAGTCATGTTCCCAGAAGACAGAGGTGTGTCAATAAAGCCTCTTTAAAAAAGGAGGCTTTTTAAAAAAATAAAGCACATAAAATAAATTTAAATAAATAAAGCACAAAAGTGCAATTATGTTCTACAGGAGTTCTCTTCAAAGAGCAAAGCTTCCCCTAGGAGCCTTCAACAACAACCCCACATACCATCGTTGTACTTACGGTTTGATTCTGCCAGCTCACGAGTTGAAGAAAAAGGGCAGGGAAACCCCACACATTTAAAAAAATAGTTAAATAAAAGACCAGCAGAGTTATGAATAATTTCAAAATAGAAGAGTTATACTTACTTTTTTTGGAAAACCATACACAAGGGTGATCTGCAGTCGAAGCTAAGGCACTCCTGAGCATCTGGACTGTAGCCTTCTTTAAGTAACATTTCCAAACATTCTTTATTACCTCCATATACTGCTGAGTACACAGGGCTCACTTTGCCTTTTTCTTTGTCACAAATCCGGTCAGTAATTGGTATTAGCATCTCTAGTATACTGCAAATATTTAAAAAACACTATTTAACTGCGTGACCTTATGCAACGATTACATTTCAAATGTATGGTTATTTTTCATATGGTCATTACAACTCAAGAAAAAAACCCTACCTGTTTTTTCACTGCTTAGTTTGCTTTGAAGAAGAACCATTGTCATTTCATACAGAGACTCGTAACAGTATGCTTCCGCATGGATTTACACTGATGATGGGCTGAAAAAACTGCACTGCCACGTACAGACTCAAGTGCCTCTAAAATCTTGTATTCCGTTATTCGAAAGAGGCTACCAATACATACATTTTAATTCAAATGAGAGACTTATTTCCTATTTTCCAACAATCGTTTTTACAACAATAGAGTACCTCTGGTGCACATTTAAAACTAGACTCCTACAAAGTCTGGAAGTGAACTCAATATGCAAGTTGCAAATAAAATGAGTATTTCCTTCTGTTCGACAACACTCACTGAGATACTGAAGCAGAAAAATCAGTCTATTTCACCCTCCACATCCTTCCCAGCTAATGAGAATTACAGGGTAAACACCAGTTCCTTTGCTACGAGAATTTATTGATGCTGCTCAGACTGCCAGTTACGTAGTGCTGCGACAGCTATGAATGCAGCATTTGATTTGAAGACATTCCTAGCGTTGACATTTTTGCCAACCCATCTTCTGCTTCTGATAAAATGAAGAAAAAGCAGCTCAGTATCTGAGCACAGTCTGCCCTCCTCATCAGTTTGAGAAGAGGCATCAAATTGACACCCAAAGTTCAATGACAGCTCAGTTCATGAACCTCTGCTGTCAACAGTTACGATCAAGTACCTACTGCGAGACCTGCAGTTAGCATCATCGTTAGTACAAGTGCTGTCACGCATGTGCAGCCACGGGGTTCCTGACAAATGCTTTTCCACAATGGCCCGTTACTCCAGGAACTTCTTTCCACTCTTGATTTTCAGCTGCAAAAGTGACTTATTTCATCGGAATTGAGCAAAGCTAGAATAAGAAGGACTAAAGGAACTGTTTTGTGGCTTTCAGTTTCTTCCTGGTTCAGCTAATTCATTATTTGCATAAAATTACTTCTGCTACTTCACAGACACAACTGTAATTCTAATTAAGAGCTGTTAAAGTCATAAATGAATCATATGCTACTGTTCTTTACGTTTTAAAATGCACAAATAGCATGGCCACTAACTGAATTAGTATCTGATTGAGGACTGTGGAAACCCTTCTAAAGAGTTACTCAGTTATGGATCAGACCCCGATTAGAAGGTGACTTCAAAACAGTTGATCACTGCACTGGGACTAACAGACATTTAAAATATGAAAAGGTTGAGAAATTCTAAACTACAAATCAGCTTGAGAACTCATTTATCTTCCTTTTAGAGCTGAATATCCTCTTTGTTGATTAAGCTTTTAATACCAGAATGCTTTGTCTGAACGTATTTTTGATCACCTACTTTTTATGGCCCATTTCAGCTGCTGCGTGAATAGGTAACTGCCAGTTATCCTCGTTGCAGTAGAGGTTTGGATCTGCCCCTTTTGACAGTAAAAGCTCCACACACTTGGCATGGCCCTCCTGCGCAGCAATCAGTAGCGGAGTGGCTCTGTCTTTGGCCTGACAGTTGATGTCTGCGCCTGACATAAATTCAACACTTGAGATTACTCAACACAAAACAAACAAGTTATTCACTTAATTTGGGTTACACATGCACTTAGACACATGAAAGTTGTTTGCTATCTGGATGAAACTACTGCTGACACTTTTATGACCAGATGTCATCAAAACAGTGCTAATGTAGTGCTATTGAAGGTTTTTTGAAAACCCTGATGATCCTTACTTTTTTTTTTTCCATAGTTTTATTATTTCCTACTATCACTTGATGAAAACAACATCAAATTCCTAAATAAGCTTTTAAGTAATTAAGGTAGTTTTGCATACCTAACTGTAACTACAACTATATTACATTATTTAAATGTGAAGTTATGAAGTGTAAAAGTGGAACTAAAATTGTATCTGATGACAGGCTGATGCAAGCTTAAAAACAATAAAGCCAAACAAAAGACTGCAATTACCATGGTATACAAGCACTCTTAAGCTCTCCAGCTTTCCATACTGAGCAGCAACAAACAAAGGTGTAATTCCAAAATCGTCCTTACACTCGATGCTTGCCCCTTTCTCCAGGAGTATTTTAATTATCTCAGTGTATCCCTGAAATAAATATTTTTATTCTTAACAACAACAACAGACGTGGAATTGACATAATCTGCTCCCCCCCCCATTCTAAACAGAAATCAGAAAAAATGCAATATATTCTAGAGATATACTGGAAAATTAATGTTGGAAAAAATTAAATGATTTATTTTTTCACATTTGTTCATTTACTTAATAAATACAAATGGAAATTAAATTAGTTTATAGAACAATTGAGCTAATATATTTCCATGCTAGAAACATGTCTTATATCTCAGTGATCGGGAAATACTAAACAGAATTCTTTCTCAAAAAAATCTTGTAACAGATACAGTCAGTGAGCTTGTAAGTGCATGCAATATTTGTAATAGTTAAATAATTATTGCTTCCCAACATCAACATGTCACGTAGTTTCATCATATCATATCAGATACACTCTTCTGTACATTGCATGTACATGACTGTTAGGGTAGGTTAGGAAAAAAATCATCTGATAAAACGGCAAAAAAATACACGAACTACCACTCAGAATACACCAGTTACATGGCAATGGTATGATACACTTACAGGTTACCTGAAAAGCAGCTTGGTGCAAAGAATTCCACCCAGACCAGGAATGAGGTCCTTCAACATTTGCTCCATGTTGGAGCAGAAGCTTTACAACCTCTACATGTCCGTTTTCAACAGCTTCAAATAAAAGAGTAAAACAAACAAAAAAAAACTTATTAAGTTAAAGAACTCATTGAAAATCTCAGATGCTCTCAACACTAAGTTCCTGACACAGTAATCCTAATTCTTTTATACTTGTATTTGCTTACTTGCCTTTTACATTTAAACTGCAAAACACAGATGCAGAATGGAAATTCAGTCGCAAAATGTCTAGTTAGATGTGTTAAAATCCCACCCCCATTGCACCAATATGGACAACAAAAGCAAGTTTCTCTCCTGTGAATCTGAGACAATTCCGCAGCTGGAAGCTAACTGAGACAGCTGCAGTGGCCTCCTGAACTTAGGAAGCCCACTGCTATGTTCCAACAACTTCCTCCAAACTCAAACTTGTTATAGAAAAGTTTAAAACTGTGGTTTAACGTCTATATAAAATTCATTTATAAATTGTACGTTTAGTTTACACAAGTATATTCGTAGACAAAGCCTCCCTTCAGTATCCTGACTCATCCTTGTATTTCTCCCACCACCAATTCTGCCAAAACACAATTCTTGTGTACCAGTGAGTGCTTGATATGGTGATAAATCACGTGTGAATCATCACTATTTTTCAAATATTCATGCACATGCTTGCAAAATGGGTGCCTCTGGCTTGCAGTACTCAGTGTCCAACACTGAACTGTGCCATAGCCTTATTCCACACTCTGGATACCTGGCCATGAACTTTTTCTGTTTTGAAAATCCCTTGGCTACACAACCCCAGGACTGTTCCTTGGTACAGTCTCATCTATGTAAGCACTTAGACATACTGTTAATCACCTCTATCCAGTGTGCCTTTAACGAAGATTTCCCCACAAGTGCTGCCTGCTACAGATTCTTTTAAATAAATAACCTATTTAGTTGTTTAAAAATAAAGTGCCAATAGACTTGTAGATAAAAGTTAATGTGGCAGTCATAGTGTGTGTAAAACAAGAAGCATATTTATTTCGATAATTTGTACTCTGAGGATTCACTACAGAAGTCTTAAGCATTTAAAGATGTAAACAAAAACTATAGAAGATATTAAACTAAGGAACGTTAGTTGTTGAACTACCAAATGAAAATCAGAGAAATTGTTTTAGCAATTTTACATGTCCTATTACAAGAAGTTAATATGCCTGGAACTTTATTTATTAGACAAGTGATGTGCTTAGAAAAAATTACTCTCATTCTGCACAAGCCTTGTTTACCACCATAATGCCCCATAGCCACCACAGCAAACCCTACTGTATTTTAACATCATTCACATACTGTTTGAGGTGTATGAACATGAAACTGAATTTATATTTAGTTAAACATGGTGTAGAACTTACTATTTTCCTTAGCTCGGTAAAAAAAAATAACTTGCCAATCAATACAAAAGGTGTAAATATCCCTTCCAGTTCTGGTTTATGTACATTAGAAAGACAGACATAAGAATAATAACTTATTTGTCTAATTAGTATCTTAGTGGTAATACGCATGAAGCATCCATGAATTGGAGATCAAAAGCATAAAGCCTTCAGGAAGATTTGAAGAACTACTGCCTCTTTCTGAACAGTAAGATCTTCATCGTTAACATTATCTCCTCAGATCAGGTAAGTCAAATAAATGGAGAGTGAAGGAGGGAAAGAAGGGGCAGCGCATTCAGCTTTGAAGCTGAAAGCAATTCCTAGACCTACCCCACCTCTGAGCGCAAAGCATAGTATTTAGGTTACAAAAATAGGAAACATGATAGAGAATAAACTCTGGAATATACCACAACTTCTCCCCACATATCCGTCAGTCTAAGATTTCACAAAAGCATGCATCACCTAGGAAGAGTGCGGTGGTTGCCTCAGTGGTAACTTCATCAGCATCGACTCCAGCTTCTAGAAGAACACCAACGCTTTCCAAAGACCCACAGCGTGCAGAAAGGTGCAGTGCACCCATTCCTTCAAACGTCTTTGAATTTATGTAGTTGTCAGATGGAGCTACAGATTATAACAATAAATTGCAATAAATTGCAAAACACGGTTCTTAAAATAATTTAAAATAACTTAAAATAACTGAGTTATTGGAGATGTGAGGCCTGCAGCATGTCCATGAACATGCTGTTGGACTCCTTCAAACAGCAGCATTAGTTATTGCTGGCCCAAAGCATATACCTACCTTGGACTGAAAAGATAAAGTAAAACCAGTTGTCATTCACAGGCTACAACATGGCCACTTTACCATATCTAGTCAATATCTACGAAACAAATTTACAAAAGAACACAATAATAGAAACCTACTTTTTATTTTATTTCACAGGGGAGTTTAGTAGCAATTTGAACTATTTCATGTATTTTTTTCCTTACCTGCATCAATTAGCAGCCTCAGACATTCACTGGAATTGTGAGCTGCTGCTTCGTGGATTGGCATCCACCCCCTGTTATCTGGGACATCAAGACTGTACCCCTGTTTAATCAGTTTTCTCAGCATTTTAACGTTTCCTTCTCTTGCTGCGAGTCCCACAGTGGAACACCGATCAGAATAAGCCTCCGTGAAATCCATCCTTTTGTTAGATTAGGTCTGTGGTAGGAAGGGGAAGACGACAAGGAGAAAAGAAAGTGGTTGTCAGTACAAGACGTACACAGATTGCAGCAGAGGTAGCTTTCAACACAGGGCCAGGAACACCCTGAATAAACTACAAAGCAGAGCCTTAGAGCAGCAACCCCTGAGGAAGAAATCTTGGCATTTCAAACCGCTCGAGTTAGGAACCTCAATACAGACAGAACCCATCACAGGAACCATGCAAACCCACAAAAAAAAAAAAAAGACTTGAAACACTTCCATGCAGATTTAATCCTCTACCTCCTCTTCTGTCCTAAAAAGAAACAAAAAAATACACAAAAAGACTACATAATTTTACAATTTTGTTTTTAAGACACAATCAGAAGCTGAATTATCTTTAAATAAAAAATAATTTCTAGACCTACTCCACCTCTGAGCACAAAGCATAGTATTTAGGCTACAAAACATGAAACATGATAGAGAATAAACTCTGCAATACACCGCAACTTTTCCCCACACATCAGTCAGTCTGAGATTTCACAAAAGCATGCATCACCTAGGAAGAGGTGAACCTAGGAACCCATAAGAACCATAAGGAACCCACATCGTGGCATCACTTCTGCACAATGACCGCCTCGGTGCAGATACAGCTGTAAAGCGGGTGATAGTGCTGCTATGCGTTACCATTTGCTGTTTCTTGAATTCTCGGGCGCGTCCTAAGCGTGTGGTGCTGGCCTCCAACCCTCAGTTTGAGGCACCTAAGGCTGCTTCGCTATCTTCCCAGACGGGCCGGAGGCGGTGCCGCTGGGTGAGGCGCGTTTGCAAGCCCAACGCCCCGCGGGCACAGGGAGCCGGTCAGGAAGCTGCCGGGGCTCTTGGTCCGCTTGCCGGCCCAACCGCGCCCGCGCCGCCCGGCTGCGCGGGGCTTTCTGCGCGCTGTTTCCGTGGGGGCGCCGCTCCGGGGCCCCGTTCGCCACCTGCCCCGGGGAGGCGGCGCTGTGGAGGCGGTGGCTCGGGCCTCAGGGCCGCGGCTGGGGGCCGGGACCCCCCAGTGCCGTCCCCCCGTGCCCGCCCCGCTCGCAGCGCGCAGGCCCCGCGGCCGGCCCGGCCCGGCCCCGCCCGCAGTCGGGGCAGCGCGGCGGGCGGCGGCCATGTGGGTGTTCGGCTACGGCTCCCTCATCTGGAAGGTGGACTTCCCCTTCGAGGAGAAGATGGTGGGGCGCATCCGCGGCTACAGCCGCCGCTTCTGGCAGGGCAGCACCGACCACCGCGGCGTGCCGGGCAAGGTGAGGCGGCGGCGGGCCGGGCTGCGTCCGTCCGCCCGCAGCGCGGGCACGGGCTGGGGAACGGCCCCACCGGGCTCGGCACGGCTCAGCCCGGCTCCCTGCTGCGCCTCCGGGGGCCGGCAGCGCCCGTCGGAGCGCGGCTGTGCCGCCTGTCCGTGGACCTTTTCCTTCTTACCTGACGAGTGCACCTGGGCAGCACCTGATGCCTGCCGAGGGCAGGCACTCGGGTCGTCCCTTGTCAGCTACCCGGGATAAATATCCCCAGTTTGACACCCCCCCCCCCCCTTTTTTTTTACATACTTTTGAAAGTTTGAGGATTCATTTTCTCCTGGATTCTCTGCTGTCAATGAAAAAAACTTCTAATGAACTTCTGACAGGAAAATGATAACAAAAATAACCATCACTCCATTTTAATAGTGGAAAAATAACTGTGCTGCTCACTCATTTATACAGACATTAATCAAAATATTCTAAATATTTAAAATACTGCATGGTGTGGGTGTCTGGCTTTGGGGAGAAAGGCTGGTTGGTAAGTGAAGGCCAGACCTGTGCACCTGAGTAGCTACCTTGCTGTTGTTTTTCATCTTTCTTACTTTTTTACTTGAAGGAAGAAGCTTATTTACTGGTCAGAAAAACTACCAAAAACCTAAAAATCCAGAAGCAAACACTTCCCATTTCATTGGAACATATGTAGTTTTTAGCCACTGGCATGAGAATAATAGTTTTTCTCTGCTGTGGGAGCCTGCATCACCCTCCCCATACAGGGGCTATCGCCCTCACGTAATTCTGAATGGCTCGACAAATGCTAAAGAAACAATAGGTTACAGAACCACCCAGTGGGTTAGATGAATGCCTTTGATGTGGCAGGACTATGTTATTTACAGCTGCAGATGCTGCTCACGGCTGAGTCATCAGAAATGCAAACTGATCATATATGTACAGAAACTGATACTTGGGTTCAGCTCTCTAACAATTTACCTACTTTGAATGTTGGTTTTGTATAGTGTAAACTTGTTTTCCTGATGCTTGCTAAAGCAGCTGTCGGCCCTGGTGACTCCACTCTAAAGCTGGAATGTAATTTTGGAAGAGCACCCCTAGCAAAAGCATAAGGATTCTTTTCATAAATAAAACAGCATGCTACATGTAGCGTGGAAGAAATTTTCATTTAGTCCCAACTAGCACTAATTACCACCTCAGAGACCACAGAATAGCTTGCACAGTACTTACCAGCACAAAGTCACTCTGAGTAAGCGTTCCTCCAGCTGCACGTGGCTGAATAAGAGGGGATGCTGGCTGGACAGCCCAGTGCTTTCTCAGTAGGAACCCTGATTCCTCACTCACCAGTCATCCCTCTTCAAACTGTGTTTGTGTGAGCGCTGTGACATTTCTATTCCTTTCCTGAATTTGGGAGTCCTGAAAAAAACATGCAAATGTTGTTCAGGTGGGGCATAAGAGTGGCTGATCCATAAGCCTCCTGAACTTGGGAAGCCAGGCTTTAAAGCAGTATTTTTACATCGGTAGAGAAAGTCCTCTCTTTGCGCTTCAGAAAGTAATAAAACCCTCACAGGCAAGTTCTTCCTTTCTGCAGGTATCCCTGGAGACCCCACTGTATTACCTTATTTTGGGCTAGCTGAAATTCAGGGGATACCCAGAGTGTGTTTCTGCAAATTTGGAAAATCTTGCAAAATGGCCATGCCAGGTTGCTAGCAACTAGCACAACCTTTGTTCCACGAAGCTTAATTCTTTGTATTTCTGCCCCAGCCCAGGTCATGCCCAGAACCATCATCTGCAAGCATACAGAGCCTTAAAACAAACAAACAAAAAAACCAACAGTGCCCATGCACTGGTCTATTTCTGTTTAGAAACAACGCATTATTGTTTATGCAAACTGGGTAATACATTTTATTTTTGTTTACAGAAACACTTAGCATTAACAAATACACTTTTTTTCTCAGAATCAAACAAGTTAATGCCCTCTTGCATTGCTGCAGTCCGTGAATTGTTGCTGTTACTTCCAAGGCAAAGAAGCTCCCTCAGTGAATGCTGAGAAGCACACCGTGGAGACTTCCCATTTAACCAGGCCAAATAATCGCTGCTATAAAATCATTAAAACCTCTGTGACATCGGAGATGACGTCTCTTGTGGGTGAACTACAAGTGAAACTGGTCCTTCGATACTAATGCATTTTAAAGAACAGCACTGAAATTCTAGCCAGCAAGTTAAAAAAGGCCCTCCTGAAAACACGAGTTGCTACAACATTCCACGGTCAGCGCAACAAAAACATACAGAGCACTTTTACATACAATGGCTGCAAGCTTTTAGTGCAAAACTCAGTTGACCCTGTACTTGTACTTTGAACTGCTCAACTTATGTTGTAGTAAGAAGGTTAACTAGTTATAAAGTGATGTTTCATTGTGGTGCCATATCTTGTAGTTTACAGGATGATAAATTAGAAAAAAGTTTTTTAAGAACAGAGTGCAGAAAAAAAAGAATTTTGTTTTTCAAAATATTCCTGAATTTATGCATTAGCTCTACTTAAGATTTTTGTTGGATTAGTGCAAACATTACTTTAAAGCCGCTTGAATCTTACCAGGCAATAAGTGTTCCCTGAAAAAAAGAGCCATTGGCTTAGAGAGACCTGAGTAAGTAAGAAGGGTTGTTTGCATAAATGGCAAATTCAGATTTCTTACTCCAAGCTTTAGAAAAAATGGCAACAGGAATACAGTCCTGCCTGATTCACATAAAACCTCTCAGACTGGAATGAGGGGGAAGTTGTGTATTTTTTAATACAATATAATCAAAGCGTATCTTAGTATTTTCACTCCTAAAAAATAAGGTTCAAAGCTTCCTAAACCTCATCCAGTAAGGCTGGCTTTCTAACCTGTGCATTGCTGGTTTTGGTCACCTCTTGGACTTTCCAGTGTTTCCAAATCTCCTGAAGTGTGATTCCTGCGTAATCACTTTCTATATTCAACTGGGTTTTTTTTGTTTTTTTTTTTTGGGGGGGGGGGGGCGGGAGAGAAGAGAGTGGTGTTAAAAACATCACCAACATGTTAAACTTTTCTCTTTTTCCAATAACAAAGCAGAGAGCTCACACTATGATAATAATCCCAGCTCCTTTTCTGAAATAACCAGCTTTTCATATTCACAAACTGTATTTTTAGCGTTCATTGTTTGAGAGATTCTCAACATAACAGTTCTGTTTTTCTTCCAACAGTATCAGAATAATCTACAGTTCCTTAGGCTACTAATTTTATACTTTAAAAATACTGAATTCTTGTTACTGCTCCAGTTCCCTAAAACATTCCCAGGTTTCAAGATTTGCTAAAATTATTCAGACTTGCTCAACTAATATAAAATGTGGGGGCATAATCTCACCCAGATGCATTAATCTGAACTATTACAACGTTCAGCAGCTCTCTGAAGAGCCCGGAGACGTGTGTGCCCATAGACCCTGTTTTTTTTCACGGCTGTTCTGTACAAGGTAACAAGAGCCACGTCTCAGAGCAGTGCTGAGGTAGGACTGCGTGCTTCGGTTCTGCCCTTTTCCTCGTGTGAGACAAGTTCTTCGTCCTGCTGTAAACCATAGGAACAGCACTGAAGTGCAAATACAAGCAAGGGCTGAAGTGTGAAACCACTGTTAGTACAATATGGTTCAAACCACACTGAGAGCTTTCTGCAGGCAAACAGCACAGTTTGGCGGGTTCTCCTTGTAATCCCCTTCCCATTTGCTGTAGCTGCTCCCCAGCTTTGCTGCCTGGTGCAGTGGCAGCTCTGACATGCAGGCTGTCGGTGTGTATCTGGATCTGCTAGAGACTCTGTAGCTAACCTTTGGATTTGCTTTGGGAAAAAAAAAAAAAACACTAAGGAAACTTGATGACATGATTAATTTAGCTCCTGCTGCCCGCTGTTAACCCCCATGGGACTCCCACATGTGCAGTCTGACATGGGGTTACCAAGTTTATACAGAGTAATTCAGCTTACAGTTAAATTGTTTTAAGATGATGAAGGGCTTTTAGTTTGTTAAATGTGAAATGGAGAAAAGAAGTCCCATCAGGAAACTGTCCAAATAAGATTCACTGTGAAGGTGTTACAGGATCCTGCTAGCCTCTGCATTTCTCTACTGTCTGTTCTGGGGCAGTGAAAATCCAGGATTGCCAGCCTTTGGAAATCAACCCCAGCTCCACTGGATGTCCCCAGCAAGGGGCTTAGGGGAGGATGGACAGACAGCTCCTGTTATGCTATCACTAGGCGCAGGAAAATGAAGTGCAAAAAGCTCCTCTTTGTTTAAATGATCTTGTTCTTTAAGGAAACCATTTCAAATTATTATATTCCTACTTACTAGCAAACTTTTGTTCCCCTTTCTGAAAATTTTCAAGAGGTAATCAAACTAAAATCATTTCTAAGGTAACACTCCCTTTTATTCCACCTTATTTTCACACCCAGATGCCAAAACTAATTGATTCTTCAATCAGTAAATATTCAGTAATTTTAGTACCTGAGCACTTTATGGTACCACTGAAAACAATCTAGCATGGCCATGGAAGATCTTACTTCAGTTTCATAGGACACATCAGCTAGACCTAAGGAACTGCAGGCTGCACAGAACTGATAGGAATTTCTCAAAGACACCTGATTTAGGAGGTTTGCCCTTGGCAGTACTCCTTGGGCACAACAGAAATCATTTTGGTTTATATTATATAGCCAGTCATTTACAGATGCATTACTTTCTTTACTTAGCTGGCAAGGGTAATACCTGTGGTTCTGTAATGGTGTTTGGTTTAGGCAGTTCCATGCAAGACAGACTCTACAAACCAATAAAACACATATCCTGGCCTTACCTAGACAAACAGATTGTTCTTTTCATCACACAGCCAATTTGAAGATGAACTACTCCTCAGTACTTCGCTGCTTTCAGAACTTTTTAACTTTACTGTTTCAGTGTTTTACATTTATTAGTTAGGCTTCAGATACAGGCATTGCTGGTAATACAGAGAAAGTGGTTCCACATCACAAAATGTCTCCTTAATCTACAATTTACAAATTCTTAGTGACCACTATGGAGAAGACAAGTTAGAGAAGTGTTAACGACTATGGAAGAAGCTGATGGCCATATAGAAAACAGCCATATGTATATACGTACACACATACGTATTCTGAATTATCTGTCAGAGCTGAGAAGCTAACTCAGTGTCATTATGGATAGTTTTATTATTTTTATTCTTGTAAAGACAGCTTTTCTTATATGTTGAATCATTAGAAAATGAATAATTGGGGGGGAGGGTGACTAGCACATGAGCCAATAAGCACAGCTGTATCTTGACAATTTTGTGAAGTACCAGATACTCTGTCTTGGAATGATTACGGCACGGCTGGATGACAGAAATATGTGTGAGTGTGTAGAGAGGGTCAGTCATCCCGGCCAGAGAGAGGTTGCTTCTGTATGAAGACAAATGAACTCTTCTGTTTGGTAAATAAAAAAGGCAGGAGTGAGAGTTGCATCGTAAAAGAATGAATGTATGGAGAAAGTGAATGGACAGCAAGAATCAACTATTTTTCCTAGTATCAGAATGAGAAATACTTAAAATTATCAGGAAAGAAGGCTCAAGGAAAAGAGAACAAACAAAACTAATAAAATACGTATTTAAATTGCAGAACTCACTGCCATGAGATTTGGCAGAGACTATATAAAAGGGCTTAAAACAAACTGGGCAAATAAGTAGAAAAGTGATATTGTGGTAGCTAAGACAGTAAGGCCTAGGTATAGGTTTTAATGCTGTGACTGACAGTCAGGAGAAAGTATTGTGGATGAACTGCTCCTGTTTGTGCTAATACCCATGCATGCATATATACCCACCAACAGCTTCTTACATAAATGTTTGTGTGCATGTGTTTCTTTAACAGCATCAGGTACTTCGGAAAAGAGCCTAAAACAGACAGGATGACAGACCATGGGTCTTTATCTAACTATGGCAGTTTTGGTAGTGTTTGTTCCCAGTTTGTTAAACCTAAAACATTTAGCAAAACATTTGATCATCAGAATTTCCCGTCTATTAAAAGAGAGAACACCTAGACTGAGTTCAGTATTCTTGTCCGGACGAGATTCGTTAAGACGCACTCTCTAAATAAACAGTCAATGATATATTTAGCATAACTCAAGGTGAGCCCTTCAGTACTATTATTAGTGCAGTGTGTTAACTAGCTTCCTTTGAGATTAAAAACTGAATGACAGCAAAACAGCTCCAGGTAATTTATTGATTGAGACTGTTTTCAAATAGACTAAGATGAACATGTGCATTTCCTATGTCATGCTTTTTATAAAGAAACACCTCAGTTATCTTGCTTAATTGTATAGAGCTGTTTCCTCAATGTACTCAAATAGCAATCATTTTAGTATTTTCTTAGTCTTGTTGCCTTATTTTATCAATCAGATCAGAAACAAATGGCGGAAGCTGGGTGAAGAGTGGCATGAGAATGAAAAAATACAGCACCTCAGAGCTTATAAATAAACAGCCTTTAAGATTATAAAAGATCCAACATTTAATAAATAGTATCTATAGTTGATGGTATCTGTTAAGTGTTCTGTAAAAACTAAATTTCATATTTTGTTTGTTATGAAAAGAAAGTAGGGCTTTCCAAAGGCTTAGCGAAGGCAAAGACCTATGTTATTACTGTGTGAGAGAGAGAAATACAGGTATAGACTAAGCAAACAGAAAAGCACTGATATGTCAATGAAACTACTACAGATGAGTCAGAAAAAGACTGAAATGATGTAGTAGTAGAAGAATGAAAGCTAGCAAAAACTAAGTGAAAGACATGTATGTACACCGAGTTCAGATTATCTTTGTAGCTCCTAAGAAAATTAATTTCTGTCCTAGACTACAATTGAATGAATGGCAGCGTCTCTGCTTTCCCTTACATCAAACCAAAGACACTTGCACACTGATCTGATGCTAAAATCAGCAATTTTACACTACGGATGTAGTAATTTCCTCACAGTGTTTTATGTTTATATTTTAAAATGCTGTTATTTAGTGGTTGGTCTCATTGATCCTTGTGGGTCCCTCCCAACTCGGGATATTCTATGATTCTCCAGGTCATACAAAAAAATAATCATTAATTATCTTTTCTGTATTTACAAACTGGCTTCCTACTCTTCCTGCAAGCTACTCATAGGAAAAAGAAGCCATTCTAAAGGTATCCTCCCTCTGCCCAGTAAGACAGAAGGAGCTGGGAGGGGGAAAAGAGGAGGAAAACAGTCTTCTGCACAACCCCCCCCTTTTTTTTTCAACTTTGAGTAACACAGTACTAACATAAAGAGTTTCGTCTTACTAAAAATTACTAGCAGATTTCTTTGCTGTATGTTTTCAAAACCATCTAATTTGCACAGTGCTTTTAAACCTAGGAGTTGCCATGTGTCACAGCGTATAATTAACATTTTCTAAAATCCAGTTAGTGCAAGCCAAACCAGAAATGGTAGTACCTTGCTTAGGGTATGCAAGCTAGATTTCGATGTTACATTCTTTTCCATGACTGTGTATAAACTTTTTGTCTACAAGTGAGAAGGTTCACCTCACTGTCATTATAGAGAAAAAAATACAGCGTAGTCCTGAGAAGAAGCAACGTGACTGAGGAAGGTGCATTCAACATAGTTTTGATTTAATTAATTGTCATCAGTGATTTACAATGAAAGCTTCTTACTGAACTAATGATGGTTTTCTTTTAATTTTAGCCTGGAAGAGTTGTGACTCTGGTTGAAGACCCTGAGGTACAGTACTCCTGTCTCTGTAGTGTACAGACTGTCCTATTGTGTTCCCAGCCTGTGTAGTAAGTCTCTGTTAATTTTGCTTCTCTACAACCCAATAATTGAGTTATCTTTACTGCAGTGAAACGTTCTCTCAAAATTCCTTGGAGCTACACCAATGACTATTCATTATTTCAAATAAATCCATCAGTCTAAACTAAGCAACTGGAAGTAGTTTCGGTCTGTTATTATGAAAGGTAAATTTTTAAGTATTGTCCTGAAGAGTCACTTCAGCTATCCAGCGGCATATTTACAGCGTTGAAGACACACTGATATTAGACATTAGATGTTGCGTTAGAACCACAATCTTAGCCTCCCAAAATAAAAACTGAAACACACCAAGATAATATTAGTGTTAAAAATGAGATGTCTTTGCCTTATTTTTTGCTACAGAGATAAAATGCTTAAGGAATTAAATGCCACAACTCTACATTTAGTTTCTACGTAACGTGAAATAAGCTCCTGTGTAGGAAAAAAATATCTTTGGCCTGAGTCTACTGTTCTTGCTCATCTTTCAACTTGTTACTTGGGTCTCACTTAGAAAAGCACAAGGGAAATGTCTGGGTTGTGAGAGGGAGGAGAGGTGAAACCAGGCCTACGCTTTCAGTCATGTAAGTTGTAGGAAAACTAAGATTTTTCTGCCTTTACCCAGTCCTAATTCTGTTTGATAATAATGAACCTATCTTTACAACTGCATGCTACTACAACTACTACATTACTTTTAGGGATCTTACGCACCAGAGAGCTCTTGGTTGGACTGCTCACCAGCCAGGACAGGACTCATGAGGCTGGGAAGCCCTGGGAGATTATTTGATGGTAGACCTTGGGTACAGGTGCTCCCCCAGTCCCTGCAGACCCTCAGTGCAGCAGAGCTGCTGTGTTCGGTGCCTTGCTGTGATGGTCGTGTCCATCCAGCTGCTTGACGCTTGAAGGGAGTGTGTCCCTGCAGGTACTGCTGCCTCCAGAGCAGGTGAGGAGCAGGGCTGGAGCAAGGCCACACAACACAAGGCTGGAAGACAGGGAGGATGGGTATTTTGGCAGTCATTAGTTTTTATTTACAGTAGCTTATCTGTACGGTTATGATAATGTTGTCTTATCAACCTATGCCCTGAAATAGCAGCCACAGATAGAGGTAAGTTTAACTGTAATCGTAAAGTTCATCTGTTTGTGCAGTTAGCAAAACCAGCAAAATGCAATGCACTGTCTCTCATTGTGATTTTCTGTACCTTTCTAGTAAGAGTTTTTTTCACGTTGCTGTACTGCTGGGTACCATTATGTTACACAGACTTCCATATAAACAAAGAATGGTTATGTTTGTTGTCACTCGGTTTCTATTGTTAAGCAAACTTACTTGTTGCCATAGAAACTTTTTTCCCCTTAGCAAACCAGTTTTGTTTGTTTGGTGTTTTTTATTTTTTTCCCTTTTCTCCAGAATCTGGTACGGCCAGATAATCACACCTCACACATAGACACCGAATACTGTGACAAGTAATGTCCTTTAATTCCAGTAACTCATTCTGCAGCTTCAGAAGGTAACCTTATGTTGACCCCACTTCAGCAGCCTGCAGCTGTTATGTCCCCTGCCCCGAGCACGGTGGTGGCAGCAGCAGCAGCAGCAGCGGTGCTTTCTGTCATTGGCATTGCCAGCCCTCAGCTCAGTGGCAGCCATGCATCCTTTTTCACTGGCGATAGGCACAGCACAGTTTGGAAGCGTCTAGCTTGGAGAGTTAGTTTAATTTGCTCCGTCTGCATTTCTGCACCAGTTAAGAGGAAACCACACTGAAAAGGAACACTGTGCGCTTGTCAGATTTCCGGGTTTTAATTTTTCATCATCTGAAATAGGGATCCCCTACACTGAAAACAAAATGAATGAACTAGCAGCACTTGCCTGCTTCAACCAAGTGTTACGCAGCCCCTGTTCCCACCACACCTGCAGAGATTTTCCTACCCACAAGGTACATCAATGTGGCCGATTTAAGTCAAGCGCACAGCACGTGCAGAAGGGACCGGGCGTAGCGCTGCTGCATCCCATGCAGACAGCTGTAGCAAACCCACACCACAAGCAGCCGAGGGGAAGCAAGGACCCCTTTTTGTACTCCCCAGGGCTGCTCTTGGCAGCAGCACATGTAATGGTGTGGCCATCTACAGAGGGTGCCATAGGAAATGCCTCCTGTGCATTTTTTCTTAATGAAATGCCTTTGACCTGCTTGTTAAGGTCTGACTGCCAAACTAACTCTCAATAACAAACGTCACCACCCCACCATTATTATGACTAAATACCAAGGTCTCATTTTAAGGAAAAAAAAAAGTTAATTGTTTTGTCATCATTACTGTAGCATTGATGTGTGTACCAGCTTCACTGCAGGAAGAACCCACATTCGATGTTGGCAGTAGACAAAACTGATTATCGTTTAGTTTAAAGCAGCATTCATAAGAAACAGTGTGTAGCCTGTAAGGGATAACAGACCGTAACCATTTGCCTGTGCTACTTACAACAAAACAAACAAAAGCCAACAACATCCTGTTAATCTGTCCCTACTCAGATCTCACTCATCTGCCCATACAAAACTCTGTAAGGGAGTATAACTAATTCACACCACAGTTAAATGCTTTCTCAGAGATTTTATCCATGAGGATGATGAAGAAATAATCAGATTTACTAAGACAGTGATGAAATTAATCCCAGCAGTGTTTGCTGAGGAGCTGGCTATGTCCCAGTTGTGCAAACTGAAGGTTTATCCCAGCATTTTCTTCTCAGGTTCAGTATCAGCACAGTAGCATTACCACCCTCCTCCTGCCAAATGTGTGTGACAGAAGTGACACCCGTATCCTTAAAACTGAACATGTAACTAAACAGAGACAAGACTTGGTCAAAATTACTTCGAATTTGGTACTCTTTACAATTTTCATTTCCACTCTGTTATCTTTGTGAGGTCAGGAAGACACTGTGTGTCCTTCCTACCAGCTCTTTAACAGTCAGTCTTCAGAAGCCCACAAAGGCTATTCACTATTTCAAATTTAACTGCAACAAGAAATTGTTTCATAAGAAAGGCCTTGGCATCAGGAAGAGGGTGGAGGATCAATCTGCATAATTGCTATTTTGATCTAAAATTTCCTAAATAGATCAGCCCTTTTAATATGGGACTCTTTATAAGAACAGTTTAGAAATAGTTACAAGACTGAAAATGGAAGATAAAATGCAAAGAAAGTTTTACCGAAATTAAACAAATACATTAATTTCTGAGTATGCTTTTAAACTCTGCTTGGGTTTTTCTTTTCTTATGTCCTTCAACAGGGGTGTGTATGGGGTGTTGCTTACAGATTGCCAGCTGGAAAAGAATGTGAAGTCAAGGCATACCTAGATTTCAGAGAGAAAGGAGGCTACAGGACTACAACTGTCATTTTCTATCCAAAAGACTCATCAATAAAACCATTTGATGTATTACTGTACATTGGAACTTGCGATAACCCTAACTACCTTGGTCCCGCGCCTCTAGAAGAAATTGCTGAACAGATTATTAATGCGGTTGGTCCCAGCGGAAGAAACACAGAATACCTGTTTGAACTCGCTAACTCTATGAGAAACCTTGTACCAGAAGACGTGGATGAACATCTCTTCTCCTTGGAGAAACTAGTAAAGGAACTATTGGAAAAACATCAAAGCGTAAATTGCCTATAGAATAACTTATTTCTTTTAATGATCTTGCTTCATCTTCAGAGGAATGGTTTCGTTGCACAATGGCTATATGACTTGGAGGCATGTTTCTCTGTACTATGCTATCTTATTTATTTTAATATTGCGTTCAAAAGAGTAGTTAGTCATTAAAACATACGGTTTTAAAAATCATACTTTTGGGAGTCTGCAGAAGGGGGAGCAGGGGAAGTGCTTTAGGTTTGAATTTGGTATATTGTTTTCTTTTTTATCCAAGGATTACATCTTTCTTTACAGAAATCTCAAGAGACCCACTTAAGCCTCTCTATTATTTCAGGTTAAAAAAAAATCTTTTAAGTATTTTTAGATGAAAATCTGCATTCAGATACAACTCCCATTGATTCAAGTGATGTTTTTTTCAGATTCAAGACTGGCATGGAGCTCAGTGCAGCTAAACAGATGAATGTTAAGTAGGTACTGTAAACTGCATAGTAAATGCATAGTAGGAAACTTGTATCAGCATTCAAGTTCATCGAAATTAAGTTGTTCCATTGCATTAGTGATCTTACCCTGCATGTTTGTCCGTAAGACACAGAGGATAAACTGTCAGTGTCACAAAAATAGTCCTTTCCCTTGGCTCATTGTGTCAAGCCCCAGAAAACCAAAGTGCCGGGGTACTCCGACACAAACAAGCAGTACCATATTAGTGCCTCATTTTATTTTTCAAGATTAAAGAATAAAACTAAAGTGTTAAAAATAACTAAGAGTATGACTTGAAGCCACGATGCAGCAAGAACGTTCAGAAACTCTCAGCTTTGTTATTTGCCTTTAGATGCTGTTGTAACCCAATTTTGTAGAAACTCGCCAGTCTGTGAGGATAGATTTTGCGCCAGTGATGTTCAACCAGCGTTTCAGGGATTCGCAGACAAAAGGTCATTAAGAAAGGAACACTCTTTTCAGTCAACTGACACGTTTTACGGACTTCTAGCCAAAAAAAGTTGGAAAAGCCACCAGTTTAGGCTAATAGCCTTACTTTACGCAAAACGTAGGCAAATGGAGTTTCCGTCCGAACAAGGACTTGTCTCGCTTCTCAAAATTTTAAGTTATTTTTGTTAACTTTCAATGAAGTGTATTTTTTTTAATGTTAAAAAAAGGTCCTGTTTCAAGTACCATGTAGCATCTTATTTTCTCATGCAGGGAATGTATATATGTTCAGTAGGCGTTTGGAAGCCTATATTTTGCATCAGTACTTGCAAAACCAGTGTGTTTCTATTATACAGGTTGTCCATTTTCCTTCTTTGCATTTTCCTGTTTTATATTTGTAATTCCTTGAAAATACTAGGGTTATCAGCATAACAAGCTGCTGTTATTTTTCTTGGCCACCTACAAAAGCCAAAAAGAACATTAATAAATGTTAGTGGGAAACATTTGAAAAAGGCACCCAGATGAGTAGATTGTAGGATATTAAATTCAAACCTAAATTCCAGATAATAAGATTACTTAAAATATTTAGCCAAGAAAGCTGTTTTTTTAAATACCAGATTACAACTTTAGTATGCTTCTGGCATCACTCAAGCATACATTCACTGAGGAAAGAAAAAAACAGTTTACTAGTTTTTAGAAGCTACTGTTTTGTGGTTGAATGCCACTCTTAATAAAAGAGTGTGTAATAGGGTCTCACTTGATGGACTACTATAACTTGCAGAAGCAAATCCTCTGATGATATTAGCAAAATAATCCCATGTACTGAGGCCCCATTGTTCCATTAGTACACGAGTTACTTGCAAACTGTTGGAATAAATATCCTTCAGAGGTCTTGATTCTCCACTGCACTGTGCTGGTTTAAGATCGATATAACTGAGTGGAAGAGCAACCTCAGCTAATTCAGCTGTACAGCGGGACAGAAGCCTGATGGGGATGTCCAGGTGTCCGTCCATCACAACAGCCATTAAGATGCCTGAAGATGGAATTAAACATTTGAGCGAGAGTGACTTCACACACCAAAGACTGACAGTGATAGCCACATCAGCACTGAGGAACATGCAGTTATGCATGCATTATTTCCCCTGACGTAGAGTCACTCTTAAGTGTTATGGGATACTGAACTGTAACTGAAAATGTTATGTATGAATTATTTCAAGAATATTTATGTGTTCCTCCCGCAACAAAACCAGACAAAAAGAAGAACCAAACAGCACTTCTTTTCTTGTGCTTGCCTCAGATAGAAGCAAGCTTTAGTGAAGTTAAAACACGTAAGATGGCCTGTCAACTCTACGCATTTTTTAATTATTTCCCCAAAGGCTTATCTGTGTTCCTTAAAACAGAGCAGGGGTTGCATACACTCACTAATGATCCAAAGACATCAGCAATGATTCTCTCTTTAAAACTAAATTTAAGCACTGTGTTGGGGCATTGTAATTATGTATGGCTCTACAGTTTGTATCTTTACTTATATTCAGGACATTGTTGGTTCATTTGCTTTCCAGATTCATAAAACTTGCAATAATATCTGTAATGATACATTCCAGTTTGTACATACAACTTCAATACAATAAAAATGCATCACATTTATTAACTGTGTTGGAGAAAGAAATTTCCATTTTTTTCCTCAATTTAAAGAGTATCCAGTAATAGGATGGACATCCCTGTGTATCTTAATTCTATCTTGTTACAAAATGATATTAGATCTAATGATGAAAAATGATATACATGAGCTAGCTACTATTATGAAGTCTTAAACTGTCCCAACGGAAGTAATTAATTAAAGCACCAGAAATACACACTTAATCTTCCTTTACGGGATCTAAGCCATGACTCTTCACACAGCTTCAGTCACCAACAAAAGCCCAGTATACTTTCAGATGTTACTCGCCAAAAAAAAAAAAAAAGATACACACTTTCTGTATGCCACATGCCTTTTTTTTTCCCCTACTTGTTACAACTAAATCTGAATTTGTGACAAAATTGATAAGGGATTTTAGATAGGGCTTAATAATACAAACACACAATAAGTGACCTCTAAACTTGTTTCTACAAGTCTGAACATTTCAGGCAATTCTGCTGAAAGCACAGGAAAAAGCATACTTTTCTGTTCAAAATACCAAGGATAATTGATCCCTTACATGCAAAATACCCCATCTTTTGAACACCACTTACCCCCAAAGCTGAAACAACACGTTTACAAAACTGGCTGCAACATCTCCCCTCAGTATTGTATTACTATTTCATTTTCTATCATTGTTTCCTGAAGTTCACCGGGTTATTAGATTAACTCAGATTTGCATCCCTTCCCATCTCTTACTTCTAGTATGTATCTGGATACAGATTCTATTCAAACTACAGAGCTGAGAATGTTGAAAAAAAAAATACTACAGCTCCCCCATCAGACCCATTTCTCCATGTCTGTTCTGCTTAGCAAAGTTAAAAAAAAAAAAAAAATAGGCGATTTCCCACTGTTCAGCCAAGCTGCTGACAGGAAGAGGGGATGTTGGCTGTCTACACTGGCAGACACTGGGACAGCAAACCACCAGCAGGGCCCTGTATCTTGACTTCCCGCTATCCGAGAATATATTTTTTGTAAGATTAGAAACTGATTTTCAAGTAATTAGGCTTCTCTAGAAGGCTTCTGCAAATGGCTTGATCCTCATTTTAACTACCAACCACAGTACAGCTCTAATTATTCTAACTTTGCATTCCCTCAGTATTCATATACTAAGGTAATTTCCTTGCTCCTCTGTGGCTTTATTCAACTAACTTCCCTTCAGTTGTGCCCTCCTTTATTATCTCAGAGCCTTGCCTGCATCCATCTGGTCTTTTACAGCTTAGGTCTTCTCTCCTGGCATTGTGCTCTCATTGTACACGTACTTAAACTGGAAGAAGAGTTCTTTTCCCAGCACAGCTCTGGCACATGTTTAACAGGAAAAAAAAAATTACAGCCTTAATCAATCAAACAAAAATATGTTAGCAAAGCTCAGAAGTATTGACTAGGCCTGTGACAGCTGTTTAGTAAAGATTTGAGCTACTTCACCTATATTATTTCCATCTAGAAGTTGTTCTTCTAATCAGGACAAAAATCAACCAAGGGCATACAAACCATTTATTTAAACTGTTTAAACAAACTCAGCTTGTTTTGCTGGGTAAACACGGATGTACATACATACATCAAGCTGCTGGCAAACATAAAGAAGAAATTCCTGGAACAAACCGTCTGAAACCAATCCACCTGAACTGACCACACATCATCCAGTTAGCTTTCTCCACCACCACTGAGATTTTTGCTGGCATCATTTCCTTCCTTTTGCCTTCATACTCCTAGCACCAGCCACATACTAGTTTACTTCTCTCATTAAAGATTTCAGCCCCCATTCTGCTAGTCTGAGTTTATTAAGAATTGCTATATGCTGCCAAAACATTCCCTTTATCCTCATACTACATCCCATTATCGATTGCAAAGCAGACAGTACTAATTGCCCCACCTTTCTCCTTCCACAAGTCTCCATTTCAGTCCAGCCATTTCTCAACTTACAGTTTGTTCTTAATTGAAGATAAAAGGAAGTGCTTCATTGTATTTACTTGAACACAAAATTGTGTTCCTTATTTCTTTGTACCTTCCAGGTCTACTCTACACCATAGAAGTCGTGCTGGTATTACTCTAAAAATCTGGGGAAAAAACAGGAAAACCTAACCCAGTCGAGCCAGTAGAAAAGGGTACATCAGCATCACCACCGTACACTTTGTAACGCAGGTTGAACATCAGTGATGCCACTCTGGAAAGGCACATGCATTGCTCCATGTAAAAGCTTCGTCACGCTGTGCTGGATACCCAGGAGGGTCCTGTCGAGCATGCTGCTGTGCCAGAGGCTTTTACACCTTCTGGTATATGGATCAACACTGAGTAAATTTCTACCATAGTAAAATCGGGTATTTGGGTGAAACTATCAGATATTTGTCTAGTACTATTAACAGTGAGGTGGAAAATAAAGTGTATCATGTCCACATCCATGCAATGGAGATGAAAATCTTAAACGAGAAGTTGCAGCCATTCCTGACCCAATTATAATCCCGTACAAAATCCTCTCAAATATTAAACTTCTGTGCTTGCTCTGCCTGTGACAGCAAGCTTATACAGCAGGTGCTGGTTTTGCTGTCACGACAGACAGGACAGGGCCCTTTTTAGGCCTAGCTGGAGGGAGGAGCTCATGCCAGCAAAGCGCCTGGTGCTCAGGAAGGACGGCTACAACAAGACACGCTTTCTTAACAGCCCACAGTAAGATATTCCCAAATTAATCACAGCACCCTCTGAAATACCAGGTTTTTGCAGCCGACTAAGTACCAACGCACAACAGCACGAGGTCTCAGAAGTCAGGGTTTCACCACAGCACCGAACAGCCCCACACCGCAGTGGGGCGAGCCAGGCACAGAGCCTGCTGCCACACCTTGCTTCCTGCACCTCTCTGTTGGGAGAGGCACGGAAAGGGCGACTTTACACACTCACACACACTCACACTCACACACACACTCACACACACTCACACACACTCACACACACTCACACACACTCACACACACTCACACACACTCACACACACTCACACTCACATATATAAACATGAAACACACCCAGACCCGCGCACACGCGGAGGAGCTGCGAGCCGCCCCTTGAGGCCCCGGCCCGGCGCCCCGCGGGGTAGCAGCGGGGACCGGCAGGGACCGGCAGGGGACCGGCTAGCCCCTGGCCCCTCTGGCCGCGGCCCGCCGCGCACTTACCGCCGGCCGCCCCGGATGTTGATGCGGCGGGGCCGCCCCGCCCCGCAGCCGGCGGAAGCAGACGTGGCGGCGGGGGCCTGTGGCTGCCCGCGGTCCCCCCGAGCCGCCGGGCGGCCATGAGGGGCTGCCGGCCCCGGGCGCTGCTCTGCGGCCTCCTGGCGGCGGTGGCAGCGGTGGCGGCGGGCGGCCGTGCCCTCCCGCACCTCAGCGACGACGTGCCCTTCAGGGTGAACTGGCCCGGCACCGAGTTCAGCCTGGTGGGTGCGCGCCGGGGGGCTGAGAGGGGCAGGACGGGCCCGGGGAGGGCGAGGGGCGAGCAGAGGCCGGCGAGCTGCGGCCCCCTGAGCGCCCCTAGCCCCTCCTCTGCTGCCGCAGCCTCCCGGGGGTGTCCCGGGCCGCCCTCCCCTGGTCAGCTGTACTGCTCACGAATTTAGGAATGTTTCTGAGTGGTAGCACTTTAAAACCCTGATTGGTTCATGGGTTATTTGCGTGTGTGTGTTTTTGGTTTTTTTTTAAGCCTACAACTGGTGTCCTGTACAAAGAGGATAACTACATCATCATGACCACTGTGGATAAAGAGAAATACAAATGCATACTTCCACTGATAGCGAGTGGCAATGAGGTACGTTCAGCCATGTCTTGTTTGTAATCATAAACTGCAGGCAAGTCTTGGCAGCGTCTTCCAAGTTAACTGTTTACATTTTGAAATAGCCCTCATCCTTATGTGATGGAGAATAGCAAGTACTTCACCTCAGGTGACAGACCTTTAGGGGTGAAGAACTTTACCTCTTCAATAGCATGCACATTTATAGAGTAAGAAATAGGAAGAAGTAAACTTCCACAAATGGATTGTTGATACTGTTTTCCTATTCGTAATCCAAGCTGCCATTCTTGACAGAGCAAGCTGGGAGCTGCTACTCTTTTGCAACGTACATATTTTTTAAAACCACAGAACTCTTCTGCTTTGACTGTTTTGTGACTTCTACTTGTCCCTTCTTGTTTAACTAAATTACCTGCCCTGATCACAACACAGCTCCTTCAGGGCAAGAACTAATGAGCTCTTGTATCTTTTAATTTTTCTTACTGCAAAATTAAACTTTTTTTGAAAAACTAATAGATGAATATTAACTAACCGAACTTCTTCCAATTTTAATGTAATATCCTTCCTTTGTAGGAAGAAGAAAAGGACTACAAAGGTCCTACTCCAGGAGAATTGTTGGAACCTCTTTTTAAGCAAAGTAGCTGTTCATATAGAGTATGTCACTTCTGTGTTGGTAATTTGCATGCTAATCAAAAGATTTTCATTCAGTCCATTTTAAGATTTAGCGTAATAACCTGGATAAATATATCTCAAATTTTATGTACTAATTCAGACCAAAATAAATTTTCTGTAACTTTGATTTAACCTATATTACTGATAAAATTCCATGTAGTAGAAGATCTCAGTATACAAATAAATTGGGTTGTTATAATACCAATTTAAAAATGTGGATTTAAATGCTTACTTCCAAGAGTCAAGCTGTAATATGTGGCAGTCTAATGAGCAGCATTTCTCATAAATTGTTAGAACACCAAAACAAACATACTTCTAGATACTCTGAAAGTTTTTCCATTTTTCATCAGCTGTCATCACAATTCACAGGCTCGTGCCTTACAAGAACAAACCAAATAGCAAACAGGCTGGTACTGAGAAACTGAGAGAGCAAAAATGACCAAATGCTATACCTACACAAGGTCTTATGCAAGTCCTTGAGGAAGAGAGAGTGGGTCAAGCCCCATTGATAAACAGCCCGTATCTACAGCAGTTGTCAAAAACAGTCAGTGCTGAGTCAGTTCAGCTTAGTCCCAGTGGTTTTAGACCAAATTCAGTCTATATATCTATTTTTTTAATTTATCTGTGTAAAAGTTAAGAAAGTTCACCTGTTGTGTTTATTTGGAACCTCATCAAAATGCTTAGGGAACACTGAGACCATTCACTGTGCTATTGTTTTTGAAGGTGCTTTTATCCATCTGCTTTGGCTGTGTTTTATTGCTGTAAAAGCCAGAAATTAGGGGGGAAATGTTTTTGGGGGTAATTTATCTAAACAGAAAATTGTTATTATTTTTAAGATTGAATCTTACTGGACTTACGAGGTCTGCCACGGAAAACACATCCGTCAATATCACGAGGAGAAAGAGACAGGACAGGTAGGTTTCTTGCAATTTGGAAGTCTCAGCTGCATTTTCAGTGGCACCTGTGTGCATAACTCCTCCAGAAGAGTTGAAAACCTGTATGCTTGAAAAAGTATGGAAAACAGTAACAGATTTTTTTTTAACCTCTCTTGATTGTAGAAAATAAACATCCAAGAATACTATCTTGGGAATATGATGATGAAGAACCCATTATCAGAACCAGGTTTGTCTTAGATTATTTTGCTAATGCTAATGAGTTCTTTTGGTTTTAACCATTACTCTTTGAAGAAATATGCTGTAGAAAACCAATTCCTGATAGAACAATACAGCTCTGTACGTTACTGTTATACAAATTGTAGTTCTTAAGTAATTTCTTTCAGCACTTTACATTTATTCATTCTGTGAGTTTCGCTGTGATGTTTAGTTAATTAGATTAATTTGCAATAATTAATTAGGATCGGGGAAAAAAATGCATAGTAGCAATATTGAAGCAATATATGTCAGATGAGTCTGTTTGATAATGTAATCTACTGCCACTCTTTCTCTTTGGGTGGGGAGAAGTGTCTTTCAAGATGGAAACAGCAGCCAAAGTGTGTAGCACATCTTGGGCTCTGCTATTTTGTAGTAGAATGTGGTATGCAAATACACACATTTATAGCCTTTGCAGGTAGATTTGATCCTTGGAATTGTTGCAGAATGTTTTTTAGGGTTTCTGGCACAGACCTTCAGAAATACTGAAGTGCAAAAAGTGTGACTTCAGTGGAAATTAGGTAGCTGAGCCCCAAACTCAAACTAGTTTAGAATAATTTTCTGAATACTTGCATTTTTGCAGATAAATTTTTGTAGATACTGGAAGTTCTGTGTTCACACCTGCTGATATCTGGTTCCCTTATGTAGGCAGTATATTGGTTCAGAGAACTCTCAAAATCCACAGACTAAGTGTTCATTCATCAGAGCTGATGGAAACAGTAGAAAACAATAATTTACCTTTTTTTTTTTTTAATTCTAGGCTAGTACATAAAAGGCACCACCATTTTTCCTCCTAAATGTGATTCACTTGAGTGGCTTGATCTCGAAGGGGATTTAGAGCTATTAACCCTATTTCTTTGAATTCCTGTTTGCAACCTTCAGTTAGGTATCTTAGTCCTAAAAAGAAACTTGACTCAGAAACTGCATTATTTGGTTCCTCTTATTAGTAAGTTAGGGTGTTTGCTTGTGTTGTCATTAATCCTGTGCAGAGGTGCCTAATTCTCCCTAAAAGCTGCTGTATGTGATGTTTATGAATTCTGTTGTGGGCTATTATTCTGAGAAGTTACATGTGATGATACTTTAAGTTGTCTTGATAATTTGTGAAGTTATCAGTCTTTTAGTATGTTCACTCTCTGTCCTCTTCGCTTAAGTGGCAGATTTTATTCTATGCTTCCTGTACAGCAATTCACACTACTTCTCTTAAAAAAATAAAATAGATGGAAATAGAAGGTGTTTCAAACCATTGTGAGCTAAATCCACAAGTGTGATACAGTAAACTTGGAATAGCTGAATGGGTGACAGCAAAGCAGAGTTGCCTTTTGCTCATCTAATTCTGAATGGAGTCCAGACCATCTCCTGAAACAGTTCAGAACTAAAGACAGCTTTAACCTGTGACAACTTGTAACCTTACTCTGTTACTACGCTTATCCTCATGATCCTGAGCATAGTGTGCAGTCTAGCCTAGCTTCATCCTATACCTAGGGCACCCTCTGAGGCTGGCTGGTGGGTGGGCTGAAGTACTTGCTGTGTACTGTCTCAGTCTGTAATTCACTCACTTCGAAGAGAATAGTCAGCTATCCCTCGAAGAACAGCAACAGTGGCATGTTATTCTGGCCTCCATGGTATTCCTGTGGTGCTAGAGCTGGATTTGGCCTGTCACATAAACTCAATTGTGTTAAGATGATGCTTACTCGTATTTTATTCTGTTTGCTCTGGACCCTAGATCACTGTTTATTTCCTTTCTTTCCTCTTTTGCACCTGCAAGTTGTTAAAATTGACTCTTGACAGCTTATACACAAAGTACAAGCAAATACACAAAACAAACTTCTCTGTGTATAATTTCACTTTATTTCGAGCTCACAGACTTTATGCTTACCTCATTCTTAATTATTCCCTAGATCAAGAAGAGAAGGAAAATCCAAAAGAGAGTGCAAAAGAGGCAAGTGAAAAACATCTATTTTAACTTTTGCCATCGATAGTGGAGGCAATTTATATATGATGAGATTATAAGTTCCCTAACAAAATGAGTATCAAAAAATGAAACTCTGTTCCCGAGCTGCACTCTTTTCACTTTAGATTATTAGTTACACTGCTTAAAGCTTGCTTAGTCTACTTAGTAAATTTCTTACCCTCCTGTTTATTTAAATTAAAGTTATGCCAATCTTAAACTTATATGAGATCTGAGCTATGTATTCTTTCTCTATGAACACAATACACATATCCACAAAGTCACATTAAGGTCTAGTAACAGTTATTTTTCTAGCTGCATCAGAAATCCCTATTCCCTTTCATAAATTTTGGGTTAGAAATGCTTAACAGAACTGTACAGCACCAAATCTGTAGATTTCTCACCTGACTTGATGACCCATCCTGTAAAACTCTGTGCTTCTGTTTTCCGTTAGAGAACTTTTCTATTATTAAGGTCCCAAAACGCAATTGTGAGTTACTGACTTGGTAGCAAAACAGTGTAAATACCTGAAGCACGCTGGTGTTTGGGATTAGCAACAGCAAATCTGGCCTGCAGATAAACATGCACCTATCTTATTTCCAGTTACCTTTATTTTAATTCTGAAGTCAAACTTTCATCTGCATGTTCTTTGTAATACCGATTTAAATAGCAGAGAGTGATATCTGTCTTGCAGTGGATCTCAGAAAATATGCATGCCTGATCAGCATTTTGCGGGTAGCTGGGGAAGCAGACTCAAGTCAGAATGTGCCTGTTCTGATGGCTGTGGTTCTTGGAAATTGAAGAATTTTTATTCATTACTTCAGAAGTTGCGAAACATTTTTGCGGACTTTTTGTTTTTTACCAGTATTTATCATGTATGTACACTGACTTGATTTCAGTCCACAAATAATTTAAGTTTGCAACTTGATTGGAATCTGTAGTCAGGAAAGGGAAAGGATACATAACACAGCTGGGTGGGTGCTGCTTAAAGTAACCAAAAACCTGCTGAGGCTAGAGATTTATCTTAACTGACAGACCTCTCAATAGGATTTGTGTACAAACAGCAGCTCTCTCCATTTAGGTTTCTTGAGTAAGCAATGAAATGCCTAGGTATAATTTTTCAATATTTAAGGAAAAGTCAGTTCTTTTATTCAGGAAGATAGGAAGGAAAGATATCGGTACCGCTTCTGTGAGTCAATGGAATATATCTTTGCTTACCACCTTTGACCACCGAATATTTGGGTATAGAGTGGATATGTGACTGGAAGCTAAGGAGTGCCTGAGCAATTAAGCTACTGCCACGTTCATTCCTGTAACTCTCAAATGTCTCATCACTTCATTCATGATGGAACAGTTGTCAGGAAGAAAAAAAGTCCATGGCCTGTGACAGGGTAGCTTGGTTTGAGAACTCCGCAGTAGGTGAGATGTAGGAGGGTCCCAGTTCCCCTGGGTTTTGGCCCAAGCACAGAAGGCACCACTACCTTTTAGCACCGAGCCTGATTTGTTGTGCACTGAAAACCTTTACTAGCTCAAGCAACAACAGATCGAAAGTGGTCTCGATTGTGGGTTCCAACATGGCTTTTGCACAAACAGACCTTTTGGTACCCAGGAATGTTAGCTGCTTTGAAGATAGGAGCCAAAGAGGGACTTCCTAGCAGTTTGGGGAATTAGTTTCCTGAAGGGGAAGTTGGACAAAACATGAAGGAACAAGTCTGAAGAGAATTTACCTAGGGTGTAGAAAATGAAGGAAAGTAGATTTAAAGTTTTTATTTGGGCTTTGTAAACTACCTTTACTTCAAAATGCATTTTGAAGTAATGTATTTTACACCGCCATTTCAAATTTTATAAAGCATGATTTACTTAGTATATATTGTTAACTTTCTGTTAGCTATGATACCAGATGGTGTGAGATACTCTGTACAAGGAGACACCCGGGCTGGGTATGATAAGGGCAGATACATGGATGACTTTGCAAGGGGCCATTGGGGATTCTTCATGGCCTGACACTGAACAGAAGGTAACATGCCTGGCCAGACCTGAGCTGAGCTTGGCAGAGCTACTCAGAGCTCCTTGGCTCCTAGATTACAGGGTGAACACAGCTGGCTTGGTGCTCTTTCGAAACATTGCACCCAGCTGGTGAGCTTTCTTAGAACTGCACCATCAAGCAACCTGTGCAGAGAAACCAGCTGCTTCTGCAGTCGTGTTTCTAGTCAGACCTCATGTGGCTTGGTGCATCTGTGCAGTGCTGAGCTGGAGGTAATAAACCAGAATGTGTTTGGATGTTGCAGCAACACCGAATCAGTACACGGGGGCTGGTTTCAATCCAGTAGTGCTGGCTCTGCACAATGTTATAGTGTTTTCTGTTTCAGAAAAGTCAAAGGAGTTTTACTGTGATCCTTAACTTTTACTTTCTTTCACCTAGATACCTACAAAAAATATAGAAGGGCAGATGACCCCATACTATCCTGTAGAAATGGGAAACGGCACACCTTGTAGCTTGAGACAAAACCTACCCAGATCAAGTACAGTGATGTACATCTGTCATCCAGAAGCTAAACATGAGATTCTTTCAGTAGCAGAAGTTACGACTTGTGAATATGAAGTGGTTATATTGACACCTCTGTTATGCAACCATCCTAAATATAGGTATGATACCCAAATTTTGGCTAACATTATCACTCCAAATTTTCATCAGCTTCTGTGCATGTGCTTATGCAAGTCTTATATTCAGCTGTGGTTTCTGGTACAGAACTGTGATACTCATATGTACTTATTTTGGCAAGTGCAGTTTTGCATAGTCTTAAGAGTTTTCATCTTCAGTTGCACAGTATTTGCATTTTGTAAGTCTCTCCTGGTTGATCCTGTATGAGAAGCAGATGGGAAGTATTTTATTTTCAACAGGTAAGCTTCTGGCTCTGTCATTCAGGAGGAATGCAAACCAGGGCCTGAAGGCTGCGGGCAGACTAAGAACACTCAGTCTCATCTCTTAGTTTACGATTTCAAAGTCTTTGGGGATCATCTTTATAGTATTTAGATACTGCAAATTGCACGCACCATGTATGTGTGCATAGACTTCAACTACTCTATTTAATTTCAAAAAACAGAAGTATGGTCTTCAGCCATAACCTTACTAACATTTATCTTAGCTGTACTCAAAACTTAAGAAGCTCCTATATGTCCTTGCCTTGGTTTATTGCCTTACCACTAGCTGTATGTCATTTTCATCTGAAGAGTTCACAGTTACAGGTTTATTTGTCCAAAAATCAAGTTTAGGATTCTTTTTTTCTCCCCTCTCTGAATTGTAACATGCATCTAGAGGATATCTGTAGTTTTAATAGCTTTGACCTTTCAAAGGTTGTAAGCAGAATTGCTAAGTACATGACATAAAAATGAAAGGGGAAAATAATTGACAGGAGTTCTATTTCCCATACACACAGACATCAGAACAAGCAAGTATTTAGTTGCTGTTCTGAAATAGGCAACAAAGTCTAAAGGACAAAATCCTTGACTGTGCATTTTATACATGCTTCCCATTTAGGGTAAATAAGTGATGCTCTTATATATTTCGTCCCAACTAGCAATTTTATCATGTGGATGGATCTGTTAAGTGCAACAGATAACACAGTATTATCTATTGTGCTCATCTGTTGTTTGTATGCTATGTATTACGTGTCTTATAAGCCTCTGTATCAGCAGAAGAATAGAAAGTGCAAGGCAAATTGTTTTTTTTCATGTGATAAGAATGAAATCTTGAGCCACTATTCCTTCCCAAACTGAAAGCATGGAAGACTTTCTGGCCACTGGCAAGAAATACTTAAACATACGAGATTTTTATTCTCAGACTTACATCTTAGTAAATAAAGATGGGTAGAGATGGTCAGCTTGAAACGCTGCTCAGCGTCAGCAGAGGTAAGAACAGACAAACCAACTTCATTTTAAGTGCACTTTTCCTGTTGTATTCCCCGCAACAGCACTTAGCAGTACTTCAGACACCATCCCTTTACTACGCTTACCCAATAACGCAGTTGCGTTAACTTAGCAAAAGCACATCCATTAGTTCTAGTTGGCATTCTTATTTGGTTACAGTTTGATTTTTTTTTTTTCTTTTAAATTGGTGGACATTTGGATCAGGAAGGAAGATTGAGTAGTAGTAAGACTACTGTAACTGTCAGCGTTATGCTTTTTAAATAAAATTCAGATGAAAACAGGCTTCTTTGGTTTAATCTGGAGTGTAGTAACTATTTAGGAAACACGTTTAGATTCTTTCAACTACAGGGGCAATTGTCATAGAGCTACTGTTGTGTCTTACAGACTTTTCAAAGGAGGACATCACAGAATGCCACCTTGCTTCTGAAGCAGTGCCTGCATGTTTGTTTTGTAAATAAGTTTCCTCTAAAGAGCACCTTTTCAATTAGATGAGAAACAAAAACTGTTCAAATACATCATTTGTCAGTATGATTTTCATTTTGATGTTTGCCTTAATAATCTGTTAAGGTTTATTTGGTGTTTTAATGAGGCCTTCATTTGTGTAAAACAAGGAGAAAGGCGTGTTACTCTTCTCTAGCTGATTTTTCTTTCCTGAGATGAGCTGCTTTTTGCAGACATAGCTAATGAAGAGAATGATAGAGGAATAATGATATATGTGCAGTGGGAAAAGCCATACACGTCACAGTACAGGAATGTGTTATTTTAATTATACAGGCACTGCATCTATCAATTTTAATCATTCAAGTTTTTTAACTTCTGAGAGGGCTTTTTGGAGTCTTGACATTACATTCATGGTACATGTACAATGCAGTTTGCTTTTTAATAACTGTTTTTTTCCTTTTGAAGAAAAGTGATTAGATTGTGCTGCCAGTTGTCTGGCAGTGGTGGTAGTGAGTCTGCACTGGGCTACGCTCATTTACATCAGCTGCACAGACATTGTAGCTTTGAATGAGATGGTGCTATTGCAAGAAAAAAATAGCTCAAGCTAAACTCAGTCAGAAATTTTTAGCAATCAAAAAGTATGTCTTGTCTTTAAAGCACGGTAAGTTATATATCCATAACTTGTTTGCACAGGTTCAGGGCTTCTCCTGTGAATGACATTTTTTGCCAGTCCCTGCCAGGATCCCCACTTAAACCTCATAATCTGGAACAGCTGGAAAAACAGCAAGAAATGATGAAGATGCCTTTCAGAAGGGTTAAGGAGGTAGAATTTCTTTAATTTGAAATAGAAAAGTACTTGTTTTCATTGTTACAGTACACATAACTTGCAGTTCAGTGGAGTAAGTTCGTTTACTCAACTTTATAAGACCACGTCAGTCTTTCAAATGGTCTTTAAGTTTTTTGAAATTTCATGTAACTTACTTTGTTTGGAAAGAAAACATATCAATTGTATTTGGGCTACCAGTAGAAAACTTTTGTAGCCTTCTTAGCCTACAGTTTGGAAGGTTGCTATGTTTCTGACTCAGTCTTTTGTTTAGCTGTGTCTAAGGCACAGTGAAAGTGGTGACAGCATGCTTTCATACTTCTTTGCACAGCCTGCCTCACTTAGTATTAAGTAACTTCCTATAGTTTATAAGATTTTGAAAGGGGCATATGAAGTCTAATTAATATATTTTTGTATACTTTAATTTCAGGAAGAAATGCATTCAACAAAAGAAGATAAATTTTCTTCCATTCGTAAGCCTGTTGCTGTCGGCAGCCATCAACTATTAACTGTGGGAACAACCCACATCTCCAAATTGACTGATGACCAACTTATAAAGGAGTTTCTTAGTGGTTCTTACTGTTTCCATGGGGTAAGAAATTAAGGCTGCATACAATCAAATAGCAATTCCTTAATTGCAGGTGCAATATGGTGGTGGGTTTTTCATTTTCTCCATGAATGCTGATAGTTGAAGTTAGTATTTCAGCCAGAAGGGGGACTACTTTATTTCCTGATAACAAAAGAGGTATTTTCCTTCAAAAAAATGAATTACTAGTAACTAGTTCAACCTTAACTGAAAATATTCTTTTGATCTGTATTCAAGACCTACTTTTGCCCAGTCTTTGCCTTGGATACTCTTTATATGCTTCCATAGGCATATTAGTTTGGGCATAAACGTATAATTTTAATTTGGGTCTGGAGGGTAGTGAGTTGGAGCTTAATGTTCATGAATGATATTTCCCCTGACTTTGAAGTATTTAAATAGATCCTCATTAAACAACTTTTCATTGGCCGTGCTGGGCAAAATGCAAAGTTGAAGCAATAGTACGCTTCTATTATATGAATAAAACACTGGTGCATTTATTACACAAGCCATGTCAAGTTAATGTTTTAACAGCATTCTTATGCACATAATAATTGCCTTTCGTTGATAGAGGGAAGGCTTATATACCTAGGTCTATGCTAGAAAGGTATCTTTAATTTTTCTGTTGAAAATAAACTTAGTTGGACAGTGAAAAATGAAAGTAGATCATGAGAATTGTTCAGTGTTAATTTTGTTAGTGAGAAAGGAAAAAAAAAGATATACCTTACTGAAAGACGAGCCAGCAGCAAAGAGGCATCTGAAGTTTTCACTGTCTTTAAAAAGTAAAATATTTCTTAAAAAGATGAATAGAGGAGATACAAGTAGTTTAAAGAACTTAGTCCTTACAGTCCTTACATGGCTCTTCTATGAGTTAAGAACAAGGTCCTCTTTGCTTAAACTCATCTATTCCATCCCTTGCCTATGCCAATTAGTCTAATAAGAGATTCTCTCTCAAAGCAAATCACAAATCAGCATATCTGAATAAAAGTTGGAGTTTTACAGCTAAAATAATGAGTGATTTAGGGTCAGGAGGGAAGTGGGAGTGGTTGTTTTTGGGGTTTTGTTTCATTTTAATGCTGAGATTCTACCTCTCCCTAGGGTGTCGGTTGGTGGAAGTATGAATTCTGCTATGGCAAATATGTTCATCAGTATCATGAGGTACGTTTAAATAGTTTTATGTTCTGCCAAATGCTGACTGTGGCTGGTGGTGGGGAGGTTAAAGAATCTGTTTTTGGTTTGAAAAAAGCAGCATCCTTTTCTTGGCTAATCTACATCTTGGGCTTAAGAAGATGCATTTCAGAAAATAAATCCTCAGTGTGCTGCTCAAGAGTTTACGCAGGGGAATGTAGGTACCACGTCAGATAGAGCACAGGGATAATCAAAGCTGAACATGTGTGGGTTTTTGAGGAAATGTTCTTCTGTCATTAAAACAAAATTATCAGCTCAGCCTTTCTTTTTTTAGGACAAGGAAAGTGGCAAGACTTCTGTGGTTGTGGGTACCTGGAACAAGGAGGAACACATTGAATGGTCCAAAAAGAATGCTGCAAGAACCTACTATCTTAGAGAAGATGGTACACAGACAGTTAGGTATGGTTAACTCTGGTTATGAGTTCCTGAGTTAGTCTCATACTCGTGATAGAGAAAAACAAGTGCCAGGGCCCAGTTCTGCCATGCATGAATATTCAGTTACATAATAAACTGTTATGAGAAGGTTGTATAGATTTTTCCCCCAGTCGACATGCAAGATTTTGGGTGTGATGCAGAGGAAAAGACTTTCATTAGTAAACAATTATTTGTTTACGTAATAACTGATATACTGCATTTTCCTTGTTTGTTTTGTATATTGGAGTTAAATATTTGAAGAATGACAAGATACGCTATTACACAAGTTAGCTCTGTGCTTAAGAATTCTGTTCACTATTTCCAAACTTCTTCATTCCAAACTTCTGCGCAGGATGGTGTCTCATTTCTATGGAAATGGAGATGTTTGTGACTTAACCGAGAAGCCAAGGCAGGTGACTGTGAAATTGAAGTAAGTTAACGTTTTTTTTTAGTAAACTGATGTATCGTGTTTCTGCTTCCTAAGCCAGAGGGGAAAGCCTCTCTCTGTCTTTCATAAAGCTCAGAAAGCTATGTCCATTAGCTGGGCTTAGTAAAAATTAGATAGATAGTAAGGAAATATAGATTTCATTTTTGTGCTTACTACATGCTAAACACTGCAAAATTTCTGTTTTCAGATGTAAAGAGTCTGATTCACCTCATGCTGTAACCATATATATGTTAGAGCCTCATTCTTGCCAATACATCCTTGGGGTATGTAAACACATACTTGAATTTCCTAAGATCAGGTGTCACTTTGTAGAGGATGTCTCAAAGTCCATGTTCCACTTTATGCAAAGTGTGTGTAGTGTGGTCGCTTGCATTGGTCATAGAGTAAAAGGAATGTTTTTAATTTGATAAAGAGATTTTTCTACTGAAGTGAAAGGTTTTACACTTACCATCTCAGGCAGGGCTAGCAATGCAAGTCTGCCCCAGACAGGGGAACACAGAGAACATAGAGAAAGCCACAGCAGGATTTTTAAATGCACTGAGGAATGCTAACATCATTTAAGTGTTCTTACTAACCTTAGCGAGCTGCTGCTCCGTCTAGTCAGCTCTGTGCACCTTAGACCTATGACATCTCCCATCCGTTTCCTCAAGTTTAAAACAGTCCCTTCCTTCCACTGACTCTTCACAAAAGAAAGATTCTTGTAACGTACCCAAATACATAACTGCTGACCAAGTATTGCTTTCTGTTCAGTTGCATTTGCCTAGGGAAATGAGGATTTATTATTAGTAATTACATTGTTAATATACTATAGATATCATACACAAAAGTAAAAAGCATTTACCAAGTTTTACAAAGTGATGCTCAAGCCTGTTGCACGCTGTTGTAATTAATCTTGTGATCTCTGTTGCAGTCTCCTGTAAGAGTTTATTAATGATTTTGTAGTTGTTAATATTTTGATCTCTGTGTTCAAGGTGGAGTCTCCAGTCATCTGTAAAATTTTGGATACAGCTGATGAACATGGGCTCCTTTCAGTGCCCAGCTAAAGAACAATATAAGTCCATGAAGAAAGCCATACTCATCAACAACCCAGCTGGTTTTTTCCACATTAACATCATATCTGTGAGATGACCAAGACAGAGAGAAGTTTTCAGCCAACCAACCTCACCAGCAGAATTCTCTTAAGATGAGGGACTCATGAACCACTTTGTGTATAACTATGTGTATATAAGAGGTTATCGATAAACTTTTAACGATTAAAATCTTGTCTTGCACTTCCTGTCTGACTTGTGTATGAGGTATTCTGCAACAATCATCGAGGTAGAAATTATCAACTTTAAAAAGGCAAAATAGACAAGGTCCAGCTTCATGTGAGGAGTTCAACTGCCAACAGAAGGGAAAAGGGAAACTTCTTGCTCAGGAGCCTTCAGCAGCCACTAGAACAAAAGTAATTGTTCTAATGCAATTACTTAGTTTGTCCAAACACAAATATTGCCTCAGTTTGACTGCCTGGAACTGTATTAATATCACAATCTTTTCTTAACTTACCTTGTACCCATTCAGCTGTTACTTCTCTCAGCCTGGGCTGCTCTCCAAGACCCGTTCGGTGTTTTTTGTTTTGTTTTTAAATAGGTGCTAACTCCATAAGGTTCATTGCAATATATTTTGCTGAACATTCCTCCTGACATGAGTCAGAGTTGCTGTTTTGGTTGAGGAAGCCAGAGTTTAATGCTAGCAATTAAAAATCAACATCTTTCTTGTGGGGCAGAGTTGTCAATACTAGCTAGGCCCCCTGACTCCCACTTGTCTGTATTCAGCTGTGTTTCATGTGTGTCTGAGTTGTTTTTTTCTTTTTGGTGACAACTCAGTACATCCACCTGCCCTCATAATGGAAAACATTGGCGTGGAGGTCCATTTCCTGGTAACATGCCTACCTTGCAAGTAAGATTTTTTGATACAGTTGCATGAAGTTTTAGTCTGCAGGCAATACATCTTCCTAGAAGTCAGGGGACTAGATAATTGAAATATTACTCAGCAGTATCTGAAGATTTCCATTATACTTCTAAAACAGTTGTTTTTAAATAGGTAAGAAAAAAAATGAGAATCACAAGTTTGGAGCCAACACCCACCATACTTTCAAGGAGTTCCTTCCTAGGGAGAACACTGTAGGGCTGGCAGAAAGTTCCTTCAGTGTTTTTACTAGGTGCTACCTCAGTCATTTTTTCTGTGTGATCACAGACCAACCCTCTTCATACTAAACACACAAAATGACTTGTGTGTCCTTTACCCACAGTCCTGCATTAAAACTGCTAGTGTAGGCTCTGTGCTGACAAGCAAGATCAGTTTGCAACTGGGTAAGATCTAACTCAATGCTTTCAGATACTTTCTCTTGAGTTAAGTTCCACCATAATGAGCTCGGGAGCATTTTGAAAGGTGTGTAATGATGTATGTGCTGGAATGGGCAAAAGCTTGGCAAGATTTCAGTGTGTAGCAATTGTGCATTTTCAGCATCTTGATCAGTATTACTCATTTGTAAGCCAGCTATGGGTTTCCTCTTTTCTAGAGTTGTTGTGCAAGGTGCAGGAGTTTTGACTGATGTCAAACGGAAATCCACCAACCATTTGGCATATGACTAGTTCAGAACTACCCAGAATATCAAGTAAAGCTGCTAGACTGTTGCAATGTAAAAACTAATTTTACTCTCTCTTACTTAGTAGAACAGAACAAAGCATCAGCAGGATGATATGGCATTTAAATTCAAAGTCTTTCTTCCTGATCATATTCTTATTTCTCATGGCTTGTCACTGTGATGGAAGAGAGTCTTCCACCCAGATATTTTTTTATCATTATTTTTCCCTAGTCTTGGGAACCATTAAATAAATGAGGAAAAGCTTCCTTAAATTTTAATCTTGTATCAAGCTAGTAGCTTTTAGAAAAGAGAAGATAAACAGAAGTGTTCTAACTTTAGATATTTAACTTAGTTTCCTTTAAGTATTTTTACTTGCCTTAATAATCATCTGGGCCCATCTCATTAAGCAGGTAGCAATGGATGTTACAAAGCTGCACCAAAAGCTTTTACCACACTGTGCAACAAGTTGCTTGTATCTGCCAGTGAGCAGTAAACAGTCAAGGACATGGTTCCTCAGCTAGGAAAGAGCTGCAGGCTCCTGCAGAACCTTCCCTCACTCTATCTGCATGGATGCTGAGGGTGTAACTGCAGATTGAGTAGCTACAACCAAACTATCTTTAAACTGCTGGGGTAGTAGGTGCAGCTACAGCGATACCGACTTTAGGAAAGGCTCCCCACTTCCCTACCAACCCAGCTTCAGATTTGCAGCTCTTCCTTCTGCAGGTGTTACCCCTTGGCAGCCTTAGCCCCATTTCTGGACTGCCATGGGTAACACTACCTCAGGTACGCAGCAGCAAAGATGCATCCCCAAGTCAACACAGAGTTAAATAAATAAATAAATAAATAAATTTAGCCTTAAATTCCCTAATCTGTCTTTACAATGGGATGGTTGAATCTTAATAAGGCTCCAACAGTAGACAGAAGTGTTTGTCATAAAGGATTGCACAGGTCTGTTTTGAGGTTGAAATTGCCCATATCTACTTACCTTGTCTTAGGAAAGCCAGTACAGACACATCTTAGCGCTGTGCCGTGCTCTTAAGCTCTGAGTGCTCAATCCCCAGGCTGTACGTAGTGGCTGTGTCTCATTGCAGAATATATACAGGCAGCATCTGTGGGGATGGTGTCAAACTTTATCAGCATATATCAGGCTAGGTGACATTAAAGGGAAGAGAAACCACAACATACTAAACCTTCCTGCACATCCATTTGTTCTGGGATAAATTAGATCGGAAAAAAAGGTAAGGATAGGTACTCTGCAGAATTTAAAGAATTCTAATTCCCCACATGGCAAAGAAGTCCCCAGTGCAATAGGGAAGTGCAACCTCTTTGACTAAGTAGCCACAGCACCTCAGCGTGTCACTAAAGCCAACAAAAATTCTGCTGTTCTAGGAGCAAATCACACTATCACCAAAAGCATGTACCCAGTTCTCCATATTCCTCAGCTTCTGCTTTCCCATGCACAGGAAGCAATGCGCTCAAAAGTGTGCCTAGCCTGTGTCCAACATATCCACAGGCACTAAAATGATGAAATCCAAGCCTCTGTCTCTGTCCTTAGTGGTCTATGTTACATGACAAAGGCTTCTTTGGATACCGAACAACAAAATGATACATGAGGCAATACCAAATTTACGATGATTTACTGTAGAAATAAAAGACTAGCTTTGTCAGCAAAGTGCATGATTGGATAACAAAGATGAAAAGTAAAGCATTAAGCAATTGTAAAAGCTCAGGTTGGTTAGATATTTTACCCAAAAAAAAACAGCCAAATCCACACCACGCCCCAGCCTCCCATTCCTCTGTCAAGACATCTCCTTTGCCAGGCAGCCCATCAGGTCCAGGCACCAAAGGACTACCGCTGACGGGCTCTCCAACCATGTATTTATTGTGTATTGAGGCTGCGAGACTTTTTGGTCATTGGTGAACTTTGTCCCCTGATTAGTTTTGGCTCTGAGAACTAGACATGGTGCCTTTCAGAACACGTGTTTCAGTTCGAGGCACCCAATTTCAATGGAACAATGCAATCCTGTCCCATAAAGAGGGACTGGATGGCATATGTTATGCTCGTTACTAAGTTTAACTGCTTTCATTCTGGACTGTAAGTAAGTCACTTACCCTTGCCAATAAAGGTCAGCAGAGGGTCTCGCCAGTCTGCTCCAGGCCCAGCTGTAGCACTGCTCCACTCCACACTTCTTCTATGCTCACAGAAACCAAAGAAAAACATCATGAGCCATGAGAACTTTCCAAGTCAGGAGAACTTTTTTCCCCTGTCTTTACTGAAAGGAACTACTACACGGTGCAATACATAACACAAGTTATGGACAGTCCAGCAGACAGCATAAGACTTTTTCAGGGAGAACAGGGGGACTTAAATCCACAAATATAAAGAACACATTTTTCTTTTTGACCCCCTCCCATATCTCCCCTACCAACAGCCGATACGGGCAAGAAGAACCAAGATGGGAGGGGGAGGAGGAAAGATGTGCACAAAAACACAAAAGGCAGAAGAGACTATGATTTGATACTGCTAGAAATAATTTATTCCAGCATTAGTTTGTGTTTTAATACATTTGAACCTGGAAGAAACGTGCAATTGAGAATACCTTCCTTCTATGACCCTCTCCCAGGCAGACCCTGGAACGTGGGAACCTCTCAGTACCAAAAATGGGGAAAAATAGGCTTGCTTGGGTGTGCAGAAAGCACAAAGCAGAATTGGAGCTCTGCAGGTTTCTGTGCCAATCTGCTTAGATTTATACCCGAGATATGATGCAGGTTTGCATCTCAGCCTGAGAGGCATTTGTTTCCACACTCATTTAAGAATCAGCAATGTGGAAAATAATGTGAAAGGCAGACAGCAAATTTGCAGTAATGGTACCGATATAATCTGCAATTAGTCAAAGGAAATTACATGAAAGGAAAGTAGATTTGTGAAAGTGAAACATGCCGCTTATCTAAGATATTTATTTAAATGAGAACAGTTCAAAGAATGAACTATTTTAAGCCCCAGAATACAGGATTCATCCACACAAAAAGAATGAGCATCAGCAACAAGCACCTACCAACATCCCCTGTCCCCACCTTATCAGTACAGAAATGCTCAAAACTCACGTGTGAGTCAGTAACTGGTGGATTCCTCGTACACAACCCAAACCAGTGTAGAATAGCACTGCTCACTTCTTGCTAAGGCCTGACAATTGACAATTAGGAAATGAAATTTGAATTTTCTGTAGGAAAAAAAGAGTCATGTCATTATTGCTACGTCTTTAATTACATCTCCACTCAAAGATACTAATTAAATATAGCAGCCATTAGACTTCAGACAATAGGGATTCATTTTAGAGCTAATTTTTAATTGTCATTTAAACTCACAAATTATTAACTACCTGCAAGACTGAATGAAGAAGCAGAGAATACTTATGTAAGACATCTGCACAGCTGGTAGATTTAGCTGAAAGGAGTCAGTGGCACAGTGTGCAAGGCGAGACAGTCCCTGAAAAGTTTCATCTAGCTGAAGGGAAAAAATAAGCCAATCAGGCTTGGAAACAATTTTCTCAAATGGTAAAAAATGAATGGTATTATTCCTTCTCCCTGCAGAGAGGCAGAAGAGTACATTTCCAGGTGATAAATATCCTATTTGTACAGCTATACAGATATGACTTACCAGTTTTTATCCAGCATTCAATTCTAAGCCCACTTTAATAAAAGAAGCTCTTTTAAGGGCTGGTCTCCTGAAGGCTGGTGCTCATTCTCTCTGGATGTGAGCGGGTCTTGCACAGGCTCATCTAGTCTGCCATCCACGTGCCTATGCTCACAAATATTTTAATGTTAACCTTACGACATTAACATCAACAACTGGATTCCCTAAATCTGTCTTGGTTCTGCTCTCAACCATGTTGTTTGTATTTTTCCTATTCACTCACAAAAGGCTTTCTTGTGTGCTGCTGTTCCTCCACAATCCTTAAAATAAGACTGTCTTAAAGATTAAAAAAAAAAAAGGAATGCTGGGTGAAACAAATGTTAGAATAATGCCAACACAACACGCTCGTCTGTTTTCTCAAAGATGGAACTATGGACTGAGTTTCAAAAAGAGCATGGCTGTATTTAGATAAAGGAAGAAAGACTCGTTAAGGAGAAATAGTTTCAGGGAGTTGCCTCAAGAATATATCCTGACATGTCCGAAATGCTCTTAATTTCCTGTCTTTTCTGCTAAAGCAAGCTAGGATCTGTCTGAAGAAGGCATGACTTAAGGGCAGTTCCCAGAACCTGATGGGGCAGGAAAGTGCCAAGTCTGACTAGAAAGGGAAGACAAACAACCATGGGGCTTTCCAGCCCCTCAGGGCTGGACATGAGAGCCTCTGGGCTACTGTAAGAATTTCCTGTCACTGGCAGTTACAAAACAGTGGAAAAACAATTAAAAAAATAAATAGCAGAAAAAGCAGAGCAGATGACAGTGCTCAACATCTTGTGCAATCTCTGTTGACTCCCCATCTGCTGACATCCTGAAGCGAAGTGCACACTTTTCAGGGTAGCACTACAAACTCTAAGAAAACCTCCTACTATTTTTCCCTAGCTAAAGTGCACAAGAGGTACAATTGCTCTGTTTGTGAACATAAGGTCTCACATGCTGAAAGTGGTCCTGCACTTAAAAGAGCCCAGAAGATCTCACCACCAAGGAAACAACAACTCATGTTACAGGAGCAGATCAGTTTTGTCACTGTGCTCAGGTGCTTTCAGTCCCTTCCTGTGCTGCTCAAGCAGGAGTGAAGCTTCCAGTTGCCCATCAGCAGTGGGACCAGCTCTTGTATTTTCAATTGTAAGTCTAATGACACTTTTTCTCCCCCCCACCCAGGAAAGCTGAAAACAGTGCAGTAGGACATCTATTACAGAACGTCCTCACCGTCAGTGATGGTTCTCATCCCTACCTTTTCTGTAACTTTGCAGCAAGCAGCCAAAAGCCCAGTAGTTATCTTGTGACACCACTGCTCACAGCAGACTCTAAGCCTTAAAACAAGCTACTTCCACACGTTGTTTTCCCCTCAGCAACCGGCTCTCACCAGCAGGAAGATTTCTTACTTTTTCCTGGGAGGGGAAAACACCTCCATCAGGGCACAGGGAGAACAGACAGCCTCCCCCACAGCCTGACCCGCCCTGCTGCCGGCACTACAAAAGCATGGCTCCAGAGACTGGTAGCAGGGAAAGGCACTGGAAGTGTGAGGTAGCCATCAACTGTCTCTCATCCTTAGAAGCTGGAAGGTGTTGAACACCCCAGGCTCGCTTACCGGCACAGTGGCACAAGGTAGGGCTGCAGGGTGCTCTGGTGGGGCTGGTGCTGGCTGAGGGCTGAGGACAGGCTGCAAGGTCTGTGGCTTCCCTCTCCTTCCTTCTTCTCAGTCAATCGTGAGAATCTGAGTCTGGTGGACAGCAAAAGGGATTAGGATAAAGCTAAATGGCTCACCTAACAGTGTGCATCTGCATTTTCATGTAACAAATACAAGATATGGAAGTGCATGAAGCAGTGTCAGGAAGCTACCAGGAGAGACTCGGGGCAGGAGAGGAGGTGAGGAGTGATACTGCCACACAAGGGGAAGTCTTCAAGGATGAGCGGGTATGCAGGCAGTGACCTCTCCTGGAGCAGGGCGCTATATACAAATCTCTGGAATTCATCTTCAGAGCAAACTTACTCTTTTCCTTACTCCAACAGGTAAGGCTAAATAGATGTTCAGTGGTCAATTCCTGGTGGAGAGCAAAGCACCAAGTGCTACAGGGGATGTGACCACAAGAAGACAGGTGATCACACAGCTACACAGAGCTCCCTGTCACTTGCTCTTGAACATGCAACTTAAATGACTGAATGGGTTTCAGCTTTGCTCAGTTGTTGTGTGCCATGACAAGAAGCATAAAACCCTCAAGCAGTATTTATGAAAGTGCAGTTCAGATAATGCAATGGGAAGATGTTTTACAAAGGCTGCTTACTACCTATCTAGGGAGGGGGAAAGGGATTTAAAAAAATAGAAAATGCTCAGAGTCATTACAGTGAACTGAAATGAATAGTATGCTCCTTCAAATCATCCTCTGTCACTGTCTTTCAGTATTGCCTCTTGAAAGTAACAATGAAGCAAGATACTTTTTTTTGTGTGTGTGTAGATAACAAGGCATTCATAGATATAACTAATGAAATAATTTCTGTACTTTTTAGTAAGTTATTTATTACTTATTTAAAGCATACTCAGTTATGCAAGGTAGAACATATTATAATGATGGATTTTAAATTTCTTTTTTCTAGGATGGGGATCCTTATCAGAAGTCTTCATTTCTACTTCACTTCTTTCTTATTCAGCAGAGCAAATGGCTTCCTAACTTGGAGAACACCTACCGAGTCTGCCTTCCCATTTTATAACTACTCATACTTAAATCTCTCTTCTGTATCACAAGCACAAGCTCCCAAAATGGCAAGAGCTCTCAACTTCTCACACAACATAATTGAAAAAATAACCAAGAGAGACTTTGAAGGTTTTGATGCACTGGAAGTTTTAGACCTTTCCTACAATCGGATTAAGGACATTGAACCCGGCACATTTGAGACTATGCTCAGCCTTGTTTCTGTGAATTTAACTTTTAATGATAAGAAACTTCTTGTATCTGGTCTTGCACCTCACCTGAAACTCTTAGCAACTAGCAGAGCCTCTGAAAAATCAACAGAGGCAGCTCTGGAGCCTCCTGCATCAGCTGAAGAGCTGCCACATTCAGGAAGTCCACCTGACCTGCAAAAGGTTAATATGAGGCTCAGACGAAGTACAAGGCATCTTCCAAGAGCAGAGGAAAATACAACGGTCTCTCCAACAGCCACATTGAGGCCTAACCGCTGTGGACTACCAATAAATGGGACACTTGATCTGTCAAAGAGCAAACTGTCCGAGGAAGAGCTGATGGAAAAACTAGATCCAGACCTCTGCCAAGCTCAGCTGGACAGTGTTTTGGAGCTTGACATTAGTCACAATGACCTGGAAATGGATCTTCTATCGCTATTCATCCTGTTTTTGCCAATGAAAAATGTACAGTCTATTGATGCCAGTTACAACAACATAACAATTGACAATATAGATGTGGAAGCAATCTGTCGCTTCCCGTTCAGCAACCTTTCTTTTGTAAATATTAGCAACAATCCCCTAAACAACTTGGAAACGATATGCCTCCCTCCAACCATCACAGTAATTGATTTGTCCTTCGCAAATGTAAGTGTAATACCTCAAAATTTTGCTAAAAAGCTATTTAACTTAGAAAATATGTATGTTCAAGGAAACCACTTCATATACACTGCACATCCAAAACCCACCAATACAGCCCCAAAGTTTGCCCCTGGAACTGTACATATTAGTGCAATTTCATTTGTCAGAAACCAGGCTGGTACACCCATTGAAAGCCTTCCAGAAAAAGTAAAACACCTGAAAATCTCCAACTGCTCCATTGTAGAGCTTCCAGAATGGTTTGCAAACAGAATGCAAGAATTACTCTTTTTGGATCTCAGCAGCAATCGGATTTCCATGCTTCCTGACTTACCTGTCTCCCTGCAGCACCTTGACATAAGTAACAGCGATATTAAAATAATACCCCCTAGTTTTAAATCTCTCTCCAACTTAACAGTATTTAATATTCAAAATAACAAGGTTACAGATATGCATCCTGAATACTTCCCATTGACTTTAACAAAATGTGATATTAGTAAAAATAAGTTGAATGTATTGTCATTAACCAAAACCATAGGGAAACTTGAATTCCTTAATGTCTCTAGAAACCTAATAACCAGACTGGAACCCACCAGCCAATTTCATTTGCTCACTAATCTGGATGGTAGTCACAATCTAATTTCAGAACTCCCTGATCGCTTTGGGAAATCTTTTCCAATGCTGAAATATTTTAATTTATCAGGGAATAAGATCTCTTTCCTACAGCGTGGCTCTCTCCCAGTTTCTCTGATGGAGTTGGACATTAGCAACAATGCCATTACAACCATAGTGGAGGACACTTTCGGACAGTTAACAAGTTTGAGCATTTTGACTGTTCAAGGTAAACATTTTTTTTGTAACTGTGACTTGTACTGGTTTGTAAATGTCTACATCCATACCCCATACTTGCAGATAAATGGCAAAGAAAATCTCAGGTGCAGCTTTCCACCTGACAGACGGGGCTCGTTGGTGGAGGGCAGTAATCTCACACTTCTGCACTGCTCCCTGGGCATTCAGATGGCCATCACAGCTTGTGTTGCCGTTCTGGTTGTTTTGGTGTTGACAGGCTTATGTTGGCATTTTGATGGGCTGTGGTACGTGAGAATGGGTTGGTACTGGTGTACGGCAAAGAGGAAGCAGTACAAGAAGAAGCCAGAAAACAAGCCCTTTGATGCCTTCATTTCATACAGTGAACATGATGCACATTGGACGAAAGAGAATCTCCTGGAAAGACTGGAAACTGACGGATTCAAAATATGTTATCACGAGAGAGATTTCAAACCAGGACATCCTGTCCTTGGCAACATTTTTTACTGCATAGAGAACAGTCATAAAGTCCTTTTTGTTCTCTCTCCCAGTTTTGTAAACAGCTGCTGGTGTCAGTATGAACTGTATTTTGCTGAACACCGGGTCCTGAATGAAAATCAGGATTCCCTCATTATGATCGTGCTGGAAGACCTCCCACTCAACAGCGTGCCACAGAAGTTCAGCAAACTCAGAAAACTACTGAAAAGAAAAACCTACTTAAAATGGAGCCCTGAAGAACACAAACAGAAAATTTTCTGGCATCAGCTAGCAGCTGTCCTAAAAACAACAAATGAACGTTTTGTTGTGAGAGCAGAAAATGGATCCACTCAAGATATGTATGAGATGGAATGAGATACAAGAACTCGTAAAGATTGTGCCTGGAAAGCCTGCAGTCAAATAAAAGTGTTTCTGTGATTACCTTCTGCAAAGCCTGCTGTGTTGCAACTGGGGCATGTCTCCGATCAATCCCATGGGAAGTTACTAACAGTTCTGTAGGGTGCACATTATTCAGCCTGAAAAAATAATCCATTATCCAAAGGGCTGAGATCCCAGCACTGATGAAGAGTCTTTCATTTCTGCTTGTTTGATTTTCTTCAGCTATTTCTAGCATTTCTTAAAATGTTGTGGATGTCACCTGAAAGGAAGAACAGCTTGAGTCACACTACGTATCCTAAATATCTTTTGGAGATTATTGCAGAAATAATGAAAAGTGGTGACATTCAAAGACAAGGACGTAGTTCAGATTCTGTTCTAGTACAGCTTCAGATATAGATTACACTATGTCTACGTACAAGAAAGACACAAACTGCAGTAGTAGACAGGTAAAACTTTCCTTCTGTGGTTTAGCAAGAAAAGATTAAAGACTTACTTAATGTAGCCATCCAAGAGATGCAAATCGACAGTGCTGTATCATTTGGTTACATGGTGGAAGAGGACAGACCTAAATCCTTTATAATTGCAGATTAACATATACAACCAGATGATCAAGAAAGAGCTAGCCGAGTGTGTCAGTCTCTCCTGTTAAATAACTGGTGTGTGCTTTATTTAAAGTGTTAACGCAAACCTCTGAACAATAAGCAAAAAAAATCTGTATATTTAAATTTAAGAAAGTTTCACTTGACACAACCAGCCTAATCCATTTCAAATGGAATCAGTGCCGTCTCTGCATAGTCGCTACCATCACCAACTGCTACTTAATTTTTATTTGGGGAAAAAAATAATCAGCTGATCTAACTCCTACATTGAAGTGAAATCAACAAACCATGACAGTAAATAAGTATCAGATGAGAACAAACCATTTAGTGTACCACAACCTGGATTCATTCATAAGATGAGCAAATCCAAATAACTTATCTTTACCTGGTCTAGTACCACATGTGTGACAGTGGCCAACACCAGTGACTTCAGAAGATGCTGAAAAATGCACTGAAAATGTATATTGGAAAACCTATTCCACCACGATGGCTTCACCCTAACCCCACAAATCAAGAATGCTTTAATTCCTGGAGTAAACATTTCATATCCATTCTAAACTGTGTTGGCATTAACTATCAGGTTCCTGGATAGTCATACTACCCACATGAAGTTCCTGTTAAACCTTCCTCCTTTTTTCTTAATAGTTCTGCAGCAAGGAGGTCCATAGCATATACACGGGCAGCAAGAAAAGTGCAGCGCATTATCAGTCTTAGAATTTTCTACTTCCATATTCCCGAGATACTTTCTTGCTCGTGTATGGATCGCCCTAACTACAGACCTACTTTTTCTAAACTGTTCAGTATTCAGATACTTACGTTACTTACTCTCTTCTCAGTCTCTCTTCCCATACACTTTCCATCTTTTTCCAGCACTCTGTTGCTTCCAATTAATTGCCTTTTTATATTTTAACTTCACACTTCGCAGTCGTGTTTTATGCTGTACTGGTTCTGTGCTCTGCAGAAGATGGTACTAATACTACAAAGGGAATAAAGGGAAAAAAAGAAAAGATAGACCACAGAAGAGTCTAAAGCAAGTAATTTTTATCATATAAATGATTACTTGGATTTAGATCATACTTCAAAGAAGTCATGGCTACCCGTTTTCAAAATCAAATCACTCCTTTTTACTACATTCATAAATCTCCCCCAGAAGTTAATAAAGAGAATTGAAAAATTAATCGGATATTGTTCCTACCACAGATTGAAGTTGTTACACTTTCCTATCTGACACTATAAACTTATTAACACGTTGGTTGTTTAAAGGGCACAACTGGCACCAGGGGCTAAACAGAAGAACAATATTGCACAGTGTTTTTGAGGAGCTTCATTTAGTTTGTCTTAATCACACATCACATAAAAGCAGTAAAACCTCCTTCTGTCTTAAAGCTGTACCTTCTTCCCTTCATTCCCACGAGTACTCAACACAAATTACTTTTGTGAATAAGGTAAGGAGGATTTAATTTTCTATCATGTGATGAAGTTCATGTGATCCAAAACAAATGCACAGTATGGAATTGGGCACACATGCTGCAAACTCAAAAACTGCTTAATGTGTCAAAACCAGTCCTAACGCACATCTTTAACTTCCACAAGGTACGTACAGGACCCCACCTCGCAACTGCTTCTGGGGCCTTGCCCTATACTCTTTCCAATCTGAAATTGTAATTTCTGTTAAGGAAACAAATCCCACATATTTTTTTCCCCCAGATTAGGATGTTCTGTACTGAAGACAAATGCAAAGACAAAAAGGAAAACAAAAACAAAACAACAAAAAAAAGACAGATCTTTTAGTTATCTTTTGTAATTACTTTAGGAAGAACCATGTTATTAGTTTATAGAGAAAAATATCTGGGAAGAGAGAAAAGACTTATTGAAATAATTTCAATTTTACATTTGTATTAGAAAGTTGTTCAGAACATTTTATTGCAATAAAGCTGTCTTGAATTATTTAAAATTAATTAAAATTCAGAGTGTTAAAGAACAGTGTTCATAATGTAATAGTCTTCCAGGAAAATCTTGAAAATTGTTTAGTCAACAAATAGCCTAAACCAACAACTTACACACGGCAATGATGCAAATGTTTTTTCTAAAGTAACAAGTCATCTTTCCATCACTATCATTTTGTTAAAGATGTGGCATTTTCCTATCACGAGGCACCAAAAGTCTGTGGCACAATTATTCTGGAGATACTAAGGCTTTGCTGAAGTCAATAGAAGCTGACAGGTGATTGCTTGCTTTGAAAAGATCTGGCCACTTAAAGCAGTAATTGTCAAGAATTTAAATGCCTCCAGATCATTCCGTTTCATATGGAATTTCCACAGCACATTACACAACACAAGTGGTTGAATTTATAAAAAATATTTAACTTCTGTTATTTGTTCACTGTGTCAACCACTAGATAAAGTGTATGAGTAGACACATTATTAGTCTTTAAATCAAACTGATGGTAGACTTTCCAAGAAAATCTCAAAAACTTGTAGTCGTCTTGTTACTCGGTCATAATGTTTCAAAAAGTGTTGTTAACAGCTGTCAGTTTTACCTGTCATGAGTATCACGGCTGCATTTCTCCGTTTCCTGCTTTTAAGTAGTCAGACGAAAACACAACCAGCAACACTACTCTTCGTGTAAGTTTATGAATTAGAATACTCCAAAGGTAAGTGCATTATTAATAGGTGTCAGTATTATAATATTGCAATGCTTGTATTTATCCTCAATGAAGCATGTAATTGGTATCAGACGGTTATTTCTAGAAAGTGAAAAATACTTCTCCAAATATATTATTTTGGGATATATAATGGCACCAATCCTTAAAATAAATGTACAGCAGAAATTAACATATATATACACACACTTCAGAGGTTCATTATGGTACCACAACTCTTCTCAAAATTCCCTCCCCAGTGGCAGCATACTGCTGTTTGTAAAATGCCTCATCCTGCTTTGGAAAGCTGAAAGGCTGAAATCCTAAACTTCTGCTGAAATTCATGGAAATTTCATTATTACTGACACTTGCTACAACTAAATACTACCAATTCTTCCAACCTTCTGCAAATGCAAGTTTAAACCTAAGTATTAAAATACCAGCATCCTCCCAATTCTTCCTGTCTGAAAATATGGCAAGTATGCAATTTAACAGATAATACTTCTGGCACAGCCTCAGATTGTACTCTGAGATATTTTGTCTCGTAACGTAGCAAATCACGTAGTTATAGCATTAACATCTTTTTAACACGTCCATTGGTAAAATTTTGTAACAAAAACATCCTCGTGTAATGATTCCAAATACAAGTCTAAAATACTGCCCTCTCTGACTTGCCACAGAAATTCAAGAAAACAACACAGAAGTAATACCCTAGCATTCACTTTGAATGCAAATAGCTAGATATTAATACTAGTGTTGTTGTTGCCTTTTTTTTTTAAATTAGCAGCAGTAGAGCAACACAGTATAACTGTGTTTAGAATAATCATTAACAAAAGCAAAGATGAGGACCCACTAAACCAGCTAGATCAGAATCAGAACTGCTTTCTCAAGGTTACACTGAGGGTACCGGTATCTGCTTGGTCGAAGCACTGTCATAGTCTCGCACCAAATCATTGGTGGTGTGATAATGCATGGCAATGTAGGATTTGGTAAATCCAAAAGTTGAGTTCACTGGCTGTAAGCTATTTGGGGTGCTCACTTCCTGGGAAGGGCTGCTGTTATAGATACTGTAATAGGGCTCAATTCGGGTGTTCATGGGGGTTGAGCTGCTCTGTGCATAGTGCTGATGCCCAAAAGATGCCTTGGGACTCAGCACGCTTTCCTTGGAATGACTAGGACCACAGGCTTGATCCACAAGCTTTTTCTGAGGTTTTGGAGACAACATGTATGCTGAATTGGTCTCATGGTGGGATGACTTATTCCTATTGACTTCCAGGCTGCCTTTGCCCATGGCTTGAAGCCTTGTCTTCTGCTTGCAGCAGAAAAAGACAAGGGCTAGGTACTGCAGGCACCAGAGGACTCGTCTCCGAAGTCCAGCGCTGTTGCGGGAATATATAAAAGGATTTAATCCAGATTTGAAAAAAATGAGGGTAAATCCACAGAGCTCAAACTGGTAAAGCACAAAGCCACCACTGCTGGACAGCATGTCCTGCACCAAAGAGATGCCCAGGGGCAGGCAGCACACCAAGACAGAAAGCACAATTACGACGCACGTCACCACTGCCTTAGAGTCTTTGGCTGTGGACAGGTTGACCGCTGACACAAGCTGGAGTCGGCTGGTGGCAGGGGCTGGCGGCAGGCCAAGGTGCTTGGTGTAGCTGTGCGTCTGGATGTGTTGTGGCTTGCTGGAGCTCTGGTTCCTGTACAAGGCAGGCAAGGCGCTCTGCATGCCCTCCTCAGCCCCAGCGGAAGGGGGCCCCACGAAGGGCTGGGGTCTGGAGGTGTCCATGGCCACCACGGGCGGGCACTTCCTCACCTGGGCGTTCCTCCGCAGGGCCTGGGCGATCATGACGTAGGAGACGGACACCACGGCCACGCAGCAGATGAAGTCAGTGACATAGAGGTAGAGGATGATCTTCCCCTCCCCGCTGGCAAAGCTGGACATGGGCAGGCAGAGGCGGGAGCCACGGGTTTTCAAGGTGGCCAGGGTGGCCAGGGTGAAGCTGGTGGCCCACAGGAGCAGGGTGAGGAGCAGGGTGCAGGGGAAGGAGGTGGCGCGGTGCGGCTGCTTCCCCAGCACCATGCGCAGCCGGTGCAGGGCAATGACTGCCACCGTCTTGAGCGACATTATGATGAAGCCGGAGCTGGTGAGGTGGAAGGCGAAGCAGAAGGTACCCGGGGCGCCTCGGGCCGAGTCGAAGAAGAGGATGAAGGCAAACATGGGGGCGGCCACCCCGCAGATGAAGAGGTCGCAGAAGGAGAGGTTGAGGATCATGAAGTCGAAGTTGGTCCTGAATTTCCTGAGAGCCGGGTCGAAGAAGGACAAGAAGACGATGAGGTTGCCGTAGGAGCCCAGGCAGAAGACGAGGGCCAGCAGCGAGGCGCAGGCCGCCAGGGTGGCCGTGTGGGTGCCCTCCCGCAGCCCCCCGGCGGCGCTGCCGTTCCCGCCCAGCGGCAGCAGCGTGGCGCCGGGGGGCTCCTCCTCACCCCCCGCCGGCAGCCGCCCCGACGCGTTCATCTCCGCCCGCCGCCTCACCGCGGCCGAGGCGGGCCCATGGCGGGGGCCGCTCGCCGCCGCCGCTCCCTCAGGGCTGCCCGCGGCCAGGCGCCGCCCGCCCCGCCATGGCGCCCGCCACCGCGGCCCGGCCCGGCCCCTTCCCCGCTCGGCGCCGGGGCCCCGGCGGCGCCTCCCGGCCCCCGCCCCGCTCCCCCCGGCGCGGCGCCGGCGGCTGAGGCGAGGCCGCGGAGCTCGCACACGCCCCGGCGGCCCCACGGCAGCGCCGCGGCCCCGCCGCCCCGGGGAAAGGCTGAGGGGCCGGGGGGTGAGACCCCGGGCGAGAGGGAGGAGGAGAGCAAAAGGAGGCGACAGCGGGCACGGCCGCCCCTCGGCAGCCGCTGAGACACGAGGAGAGAACAGGGGCCTGTCAGCGCCCGAGCTCGCCGCTGGGTGCGGGGAGAGCCCCGGGGGGAAAGGGGCCGGGGGTGATGCTCGAGCAGCAGCTGCCCCAAACCCGGCTGCTTCAAGTTAGTGCCCTTGGACTTCGGTTTTGATCTAGTCCTTCCTGCGATTTCCACCTGTCTCCACCTTAACATGTCAGATTGTCCGTCCGTCCTCCAGCGGCAGCACCATCCTGCACTGGGCACCGGCAGCCCCAGCCCAGGGACAGGCACTGCAAAGCCGAGAAGCCAGCGCAGAGAATGCAGCTGGAGGTTTTACGACAAGTCAGGTCCCAGCCCTGCCCTTAACAGGACACCAAGTCAACAGCTGGCCACTCAAGGCTTCAGCATTCTTCCGTGTTGACTTAACACCAACATCATACCTGCCCCAAAACAAAACTGTTTACCATAAAAAGTTAAGGCAGTTTTGCATGCTGCATCTTCTCTTGCTTGCACTTCTGCCCTGCTTTCCTGTGCAAACTGAGCAGGGTTGGAATACCCTTCCTTGCTGGTGCAGAGTCTAGAGTAAGGAAACATCCATCTTCCTGTAGCAAATAAGAATATTTAAAAAAAATAGTAGCAGTAAATGGATAAAGAACAAATACAGTATAAATATTAAATACTTTAAATGGGAGTGCTGTATTTGTGAAGTGATGGTGTATTGGATGTCTCAACATTAAGTGGATCATTTGGAATCACTTACATGGGCTAGGTGATCATGAAAGACTCAGCACACGTTCTCCAAACCCGCAAAGGGCCGTGGTAGGCAGACACAACAGAAGGACTTCAATGTCAGTCATCTCTGCTGTTTTCTCACTGAAAGTCCAGCCAGGTAAAGGCACAAAAGTGCTGTGAAAATACAGCAGATGCAGTACTTCTGACTTCTGCATGGGCACTTGTCCTATAGTGTACATTCCCACATAGACTCATATATATCAATCTGGATATCATCTTAATAACCTTCCTCTACCCTCACTGATCCTGCAGAAGGATGGTGGTGCTTTGCAGAAGCATCAAGGCAGCGACAAGAGTGTTAGATTGCCATCTGACAGCTTGTCAATGCTACTTGGTAGTTTATTTTTCAACACATTTCTTTCTAAAACTAAGAGCAATTTCTTTCAGTAAACCTATGACTCACAAGAGCAGGCAGGCCAACAAGCCTTGCATGCTAAGCACAACCTCCAGCTGGCAATCCGTCCAGCCTTATTATGTGGTCTGCTGCTGGGAAAAGCTAGCAGCCATCAGAGCAGGCTGCAACCTGGGCACCTCGGTCAGGGGCATTTCACATTGTTTTTGTTCTTAAACTACTTGCAATGAAGATGGACAAAACCCAGAACATCACATCCATGTTTTCCTGGGACTTCAAGCCTCTCAGCTTGCCTATCACTTTTATTTTCACTCTTGCTTGTATTTTTGTTCTCCAGTCATGGCTAATTTGAGTTCTGTGGGTGAATCCTGGCCCTTCTGAGTATGATTTTTTTTCAGTGATGAGCTGCGATCTCCCTGAGTTTTCTTATTTATGAACATCAGAACATGCTTAACTTTGTGATTAAATGAGACTGACAAAACAGCAGTGTAATGCAAGAGTCAATTACTTCAAAGTGATTAATGCTGAGGAAACAGAGATGATTGTTCTCTGTAAGCAAAACTAATGTGAACACAATACCCGCATCCTTTCAGAGCAGGCAATGTACTGCACTTAGTTGTAAGCAAGACACTAAGAACTTGGACCTTAGTTTCACATTACGCCTAATGCCTGAGTCTACATTAGACTTGACTACTTCTGTGGTGTCACTTATCAAAAAATAGTAATAACACAACCTCTTGCAAAAATGTGAGTCCTTTAAGAAGATGGGAAAGGCTAATGTAATTCCAAATATTACATTATTTGGCCAAATGCTCAAGCTTGGCTGACCACAGTTAGACTTCCTGATTTCCCTCAGTTACTAGATTAGCAGGTAGAAGCGCACATAGAAGGAAAACTGCATATGCCTAATGGGACTTTTTTTTTTTTTTTTGCAAGCCCATGTGTTTTAAAGGAGTTAGCAAGAGACTGATCTCATGTGTGCTTTTGAAACCACTCTATGAGAGCCTGAGTACTAAATCCACTTTTCAGATCTGTAAGACTTGGACCTTACAAAAAAGGTATTTAGAACTAGCTATGTGCAAAATGCCAGATATCTGCCATTTTCTAATAGTAAATAGTTTAGCTTGTCACTCATCTCATTAACACAGGATTTAGGCACATGAAAAGCAAGGGTTTTTGTTTTATTAGGTATTTTATACCTCTATAGTTATGAACTGTAGTTTGAAATGAAGGAATAGGTGTTAGCAGTTACTATAGCCTGCAAGTCTCCAACATTTCAGTAGAAAAGCACGAGCCTGGATAGAACTTCAGTGATGTGTGTTCAAAAATGCTGCAGATAGCAGCATGCACTCAGCTGAGCGCCCACGAAGACTACGGGAGGCAGTGAGCAGAAGGGAACTCATTGGAACACAGGTCCTGCAGTCTGGGAGCGAGGGGACGAACTGAGGCAGCACACATCTCCATGGGAAAGTGAGACACTGCACGGTCCCTCTTGTTCAGCCCCTTTTTAAAAGAACTGCCAAAGTTTGGGGCGGGGGACAAGAGCAGGGGAAAAAATGAGTGTAGGTTTTGCAAGGCAGCAATCACAGGAGCAACAACTTTTGCAGCACCTCACACAAGGTACTAGGATATTAACTCCTACTTTATAGCACTCTCAAGGCCTTCCTTAAACCAATTTGTAAAAAACCAGCTCTCTAGAACTATGAGGCATCTTAAATATTTGTCAGAGTTCTCAGCACGAGGCGAAATTCTGTTCCCAAGACATTTTATTCGAAGTGTCAAATCTTGTACATATTTACCACAAGAAATTGTAGTTACTTTAATTGTGGAAGCCTGCCCGCCCCCTACCCCAACGAAAGTGGGTCAGTGCCTCATCATTTTAACAAAACAGCTTTAGGGGAAAGATGCTGGAGTAACAAAAGGGCGAATTAACCCAGAAGAATAGAAGTAAAAGCCAGGTAAGGAGAATATACTGGTTTTAAGTTTTTCTCTCGATAGAAACCTTTCTGCATGAACTCATTGAGGCTACTCCGTAAATTTATTGCTAATCTCACTAGACTTATTGTCAGAACAGATTTATTGAGTTTACTGCCTTTTATTTTATTTATTTTTATTATTTTTTTAAGGTGTATACCAATCAAAAATGATTGCTCCTATTTCCCTGTACACCTCTCACTATTCCCCAAGGACAGCGGGTGCCCTCCTCCCTCTCTAGCAGCAAAGTCTGCCCCGCTAATTTATAGAAAATATCTGCAGTGATGGTGCTAAGAGCCCAAGCAGGAAAAGTAGGCCTAACTTCCACAAACAAAGGCTGAAGAACACATCCAACCTAGAATTAGAAAAATATCATAACCCGCAAGGCTCTCTCTTTCACTCTTTGAACAGTCTGCCCCTTCAGGATACAAAGAATTCCTCTAATCACTGTGCTCTAATCCATCAGAAATCACTGATAATTTTGCTAGCAACTTTTGTAGGCAACTGTCTGAGCTTTCATCTGTGCTGGGAGAACCCCTGATTCAAGAATGCTTTGACTAAGAGTTATTGTCCTTCCCAGGGAGAGAACAGTAACCTTTTTTTTAACCTCAGCTCACGGAATTCTAAATATCTTTTAATAGCTCTGGGAGGCACTTGTTGACCAAGAGAGAAGAAAAAACCCTCAGAGCAAACCAGGTGTAATTTGCTCATAATTTGTGTGCATTGCCTTAAACATCTTAGCAATATTCTGCATCTCCCACACAGTTTTGAGTTTTCTTCTGTAATAGAACTGCCAGTTCCTTGCAGTAGGCTGAAATTACCTCTGCCCTAGCACCTCAAAAGTACCTTGCTGGATTAAAGACCATGAAACCTCTTCCCCAGAGCATGGTTACCTCTAGCCTGCAGAGAACCTCAAAGTCTAAGTTAGGTTTAGGTTAACTTATCCCCCCCTCACTGGAAAAACATGTCCCCCACCCCAAACCTGTGTAGCAATGTGACTGTACAGCAAGTATTTTGTGATGGGGAATCCACAAATGCTGCATTCCCACTACTGCACAATGCCAGTGAGAATGTAAAACAAATTAGTTGATAATTCACAGCAGGGCTAAAGTTAAAATCCTGCAAGGACAATGGTTAACAAAACATTCTATGGATCAATACTTCCCCCTCTCCCCCCTTCACCTTACCAGGTTGTCTCTTCTACAGCACAGTAGAAAAGGAAAGCAGAGTCTCTGCTGCAGGATTCCAGGAATTCTGAAGCTATGGAAGAAACTGTGAGACTGAGTGGAGAATATGGGATGCTGGGGACGCCTAACTGAAAAATCGATAGGAGAGACATCATACATGTGTACCAAGGACAGAACTCCCAGTAGTAGGCTGGTTTAAGAAGTAAAAAAGATGAGAGGGCATAAACGTGGACATGAAAAGAACATGAGTCATAACGTTCCATATCAGATACATGGATGTTCATCCCTTTTCCTCCTTCATTTTCTTAAAATCCATACACAGATTATCTTGTTAGTAACATAACCCACCAATGCTGAGTCTGTAGTGCCACCCAAAACCAGTTCAAGTCTTATCAAAAGCATTATGCCTCTGCCGTGATTTCAGCAGGTTTTCAAATGCAGATGTACCCACTTGATTATGTAAACATAGGCTATTATTCCATTCTTAATAATTTAGCAAGGTAGCTAACTAAGTCACTGTAACTCAAACAAAAAAAAAAGGCACGGTGGTCACTGAGATTGCTTTTGCAGACTGACAAACGGTCAACTAAGGCTATCAAGGACATACCGGACAGTCTCCAACACCTTTTTTCATCTCCCTTACTGTTCAAGGGGAATAAAGCTATCTTCTCACTCTTGAAATGTCTCCCTCTGCAAACTGAGTCATTGCATTTTCATCTCTAAGGCTTTAGGCAAGGCCAAGCTGTTTCTTCCCTACTTTGAGAGCTGCAAGGAGACAGAGGAAAGCATCAGAAGACAGTCCATCTTAGGAGAAAAGTCCCAGAAATGTCCATGCCAGAATAGAGACTGGGGACTGAATGTTACTTAACAGTTCATCAGAACCAGTCATTAAGTGCTCAACAACCATTCAATCTAACAATAAAAAAAAAAAAAAGGCTAAGCAAGCTTTGTGAACAATCTTGTTTCTTGAGGAAAGGCCATAAGGTTGCCTTTGAGAGCAGTGATTTATAATGGAAAGTCAGTAATGGGAAGCAAGATGAAGTCCTGAGTGTTCTTCTACCCCACTCTCCTCTTTCATCATGTGATCGAGCAAAGTAATGGTAAGCCCAGAACTGATTGTGTGCACAGATTGCTTGGGGAAAGGTAGGGAACCAAAGCAGCAGAGAAGTTACGGTATGTGACAAATAACTCAAAGTTATTCCTACATCCTCAGAACAGAGGCTTTAATTTAATCTTTTGCCCACAAAGAGTCAGTCCAAGTTTGTTCATACTACCACATTTTACCCTACAGAACTGTACTTTGAACAGGCACTCTATTTTCTGGGGGATCTGTTTGGATCAGATCCCATCAGTAATTTATTACCAATTTATAGACAGTTACTGTGAAATAATACCACCTACTTATTTGCAACCATAGCTCTGACTAGAGAATGATTCCCTACTCAAGGCTGGATCCTCACCATCACAACTAATTCCAGCTGCAGTGACTACAGACACACAAGAAAATAAAATCCCAACTATGGCAAAAAGCAGCAGAGCTGGATCCTATTATTGGCCATTCCTGGTGATGACAAAACAACACAGATAATGTCTGCTATGATAGCAGTTAATCAGCCAACAGGTACTTTGAAGATCATAATTTGCTGCAAATACTTTCCAATACTTTCATTTAAGCAAAAAAATCTTCTACTTCAAGCTAGCTTTTTAGGCATAACATTTTTTCCAATTTTAAGCATACTTCTTAAAAATTTTTTTTGCAAGTCTCACCAGGTGCAAGATATTTTCATGTAAAAATATAAAAGCTAGTGTCCCCACTCATTAGGACTACATCTTTAATTATCCTTAATGCTGCCTTAACTCAGTGCCAAGTTCCATGATAAACACACACCTCATACAAAAAGCTAAAAAGCACAGTAAACAACCTTAAGTTCAGTCTCAAGATAAGAAATTTCCACTTCAGAAATGCAAAAAAAAAAGCAGGTCTTACAAACAATCCATTTATTGGGTCTTAAACTACATACACAATTGAAATAATAATTTTGGCACTACGCTATACAGTGGTTACATCTGTGTGCTGACACTCATTAAATACTGCACCAGGAACACTGCTGTGCTTTGAAGTTTGGAATGAGTCACACACTCAGCAGGTAGATCACTCAAAATGTGTCAGTGCTCCTGTAAGTCTGCATGAAAATTGAAACACACCAGCTTACGCATTATTTCCATGTACCTCACATTCTATGAATTTATCACATCAGAATATGTGATGTCAGCATTTAGAGATGGCCACAAATGTTTGTTAAAATCTGAATGAGACATAGTAATAAATGAGATACAAGAAAACCAAACCAAAACCTCTGCCTTTTAGACATGAAGAGATACTCTGTTAAAGAAAATAATTTAAAAAACTAATAATGGCATTTGATTTGATACAAAAGCCAGAACTACTGCTGTATTAACATCTAAGTATGAATCTTTACAAATTAATCTCACAATGGTATTATGTAAAAGGTTGCAAACTGTACAATGTTTTGCCAATGCAATGCCTCTACAATTTATACAGTCTTTTACAACTATGTAACACATATTAAACATGTTGTTAAATAGCCAATAGATACCAGTCTCTGAATAAAGCTGCAGGCAAAAAAAAAACATACAGAGCTTCCACAATCTTTGAGCGAGGTATGCTTGCTCAAATAATGACAATCTTTATGAGCACACGCAGTTAAAAATAGTCAGCCATTCAGCGCCTTTTCACACTACACATACATTTCATTCTGTAAATTCAACCTTCACTTCATAGTCCATGATTTCTTACCTGTGGGCTCTAATTATGTAGAAATACCCATAGTCTTTCACCCTTAAAAATATGCAGATAATCATAGATTTTTATTCCACACGTGGTCAAGCTATCTAGACCTGGCCATGCAGTAAGAGCTTTCACTCCCCACATTTTGTCCTGCCATCATCTATACTGCACAGACAAGATCAGCTATTTACATTTCAACAAGATACAAAAAGGCAATCCTGCCCTGAGGTGGACTGAATGATATAGAGCCCTTCATTTGACGGGCACTGAAATCCAAGTAGTGAAAAATAAACTCTGAGAAAGATTAAGTTCCTGGTCTTTTATGTTGACTAGATAACAAGATGCATCAACAGAACTGGAGATCTTCACTGAGTATATTCTGATTTGCAGCACTCTCTGCTTCTGCATAGCTTGGATGTCAGAAACAGCTGGGAAGAAGGGTCAGAAAAAGAGGGTAAGAAATGTGCAGTGTAAGTCACTGTGTGCAATAAAGCAGGAACAAGACTGATGTGTAATGTGGGCCAATGAAAAGGGTCTTTCAATAAACTCATGATCAGGCTCCATGAACACAGTTACAGGGAGACTACAGGACTCCCACAGCTGCTCCCCAGGGAGGTGAAATTCTTTTTGAATAGTACCAGGCCTTTATGTATGTATTTAAAAGTGGTTTTGATTAGGCATCAGGATTTCCCACACAAAGTTTTCTACATGATAAATTTCTTTCTGAGTTTCCTTTATTTTGCAGAAAGGCTCCCACATCCTCATTTTTCCAGGAGAAGCCTGAAATAAAAATAATTCAAAACACAATTACTGCTTCATGCTATTACCACAGAACAAAATGAAAACAAATTAAAATTTATCTTCAAATACCGTCACAAAACATAACGGAAGACATCAGAATCTTGCAGCTTAACTAAGAGAAACTCTGGGATTGAATTTGCTCTTTCTGGACATGTCTGTGTGAAGAGACCTATTAGGAAAGCCATACTGCAGAAGAGGGAACAGTTTGTCCATGGTTATTTCCCATCATAACACCTAGAAGATATACTGTACCAGGTAGCAGGCTGAAGTCCTCAGAGATATCACAAGTACAAAGCATCAGGCACTTGGCCTCTAGTGAAACTGACATGCATTTGAAAGGCAGCCAACTGGCACAAAATGGTGAGAGGGAACACCCATATTCAAGAAGAGTGTCCTATCAAATTTCTAATGTAATATAGGGACACATGGAAAAAAATGGGCAACAATAGTTACCCCAAATAAATCTGATCCTGACCAGAACACTGGGGATGCAAGGAGCTTGTATTTGGTGACGGCATTCTCCCTGTGGTTGAAAGATTCCTTCCTGCACTATGTTAGATTGGAGAGCTAGAGTAGATTTCATAAGACCGCTGTTTCTGTTAATTTATGCCAAAAAAAAAAATCTTACCTATCTATGCATAATAGCACGGTGAAACCAAGAGGTCGGTAAGCACTAGTAGCTGGTCATCTGTGAACTGCTGTTTATGCTCCTGCCAGTTGTCATGATGGGTCCTCCGGAAATTTGACAGTGTTTTTTTCACAGTCATCTGCACAGGAGACAATCAGTATTGATCTGTATCAATTGTAGATTTAAGCTCCATGGCAAAACAAATGTTAAACAAAAATAATACTGAGAGAAGTGTTTGAGCAGCTACAGAAGCTAGACTGGCTCTGAAGAATTTAGTATTTTAATTTTTTCAGTTCTGGTTATAGTCTTTTGACTAGCATCACAATTCCAACATTCTTACAAAATGAATTCTTTGACCAACAATTTCAAATTTGAAAAAAAATTAATAGCTTCTTGTGAAGTATATGTGAAATTGTTTTCCCCTTTTCCTCAAGTTTTTCAAAGGAATGGTTCAGGTCTCAAAACATGAGAAACAGTGGATGAGTCTAAAACAGAAGGCACGCAGAAAAATCAAATCAGAGAACAACAATCTTCTGTTACTAAAATAATTAAGTCCACTCAGTTCAGTTTCTTGATTCAGGAAAACACACCATAGCAAAGTCTGTTAAATCTAAGGAATCCTTCAGCAAGTAAATTCATGTTTAACACAGAAAAGGTCAAGAAAACAAAATACACAAAGCAAAAATATAGTTAAAGTAACTGCTTCACTAAAAACTCATTTCTAGAGTTGCTTATGAAACCTTGTTTTAAAAATTTTAGTGTTTTGTTGTTGTTGTTCAGTTTGATATTTTCTAGGCACCCCCCCCCCCCCCCAATTCTATCTTTGTAGGTATATATAGAAGTAACAATTTTAAGATAAAAAAAGACAAGCAAAACTATTTCCTCACTGTAGGTATAGCTCTTGCAGCTTTTTAAGCTTTAAGTTTGAAAGCAAGAACAGGAATCCCACAGAAATACTTGAAAGTCTGTCTGTGAATTAAACTATATACTTAATACAAAGCAGCAGAAAGTAAGTTTCTTAATGGCATTTTTAAATTTATATATAGGAAAGCAGATGAATAAGCATATTTTAGACATGGTATACTAAAGAGTAAAATGAAGTGTTTTTACCTCAATAGGTTGAGGATCGTTAAGATGGGCGCTGAGATCCATTAAGAGCTGTGGCATCCAGGTGGGTACATCATACGGACTTGACAAAATACACGCACTAAGTCCTAGCACACCGGCATGGCGTTTAACCAAGTCTACAATTACAGAATATTACATTTGGTAAGGTGCAACTATTTTATCTAAGCCATCACTTCATGAGACAGTCAAACTTAAAGTTTTTTTTCTTTAAAAAAGAGAAACAAAAAGCAACAACAACCCTGGAACATTACAAAGATCTCTGCAGGAAACCAGATGGTTTTACAGACTGTATAGTCTAATTCACAGAAGTCTGTGGATCTCCACCTTGCTTCTGCTTTCTTACATCTTTAATTTTTAGTGGAAGAATGTGTAAAAAAATTATCTGTAACTTCTGTATACTTTATAAACATTTCAAGAGAGCTTCTTTGATAAAAGAACCTAAGTATCTATACAGTAAGTTACTCATGAGCTATATCTCCATTGTTCCCAAGTTAAGAACGTTCTCTCAAATATCAGAGCTACTTGATGACATGGAAACTCAGTCTTTCTGGGTCAAAGGAACGTGACCCAGACACACTAATTATAAGGTCAGGAAGCCAAGGCCTCTAACAAAGGTTAACTAAGTTTTGTTAAAAACACACTGCTAACAAACAGAAGATAAGGTAGGTGAGCAGTGAAAACATGTTGTGGCAGCTAAGAAATTATATTTACTGAGGAAATAAATATCCCCCGTCATCTTAACTATGTCAAGTGTGTACAGGGGAAATCAAATAATCTCTTAAGTTTTAATTCTGGGAGAAGTAGTAAATTAATTTAACCTAAGAATACATTGTGTATTTTTTTTTGTAGTATTCTTATTCATCATTTATGCTGTATAGCAAACTCTCAAAGCACTTCTCAAAGATTAGGACTGCACTGTATTCACAGAAACAGAGAATAAGGTACATAAGAACATGTGGTTACCCATTACAGGTTACGAATGCTTAGAAAGAAAAAAATTTGCATGGGCAACCAGCCTTGTGTTTCTCCGAGTTTGTGTTTATTTTTAAATATTGCTTAATCACAGGATAAACCCAATTCTATCTGGAGTGCTTGCAGAATAACCATTTAAGAGTAGCAAAAACTTTTTATTTCTTCCAAACCTGCTCTCAAAATATATGGTTTTAGTCTGAAACAATCTTCTTACCACCAGAAGGAATTGTATCCACAGCTGAACCCAGGTCTCGCTTTCGTTTTTTTGGCAACCTCATCTTGCACAGCTGTTCAAAGTGGGTCTGCATGGGACCATCCATAGTGAGGAAGTTGCACTGTAGAAGACCACTTAGAGTGGTAGCAGCCATTTCTCTCACCTATAACCAGAGACAGCACATACCACGGTTACTAAGCAAACATGAACAGCAAGAAACAAGTTTTTATTATGTTTTTAGGCACATCTGATTTGGCCAAGTTACCAAACTCTGACCAAGAAACGTTTTAAAAATACTATCCTGTTATCTCAGATAATAAACTACTAGCTTACCATATGGCTCGTAACAAAATTAATAAAAAAGTGTTCTACTGCAATACAGAACTACCTTTACATAATTTGTTAGAAAGTGACGTACTACTTAAGCAAATGCTGTAATTTAACTCAATTGTCAAGAAATACCTATCATAGACTAGATTAACTTTACATAGTTAGAAAATACCTTTAAAACACGATACCCATCCCAAATTCTCTATCTGCTTTACAAAATTTTTAAGTCTCTGTATTAATGCTAGCTCTTTTTCAAGAAAAAAAAATTATACTTTATTCAAAAGCATTCTTCCCTCCCATGACCTACATGTATGTGAAGACATTAGAATTGACAAAAGCAGAAGAGCCTTTCCAAAAGCCTATGTTCACAAAATGTCATCCAAGCTGATTCTGTTCTACCCGTAACACAAGAATTTTTTGAGAAGTAACATGAGGTTAATAAATGACGATTAACTTCAGTGCTTCACGATCAACAATTCAGTTCCTTAATATTCCAGCATTATTTACTTGGTTGACCTGAGTAACAGTATTTTTGTGTGTGAATTTTTGTTTGTTTTTTAAACTACTGGAATAAAAATGGAATCACAGGAAAAAATATTCCTTTTTAACATGGAAACCCAAACAAACGAGACTAAACTCAATTTTCATCTAATTGCCAATTCATTCAAAATAGATTTGCTTTCCCATTCCTTATAAAATAGCTACTATGCACTGCTAGTGGATTACAAGTACAGACAACTAAAACCCAATCACTTGCTAGCAAGTATAACCCCATCAGTCTTACTAATTCACCTCATCTATTCAAAACCCCCACAGAGCATAAAGTTATAGAAGTGTAAGACCATATTTAGTTTGGATTTCCTTAGGAACTCTCTTCCAAATTAAAATAAATTGCAGGCTGACAAGAACATTTACTAACTCGAAATCCAAATCAGCTTGAAACACTGACAGCAGTTGACAGATTTACTGGTGAGTACATACTGTTACCACCAACTGTAAACAGAACATTTGTCTATGTGGAGTACAAACACCCACCAACACTCTGAATCCAATGTAGCAGATTATAATAAATTATATCCTTGAACATAGTGTTCTGGACTTCCACAAAGCAGTGAGTTTAGCTGCTAGTGCTACAATAATTAAACATAGTAAGTTAACAATAAGCTCTTGAGACTTCACTTCATTTCACTTAAATTTCTACAACATATTATTCAAACATAATCTACTTTGTTAACAGCATAAAGAAATATGAAGAGAAAATGTGCCAGAATTGCTTATCAGCAATTTGTGAGTCTCTGAAGAGCCAAGCTATTAAATGAAACATGATGTGCTAATGCAAAATGCAGAACAGGAAGAAGCTTGGCTGTAAAGTGAGCAAGCTCCCCAGTGAATTGTACTTGTTTACATCATTATTCGCTGTATTAGAACTGTTTTCATTTATAAATTAATAATCTAAATAAAAGGAATGCTTTGCTGCAAGGAATACCTAGAAGCAAAGCCTTTAAAATGACATTAAGAAGCTAATCAATCACCACATCTGACACTAAATAATTTACAGATCATCATACTCACATGATTTATAGAATGCAAAAACCTAAAAGGAGCAGCAGAAGAACACACTTCCAACCAAGCATCCAAGCATGGTTTTTTGTTTTTTTTTTTTGGTAGGTGCTATTCAGAACTGACTGACCAAGGTCTACAAAACTATCACAGTATCAAAGCAAAAAGTAACAAGGCAAACACCATTCAACAGCACAAGCAAAACTTACGTGTAGTATTTGCAAGGGACAATTTACACAAAAAAGAAAATACTCCAGTTACTGTAATATTGCAGTGTAATATGGAAAATTCTTCAAGACACGTAGGTACTATGTATATAGTATATTGATCTAGGAAGCTATCTGGGTAGGTGTTTCATATGGTTTCATATTTTTAAAAATTGAATTCTGGCTGATAAAATTGTAAAAAAATGTATGCTTTCAGATTAACTTAGTTATCACTTGAAACTTATAACCTGAGATTGAACACAGTCACTTTCACTTCTCTACTTCTGAGTACGTAGAACAATTTACTGCAAAACATGCTTCCCAACAGCAAATCATTCCTGCTGCTCCCTCCATCTGCACTGACTGCATGAAAATTAGACATGACATTCAGCACTGGTTATACTGCTGTACACAGAGACAATTTTCTGGACTGCCTTCTCTTTCCCTTTACTAGCAGCAGGGTCACATTAGTGCCTACAGCCATAGCAGTCCAGCCAAGTCCGTTGACCTTCCAAAGTAGAATTTCCTATAATTCCATTTAAGTACAGCACCCTTTAATCCTCGACACATATGCTTAAAGCTGGATGCATGGAATTTGTACTTGACAGAAGCCAGACTGTCCTATCACCCATGTTCACTATGCATTGCTGTCACACTGCTATTTCACGTTCACCGTAGACATCTGAGATTGTCATTTGTGAAAGTCTTTGCAATCATTTTACAAAACAGCAACAAGGAAAAAACAAACGAAAAATACTAGCAATATTAAAAGTGTAAACTGTATATTAAAACAAAAAACAAGGTGGGCAGGATGATTAGGTCAGGCACCTTTTATCAAAATAAGCAAAAAAAAGTCTTGAAAACCGAGAGCAAAAAATCTCAGTTCCACAGGGTAAAGATACCAAACACTACTTAAAGCAGGGAGTCCTACTGAAATGGTACTCATCTTAAAAATCCAGCATTTAACAATAAATAAATAAATAAATAATACTCTGCAACATACTGCACCTTGCCAATTATTTTCAAGAACAGGCCAGATTTTTTTTTCAGAGAAATGTGAAAGCTTCCATGGTAACATCATGATCCTAAGTGGTTATGAACACAGGTAAGTTTTTGATTTGCATCTCTGCAGTACAGAGGAATACTTTTCTACATTAAAAATAATTAAATAGAGTATATTAAAGTGAGTAAAAGGTATTTTTCTAAATTATATGAGATCATGAGGTAAGTGTTCTGACCGGTATGTGCAACAACTTAGCTAGGACTGCCAGCTTTTGCTTTCCAGATCATTAAAACAAATAGTGACACGAATCACGAGAGGTCATATGAAGACTAGTACTGGCACGGTTGGTAAGCAGTCTAAGTGCTGTTCTCTAAGTATTTACATGTACTTATAAAGATTGTAATGTCAAACCTTTTCAGCCATAAGTTTTAACTCATATATTCAAATTATTTTCAATTCCCTGTTCACAAAAGTAAGCTTCACATCTCAGGTAGAACTGCTGCTTTAAATGTAGCTTCAGGAAGAACTAAAGCAGGACTTTTATTTTGGCAGAGGTGTATCACACTCCACAATTTTTGCCTTCTTCTAGAAAGAAAAAAAGCACTGAAACATCCCAAAGAAGGATTTCATTGATATTTGCTAACAGTGCAAATACAAATAACCACCACCAATAAATAAATACCATACCAAAAAAAAACAAAAAGCATTGCAAACGGTGCAGGGGAAATGGAGCAGATGGTAGGTTAACGCTGAAGATTCTTCGCTGAGCTTGAACATGATCAAACATACATAAACTCATGTCACTTAATACAAGCCTTCGCTTCTGTGTATTTGTACAGAATTTGTATTTGCGAAAGACATTACTTGTATTCGTAAAAGATATTACTTACTTCAAGCTGTTCATCTTCCAGGAGTTTTATAACCAGCCATCTAATGTCATTCACTGCTTCTTCGTTGTTGAGAAAGATAAAGAGATTGTAGAACACCATGGTCTGGAGGTAGGTTAATATGGTATACCTAGCATGCCAAGAATTGCTTCTTGCCGTCTACAAGTAAAAAATATATAATAAATATTAAAAGAAACAAGAATGTGAAGAAGACCAAGTAGGAGACAAAGCTAACAATATTTTTAAAAAAGCTTTTGGGAAGAGTTGAAATTAAGGTAACCTTCCTCTTTCAGACATTTTTTGTTTCGTGCACTCTTAATTTCCAAAGCATACATTTTTTATTTAAACATTCATTTATAATAATAATGGTTAGATCAAACAAACAAAATAACAAAGCTACTGCACAACGCATCAGAAAGCCTGAAGCTTTGAGCTGTTTTGACCAGACTTACTTGTTTTAGCACCTGAAGTACCAAAGGCACTTGCTGAGGATACAGCAAACCCTGAGACATTAATGATAAACACATCTTTGCATCTCTTTTGAGCTCATCATAGCTATTGTCATTTTCTACTGGTGCAATCTGTAGAACAAGATCAAAGATGTGGAAGAAAAAAAGAAAAAGCTAACGTCAGTAATAAAGCATTGCTAACAACTGAATCCTGGAAAAAGTTTAGTCTCTTGGAAGGACAATGATAGGAAATTTTCCTAGGTTATCTAGGAAAAAAATGAATCAATATAATGTTAAAATATTCTCAGCAGTAACCTCTTGAAAATAAGTGAACAGAATTGAGATCCCTGTTCACTTCAGAAAGAGTCTACCTGATAGAGTTAAGCATTTCTGTACTGCACCATGTATTATCCAAATTGTCTGGCTAGCATGAAGCTCTTCAGGACTAAATGGGTGCCATTACGCATTTTGTTCCCCAGAGCAATTCTTCTGGTGTGAGATCCAATTCATTTAGTATTTCAGACGTAGGTCCAAAATTGAAATCTTTATTAGTATTTCAAGTTCCTTTTTGTGCAAGTAAACTTCAGTTTGTGGTAACATGTTATTGTTGGATAATTGACTGATGTTTATACAAAGCAAAGACATGCAAATATGCATTATTTCAGATATACAACACTGAATGACCCAACTTCACGAAAGAATACAAAGGATTAGAGGTGCCACCATCTAGAAAGAATTGCTCAATCATGGAACAAAAGGAAAAAAAATACTAAAGAAGTATTAGAACAGAAACATTCATTCATTCATTAATTCAACATGTTCCATTCCCACCCCTCCACCCCAGATTACAAACATACAGGACCATTCATCTACAACTCGTTATTTTCAGGAAACCATTTAGCAGGTTAAATTACCAGCTGTAAGTGTACATTAGCATAAAAAAATAGCTGGGGCCTCATCAATATGCATGTTTTCCATTGCTGATATTGTTTTTCTTTTTGACCAAGTGCCTTATAACTTCATATGTAACATCACGTTTTCAAACATGACTAATATAGCAGCAATTAAAGTGGATACCTTGAAAAACAAGGGTAAAAGCTGGAGTTGCTCCGTGACAGCTGTAGAGAAGGACCGTCCTGCACTTGCCATCAACCATTTCAGAACTATTTTAACAAAGAGAGCTGATCACTGAATAAGAAGGTAAAAAATAATAACAATCCCCCAACAAATTATACATCTAATTCATTGCTAGAGTAGCCTAGGAGTGGCTACATTAGTGGACCCGCGCTAGCAGTTACATTGGACCTTCTAAAGTTGACATTATAAACCTCAAACCTGAAACAGGTATCTCCTTGTTGCAGCACAGATCTGTGAAGCGCAATTCTGTATTGAAACTATATGATTTGCAGTCCTTAATCATCGTATCCTAACATACTTAATGAGGTTTATAAATGGGGGGTAACTCACTCGTTTTCAAGAGTTTAATGCCCTGAGTTCTCTCATCTTGTTCTCCAACTCCATTCTCTTCCATAACATGATTTTGAATTTCTTCATCTGCTTCCATGAGGGGTTTAAGATTTTCAAGTATTCGGGTGGTAAATTCATGGACACGAGGAGACTTAGTTGCAGCAGTATTTGGCAAGGAAACATCTATCATGAAAATGTAGGTCAACACACTAAAATAAAGCAAAGAAACAACATGCTTAGCACAACTATGGTTCAGAGAAATCAATTTGTTGATCTTGTAAGTACTAGATATCAAAAATCAAATTCCTCTTATCTTCACTCAAAGTTATGTAAAAAAAGCATATATTCCACACATTCTCTTTGTAGATATGTGAGTCAAGCATGGCTAAATAGTCACTGAACCACAACTGTCCCTCCCCCAAACAGATGTGCAAACAGCTCTTAAGTCATTAAAATGCTCTTTAACGAATTCCCTGTATAGTTATGGCTAATTAATTAGTTAGCTAATTAATTAGGCCCTGAGCAAAGTAAATTTGTTTCTAAGAGCTTTAGAGATCTCATACATAAAAATAATAAACCATATACATGAAGTAAAAATGGAGAAGCCATCTTAAGTTTCTGAAGCAAGTCTGTTAACAGTAACTTAGGTGATTTTTATATAGCAGAATTCACACAGAGATAAGTCACCGCTTCACTGTAGCTATTAAGTTACTCAGTTACCCAAATACTATGAACAGAAGAAATAAATAAAGCAAGAACTGCAGAAGAGAACACTGACCTTCCTATTCTCTCTCGGACATTTTTGTAAACCTGTGTGAGTTTAGGTTCCAAGTACTTCAGCAGTCTGTGCAACAGCTCTGGTACTCTCCATTCTTGCTGTGCAAGGCCACCTTGCAGTACATAAAGCCGGCTAGAAATAGGAACAATACATCTGTAATCATACCAAGTTGTTCCTCCCTTCTCTCGTTGTCCCCCCGCCCCAGCCTTGTTTTAAATGTTGAATGCATCAATGCATAAAAGCATCTTTGAATGAGCTTCATGCAAAGACCAGTAAACACTGCAGAATTAAAGAACAGTACTGCTGCTATGTTAGTTCCAAACCTTCAGCATTCTATTAACTAGATTTAAGGGCACAAAAAAAAATTAATGAAGGAACTGCCATTGGATAGGCAAACTGACTGAAAAGGAGTATTTTTGCTTCCTGCCTCTACAAACCATCTGGCACAATACAGTCTCAGTGTATTTTATCCATGCTCTTATTTCCTTCAGCCACAACAGAAGAGTTAAAATTTTACCATGCATCTACAAATGATCCTCCTTCACCACTCAATGGAGATTCCAACAGCAATTCAAATAACCAGTGCAGTTTCCTAGGATCTCTGCTCTCCTAAAAAATAAACAGGTTTCAGAGATATAAAACAAACCAGGGATTTGTATAATGTATAAACAAGCAAAGTTTTGACAGATTTTCTTGGCATATTTTGGGCTTACTCTACCAAGCAAGTGCAAAATTTTTTCAGAGTGAAGCTCAGTATGCAGAAAGTACAGTGAAACTACAAATGAAAACATGCTTTAAACTCTTTGGTAAATAGCGATTTGGAACAGAAAAACAATTTAGCTCATTTTTTTGACATATTTGAATAATCATGTTTGACACAGGAATTTTGCTAATTATTTGTCAGGGTTCTGGCTGACAAGTTATGCAAAATTTTGCTGAGTGACTTCAAAGAAGTACTGATCCAAGATATTTGTGGCCTATCATTTACCCTCCTTCTCAGACCCCACAAATCCCAGCCCACCACAGTGTGTAGACATTTTAGTTTACATTAGAAGATACCTAGAGACTAATTTTTCACAGCATAACCTTTCAAGAAAGTAAATGTAATTTGAAAAAAAAAGTGATCAGTGATAAACACACAGTAAGCACACACTTTAAGAGCATTATCCTTATACAGCTCCTCTAAAATACTTAGAAAGAAAATTAAGGCTTTATTTCCTTTCTGAAATGTTACATTTAACTGTCTGCAAAGGGCAGAAGAAAGCAAAGTTTCCTCAAAAGCTGTAAGATTTTAGATGAGTGGTAGTTTTATACTGTATTTACAGCTCTCAGCTTTAGCTGATAAAATATATCCAAACACTTCTAAAGCTCTTATTTACACATTATCTGTATAAAAAGCTATATCATCTGGATATATCTTTACAAGACTAAAAACGTACTACTTACACAGGAGGTTGCTATGCATGTGCCCCAATCATTGTATGTTTCCACTGTAATGTTGGATAAAGCTGTTCGAAGTAATGGACAGAGAAGCTTCCAAAGTTTTTCCACCTGCTCAGCAAAAAGGCAAAAGACAAGATTTGTCTATTTAAGGACAAAATGGCTGCCTAACCTGTGTGAACCCAATTCCTTCTATCTTCTCAAAACATGGAAAGAACATCATTTCTAGAAGCAGCTATTCTATAATGTTTGTAAAAGGGAACCAGTACAAGAGTTAAGATCTCAGGAATCATTTTAATTCTGTTTGCGAGGTGTTTTGAAATACTGTGGACTCCATATGCAACATATTCCCAGTAATTTCAATACAAACACAGAGACTGCACACACTTTACTTTTGGTAGGAGAGCAGTCTTGCACATCCAAAGGACTTTATTTTTTTCTTTTTTCTTAATTAAAAATCCAGTTCTCCTAGAATTACTTTTAATTACAAAAATGCATTTTAAAGTAATCTAGACAGCTAGGTCTGGGCTAAATAAAGATGTCATTGTCTGAGGTGAACATAAGCAGACTTATGCCAAACCAGGTCAGCTTTGCTACTTACTCAATAGCAAACTTCTTTATTATACCCTGTAGCATTTTACTATCACCTAGCAGTATACAGACACTACACTGAGCTATGAACTGCACTCAAGTTTTGGCAATGAAGCATTAAGTATTGCAACGTCTTCTAGTCCTTTCTTGGACTTTGGTGAGACATCAGAAGCCCTCAACTTCATAGGTTTAACATGTTTAATAATTCCAACTTATTCCTTAACTTTCAGGACTACTCAAAGACACTACTTCAGCACCTTCTCAAATGTCCAGTGTTTAGAACCTCTTATTAAGCCAGCTATAATTTCAGCAACACATCTCTGGGTGCTTTCATGGGAGTCTGACACAAGGCGTTCCAAATGGGGCTGAAGAACTGGCAAGAAGGCATCGTCAAAGTTTCTGAAAAGGCCCTGTAAAACAAGATGTGAAAGGGTCTTCAGTCATTATCAGTCTAAATCTTCTTTAGAAGAATGTATGATTGTGAAGCACTTCAGATTTCAATATACAGAAAGTGAAATTACATTGCTTTTCTAACAGAATTACATACAAGCACCTACAGACTTCTATATTATTCTGTTTCCATAAGTAGTTAATCAGAAGAAAGGATTAATGGGATTAATCATAGCAACATACATTTAAATCAGTATTTCTCAACTGTGAGAGACAAGCCCAGAACTGTGGCTTTTCCACACTCAGATAATTATCTACAAAAAGGAAGCAATTTAGTTATTGAACTCCACTTACCTTGAAAAGGCAAAATCTGCGAGGATTAAATTTGTCTTTTCCTTTCCTGTCTTCTAAAGACAGAAATTTTATTAACTGCTCGACAAACTTGGGATCAGAAAAATGATCATATATAATTTGTTCTGCCTGTAAAAGAAAAAAAGAAAAAGGATTAACTTTGCAGTGCTTGATTGCCAGAGTGATATCCCAATCTTTTCAATTTCCACGTTTCATTTTACTGCTGACAAAAATCATCCCGGGATTATCCATTTTTAACCCTCATTTCAGAGGGGATATTAAGTAACGCTGTACATGCCACTTGATTTTTATTCCCTTTAATGACTTCAGATCATCCTTCCTTTCACTAGAAAAAAAACCTACAAAATAGTAGCTTAGTCCTTAATTACCTTTGTTACAAACTCTGGTGAAGATTTGAAAGTGAACAAAAAAGCTATCGTTAACAGTTATTCCATGATCACTGACATTTATAAAAATAATCATTTCTTCTTGTATGCTAACACAGTTAAGTATGAAAATTAAGAAGAAAAATACTATTTAGAGGCTCTTTGGGGGATCTAGGCTTCAGAATTATCATCACTTATGGTTTGTTAAAAACAAGATTATAACCAGACAACCATGACACAGTAGTTGAGTTCAATCTCCATCTCTGCAACCAAGCAGAAAAAGTGTTTCCACACATTTTATGTATGCACTCTCCAAATTACAGATGATACTTAGATTAAGATAGAGTAGGGAACTTGATCTCTGTACCCTAACCTGTGGACATTATTAAAAAACAAAGTATTAAAGCAACACACAAATGAAACTCACTAAAACCCATACCTCTGTCAACTCATCTCTTTTTCTCCCAAGCTTTGGTTGCTGCTCAACTGGAGCATAAATTGTCATAGTTCTAAATGTAAAAAAAAAAAAAAGTTAAAATGTTTCAAAAGAAAAGTAGAATAAAGCTTATATTTTTTTGTTCTCTATATTAAACTGGATTTATCAGCTACAACAAAGCAAAACTTGCAAGAAAATTTACAACAAAAAATCAAGCCTACCATTACGAAAGTACTGCTATAGCAAGTAATCCAGAATTATTAGTGATAAGACTACCACGCATATTTTGTGATCACACAATTTGCAAACACGCATGCTTCATTTAAAATCAGCATATAGTTTTAATGGAATAAGGTTAATAGGCATAAGTGCCTAAAGTATCCGCAAAACCTAAAGAGAAACAAGTAGAAACTTAAAAAAAAAAATCAAAGGTGGTAAAGCAAGCAAGAAGAACAAAATTTTTTTTTTTTTTTCCCAGTTAAAAAAAACAAACAAAACACACATTACATCTCACTTTTTTTCCCCTTGCTTTTACAATTCTATTTTAATGTACATTTATTAATGGTACTCACTGAGGCCAGGTATAATAACCCCAGTGTGTCTTCTCCACAAAACAACATGACTCCCAGGCTTCCTTGGTCTTTGGTAAACTCCGACTGTCATAGTGCAGCCACTGGTTATCCAGCCTGTCACCAGCCTGAATACTGGAAGGCTTAGGGTTTCCACCTGGTTAAAGAGGAATTACTATTTCATCAAACTTGTTCACTGACAGTTCCAGCAAATGCCGCAACTTACTTCTATTATACTATTCTAAGAGCTTTTATGTCACTGCTCAGAGCCTTTTCCCCATCAAACATGTACAGATATTTGCTCTGTGAGATTAAAAGTAACACTGACAGAAATAGAAGATGACTTTATTAATTTATGCAAAGGTGCCATAGAAATGATGAATAAATAAATAGAAATGAAATAATAGAAACAATGGAAAAAGAATAAAAAGGCATATAAGTTATTCGCACAAATTACAAGGCTTTCTGAAAGCTTTCTGAAAGGAGGATGACTATAACCATACCTCTGAAGTTTTATCTCACCAAAAATAACAGCTTAATATAAAATTCCAGGTACAACACTGTTTAAAAAAACTAAGTTAATTAATATTACCTATTTTGTTTGGTTAAGACATTAATAACCAGAGGGAAATGAAAAGCTTGTGATTCTGTGTTTAATTTCACCAGAAAAATATGATTCTTTTAAACAATAAAAAAGTTAGTAAAGCATTTCTTATTTTGAATAAAACTTACTTATTTCATAGGGGCATATGGGCACTTTTTTGTGTGTCCTCTTAAGCTGCTTAAGAATACCAGCCACAGCCGAGATGGCCACCTAAATAAAGAACCAGGCATTAATGTATCCATTCCATACCTTTACATCATCTCATCATAGACACATTTTAAGCCAGCTACTCAGTGCCCTAAAAAGCCAATAAAGGTTACATCAAGCTTCACCATCCCAGTGGCTGATACTTCCCATAAAGCAGTAATTTTAGTCATTTCAGGGGATACAGGACATGAATTAAGCATGACCTTTGTATACCACAAAAATCTATCTCCCCCCTTATATTTTGGAGAAAAACGATGTGGCCATTACTTTCAAGCCTCACTGAGGAGACAAGCAGAAAGAAAGGTACAAACACAGCCGGACTCCCTTCAAGTAATAAGCTGCACATAGAAAAATACATACTTGCAGAAAACATCCTACAATAAATAAGAATGAAATGTTTCATGTTTTCACAGTTTACAGACTTTACATCATTTATCATAGTTACAGCACTCCCAAAACTGTCACATTCTTAGATTAGGAACTTTTATACACATACACAGCTGGGAGATAGGGAGGAATGTACACCCCAATTTTTGTACTTTATCATGGCTGAGTAACAAACATCTAAAACCCATTAAGTTGCAAAACAAAAGGATGTAGTTATGTTGTTTTTACCTTACGAACTACAATTGCATCATGGTTGAGACACTGCACAAAAAATCTTACGGCACGGACAGGCAGTATCCTATCATCCCTCAGGAGCAGAGACAGAAAACCAATACTTATGTGCTCGAACTTCCAGGGACTAAAAAATAAAACAGACGATACATAACAGAGTTTTACATGCACAGACATGATTATACAGATTACAATTATGTAAATATATATTCAGACTGTCATAAGCAATGTTCTGACATCACTATAGTCAATGAGCATAACTGGCATTTTAGGAAGCCTCCAAAATGCTGTGGAATCAAGCAAGTGGAATCAAACTTACACCCAGTTGAACTGCCAAGACCTAACCAGCACCATTTACGTAATTATTAACTTATAATGATATTCTTTTTAATTTTTTTAAACACAAATATACTTGGAATTGAAAGCTATTTGATGTCAGTATTATGCATGTGCAAATGCACAAGGATCTCCAGCAATCCAATTCTTGCAGGAACTTTCACAAAAACTTTCCAAGCTAGCCACAATACACCTTACGCAAGATTCCTACCGACAAATTGCTTTTGTACAAACTACCATCAGGGTGAGAAAATATTATTCAATTCTGGTCATGCAACCTGCACTTTTTGATGCAATTGGTATTTATTCATGTAGCCACCTCCAACCCACACCCCCCCCCCCCCCCCATTAAAAAACAAAAATGCTTCATGCACTGGGACACTTACAGATTTCTTTGTTCCACACAGTCCAACAGCATGTTGACCAAATTTTCATAGTTTCTGGGTATTTAAAAAAAATACAATCATCAACTAGATGCTGCTGAAAGAACCACGTAAAAGTAGAACAACAGTTCATCAGCAAAAGGTGGCTGAATGCAATGCAGCAAACAGCACCAACTGATAGGACAGGGAAGGAAGAGAAGGAAGGAAGGAAATATGGGTGTAGAGGAGAGTGGCTGACAAGTCAGGACCGCAACACCACAGGACCAATGCACCACAACAATTCTTGGACATTGTCAATTTGTCTAGTTTAAGATTTAGTTTAGCAATTTTGGATTATTATGTTTAATGCACAGTAAGCATTTGAGGCAGTGGAAACTGGTGCTAAGGGAGGTTTAACTTACCGCAAGGCCTCAGCATTTTTTTCTTTCTGTCGCTGAATTCCTAACTGAATTTCCTCTGAGCAAAGGGCTGTGAAATTTGAACTTGGATGTTCTGATCTTTGCAGCATAACAGCTATCTCAATGCATTTGTCCGGAACCTATTGACAAAAAATGCAGAGATTGGAGTGAGCAGCAACTGAGAAATTTTATGTATGTTTGTTTGCTTCTGCTTTGAAATAAGGAGGGTTCTGAATCATTTGAAGAGTGCATAATTTCCTGTCCACACATGCAAGTCCTTGGAGTAGGGAAGACTGCTTTTACGCTCGCACATCAGAATTGTTTCTCTAAATATGTGTTTTATTCTATTTTAAAACAAAAGACAAACTATAATATCTCATTAAAGCATTTTTATAAATTGTTTCTAAAGATGTTTATTAATTGGCACTCATTCTTAAATATAACATTTATCACGCTAATTAGGCATGACACAGTTGTGCAAAGAGTACTGTGGGACAACAGCTGCAAATACTGATAATGTTAATTTGACCACATAGCTCTACCAACACACACCTTCACACCTGATTAGCAAGAAGCATGCTACTTAACACTAGAAGACAAGTTCCTTTCCACAAGGAAGATGAACAGAAAATTACAAATTCCAACAATATTACAGGAAGCTATTATTATTTCAGTGTTGAAAGCAAGGCCTGCATTCTTCCGTAACAGAAATCAGAATGGGATCAGCATTGGAACCCTAACTCAAACAACATAAATGAGTTTCGAACACTGATGCAATCAGATGCACCCACCATTAACTCCGAGCCATCTGACACTTACCGCAAAATCCAATCCAATTGTTTCATACTGCCTATGGATTTTTTCTGCTAGGTCATCAAAGAGTCGAACTATGGATGGTTTTTCCAGGGACATAGCTTGGCTAAGCCCAGAAGAAACAATCGCTGGCCACGTCTGTGCAATGCAGTCCCAATCATGAAGATTTGCCAAACATACTCCACTGTGATTTCCAAGAAGACAGTATAAGGCACCCTATAAAATGAAAAATGTAGTTTTTAAAAAGGGTAACATGCACTGTTCATATGATATATACATAAGCGTGCACCCACACAGAAGAGATTCATCTTCAGTGTTCCCAAATAATTAAAATATACTGTATACAGCTATGCAGCAGTATTGCCGAAGAGTTTTGAAGATTTTTCGTACAATCCTTTTTATGCTAAAGAACTGTTTTGTTTTAAACAAATTAGAAATCCTGCCAATTAATTTATCCACAAAATGGATGACTTTTGAATTACATTTTGGAATGAACTACTCAATGATTAAGTATCACACCTGTTTTTGCTGTGAACTTATGTTCCAAAACCAAACCTGCGTTTGGTTGTGTCAAAAATGTCAGGGCTGCAGGTAAATCACGAGGCTGATGACCAGGCCCAGACCTGAAGTTATGCCATGGAACAAGATGCGGATAACTACCAGACATGATACAATCAACTCCTGAACATGACAGGGAGGACAAGGAAGGGAGCATGATGCTTTCTTGGCCAGAAAGGGAACACATGGATGTATAGATTGCCTCCTGATTGATCAGCATCATTTCCAGGCCTGACAACATCAACAATTACCTACTGCTTAACAATAAAACCCATCTGATTTTACTAAAACATTTTTAGGTCATCAGCATTATGTCCAGTTCAAGTTACTCATTTATACTGTTACAGCTGACTGAACTGCTTAATGAGTCTTACTGCTTTGGACTATAGCTTCTCAACTTCTCTCAACTTCCATGAAAAAGAGGTGTTAACATACACTTCTGTAATACCTGAACAGGCAGTGAAATGAGGAACATACATAAACACAAAGTTTCTCTTGACAACTCATTTCATCCAAAATATTCCTCGTATTAGTCATGCATAAACTATATGCCATGAAAATCTAAGAGTCATGCTGATAAACAAGCAAACCGTGCTTCGATCATTAAAAATTCTTCTGTAAATACACTTTCAAAGACATGAACCAAAGTTAATGTGACAATACTTTAAATTGCTGTTGAGTGACATCTTGCCGGTCTGGACGCAAGAACTCCAAAACCAAGGGAATGATATCTCTGCAACAGAAATTGTATGTTCCCAGAGCTGTGAAGAATGCTTGCTGAGCTTTACTTCTGACCTGTGGGAAGACTGACATTACTAGGAAATCTTCTGAACCAAAAATATATACAATACAAAAGAAATGGGTAAAAATGGTATTGCTTAACTTATGCACAGAGTTTATGCAATTAATTTGTGTGTAGAAACACATTTGTAGAAGGTTTTAAATAATATGCTTCCCCTCATCCTTAGTCACCGCTTCTTCTAAAAACATACTTCTTCTCATTTCTAACATTTATTTGAGAATAGCCACAAGGTTAAAGAAAGTTCTTTGTATTGCCAAAACCTGTCACTGCATTTTTAAGATCGTTTTAAAAGCAAACAACAAACAGCATAACAGATGCAGCTGACAGAACTCTAAAGAGCCTTTAAACATTGTGGATGGAGCTGAATTTATATAACCATGGCATTCCCATGGGGCTAAGATTTCACAGTGTAACCACCAGGCACACTTGTTTTGTGTATTTTTAGGAAGTAGATATGGTGGCACCCTAATTCTTAAAATTAGATTTAGCATCCCATACAGTGTCATTAATCATATTGGGAATATCACACCTAAAAACCTCAACCTGATATATTTTTAATCGTAATCATTTGTTGAATTACTGTTTTAGAAATTTGGAAATAAAGTCCAAAAAAAAAGTAGCCTCAACTGGCAGTCTGCCCACCGATTAAATTATTTATTTGACAAAGGGGCTATATTTGAAGTTAAAGGTTAAAGGTATGTCTAAATTGGCAACTAATGGAAATGAAATAATTAAGTATTTTCATGTTTCACGTTGCCATGGAAATAAACTGAAAAATAAAGGTCCTGAAAATGGAACTTGAAACACTTAAAAAAAATCCCAGCACCAAATATTTCAGCTTAAAAAGGGGTTGTTCCTTACCTGACCATATGAACTTGTGGACAAACACAACAGATCTCTGATCATCTCCTGGTGAGAGGTTTTATATTCACAGCCTTCCATTGTTAGCGTTCTCAACTAAATTGCATTAAAAACAAATAAAGGACAGATTTTTATTTTTGCACTTTAAAAACGTAAAAGAAACACTAGTGCAGAATTACTGCACTTTTTACTAAATGACAATACAACAAGCTTTTCTAGCTAAGTAGTTGGTGAAGACTTAAGTGAAAGTATTACCTCATGCTGCAACATAACTCTGTCTATCAGCAAAGCTCTGATATGCTGCTTCTTTCCTTGAAGCTGTAAGCAAATACATAACTGGGTTTAGATTTCAATATCCATATCAGCAATCTGTACTGATTGCATTCTCCCCAGATACTCTCTCTCTTCTAGAAACAGGCAAATTTGATGTAGAAATTTGAACAAACCCTTGATTATTCTTTTCCCAAAGTAAAGTTTTTTTATTTACTTATTTTAATTTGCCTATTACTCTGGAAATAAGTTCCCTTCATGAGCAAAAGAAAGCTCTGGTCACAAAAATGACTCAGTAAACAAGAACCAGAACAGATCACCATATCAAGAGTTTCAGATTTTGGTTCAAGGATGCTAACTGGGGGGTTACTACAATTTAAAACTGCTAATCATAAGGTTTCCAAATAAAGGTACAGAAGCACTGCAAAAAAATATTCTTATCAAGAAATTAGATGACAAAATCATGAAAACCAATTAGTACTGTAAAGAAAATACGAAAAAAGTCATCCTGAGCATTAGGAACTATTTCCCCACATACACACATTTCTTTACAAAGACAAATTACTGACCCTGTTCTCCATTGATTTTTTCACTAAATTAAAGCTTTTCCATCGTGAATCAAACTCATGCTTGTGAGATCCTTGGAACTGTAAAACATCACTTATAATCTGTGGAAATAAAAAGATGACAGAATTATCTTGAAAAACATAAGCTATGTCATATGTTAGGTACTACTAATTATAAACATACCTTTATTATTAGAAATAAAGACTTGGTATCATCTTCTGAATTATCAAGTATATAGCCTGCAATGGGAAGAAAAATTATATATTATCAGATTGGAAACCAGCTTTAAAAATGCTGAATGAACAGTTTTCATAGGATTATAGATTCATTTAGGTTGGAAAAGATCTCTAAGATCACCAAGTCCAACAGTTAACCTACCACTTTACAGAAATAAAAAAAATTTAAATTTTTTTAAAGTAAATCAAACAAGTTTCTCATCTCTACAGTTATACTTAAAGGACAAACATGCAGTACTTTGTACATAGAGAAGGAATGGTTATACTTACGCAGCAATTTCCTTGTAACCCTTGCAATTGTTTCTCGATAATTCTCTCTCGATAAATCTGTACAAAGTTAAACATATTCTTTATTAGAAAAGCAAAAAGCAATATAAAAATAAGTAAACCAGTAGAAAGCCAGAGCAGACTATTCAGAAGCTGTGGTACAGACTATAAGACCTTCTTTCTCTGCCTTGATAGCTGGTTTCATTTCTAAACACAGAATAAGGCAGAGTATTAACCATATGAAAATTTCTGAGTGAACACTAAGTAGGGTAAAAGAGAAAGCCAACAGAATATAGATTTTACATTTCAAGTGATTCAGCCAGTAAAATAATAGGGATTTATTCCCTTTCAATGAATGGAGGAACAGACATTCTCAATATAAAAAAAAGACAAAAATAAAACCCAGGCTAAATGATGCAAGCAAATTCCTCAGAAAGTTTTAAATAGTGTCAAATTGCTATAAAGGATCACTCAATTAAAGCACATTCTCTGTTACGTGTTATATGGCTACAAACTCCCTAATTGCAAATCAACTGATCTGATTTTAAAAGCGTAAAAGCACCTAAAAACACTCAGTCATCTGACAAGCAGTTACTGTGTGCCTCAGCTCATTTTTTAAACTTCCCTTCTTCACTTGGTAGTTGGTGAAGAATACGCATGATGAAGCCTGAGGACAGACTACAAAACATAAACTACTTCATCTCCAAAACTTTGTATTTTTAGGACTCTCAAGAATTAGACTTAACTAATCCTCTGTCACTAAAACATGCCTATTAAGTGTTGTACATAGGCCAGATGAGTTGACTGACCCTTTGGTCTTCAAGTACTCAGTTTCCACTTCTGCCCTTCCAGTACGCTTGAAGACTGTCTGATGCTTTCTTCTGCTACACCAACTACTAGTAACTATCTTAATAGGAACATTCCTTTTGTGAACAACCCAAGAAAACTCCAATTTTGTAGTACTTGTTTCATATCTGTATCTTTACCATAGCTGAAGATGGAAATGGCATATGCACAAAAATTTCTGCGTTGGCCCAAAAAAAAAACCCTTTAGTGTAAAGAGAATAATCAAAATTACGCTCTCAGTAAGAACATATAGTTTTCACTGTTGTGTGTGTTGCAAAACAAAAAAGAATCAAAACAACTCTTATAACCTCTCTGAACAAAATCTGGTTCTACTTACCGTATTCAACACCAGTGTACAGCTTTGTCTCTTCCAAAGACACCAGACTTGGTACCCTGCATGAAAACAAATCAGGTATTACTACACAGTAGGAAAAAATCACCGACTATGTGAACTTTACTGATGTTTAATTCGTTTTAACAATTTAATAATTTAACAATTTAATAATTCATGCTGGTAGCACTAAAGAGGTTTGGGTTTCCTAACAGTACACTTGTTCTCTAACATTTATTGACTAACCCTACTTACATGTCAAACCTTGTCAGAGACGAGTACACACCGTAAGGATACCTAGAACCCAGAACCTTGATTTCTCACTTAACACAATTTCACCAGTTTGGTTAAATAGCCAGAGATTTTTCCTCACTGTCAAACCTATGAACACACTCATCAAAACAAGCATAGCTGCTAGCTGTCTCTGGCTAGGAAATACAGATGAATTTGGTGGCTGAATGGTAAAGGGTTAAAGCAGAATCCTTTCCTGACAAGTTAAATTGAAGCTTTTCTGACTTTGGTCCCTTCTTTATAAAGTTTTAAAAAAAAGCACCCATTATCTACAGGACTGATACTTACTGTTATATGAAGTTCATTATTAATAACCATGCCAAAATAAAGTGATGTTTTTTCCAGGATTTGGGTCAAACTTATTAGTTTAAAAGAGTTAAATCAATTTTGAGGTCTTCTCAATTTGCTTTATATATAACCATTCATAAAATACAGATTCAGACATCATATACTAATGAATTTAAAAGACATATCCTCCACTCCTTTTTTTTTTTTTTTTTTTTGAAGTGCCTTCTCTCCCCCCAAAACATTACTGCAGGCAAATTTAAACTCTCAATGAAAAAATATCCCAGTGTGCTTTGGAAAGAAAGTCAGGAACAAGAAGTAGTGTACAGTTGTAATAAACAAATAGTATCAGCAAGAAATCTCTAGAAAAATAAATTTCCATGTAAAATTGCATCAACAGAGCAAACAGAAAGCTAATTGAAGTAATGTGAATCTACTCCTATCACAGATGCTAAGTAACACATGAAAAAACAACTGACTCTACATCTGAGCACACCCTACCAGACACTAATATAAGCTCTCAGATTTCAGGCAACTGCAAACTTCTGTCAGAACTCAAAAAAAAAAAAGGTCATTTCTTCTGTAAAAATCAACACATTAAAGCATGATTGCTACAATTACCATGCCGATTAGATAAAGGGATGCCAATCTAAATGTCTTGCAACCAAAAATTAGTTAAACAAACTGACTTCTCAGACCTCATAACAGTCATATCTACAGCAAAAGTCAAATGAAATGTCTTTTTCTTCATTGATTTGGGCATAAAGAGCTGAAGTCGTCATTTGAACTATTTAGAATTTGCAAAATGTCCAACATGAAACCAGTATTTTGGCCCCAAATAAATATTTATAAAGCTTTTGTGGTCTCACAAACTTGCTTTTTTAGAAAAACCTACATGATTGACTTAGAAAAATGTTTGTTAGGAATTTCCCTGAGATCAGATCTTTCAAGTTAGGAAAGATAAAGAAAAGGGAGAATTCTGAAATTAATGTGGGGAGGGAGAGAACCTTCCCACCCCAAATACTACTACTTTAAAAAAAAAGAAATACAACAGATAAATTCAACAATCCCAGGCAGTTATACATTAAACAACTATTTTTGTATAGTATGCTGGATATGTTGATAGGTAAAGGAGCTCATAGCAGCATTTTTCTCTAAGCACTTAAATGTATTTTTACCCTTAAACAGTTTTTCCTGATATAAATGCACAAACTAAGTTCATGTACAGCTTTACTATCCCCTAGGCAGCAAGGAAAATTCAAGTGTAATTGACCAGTTTTCCCTCCCTCAGGTGGTCTATAGAGATTACAAATTGTTGTGCTTTCTTCCCAGTCCCAGCAAAACGCACCCAGGTGTTCTTTGCCAGCTAGCCAAGTTCTGAACCAAATCCCTAATATTTAAAACAAAGGAAGAACAACACTCCCAGATCTCTCTACCCTTCAGGTTCCTGAACAGACCAAGAACAAGCCAACACAGCCTCCTGTAACCACCAGCTAGCCTGGGGCTGTCCTTACACTCACCATGACATCGCTCCCCAGGCAGAACCACGTATTTTAGCAGGGCTACTAATAGGATGAAAACACTATGCTCAAGATGCAGCTAAGTTTTCTGGCTGGCCCACAAGTAAGATCCATGCTAACAGTACTCTGCATTTTAAGTGTCAGCCACTGAGCCGGAGAAAAACTTAGCTTAGGACATACAAAAGGAAGCAACGTAAGATGTTTTTCATAACTGCAGTCAATACTGACAGAGAGATTTTCAATACTTCATGCAAGGTACAAATCATACTGTGCTTTGTTCTGCAGCAACAGCATCCAACACAAATTGCCAAGAAAACTTAGAAGCAGAGTACCCATAATTATTGCTAGAACAGAAATTCCAATTAAACAGAACTCCAAAGAATTCATTCCCTTATTCACCACAGTGCAAAGCCAAATGCATCTTCATTTCAGAAAATTGCTGCCCCATGTTTTTTCAACTTCCAGACATTTCACAGAGCACTTTATTCAAGTCTTTGTGGGCATATTCCTCATTACATAAGTAGGACTTCAGTAATAAGATACAGCTTTTCAGAAACGAAAAAACTTTTAGCATTGCTCCGCTGAACCAATTGCAGAGCAAAATTTTTAATAGAAAAGAAAACCCCAAAACCAAAAAAAACAGCACCACGTTCAAGATTAGATCAAGAGCTGCATCAACCTATTTTGACAGAGATCATAAGACAACAGCGGGAAGGTGAACAAGGAGAAAACAGGGTTACTCACCGTGGAGGAGTAACTGTCCCCTTTTCTGTGTGCAGCTCCCCCAGCAGAGCTGGGAAGTTTCCTGGAGATGCCAAGAAAGGTTAGCTAGCCCTGCCCCTCAGCATACGATGTCACATCCTCACACATTTAAAAGAAGTGGTCTTATCCTTGACCTGAACACCTTCAGTGAAAGGACATTTAACAAGCTCCTATCCACATCTGCAGCAAGAAAAGAGCACAATATAGCATCCTACCTAACCAAGCTGTATTTAAGAGGCGGGGAAAAACTGGAAGTCCTTTGAGTGACTCTGTTTTTGCTTCCCTACACCAGCTGCTAAAGATTACTTTGGTCATAGCCAGGCTGCAAGGAAGAGAAATGAATGGGACCTCAGCTGAACATCAGTGAAAGATCTCCCAACCTCAGACAACTCTGTATTCTTTGCATTTGGAAAATCTCTGCTTGCACACAATTAGAGTCATTCCAACAAAAGGCCACGGCCATGATTTACAATTACAGCGGTCCCTTACAGAAAAGGGCAGATAGCACACACAAGTTTTACGTATACCCCTACACCCCACGCAGCAGGGCAACAACACTGTGTTTCTGAAGGCATGGAAAAAAAATGAGTATTCATTTTTCTCCAGCTGTGACAGGCTAATTCACCACAGCTCTGAATGCCTTGTTCAGCCCCAAACAACCCTCATGCTATCCTAAAGGATTGCTCCTTGCATCCTCCCTTAACTCTTTTCTTCCTTTTGCCGTTTAGCTATGCATTTGTTTGTATTAAAAATAAGTAATTCCATTAACACATCTGAAATCAGTGTCGTATCTGCTTAAGATGAGGAGCGTTACATGGAATAAATCATATACATACACATTACTGATTCATGACTTTGTTTTCTATTAATCTCCCATATGCAGAACTTCTGAAGGGACTTCATTCATCCTCCAAAACAGATGAAGTTTAAAGGGAGATATATTCCTTGTTCCCTACAGGCTAAGAAATAAGAAGTCAGCACTAAGAGATAGTCATTACAGTTCCATTTCCTACTGAAAATTAACTGCCCTTTCCAGTCCTGACAAGTTTGGGTTATGTACTTTATTTGTGCAGGGATTGTGCACAAATTTGTTTTCTACTAAATTACCTATAATCTTCCTGAACACCTGCTCACATACAAAATGCTCAAAGTAACACTTAAAATAGTGGTATTCACAGTAACACATTTAAAATAGCGTGAGGTATTGTTTAAGTTAAACTGCAGTGGGATTTTCAGAAGGATGTAAACGATTTAGGTAATTTATGTAAAAAAACACAGGAACTCTACTCCCAAACTTGGGCAAAAAGGGGTGAAAACTACACACAGAATACACACAGGAAATACTTGGTCTCAGAAAAAGCTGGAGCATTGTGAAATCTAAACCATTTATGATCAGGTTCACTAAACACTGCTATCACTCTTTAAGCACTTCACAGCAGCTGTGGTCACGTGCATACTGACTGTACGTACACTTGCGGAGTGTATACTTTTGGGTACACAGAGTATATCCAAATCAAGTGTTGGTCATTCTAACAATGTGCTTTCAGTAACAAAAACAGTATTTTTCAGTTCAGAGACTAACAGCCATTGAAAGATTAAAAAAGAAAAACTAATGAATTGGCGTGAAAACATTAAGCTAGACCAACAGGAGATTCCAGAAGGCTCAAGCCAATGTACACACTTGTAGATACACAGAAGTTTTGCAATCTTTACTCTAACCAACATTTCATTGAGCAATGTAAATGAAGAAAACAAAGCATTTCTAATGTGAAGAAAAAAAACAAACAAAAAGCTCTGTATGTTAACCATTCAAGAAACAAATCTATTTTCAACAAACACACACAAACCGCTGAGATACAAAACAAAGGCTCTTCTTGACAAGGAGAAATATTAAAGAACGTTAACATTTTGAAATTATTGGATATTCTCAGTTGTTTGACATTAGGGAACACAGAATCTGTAAGCCTCCACAGAAATAGAACAAACGACTTTCCACAGAAAACTTTTCAAGATGAAAAGTTTCTAGAAACGGACAGTGCAACAGACAGACATTTTCATAAAAGAATGCTGATCAATTGTGATACACCATCTACAATCAAACAAAAAGAATCACATCTTAACAGTACAACTTCAGGAGAATGGAATTCTTTCCACATATTACTGGAGAGGCCTTATATTTGCAACAGCTGTTTCTTGTTGTAGAAGCAACCTCAAAAGAATTAAGCAGCTAAAAATCACCAGTAGCAAATACTTATAATGTTAGTGGAAAGCAGTTTTGTGTATTCACAGCTGCAATTTGCTTTTTCTTAAGCAGAAGGACTTGAAGCTGGATTCAGTCCTTCTACCAAAACAGCAATCAAGCTTCTATTCTCAGCCCTCTCAGGGACTACCACGTTTATGTAATACTGTGAGTTAAAAGTCATCCATCAAACAAACAAAATGCCACACCACTGAAACAACAGAAAAAACTCATATCTGAAGTATGAGAATTTTATGCAACGACACAGGTTAATTACAACAAGCAATAACGAAGTGAGCATTTAGCTAGCTTGTGACAGCTGTAACATATGGACAATACATAATTTTCATCATCAGATTTCTGTATTAGTTAAGCTAAAAAAGTAATTCCTCAACCAGTTAAGTCATCTTGCTTCGTATCAGTCACTAATTTAACTGACAATCCTAATAATGATCTAATTAGATCAGTTAAAGTTCATGATCCTGCTTATAAACGTCAGCAATACAAGACTGAGACAACAAATATAGCAGCCAGATGCATTTTGACAAAACATACCTACCTACAAAAGGCAAAGGTATCAGTGTACGTTAGGAAAAAAAACTATTAAAATCAAATCTCCGTATTTGCTAAGGAAGCAGAATGCACACCTGATCAGGAAGAGCAGGGAGGAGAACCAAGCCTAACCCAAAAAGGCTGAGCTGGTAAGCAGACATCACTGCTGCTGCAGCTTGTGGGGCAGGAGAGAGCAGCCCCCTTCTCCCTTATTCCTGCCACTGCCATCCTCTGCCTGTCCCCTACCCAAGGCTGAGAACAGACTCCCCCCAAAACAGGGTCTGAAAGTACTTTGGCATCGGTTACTTGTCAAACAGGAAAACAGAAAATACATTCAAGGGAAAAAGCATTTTAGTAGTTGGAACAGCCTGCATAGAGATACTAACTGACCCATCCCATCTAGTTCATCATCTTGCTACACACGAAGTCAAAATGTGTATTCCATCCCTGTACTTCTTCTGCTGAGGTTCAAACTCTCCCATCGATATGACTTTTCTTCCTTCAGTAAGTCAGCTGGAGGGTTAGAAGGAATGGATATACATCATCTGTCTTGCCTGGCAAGAATTTTCAGGTATCCTTAACCATCAGATATCAAGATGAAAGAAAATCTACCAGTTACACCTGTTCAGCTCTACTTTAAGGTCAGCATGAACAACAATGCTGCATTGCATCGCATGTCATCAGCTACAGGTCACTGGAGTTCAGAGGCACAGAGGTATTCTCACACAAAATCTCCCACACAAGATTGTTTCAAACATGAATTACTTTAAAAAAATAATTTGCATATGGCTTGGGTTGGAAAGGACTTTAAAGATCATCTAATTCAATACATCAAGCCATTTACCAATACCTGCATTCAAAATATTCCAATACTGCCACACGACAGCGAGTATCAGCACCACGGGTGTTAAGTGGTAACTGTGCCTGCAGAGCTCGCAAAGTAAGGCCACTCCTGGTAACTGACTTAGTCCCTGTCAATAAATGCCCTTCAGTTTCAAATCTCTGCTTTATGTGCATTTCCACTACATTCTCAAGCCAGTTCCCATTATAAATAACTGCTATCTTAACCAAAAAACATCACAGGAACTCACAATACAATTACAATTAAAATCAAACCTTTTCTATTCTAATAGCAAGTTCAGCAAAAGACACCTCCTATGTTCAAATAGGTATTATCATATGGACATATGGGATAGAAAACAGCATTCACAGGAATCTGTTTAATATTGCTTTTTAGTAGGAACATAATCAACTGTGCACAAGTCCACTTTTCTTTGCCCAGATTTCCTCCATTAAAAGAAATATGTTCCATTTGTGATAATTCAAATCATACAAATAATGACAACTGAAGCTTATTAAACAAAACTCATTTGATTTGAGTTGGCTAATTCCAGTGTCCTGTATAAAGTGACTATGAAGATAAATTGCCTTAATTACAGTATTAAAAAGCTTTTACATAAAGATAAGAAGTTTGGATGCAAGACCTACCCAGAGTGGGCAGAAGCAGAAAGCCTGTCCAAAGAACAACTAATGGTGGATTCCGAAGCTCTGTGACATTTACTAGAATGAACTACTGCGTGTTAAAATGCAGATCATGCAAGAAAAGTAGGATTTTGATTTCTTTAGTCACAAATTGATTTCAGCATGCTCTCACGTAGATTGTATATATTTAATAAGGCAAAACAGATAACTAACTGCATGAAGCAAATCTTCCCTAAGCAAGCAAATCATTCAGAAGTTTATTATAAGCTTATGTCCTAACCTGTACATTAAGGATTTACAGACCCTGCCCCAAAATACAAGAGATGATCCTAAGCAATCCACATCAAAAACAAAACCAGTGATAGTCTAAGGTTACAGCAGGATTCAGACTGAATCAAGAAGTGATGCTAACACTGGTCCCACATTTTCCCCAATATTGACCAGCCACATACTGCTGGTACAGGAACAGCCAACACCTACTGAAAGGTGTTCGAGTCCTTATTCTAGATGATATTCCTAAAATCAGCCTGAATGCCCCACGTTGCCTCTTTAACTAAAAGATGACTTCCCTACAATTCTTATATAGCCAGTGGTAATGGTTAAGCTCTCCAGCTTAACTAGCACTCTAAAAAGTACACACAGAAGAAACCTCTCACCCTGCACAAGGAGCTCACAGCACCTGAACTAATGCATTTGAGACTGGATCAATGCTCCTTGGTACTTCTAGCAGCCAGAACTTGGGGGGGGGGGGGGGGTAAGAAGTAAATTCAGAAACGAATTACCAATCACCAAATATAGACTTCTACCACAAGCCAAACCGTCTGTATTTCAAATGATGATATATAAATACAAGAATACTTAATCAAACTCACAGTTGCCTCTAACGATATTTCAACACACTTTCTCAAACAAGTTAACACTTAAGCAGCAATCTATTAAATAAGTCTGTTTTACAGCCAAACTACTGCAATGCAACAGAAAGTTCTTGTTATTTCCAAAATGCAAATTCACTTGAGCATTTTTGCTAGAGCTCTACTGTATACTAGCACCAGTAGCCAAGTGCTTTTGTGACACTATTCACATGGGATGAACACTCAAACAGGATTTATTTCCTATTTTAAGCTAAGAACACAGCTGAAAAGAAGTTTAGTTCAGAATGTTTATGTATTTGTTCAGAGTGATAAAAACCTGATTAAGATGACAGCATATTACAATTTGACGGCTTCCTTTGGAGGAGAGAAACGCACAAGCAAATCCTTAACTTCCATTTACTTCATATAAAATAGTATCAGCAACACAATGCTGTCACATACTTTTTAAAAACATTTGCATAGTCTTGCACAAAAAAAACCTAAAACTTATTTCACATTTTAAGTACTCCAGTTTCTGTAAGTAACATTTCAAATTTCTGCATCTTTATACTAGTATAGGTAGGTGTTCCTTAAAAAATAGTTACAAGAAACTGTTGGGTGATGATAGCAATAGAAAACAGAGGAAAAAAGCATGAAGTAATTTAATTGATAAAGATATTTGTGATATATAAATAAATTTTACTTACAGATGAGCTACCCTTTCTCCTTTTAGAGGAGGCAGAACATTCCCAGAACCAATCAAGCAGTTATGCACTATGGCAAGACACTGCTGCACATCATCTCTTAAACAAAGAAGAAAATGTGATTACTTTAACTGTTACCTTAAATGCTTGAAAATATACAAATGATAAGCCATATTTTTAAAAAAAATATAAAAGCTGATTTTTTCTTTAGCTGTACCAGTTTCAAACACAAGAGGGTGAACTACAGAAAGCAAACTGTGCTTTTTTGCAATCTAATTTGATCACTGAACTCCAACACTCAACTTTGTTTTCTGAAAATCTTGTTTTGGAGATTTAAATTCTGCAACAGTAAAGGAAACTTCAGCATAAAGAGATACACCAATTCCAAAACAGTCAGATTTACCCCAAATACTACAAATGAACAGTTTTATATACAAGGTGTCACAGAGAAAAGGAAGAAAGCAAAAGAAAAACACACAAATAAACTAAAGACCTAAATAGGAAACAGAGCCTTTCTTCTTTTAGTTGAAGCATATATTGTGATTGCAGTTTGGTGACATTGATTTATCGAGCATAGCCTTTTTCAAATACGAAGCAGTGTGGGGCCTTCATAGTACAAAAATATTTACGAGTCCGATACACCCTGCTTCATGCAGGGCAGCACTTCACAACATGACATAGGATGTCTCATGTCACAAACATCCAATGATGTATAGTATTAAACTCTTACCCTTGAAACAAGAAAAAAATTCTTGAGATTTACTGCTTATAAACAGCTTTAACTATTTGATAATTGTAAAAGCTTCAGCACATACTACACTAGTGATTATCTTGTGCTTACAAAATTGTCCTATGAAGCCATGGTTTCATGTTAATGAAGTTTAACAAGATTGATTAAAGGTATTCTTGCTTCCATTCCCCTTTGTTCATGCCACTGACTCTGTGTTATCTCCTCGGTTACTACACTACCACTTTTTTGCAGAGACACATTGTCCCTGCAAATCCTTTAACTTGTAGTAAGGAAGGGAGTAGATTTCCAAGCCAAATCAGTTCTGTGGCCCATTTCATACCTTAGGAAAGACAAATGGTTGTACCGAAGTAACAAGATAGAGTCTAGAGGAAGATTCTTTTCCTGATGACTAACATTAAACAGAGCCATAACCTGTGGTATGCATTAAAAGAAGTTCCTGAACAGAAGAGTCTTTACACCAATATAAAGTATCCTCAGAATTTTTTATAGGAGTATTTCTGATCAAAATAATCCGGTATCCATTTTATGAAATGCACTTCCAACCTAAATGCTCTTTGAAAGATAAAAATCTTGGAAAGATACTTGAAATAATCCCAGAAGACAGTGTAACATTATGCTGTTATGCTCCTTAACCTTTGTACCACCAGTACAATTGGCAATAACTATGCAAAACAGACACGAGTGGATAAATGCACCTTCTCCACATGACATATCACCACTAACCTGGACATTTCTAGTTTTCCAATTGCATAGTGTTCTAGTCTGGTGAGCTCAGGCTGTAGAAAAGTATCCAGCAAATAAAAAGCAAAGTTTATTTCCTCAGCTGAAGGTACATGCCACTGGATGTCCAAATTCCACAGGTCACCTGGTTTACCCCAGTCCTATATTAAATAAAGACATTTCCTATTAACCAAATTTTTAAGCAAATTTTCTTTAAAAAAAAGTGCTTAGTATTAATGAAAAACAAGAACTAGCTACTGCTGTAAAGCAGTTATCAGGACAATTCTGGAAAAAAAAATACAATAAAACTGAATAGAAATTCAAAACCTAGTACATTGTCTGCATATATCTGGAACATAACACATACCTGAAAGGACTAAAAGGCAAAGGACTGTACTGGTCTAATTGAAATACAACTTTGTTATTCCTTTGGCTGGATACAAATCCAGAAAAATTCTTGTAAGTTCCTGGAAAGTACCATTATCTGCTTTTTTGCAACTATTTTGCAAAGATGTACTCATTTTTGCATGTACCCAGCATTATTTGTTGTATCTGATGACCACATTTATACAAAAAGAACTAAGGAAAGGCTATAGCTCTCATCCACAGAAGCAGATGAAAGATTAAGTTTGTCCCAGTGCAATAATGCTTCCTGTGACTGGATACTTAAGTTTGGAGTTAAGCAGGAGAATTTTGCTGTTCACTTAAACTTAACAGTTTACACCACTGCACTTCATTGACTAGGGTCTCAACCAAATGCATCATATATTACAGATTATGAAACATGAACACTCTTGCTTTGTATTATCATAATCATGCAATCATTGTAAAATGCACATCATAAAACTAATACATCATGCTATGTAACTACTCAAAACAGTCAGTATTCATTTTTTGCTATCAATATAATTAAATGGATATTTGCTATACATTTAAAAGCTTAAAGCATCTTTCAATTACACTTTCCGTTGCTGCTACCTATGTTCAGAAATCTCAGAATGAAAACAAATAATATTGTGTATGGTTGTTTTTTAAAAAGAAAGTCAAATCCTCTAATCCTAAGTAAATGAAAATCCTTGCCTTGATAGGAAAGTATTCAGAAAGAGGCTTGTCAAAGCCACCTGGCACACTGCAGTACTCTGTGGGGTAGATAAGTGTAGCAGAACGAAGAAGATGATGCAGTAGGTTACAAGACAGAATGTAACCCTGCTTACAGGTTAAATGTAGGGTTCGCTGCAGAATCTTCCCAAGCTGCTCCCTGTATGGTAGCAACTTCTTTCCATCCACTCGAGTGATCTAATTGGAAATACAAACATTTAAGGTAAACAGAATGGATTTTATTCTAGAGGACTAAAGAGAGGATTACACTGTGCAACTGATCCTGTACCAGCTTTCATTCTGTAAATCACACCAAATTCATATCAAAGAGTTTACACATGACCTACCACTTCTACCACTAGTGAATAGTGTAACACATAAGAACTGATATACATTCCCTCGATCTCATTCAAGATTTTCTAGCATTACTTGCATACACTGAGATACATTTCAAGAAATTTATCTTTACCAGAACATACTTTTTCCTGTATTGATCCCTCTTCTTTCTCTCCACCTCAACAACTCCTTGTATTAAATGCTTTAATTTTATTCCACATACAGACCATACGTTTATTTTCTTCAAACAACATCCACTTATGTCCCATTTAAAGTTAGAGAAGAAAAAAAGTTATGCAACATAATTCATGCAACAATTAGTTTAACAGCAGAATTTATTAATTTCTTCTTTCAGGGTCATTAAATAAGATTTAGTGACATACATGTATGAGGAGAATATTCTTTGCAATACCTCCGACAAAAGCTGAAGATTCCAAAGTAGCTCCTTATCTAATTCTTCGTCATGTAATACATCATCATCTAGAGGAACAAGTGATAAGCACTGCTGTAACTATACTGCAGTCAAGTTTTCCAAACAAATTACATCATAAACCAGATGCTTGCATCCAAGAAGTTTACTCCCAACCCTTCTATTGCAAAATTCCAACTCATTTCACCCGCAACCAAGTGAAATTTATTATAGTTAAATTAAAAACTTCAATACTTTGAGTAATTCAGGAATGTCTGGAAACACTCGGAACTGGCACGTTTTTTAAAGAACCGCGTTCTTGTAGCTTGAGAAATTTCTGCCTTGAAATTACACAAATAGCTGTTGCATTTAAAATTTTTCCTAAGAAATAATGAACAGAAATAATTTTCCATTAATATTTTTCATAAATTCATCTTAAGATGAATTTATCAGAAAACATGGAAAATTTCAGTATTACTTTCATGCTTAATGAAAGTCAAGTCAGAACAAAGCAAATATGAAAAATCTTATAAACTTACTGACTGTAAGATGAGTTATGACACTGCAGCAGTGCGGTACAAACAGCTTCAAGGATTCCTCAGGGCGACACTGGAAACAGCATCATAAATAGCCAGTTTAAAAAAAATGCAAGAATGAAATTCAGGGTACAAACAAAAAATCTTCTAATAAATGATCTTCAATATTAAATTTAACATAAATGTAATCAAGAAAACTACTTTGTCAATTAACCTCTTGAAATATTTCCTATATGCAACCACCCAATTTTATGATATTAGTAACCACCTGTATTTCTAAGACAAAGATTTTATTTAAGAGAGTAGTAGCATGAGCTTTTTGGCTTTGATTTGTCTTATTTTTTTTGTTTTAAATTAAAAACAAAGTGAAAACGGAGCATTCTCTCACTTTCACTGCAGCTCGACACATATCAGCAACCATACGACCAGCAACTCTTGTCTCAAATATATTTGAAATGGCGAAGTTGAAAACCTTCTCCAAGGCAACCTAAAATGAATAAAAAAGATGGAGATAAGGTGTTTGTTTTTTTGTTTTTAAAAAAGGGGCATGTTTATATTCTTTCCCCCAGGCCCTCCATAAGTTTAGAAGTGCACACACTGAGTGCTTTAACAGATAACATAGCAGGACATCCAGCCTTCAGCTGGAGAGGAAAACTACTTCTAAAATGTTCACTTTGGGGAAAAAAGGTCAGATACATTGCATTGACCGATGAAAGCTTGGGAATGCTTCTGAGAAACTACAGAGAAAAACGGTTTTCCCTGAAAAAGCCACAAACTGATTAAAGGAAAACTCTACTATTTCACATGCGAAAGCGAAGTAAAGCTGAAACATTCCCTAGTTAACAAATAAGGAATTAGCTATTTAAGTGACCAGTATATTTTAAAGAGGCTCATTACCATCTTGCTTATTACCAATACCTTGTAAGGCAAGTTGAATTATACACAGTGAAGTTTGTTCATTATTATAATAATTACAGGCAATTGGGGAAAAAACACAAGCATTTAATAACAAAAAATTAACTTAAGATGTGTTAATGAGAAGATGCCAACCAAAATCGTACTTAAGTGTCCAATGCAAAGGTCAAAATGTACAAAGCAACGTATCCAAATACATGCTAAATGTAGTTTAGAACTAAATGGAATAAAGTGTTACCCCCACCTACAGGGAAAGAATCCATCCATGTAAAAACATGGATTCCTCTCCATCAAGTACTTAAGAGCTCTGTATTGATGCATATGAAACTGTAAATTTACATGAAGCCCTAAACTTTCCTCCCAGCTCCTTTCTTGCTAAAACATGGAAGTTCACAACAGGACAACGCAGGAAGGAAGAACTAGAACGTACCAGCAATTCACGACAAACTTAAGCCTTAAAGTTGGATGAAAAGCCCCATGTTTTACATACCTTAAATATATCTTTTGAACACTGAGTAAGGATTGTACTGAAAGTAGAAGAGAGACCTAATTCAACTAGACTCTCTAGATGAGTCATTTTCTCAGTTTCAGTCTCCTCTCTGGTTTGTTCTAGCGTGCTGCTCTCTATAAGTCCAAAACATCTACAAAAATACATTAAGTACAATTTTAGCAATCGGAACTAGGAAGTTGTATTAAAGTTTTCATGCCAAGCTTTCACCTATCCTTAGCTTACTTACCTATCCATAAACTGTAGTACAAAATCCTCAAATTCAGCAGTTGCAGAGCACAATTCTCTTTCTACCTACAATTTTCCAATACAAAAGAAGCACAGAAGGTTAGCTCTTCTTCGAGACGCATAATATCAAGTGTATTTCATATACTAATTACTTCAAGAACACTTACAAATTTTAGGTGATACAGACCACACTACATTTCCCACCAAACAGAATTTGCACAGTCTCAAGTACATCACATGAAACAATTACTATGTTTTCTTTACACTGTCCTATCAAACTTTCTGGCCTTGATCTTTAGCCAAATAACCTCTCAGGCTGAAATCAGGGTCTGTCTCCATAGATACAACCTTTGGCCTTACTACTGATCTTCCTTTCCAGCAGGATGGCAGTGAGTGCCAGCTGTGGTGGCAGACTTGGCTCTGCTGACATATTTACATTACACATTCATCATACAAACTCCTCTGCTAGTTTTTAAGTGCTGCAGCCCCAAGTCAAGAAAATAAACCTAATTCCAGTGCTTTTGTGAGCAATCAAAATAGGCACCTATTAGCTGTTCTGAGAACTACAAGCATCTCCTAGCAGTGGACAAGATATTCTACATGGCAGTTCCAACTACCATGGAACACTGGTGCTGCCCCATTTACAGTGTATCAGATATAGTTTCACCATCTGCATTTGAACTGCTGGATCAAAAGCAGAAAAAAAACACTTGTCTAATGATGTTGTTATTTCTTAATCAGAAGAGATTAAGAAGCATCTGAAGTGAGAGCAACATCATCATACTCGGAAAAGAGAAGCATGACTGCAGGAACACTTTAAAGAGATGAAGGTATTTTGAAATAGTTTCCCAAACCAGGAAAACAGCCCTTAGAAGTACAAGAGTATGTTAGCTTTCTGAAAAACAAATACAAACAGAATGGACATCCCATTATTTTTTACACTTATATTTTCAACAACAAATTCCTCCCAGTCTCCTAGACAACCAATTAGTTACCTTTTAACCTACTCTAAGCTGGACTAGTTTTGAATTAGAGATGACGTACATCTTATAACAATCCTGTAGTCACCTGCCTTCCCCCCCCTCACTTAATGGCTAAAGTTTTATAGTGATAAGAATTCTCAAAAACATAACGCTAACAAAGATGCTATTCTATTAGTCTCAGAAAAATTTAGTTGGCAAGTGACTTCTGGAGACCATCCTGTCCAACATCCTACTCAAAAAAGGGCGAGCTCGGAGTCATTTTATACTGCACAGAGCCTTCCACAGCTGAGTTTTGACATAAAAATAGGAAACGGTTTGAATTTAACACATCTCTACAACAATCTGTCACTAATAAGCAGTGCTAAGAATGTGTGTCCAACTCATATGCTGATGTCAGCTCCACATCACTGACTAGAAGCAAATGTTATCCACAAGCTTTAGTATTTTTGTGAAGGTATGTTAAACAGAACTGCAATACATGCAAAAAGATTGTAGCAAACACATTACAGTTCTGAAGACAAATTTACACTGCTAGAAAATAAGATAAAATCTATAGGTTATGGTTTTGTTTTTATAATTACGCAGTGCTCTTACCTCTGTGAGGTCATCCCTTTCTTGCAACACAGATGAACAATCTACTAAAGGCACCAAAGTAGAAAATGTTGCAATAAACTGGAATGTAATCTGTTGAGAGTTGCAAACAGCTCTTTAATAAATGCTACTGCATTCTACACATTAAAAAACTTTCCCAATTCAAATATGGCAGCTAAAGCAAATCATTACATTACAAAAAAATCCACCCCAAAACTTCAATAAGTACTTCTGATTTCAGATAGAAAACTGGATGCAGTTGGAGCTATACAAAAAACTATTTTCTGTAATAAAAATAAGTGCAAAACAACACTTATTTTGTGCTGAATTTTGAAGTTAAAAGAGACTGATGTTTAAATTGCTTGAACACTCAATGAAAATTCATTCCTGAAGGTGTGGGTTTCTGGGACCTAATTTAGCAAAAACCTACCGATAAATAACAAGTAATTCTATTTATTTTTAAAGGCAAGGAATATTTTCTACCAGTTCTGGAACATCTATTTTATCTTTAAAAAAAAAAAACAACACGAGTTTTACTTGCTTTCATGAGAGCCTTCAGAGTGAACCAATTAGCTAACTATATTCTAAGAGGAGGTAAGACCTGTACACTCACCATGCATTTGCTGAAGTCATTTGGATCCACCCCAGGCAATGCTCTCATCAGCAGAGGTAGCATGTGTGTTGGCCCTTCAGGAAACCACTTCCCCCCAGATACCAGACTACGAGCTACTCCAATTACACAGCTTAAAGTAGCGGTGAGCTGATGAGGTTCTGTCAATGTCTCAAGTGCAGGATATGTTCTACAAGGTTCAAGAACAATCGTATTAGGACCAATACTGTTTATGAAGCTTTCAAAGAAAAATGAATCTTTATTTTCTACAGAAAGGGTACAAAATTTCTGCAAGAAAAAAAAAAGCTTATCAATGGTTCAGAACTGTTTTTGGTAATCTTTTCTTCAATGAACTTAACATTGCTTTATTAGAAAGTGCTGCTTTCACAAATTCAGGATCAAGTAATTTGTTGGCAGTTGTGGCACGGAAATTAGTAATTCCATGGGCTCCTAGATTCAAAGCCGTGACTTTCTGCTCGTTTCAGCTTTTACGGACGAACTTATGGTGGATTAGCAACAAAAAGACATTTCTTTTATCATTATATTATTAGCAGCACCTGCATGAACTAATGCAAGCTATGTATCTGCAAGTGTAAAGTTCTTGTGGCAAGCATGAAAACTTCTCAACTGCCTTTGAACAGCGAAGAGATACATTGCTTAATGTTACTAAGTCCATTTTTATTTTAAAACCTGTTAAGTTACTGGCATTTCTAAACCTCTGTTTTTCACACTAGGTACTTTTCAGCAAACTGTGTAACACTTCCTAGAGTTTCTACAGTTCAAACAAGAGTCAGTGCTATCCCTGCCCTACATCCAAGCACAAAGGACCTACATCTCTTCAACAAAATGAATTTGGAATTGTAGCCAAGGCAAACATACCAGTGATAGCTTTATCTACTGAGCAGAAGTTCAGTCTGCTCTCAAAACAGAAACAGTCGTCATACCTAATGCTGACGTCCACTGCTGTCCTTGTTAGAAATGTTATGCTTGAAATATTTTCATGCAAGAGCGGATTTATCAAGATTTTATAAACAGCTGAGTCAGTAAGGTATGGAACTCAGGAAGGGTTTTTCTCAAGACAAATTAATTTCTCCACTGGTTATACAACACAAGTTGTAAAGGACTGCTCAGGAAGCAGAACATGGACAGCGACTAGGAAGAAAGCTTTCTGGGGGCAGCACTGGGGGAAAGCACTGGGGGCAGGAAGGAGTTAGTTTTTTGGAATTTCAGGCACCAAGGAATTAGCAATAGTATAAACCAAGTATTTTATATGGACACATACTGCAGCGATTTGCTTATGAAGTCAAAAGCAACAACATTAATTTTAAACAATCTGTAACATGCATACTCTGACACAGAACAGAAGTACAGAGCACACTCACTACACAAACATGCAATACCACCATTTGTATTTGGCCCAAACAGAAAGCGCATGAGAAGGCACAACATGGCTCATGAATAAACAGTACAAAGTCGCTTTTTAAACCAATCCACCCCTTATCAAAGTGACAAAATGATAACCAAAACACAAACAACCTGAGGGCTACCCTATATTGCACAAGTTATTGACAGCTCCCAGAACTATACCATTAGCCAGGTGTTTCAAAAATAAACAAAAACAGAAAAAATAGTCTTCCCACACTCCCTCTCAGGTGATTGCCCAGTAGAACGTATTAGCCTTACTTTAGCAATTCCTCTCACTGCAAGCATTCATTTGCAGCAAGAAAATTGCTTGTCATCTGAGTGCTTTGAGTGTTTGTTGTTAGGAAGGGAGGGGGGAACTTACTTCTCAAGTACAGGTGGAATTACTAACTCAGGACGCATCAGTGCAAGGTTCTGCAGAGCTTGAGCAGCCTCCAGACTTCCAGTTTTACTAAACATAGCTAGAAGAACAGGTTGAATAATGCATTCTACAAAGTCTGTAACATCCTGATCAGTAAGTTTATGACTATCAGGCACAGGAGTTAACCAGGTCGTTTTCTTGTAGCGCTCACGGTGCAGCCTTCTGACAACACCACTGGGTAACCTTTGAAGTAGTTTCATCAGTTTGTTCTGTTGAATATATGAGAAATGCTATTCAGTCATTTGGCAGTAGCAGAACCCGAGCTGCTAACTGTTCAACACACAATTAATAACAAATCAGTATTTTGAAGCTACCCAGCTACAATACATGAAAACTCAGAAGAGCTCTAAAATACAAGGTTCATAAAGTCATTAAACTTCAGTTCCCAAAGTATTAGAAATTACTCTGTGAACACTATGCCTTATATTAAAAAAAAGTTATGAGAAATATGTTCAAAGTACACAGTCAAGAATCAAGATTATTTACCAGTAATTAGGGCATCTGAGAGCATTCTCTGGTCATTCACATGTAAGTGAATATCCTACTCTAGGACAAGACAGCTCCTTTGACACTGCTTAGACAAGTCCAGTCATTTTAATCTATATTTTCTACCAGCTATCACGGCAATATTCTTACATTCTCTAGCAGAAGACTACACCAGCAAAGGGCAGGCTTCATCAGACTAGATACGCAATAAAAATCGTTTTGGTTAATCAAAAACAGATTTTAGTAGCTTGGAAATCACAGAACAAGAATATGAAAGGGTATTCAGTTCTACCTACGTTACGCAAGTAACACTGATGTTGTATATCATGTTCACTTTTCTTAGTGATATGTGAATTAGACGCCTAGTTTCGGATTTCTAAACCACTTAGAGATTAGATGTTTAAAAGAGATTCCCATTAGCTGTGGTCCTGATATCAGAATAGAAGTAAACTGCAACACAGTATGACGACTACTTGAAAATTTAAGCCTCAAACTATTATGCAACCAACATACAAGCTGGCTATTAGAAAACATAATGCCTCTGTCAACACATCTCATTTGACAATTTTGCTGATATTAAAGGCAAAGTTACTGTCTTGACATGCAAAAAACTCACCAGCCAGCGCCCATTATTTGAAGGATGGTAAAAAGAAGCAATGCTATTGAACAATCCGGACAAATGCTTCTGCACTAATTTACTTGGTCCACCCTGTGCAAAATAAAACAGAATTTTATTACACAGACCAAGATGAAATGAAAATATAACACACAGTAGTACAAGGCACAAGTGACTACTCACTCACCACAACCATATTTCAAAGCATCAAAATCACGTGTGTAACACCCACCCCCAACTCAGCACTAGGTAAGCAAGATCCATCCATTCTATAAAGGGGTGATTCAGTTAGTAGGTGGGTCTTAAGGGTGTGAGTCTGCAGTGACATTTGTAGCTGGCTCTTCATTTCCAGAATGGCACAGACAGCAGCTGTGAGATAAACCTTTCCTCCTCATTCCAAAACCAAGAGTGAAATAAGTTCTAAAACAAACCTTGGCCAAAAGGTAACCTAAAAACACACTTCTGCAGTGAACTAAACATAACACACATCCGTTTTACATGCATACTTGCTTAGAGGTTTGCATTAGTAGTTTTTGTTATAATTTACGAAAAAAGTTACTAACCATCATGGCTGTGATCCACATTACTGCATGTCCTACATCATAAGCATTTGTTAGGAATCTTGGAACAACAACTTGATTACTTCCCACTGGAAGATTTAAACTCCTCAAAATTCTGGTAAAAATCTGTAAATAAGAATTTTTAAAATTTTATACTATAAACCTGCCATAAAATAGTAACAGCTTAGAATGTTACTATAGCAAATTGCTCCTGCAGAGGTTGGTCCTATTTACCTGCTTAGAAAAAATATTTTCTGGGCAGAGAACTACACATATTAGGAGCGACAATTTCAACTCTCAGGACTGAGACTAGGACAGGACATTTTTACAGAAAGACATATTTTAATTCTTTGACTTTAGAAAAATTCAAAAGTCTAATATTCAAATTAGTAGCATTAGTGAACTAAAATTATACATTCACAGCCTGAAAGCATTTCAAACAATTCATACCCTCTCTCTCTCACATTGCTGAAGAAAAGGCACATGCAGGACAAAATAAAGGGTTAAAGAACATCTGTTTTCCATCCATTTCCCTTACATGTTAGACAAAATAAAGAAAGCACTAGCACCTTCCTTCATTTTGTGTTTTCCATACCCCTCACAATATAACTGCTACGAACATCTTTAAAAATCCATAAGCTGCAAGATTCAAAGGTTATATACATAGCATTTATCAAATGAGTATTATTAAGGCTTATTTCCACAAAAACATGGTATTAATTATACATTCGGAGAGAACTTGTATAGTAAGGTACTTTGTTGCTTAAGTCTGGTTTTAAGTGAGGCACTAACAGTATTAACTTCCAATACTTTCTGTGACAAAAGGACAGTTCAAATTCTTGAAGTTCACATTAGGTCTTAAAATGAACATACCTCATTGGAAAAGCTGGGCCACTGCAGTACAAGACCCATCCAGGGAATATGTATTATCCTTTGCATACTAAGACTTATCTCAAAGTAAACAAAATAATTTACTAAAATGAAAAACATTACCTTTGGTACATATGGATCCCAGTCAATGTACCCTATGTTGTCAGTGGCCAAGCGAGCGAAAAGATTTACTAGATGCTGAAAACAGAGGTAAAAGAAGGAAACATTCATTAGAATATATTTATTATAAAAGATGCACAAACCCCTTCAACTTGCCTTACAGATGCAAGGTAAAAGCAACACATGGCATTACAACATTTGTAAAGGGAGATTTCAGTCTATCAGGAGTCACTGATGTTTCATAATGCATCTGCAGGCAATTCCTACTTTCAGGAGTCCAACTCATTTTTTAAGCCCTTACAAAGCAGAGAAAAAGAGGTAACTGAAATCTACCTTTCCTAAATGTTACATTTTTAAAAATAATCTACCTTTTTGTTTGACACAAGGAAATACCCACTGAAAGACCCCCTTCCCATGCACAAAGGCAACTGATTCTGTAGCTTCCCCTCAAACAGCAAATCCAATTCCCGCAAAAGCAAGCTGAGAAAAAGCTTGCAGCAAACAGAGGCTTAAATTGGATTGCAGAGTCAGAACACATCTAATTATCTGCATCCAAGCCTGCTGAAATGAGCAAGCTTGCCCTGAAAAGGTGGACAAGACAGAAAAGGAAGTGAAGTAAAAGCTCTGGGGAAAAAATAAAATGTTGTGCCTTCTGAGCAAATCGTCAGAAGTCAGTGGAAGAGGGGAAAAATATCACACACAACTGCTTGCTTACGAAAAGAGTGTTGATGATTCTTTTCTTAGACCAATTGGCAGAAACAAGCCAAATAATGCTACTAAAAGTACAGGCTGTCATCTTACTGTCAAAGAGTAGACAGAATTGTACTTTTTTTGGATAGCTATCAGGAAGACATAGAAGTGTATACAGACAGCATAAAATAAAACTTTGGCAATCATCCTTGCCCAAATCTGGAAAATTGCCAATTGTTTCAACAAAGACTGCCTTTCTCCATTTGTGATGAAACACAACTCCAACTAGGAAAGCTTACGCACCAGCCTTTTCACACAAAAATTGACAGAAACAGAATGGGCTACAAAGGCCACATTCAATGCTATTTTGGAAATTAGCTTTCTCCAAACACACACAAGTCCTCCTGGAGTATGCAGGCAGAGATTAGTCAAAAGAGCCAGATGGTCAATGAGCTTATGTTCACACTGAGTATGGAAAAATAAGCTGGTAATTTGCCAAGTTTCACCGCAGGAAAGTCAAGGCACAGGTTAGCTGACACCAACAGCACCTAAGCTGCTGGTTGTATCATCTCAACAATGAGACTTTCTCTCGTTTCCCAAGTTTATATATGGTCATGAGATGCACACAGAAAGCCAGACATATACAGGGTAAATGTTCTTGCTTGAAAGATACAGCACAATGGTAGTTTTGGCCAAGGGGAGTAGAGGTTCTTTACTGGATCTAAAATAAAGATGACAACTCACTGGAGTCCCTGCAAAGCTAAGGAAGAAACTAACCTGTGAAAGATTTCTTTGAAGTTTGATAACTGAAGATTAAAACAGACTCTTTAAAAGCGCTTAATATTGGTATGGCAATTATACCAATTTTAGAGTCTGTCAGCCTGAATATGAAGCCTATTTGACTTTCTCCTTTTTTTTTTTTTAAAGCATTTTTGCACCCTCACCACGAGTGTACGATTTGAAGCAGTAGTCAGGCACCTGTTTCAAGTGTGTCTTTGCTATACAAGCAGAGTATGGTTTATATGAAAGGATTCAGTCACCAGTGTAGCACAGAAATGGGATGCTACCTCCAGTGAAGCTATAGAAAACTGTGGGTAACAGAGACAAGAACAAGCAAGGAAGCTCAACACCACCTGGTGATCAAAATACTTCAACACAAATTCAAGGCAGAGCTGTGAATAAAAGCTGTGAATTAGTGTGTTATGTATATGCCTACTTAGACTAAGTAATACAAGTGTACTGTCCAAAGATGCTGGAAAAAGGAAAGAGAGCATCCCATCATAACAGAAGAAACATCCATAGAGTGGCTGTACACACGAGCTATTGTTGAAAGAAATATCTAATTAAAAATTAGGGATTGCAAAGGATGTACTAAGTTTTAAGATGCAATTTTACAGAACTGTATATTACAAGAATCACAATAGCACCTTGCATCATCGTAAGCATTAACGGGCAGTCGAAAATGCCAGCATTCCCAAGACAAAGTAAAGCTGCCTGAGATGGCCATTAAACAAAGCTCACCAAACACTATTGTCATCTCATTTATTCAGTCAATAACTTCTTTCCAACAATCAAGAAATTACCAACTCTGCCTTGTTGTAGTAGTTAAAGCAGAAGGAAAAAAAATCCACTCTGTCAACGTTTGACTTGATAGCACACTGTAGGAATTTTTAAATGTATCTCTTCTATTGAGGATAAATAATAAATACTTACCCCTTCCCACTGGGGAAGATTTTGAACTGACACCCAAAGGCCTATAAATTCATCAAACCAAAGCCTGCAAGAGAACATAATCAAAATAATTTCAGTGTTGTGAAAGCAACTCCTCCACTGGACATTTCCCTCTCACTTTGTCGGGTGGTCTCAGGAACTCACATGCCCCCCTACTCATTCAACACAAACAGTGATGAGACATGCCTGTATCTCTTCATCTCCCATAGCATCCTCCCATTCTTTTAGCTCTCCTCCTCTTATTCTTTTTTGATTCCCCCTTCCACACAACAATCTCACCAGGCATTTCCTTACCTACTTCAGCCTGACCATGTCAATATATATTGCCATCCCAGCACAGGTAAACTGGATGAAAACAAATCGCACTTCATTCCCTTCTAGCTTAAAATCTAAAATCTGTCCCTATTGACCGATGGTTATGACTTTCATTAGTTTCTATTCTGAATGCAGCTGAAGCAAAGGATACAAATCTTCCACACCAGTCCCTTGCTTACAGTCATGTCCCTAAACTATATTCACCTCCTCCTTTCAAGTTTTCACTAACCCTGTATCAAAAAATATACTTTAAACCTAACTAGCTTAAGTAATCTCTACAGGCACTAAATATCGTGGTTCATATTTCAAAAGCCACCTTAAAGAAGATCCAGACATCGTCTTATGCTGCAAATGTTTCTCTCCTTCATTCTCCAACTCATTTCCTATAACATCCTATGTTATTCCTATGACTATCTCACATTTCCACACCTTGATAGTGGATAAAAAATCTCTACCTCACATTCCCACGTTCGTAGTAACAGCTGTAACTTTAGCCTACATGAAGGACGCATGAGAAGCTACCCCAAAGGCCTGCAGGTACTTAAAAAGTATGTTACAGTTTACCATTTTAACTCACGTCACTATCCCTTCAAAATCAAAATGTACTGAATTCAATTTAGTTTGCTTTGTTGTAGATTGTCTGCTTTACTCTTAGAGAACAAACTCGGAAAACAAGCACTGGGTGTCCCCAGGTTACTTTTACAAAAGGAGAATGCTGACAGAATTTGTCTTGAACTCCTTCCAAAAATGCTGTTAAAAGCCACCATTCATTTTACTGGTGACCAGGCTGCAGACATTTGTGTCATCACTAATTTTATGCTCAAATAGAAACAGGAAGAACCGAGAAGATCCCAGTAAGTTTGATCTCTAACATGGAGAACAATTCTGAAAGCATTCCAAATAAGCACTGCTCCACCACAAAAGCTAAAACCTGAAATTTTTAATACTGAATTCAAGATTATTTACAGAACCTGTACTTTTGAAAATGAATAGCTATTCTGATGCATGTGGTTATTTCCATTCCTATTGTTTTCAAATACCAAATTCCATTACAACATGAATGCAAGATACATACACTTAAAGGAAACAACACACGATCTGATTTACTTGACTTGAATTCTGATTTACCTGACTTGAATGTTATCTTGTAAGAGATGAACACTGGTATCTGTAGCAGAACACTATACCAAGAGACATTCGGTTACACTTACCTGAAACCTTTATGGTGAAGTTCAGGAGGAAGGGTAGTAGGTAGAAAGAGTTCAAAGTAGGTAATAGCCTTTTGCATGGTAACATCAAACGGGCACATTAAAGGCCGCCATTCATCCAGCATCTCTGCAGTAGCATCTTCTGGAAAATATCTGAATGCAAGGCAACCATTGAACATATAGACAGCTTTAAAGTTAGAGTGTGCACATGTGAATTTTTTTATTATTATTTTATTTTAAACATTTATACCTATCTAGCCATTTGTCACAAATCTTACTTTTACTCTAAGCCCAGGTACCCAGGGACAATAGGTAGGTACTCCTCAACCCCACTTAAACTTCACAAAATACAGTTTCAGATCAAGGATGACACAATGAAAGATTTAGAATTTCTTCTGTACAGCTCTGCAGTATCTTAAACTGCTAACAAAATGAATTAAACTGGTTCAGGCACACACATTGTCAGCACATATTACAGTAGAAAAGATGGAAAGCAATGGTGGCCTTATCAAGTGATATCCTAGCTTAACTAGCTATTATTAATGGGTTTTCAACCAAGGCTATTAACAGAAAAAGATTATTCTAAGGCACTTACACATTACAACACTGAATATGCCCGTCACTGTTTTCCACTTTAAGCAACCTATGAACCTGATGCATTGATCAGCCTCAACCTCAGTAAAACAGAAAAGCCTCCACTCTCCACCCCAGACATCTTCAACCTGCAGCAAGAACAGCAGGTAAAGAATGGCTAATAGGGTTCCATACTTGTTTGCTTTTTAAAACACTGTTCTTTCCTCTCTAAAAAGTAATATTAAAGATACTGGCTCAAAAAAAACAACACAGTTACTCACGGTCTGCAGCTCTTCACAAGCGTTTTTAGAACACTTTCTACAGAACTGAAACAAGAAACGAGATATTAAGGATACTACATTACCAAATTTCTAGGACAGCATAAAATAAAGAACCATTTGCTGATTTTTCTCAAGAGTTTAAGATAATGTTGATGCAATTAGATGTCTTCAGTGAACATGCAGTAGCTAATCACCTTCGAGGCAGACCTAATCATACAGATAGAAACTGCTCCCCTAAACTCCTGGTTCTACTTCTCGTATACCACTCTAATATTCACTGCATATTAACTAAAGAGTGAAAAAATATTTCTTAGAAGCAATATCCTGCATTTTGTCCATGAACAACCAGCGAAGCAAGCTATCTTCTTAAATAAATATTAAATCTTAAATATTTATAGGATAAAAGCAATAGACTTCAGAAAATTATTATTAGATTCTAAACACCATATCCGGCCTTTTCAACTTGTTTTTTTGTTGTTGTTTAGAGGTTCTAAGAAAGAAGTATCTGCAAATCAATAGTTATTTCATTACATTCCCCTTGCACTTAACAGCTCATTTTAAGCATTTCACTCATAGTAATAAAGCTTATTATAGAATTAGAGTCACTTAATCTGAGAAATCATTTTAACATGAATTGCCACAGGATGCCACCAAACCATTTGAAAAAAAGAATTCAGAATAGTCGCAAAGAACAAGGGAGGCAGGGGGAAGAAATCAATGGAACCGTAAAGGCTGCCAATTTTTAGGTTTGTTAAGTCCACTATTTACTACAAGACAAGCTCAAGACTAAATTCTGCTTTCACCAAAGATCATTCCCTGAACACGAGTTCTAGCAAAAGAATTTCTTACACAACATATTTTCTGTGCTCTTAATAGAAAAAAATGCATTCTTAAGGTCACCATCATAAACTAAGCTACAGAAATGCTATTCTGATCAGAATAAAGATGATTCAAATTTATCATCTTTAGACTCTCACCCAAGATCAGTTCAGATCAGTAATTTCAAGACACACAAATACAGAGCATGCACACACTCTTTCTCTAGTCCTACACAAATAAAACTCATCCCAAACAAGCAAGGTGAAATATAAAATAAACCACCATTTCTAGAGCATTTGGGGATGGGTGGGTGTCTGTGCGCAAAGAATCCCTCCAACACCTCAACATTCACTGCAAGCCAGCAAAAGCCCACCCAGCCCTCATAACACTACTTCAGTTCAAGCAGCACTCTAGAAGTTGCAAGATTCTGGACGTTTTATCCACCCGTGGCAAAGTAAATCTTTTATCTCTGCTAGAATGAAAACTGAGCTTACTGACAGCTTCTAAGATGCAAAGAAGAACGGCCAACCATTCATTAAACAAAAATAAACTCCAGAAGAAGCTCATAAAGATTCTGGGTTAAAGAGAATACAGTCTTGAAAGAGTTAGGAAACAGGTTCCAAGAGTAGATAAAGCATGAACCAGCAACATTCCTGAAGAGCACTGAAGATCAACATGAAAATTGTTTCTGTGACAAAACAAATATTCCCATACTATCACATTCTACTGAAGCAGACTATTGCTGCGGAGAATCTGAAGGACAGAAGAATTTTGAGATACAAATACTAATGGCTAGAGATCAACAAGCCTTTCAAGGACACAAATTTGAAGTCCAATCTTAGCATCTGTGAGTGAAAGAGAGCAAAAGAGGAAGACTGGAAGGGCTTTCCCCTCCTGATCACAAATTTAGAATGGAAGCTATAAAAAAAAAGAAAAATTTTGTATGTGAAGAAGCTTCCAACTAAGATGCAGTTAAACCACAGGCCAACTACAGAAGACATCTTGTAAGACCCCACTTTGATGACTACCAGCTAGAAAAGGACAAGACAACGTAGCTGTGAAGGATAAGACACTGCTGGTTGCTGTTTCCATTATCACTTTGAACCAACTCTCTCAAGGCTCGTAGCAGTGGTTAAGTGACTTCTGTTCCCCTTCTGGTTAGGCTTTCTGCATACCCATTGTTGCAGAATTGTTCAAAAATATCTGCATTTATCACACTAGCAAATTTCTGCACACAGCTGTACCACTGAACTTAGCCAAGGGTTAATAGAGCCCAACAGCAAACAGTTCCATACATAAACCACCCTGGATTGGATCCACAGCCCACTACAGTTTGTCCTCCTGTTCCTGCTCAACTATTTAACGCTGACCATTTGGAAAAGGCATTAAAACCTTTCTAAAACAAATATAACAAAGTAACTTATGCTGGTAGGTATACAATTATATTATCCTATTAATTACTGAAGCAGTTTATTTAATGATAAAGGAAAACTCCTCCTCCCTTTCAGTTTTCTTTGCTTTTAGTTCCTCCTTGTTATGTGAAGGATTATCACATTATTACACCTCATCAAATGGATAATTAAAAACAGCCAACACCACCATAACCCTAACACGACTCATCATTTTGGCACCACACAACCGTTTTCCTCATTTAGGAAGGACATCACAATATTAATTTGTAAATCTATTTTTTCTGCACTTTCAAAGAGAAACATGCTTCAGTTAAAGCAATAAAATACAAACCTACACTGTTGACTCTTATATTATCAAAAAGCAGCAAAAGCATCATTTTCAAATTTTCAGGAAGGATTCAGGCCTGAAGCGATGTTCTAACCCTACAGCAGACATTCCATTATTAGAGTTTAAGACAATGAAAAGAGAACCAGCTATAGGTTCACAAATGGTATTATTCTAGTGAATTTCTAACTATGCCGAACCAAAAAAACAGTATCTTATTTGACTAGTACAACTAAAGATTTTTTTAAAAAAATACAAGCAAAATATACCCCAAATCAAACCACTGCAATCCTAAAAAATTCTCTCTGCTGACTACTTCCACATATATCACTTTTAAACTATTTCTGAACTTACATATTCACGAAACCCTCTGATATGGTTTCCCACTGTCACAACGGACTCTGCCAACACAGAAGCTTGGTTTTACACTTGACAACTACAAGGTTGTCCCCGAGTCATTTTCCAGGCCCTATTACCTCATTGCTAAAGCACTTTCCGTGATTTCATGGTTTTTAATAGTAAGGTAAACTTACACAGTGACATGCACTCCTATACAAATACTGATTTTGTCCGTATTCAGACACTAATTATTCAACTGTAAAGTTTGCCTTTCGTAGACCCTCAAAATACATATGCTGGTTAAATTAGTTAGCGAATAGCCACTTTATCAGCCACTTCACACACGCTCTCTTGTTCCCCAATTAGAAAGGCTTACATACAGTGCGACATTCTCATAAACAGTGGTGGAATGTTAACATTGGTTTTCCAATACAATTATTTACACAGAAAATTATGCCTGTGTGACAAGTGTTACAATCTAACAGAACATGCAGAAGATTACACATCGGCCAGAGCTGAACAAAAAAAGTCATTCTTACCACCTATGTAATACATTAAGCACAAATGTTTTAGGTGAAGACAAGCCTGGTCGATATGAACTGAATGTAAAAAAAAATTAAGAGAGTAGTTAAATTATCAGCTATATATCAAATTAACCCAGCTTTTAAAAATATCTCAACATCCACCAAAAAGATACCCCTCAAAATTGACTTGAAAAAACACCAAAACAAAAAGCACCGTATGAGAACAAATCGCACTGCATTTTTAGATGGAGTGTCTGATATGTAATGCTGTTAATAAAAGCTAGAAGCTAGACAGACCATCACAACTGGTAGCTTCGTCCCAGCTTAACCTCCCTCCCCACTACACAATTTTCTCACACAGTAAATGAAAAGTGACAAGCCAACACCCCCACAGACACTTGTGCTGGCATACGCATGAAAAAGGCTCTGCTCTTTTGGATTCTCACCTAGAAGCAGCATCTACAATTATCAAAATAGTGCAGCTTTGCAAAATAGTACAATTAGCAAAATTATTTTTCCAGCTACGTAGCCATAAGACAAGTGCTGGGTGACAAGTTACAAAGCTACAGATATTTTCTGTTTGTGTCACATTTCAGCAACGGGAACCCCTATTCAGTAAAAGGAGTCAGTGATAATACTTGAATAGTCACAGACAGAAAACAAGTTGATGGAGACCCTGTTTCAGTGTACTTAGAAGGGAACTTGATTATGTTCAGAAAGGAACAGTGTAACAAACATAAATTGTGTATATCCTGCCATCAATTATTGTAGCCTCACATGCACTTACTGAAATCAATTTCATGAAATATAAACAAAAATATTTACGGTATACCTAATTACAGATATCAACAGTACCTTTGTAACTGTACTTTCAAGCATAAAAAGTACTTAGGTTTTAAAATGCAAACTTACTTGGGAAACCAATTTAATCCAAGATGTTCTGTTTTGGAGTATAATATCCTTTCCAACATTTCATGAAGTGGTCTCCATGGTAACTCTAAATCATCCCTGGAAAGCAGTTCTTTTTTCCTAATATAAGAAAACAAGGAGCACTTCAGGATTAAACATCTACGCTGACCTACTGCACACCAAAATAGCCCAGATCAGGAATACTGCTTTGAATCATGCTCTTCTTTAGCATTTGGCATAAACTGCAGGGAGGTCAGGGAATTTACAACCCAACCACGTACAGAATTTCTTTATGACCTCAAGCTGTCAAGGTCTTCAACAAAAGTCTGACTAAGTGAAATAAGCGTATCAAGTTGTGAGACAGTCTTCACCTCCTCCCTGTTTGGGATTCAGCCTTAACACTTAGCTCTCTGGGGTGCTTCCTTTTCCTAATACTGAAAAACTGTCATTCTTTCACTTTCAAAACCACACACAGAGCTTTGAAAGGGGAAAGGTGTTTACATAATGCAAACTCTTTCTAATCAAGATCATCTGTGCAGGGTGGATTAAGTGAAGTAACCTGTAACAGAACATACTATTGCACTGAAGTATCTAACACCATGAAGCAAGTGAAGTGATCAACTACTTAGAGAAGAAAATTTCAGCAGTCATCAGAAATCCGTACTTACTTTAACAGGTTTATTAACAGGCGTGCAAATCCTTGCATCATGCTGATCTCCAGTTTTGGAATTGTTACCAACTCATACAACAGTTTGATAAAAAGCACGTGATCTTCTTTGCTGAATTTTCTCCCATATAACCGGATGTATCTGCAAGCAAAACACAAGATGAGTCAGCAATATTTTTGAGCATGTTCCTTTTAGCTAAGACCTGAGCCAGATCCTGCCTGGCTTGCTGTTTAATGAAACAAGGGAAAACCTAATTTAAGTTCTTGTTTGATAGATTTGAAAAGATATCTAGCAAGGGAATATTTTGATAATATTCCTGAAACCAATCACTGGGGAAAAAAACCTGAAGAATGATCCAACAAAGTACTACCTAATATAATATCCAGATTTTATCTCTGGCATAGTTTGACTAGTCTTTTATACATACAGGTGTTTTTTTTTTTTTTTGTCATTTTTGTGTTTTTTTTCCAATGCTCAGAAATTAGAATAACTCTTTCAAGAAAAACTGATTTATAACCAGGGGCAATCCTAACACTAAATTTAGTACTTCTTTTTGCTAGCCAGGAAGACGGATATTTATTGTACCTATAAAGTACAAACCTTAAAGAATTCGTAAATACTGGCAGGCAGCATTCCTAATCACTATAGGGTCCTCTGAAATTATAATTTGTGTGAAGTTTCTCCTAAGGGGAAATTGGAATTTAACTGAAGTTTCTTTTGTGAGCCTAAAAGCAACTTAACAACCCTAAGTAGTTATAAAAAATGGAATTATGCTAAAAAGCAGTTATGTAGCAAAAGGATGATCTGTTTTTAAACCAATGAGGTAAAGGAAGCTTTACTTACAATAAATAACCAGGAAAAAAAAAAAAAAACAAGGACAGCTTGCTGTCTTCCAAGATTCCACAAACAGCATAACATAATGTTCACACCAGGTACCACAAAAACAACGACTATATTCTTTCACCTCAGCTCAAAATGTACTAACTACTGAATTTAGACTCTCTACATCCCCTTGTACTTATTTTCATCTTTTTAAAAAAAGAGCAACACTGTCACACAAGCAGTTTTATTGTACTCTATCCTTTTCAGGTGGGGCACTTTAAGAAGGAGACAGGACACAATGTAGAAGCTAATTTAAAAAACCAGTTTCGAGTTAAGTCCAAATCTGACAGCTTCCCGTAAGACCAATCAATTTATTCAGACACTGACCTTTGCTGGAGGTGTGCTTCACTGCTGTCCCTTTATTTACTATTTTTAAAAGGTATAGTTCCATTAGGGCTAAGTTTAGAAGAGGTGCTTGCTATTTTCAAGCGTAGATTGAAAAAAGGAATGCATTTAAATTTTTAAAAATAACCTCCTCCAACAAAAGTTACATAAGGTTCTAGTGCAGCATTTTACACATCACGCCACTACAATTTATTACTCACCTGAGAAGCACACTTTTCCTTTGTATTACTGCTCCAACTACCCTCCTTAAAGGGTCATAAGAAACACTACTAATACGTTGCCCTCCAAGTAGCTGTTAGACAAAGCGTACAAGATACGACCCCTTACAAAACAATTTCTGTAGAAGCCTGTTGATTGTTTTTGTTTAAAAGATTCAGTAGAGCTTGGGTTGATTTGTTGTTAAATATACACCAGCGGAGCATCGAGGCTTGTTCTAGTAATGTAAAGAAAGCCAGATCTCATACCACTTATTTGGTATGTGGGACAGCAAACACTGCAAAATGCCTACACAGGAACCACCGCATGAAAAGATGATCTCTGAAAGAAACCTACCTGGATGTAATACAGCCTAGGTAATTCTTAGAGGGGCAAATATAAGCAGCTACTGAGCTAACAACAAAACCAAAACTCACCGTCTTGATTGCTGAATTTGTTTTCTGAAATTGATTCCTGCAACACTGAGAAGTTCAGTTTGTTATTATCTGTTTTGCTTTTAAATGCTTCGTACTTCTCTGTAAGCTTTTACTCCTCACAGCCCTTCCAGTGGGAAAACTGATCACATAAAGTTCAGGTCCCTCACTAAAACACGAGGCATACTTTACAGTGCCATAAGAGCACACAGGATAGGGACAACAGCTTGACTACGTTTTTCTACTCCACCACTTCCCCATTTCTCAATTTAAAAAAACAAAAAACAAACAACACTCATCTGCCAGGATCACCCACAGCTAGTAACTTTATCTATTCCAGGAAACTGACTCCTTTTGGTAAGTTGCCTTGCCTTTTCCTTCTAACATTTTTTTTCCAATCTTCCTCCTCCAGCTTCCTTTGAATACACAGGGGGGACAGCTGCGGGGCTTGGGGAAACCAATAATCGCTAGTCTTCAGAGAAGAAAAAAGAGCTTCTACAGCACTTCTTGTCACTTCCTTTTTCTTTTTCCCATTGATTTCAACAGAGGATTTTGCATTTACTGAGCAGTATTGTCACTAACGTTCATTTCAATGTGTTTTACTCCTTTCACACCCAGAAGGAAGTGAATGAAATAAACTAACCCACTCCTCTACCACAGGAGGTATGTGGATCAGCCAAACACCACCCACCTACAGAACAACCAAACAGTCAAACAGCTACACTTTCCACACGTATAAAACAGACAACGCAGAAAGAGTCCTCAGAAAACAACAGGTACAACTGATTTTTTTCCCCTTAGCTTTCCCTTACTGTTTATTAAAAGGGGAAGACGTGTTGGATCCACTGATCAAACTGCTTACTTACACAAGGTAAAGACACTTTTCATGACACTACACATCTGGGAAAGAACACACCAGCTACACAGGAACACTAACAGCTCATTTCTGAAATCAACTTTAACCTTTTGTGACTTCCATTTTGTTGTCGTTCAGTCATACACACTTAACATGTACATCTCTACTCTCATAATGTTAGGTACAGAGTAACAAATAATAGTGATTTAATTTCTTCATGTATTATTAAAGAAAACAAAACAAAACTGCAGAAGCCTAAAAAAATAAATTATAACTACAAAGAAACACTCCGCAAGAGATCCAGGGACTCTGTCAGCATTGCTGGATGTAACAAAAAAGAAAACGTTTGCATGGTTACCATTCTTGACATTTCTAACACCAGTTCTACTATACCAAATGCTGTTTAATTAAGAAACAGAGGGAAGAGTACAATACAAAGTAATGTACTGAATACAAAGATGCCTGGGAAATGGAGCTAGATGCCAAACTGCTCCCATAAATGCAGCTTTATGTACACGAAAAAGCAGATTTTAAAACCATCAATTATTGTCTTGCTGCACAGTTGGATTAAGATGACAGTCGGAAAATGTTTAATTCTAGAAACATTAATTCTAAATATTTAATTCTAGACTACTCACATTTATCTCAAGATTAAATGAGCAAAATGTAACGGAAATATCCTCAGGAGAGGATCCTCCCACTACTAAAGGCAAGAATATATCCAGTTCTTCATGAGCCCTGCAGGACAGCTAGGGACTAATCACTATATGCTTGTTCACCATATAAATGGTGGCTCCTCTTGAGGAAAAAAAAGTTACTAGGTTATAGTTAATGGAAAAAAATACTAATTTAATTCTAGAACTAAATTGTTGCAAATCAAAAACTTCCTGTAAGAAGGCAGGCAATACTACATTGAGATGTTACTTGAAATCTTAATTCCATTGCCCTTTTGATTCCTTCTGTAAGGAAACTGTCTCTCAACCTCTATCAGCCAACTGCAAAAATTATAAATAAATTGTGCTACATTGTGCTGGTCACTGGGTTCAGATTTGAAGATCAGCTATGAGCAAATAAAAGGTGATTAGGAAGTAAAAATTCTATTTGCAGCTCCATCCTTTCTGCACAGAGCGCAAGGCCTCTATACACAAAATAAAATTAGAACCCAAACCCAATTCCCTCCTTTAAAAGTATTAGGTACCCAACCTCTCACTCCACAATTACAATAGACCTATTTTTAGGAAGTGTACTGTTGTACCAAGCAGACAGCCTAAATTACCCTAGAAGTTGGCTGCTCTGCTACAGTTAAAAATTGCCTTCACTTACGAAGCTGCATAGAGCTCTCTCCTAAATTCCTAGCTATCTACTTTCAATTTCTCATGCACAGGAGAGGATTACAATTGGCCTAAAGCTGTTTTGACAAATGGTATTGAAAACAATGAATCATGCTCACCAAAACCACTTAAATCACGTGCATGTTTACACCATACATGCACATAACCATTATGTATCCAAAAGAAGGCTTACATTTTTCTGATAAAGATGGGAGAGGAATAGTTAGATGAAAAAAAAGACTTATATTACAAAAGTGATTAAAATATTTCATCAGTCTGATTGACAGGCTTTCCCATAATTCAGAACTGTTGAGCTCCATTTTTTCTTACCTTACACTTAAGTGTAATTTTGTAATAAACCTGTACCTGGCAAACACACGAAATAACATTGTCAGGAACAGAAGCGGCGTCCTTCAGCTCCAAAAATTCTACTCTTACCTACTGAAGCAAAAAGTACAGAACGACACTCGTGTGTTTCCCAGGCTGCAGTCAACCACATGCACTGTAACTGTTAAATGTTCATGTTATACTGATGTCCTCATTTACAGGCTATGCTTTAAAAAGAAAAAAAAAACTATGCACAACATTTTTCAGTAAAATGTAAAAAAGTGAAAAAATTGAAACAGCAACCTATTTTTGACCTGAGAGGCAGAAGTATGATGCAAGTCCATTTAAGCAAATGACTTTGATGCAACTTGCCTTTTTTTTTTGGACATTGTAACAAGTTATACAACCACTGACGTTCAGTCTCCTGCTTTCACAACAGGATTAGTGTTTTGTAAGATACAGATTTTACTAGCCAAAGTTTGAGGAGTCTCGCGGTAATGATTAGGTTTGAATGCCAATCTTTGAGGTACATACAGTTTGACTTGCATAAGAAGTCCCCCTAAGTCACAAGTTAGTTAAGTAACTGCTCTATTCCTGTCCTCACAAGGAAGTTCTCACCACACTCTGTATATGCATTCCAACAAAAGGATCTGTTTACGTTACGGAAAATTACACATAAACAGCAAATCATGCAAATTAGATTACAGACATTTCACCTGATAAGCTCCATTTTTGCCCTTTTTTTCCCCTCTTACTCAGACCATGACATTGGATAGCTGAAACAGCTGCTTTTAAGGTAACTATGGGCAAGTCACGCTCACTTGTTGAGAGTATAAGAAACAAAAGATCTCAGGTTCATCTGTCATCACAAAATTGAAACTGATATTCAAAATTTTTAAATTAAAAAAGATTTGATTTCCACTTTTGTTCCTCATACTCTACAGAGATCATCCATAGGTGTATAAAGTTGCAGGGTACCTGAGGAAGTACAACTACACTAGTTTATAACACACGTGTGTTTTTTTTTCCCCCACTTAATCACGCGTTTGTATATCTAAAAACGTTTGTATTATTTCATGAACAGATAAAAAATGTTAGTTTAAAGATATGTTGGACATGATTCTGAATTATAATTTAATCCACAGAATACTGTGAAAATTCTGCCTTTTATGATTCAGATATTTGCAACAAGGCTAAGCAGAGATCTCACCATGATGAGGATCCTTTATGTTTCTCCATCAAACAACTGTAAAATTTATTGGAGCTGCTCAGCAGGGAAAAGGTACTAAGCTGACACTGAGATGAACTACCCTCTATTAACAGACAACAAAGATTAGATTTTTTTCTCATTATCCTGTAATTTGACTTAGGTATGAAATCAGAATACTATATACTTTGGAAGTATTTCATTTAGGCCTAAACTTTAATAAAAGTATTCAATCCCACAGACGTACGTTGTCAAGTTCAGCTGAAGAGCAAAACACCTCTCATGTTAAGTTTACCAACTTATTTTTAAACTGATGCCACTGTTTCCTTCCCTGCCTGCATCCAAACATATTCCAAGTCTTACTGCACATAATATGCCACAAAGAAATCTTAGGACTGAAAGGCATCGGACAAGTTGCAAAACACACAATAAATTAAAACTTCAAAGTAGTAGGTGGAAAACCACAAATTAGAGCCTCCTGACATTTCTGTGATTCATAAAGTAGCATAGCAGTAGTTCTCAACAGGCTAAATTCACTGCCCTAAAGCCTAAACTGGTAACAGTAATTACAATTTACAGAATGACTACCAGGGTAATTCTAACGTAAATCCTTTGGAAGTGTGTAGGATTGTGCGCTACATTTAGCCTACATATGTAATGTAGATCTTTCTCTTAGTAAGAACTAGTACAGTTTATCTCAGCTTGATTAGTATATGAAGTTCTACAAGTCCAAAGGCAACAGGTATCCCTGAAACCAGTGTAAGCTCCCAGATGGCTGAGGGGGGAAGTTTAAAAAAACCGTACTGACCTAGTTCCAAGAAGGTTCAAACTGTCACATAATGAAAACACGTGAGTCATTTTGCAACCGTCAATGTAATTCTATCTAAGAATGCCTCTTGGCAAATATGAAGACTTACATTTCAATGCAGATGAACCAAATAGATTTGACTGCCTAGTATGTATTGAATTCTAAATTAGTTGTTTATAAATATATATATATAAAGGAAAATTCTAAGTGAGGATCTCTGAATTCTACAAAAAGCACATAGTTCATCGTTTCTAGCACAGAGAAAATACCATCATAGCAAAAACAACGTACAGAAATATGGTTAACTGATTGAAGTTACAGGAGTCATTGCCATCTGATGCCGTTTTTAGTGCCAGAGTATCAAAAACAGTGGCAATGAAAATAGCGTAAGTATGCTTTGTAAAATTCGTTAAGAGAAACCTACGCTCCGCTCAGTGATACTGTATCGAACCAAGCTGTTTGAAATTGTGTTAAAAACACTTCACAGGCACACTGTGGAGCCGCGCAGTGCCCGGTGCCCCAGCAGAGGCGAGATAGCAGGGCTTTTCTTACTGCTAGGCTCTGTTTACAGAGCATTAAGGCATAATTTAATCCTGCTAGCACTGAACCAATAAATAGCCCTTCTTGAGAAAGACTTTGCGTTCCTACAGCAGAAGTTACACGCAGATAACATCTTGCACAACTTGCCTAAAAAGGCAAGAGGTCAAACAGGTGGTCAAGTAGGCGTTCAGAAATAAATAGCTTAGAAATAACGACATAAAAAACCCTCCCGATTCATGAAATTGTCGAGGCTCTCAGAGCCAGGCGAGCTGTAGGAAACGAAACCACCTTTGCCCCGGTTTCCTCCGCCGAGCTAGTGGCGGGCTGTGCGGGACAGGGGCGGGCGGCGGGCCCCGACCCTCCCCGGCCCCGCAGCCCCGGGAGACCCCGGGGACACCCCCAGAAAGCTCGGTTCCCCCCCTCTCCCGGAGCCCGTCCCGCGGTGGTGTGAGGCGGGCAGGGGGTACTCACGTCGAGAGCTTCCTGGTCCAGAAGAGGCCCCCGGGCCACAACTCCTGCAGCTGCACGGCCCGCGCCAGGTTGCCTTTGATCTGCGCCAGGAAGCGGCCGGCCTCGGCCTCCAGGCGCTCGCCGTAGGGCAGCAGCTTGTTGTACACGATCTCCTTCTGAGGCGGCGCCATGGCCGCGGCCGCTGCCCCGGCTCGGTCCCCGGCGCTGAGGCGGCGGCGCCACGCCGTGACGGCACACCGGGGACGGCGCACCGGGAACGGCCCCGAGCGGCCCGGAACGGCCCCGAGCGGCCGGCTGCTGGCCCCGCTCCGCCCCGCTCCCTTCCGGCGCGGCGGCGGAAGGCGGCGGTGGCGGCTGAGGGAGGCGGCTCCCGGCCCGGCGGCGCCTGAGGGGAGGCGGCCCCGCGCCGCGCCCCGCCGCCATTTGCACGCTGCCTCGCCAGTCACAGAGCGGGGCCCGGCGCGGCTTCCAGCTCGCTTCCTTTCGTGCCTCTGCGGTTAAATAAAGTTTATTAAAACGGCTGCAGTCCGAACCTACAAATGTAACGTTCCCCCAACTGCTGCCGGGGAAGAGAAACGGCCGGCGGTCCTCACCCCTTAGTGGTGCCGGGGCTAATTAGTCACGGGGCTGGCCGCAGAACGGCTAAGAGGCTTATTCCAAATAAAAATGCTGGTAAAGCACAGCTCCGCGCTGCCCGGGCCTGCTGCTGGTCTCCGTGGGTGTAGGATGAAGCCTGTGATGGATACGCGATAACAAGTAGTGCTGATAGCTGTTATCTCCAGCTGTCGACTAAATATAATTGCTAACTGAATTTCCCCTCAAGAATCACATCGTGACCATTGAACAACTGCAAATGTATTAGATTTAGGGCTACGGACAAGGGCAAATCCTGCTTTCTCGTCTTTATGCTCAAATTAGCCCTGCTTAAAATTTGATAGAAAAAAAATGATTAAACGATGGAACATACTACAAAGAGGAGAAATGCAATAGAAAACTGATGTAGCATAGGCTATGGCACTCAGACATTCTCATGGCATCTGCCTGAAGAGTACCTTTACACCATATTGTTATGTGCCTTTGTATCAGACGTTATTTCTGTTTTAAATCCAGTGCAACAGGAAATAATTCGCATGTACCTGCTCAAGCAGAGTGACGCTACCTCAATTTACAGCCATCACAAAATAATCAGCACTGTAACTTTCTTCACGAGCAAAGTATTACAAAAGCAGCCTTATATAGACAAGGTTTTCCCAGGCACCAAAAGGAAGCTCTGTGCTACTTTGTAGATCTCCCATCTAATATTTTTATTGTAACATCTCAGGAAAGTGAAAGTTTATGATCACTTCTTAGATGCATCAAATAACTCCTTCTCAATACTTCAGTGAAAATAACTGTTCTGGGTTGTAGGATGAAAGCAGGATAAAATACTCAGCTAATTTCCCTTGACTGAAGTACTACAAAGGGTCAAGCCTTTTCAAGCAGGTTTTGAAGAAACAAAATTAATTCTACCTTTTCCCGCTTTCCTAGAACTACAATTTTAATAGAGGAAGGACAACGATTTTGTGTTGTGCTCAGTATTTTTACAGTGAGCTTCCATTCCTACAATATTTTCTATCACATATTCTTGTAGATTATGTATATCGGTGCTTACATTATTACAGAACAGTTGGAACTATAGTTCGTATGTGTGTGTGTTTTGGAGGTTATTGCCATCTTTCACAGAGGCATCCTGTCTACCCTATGCAAAATAATTCGTGTGAGAATTTCTCTCCCTTCTGGCCTGAGTTAAAAATAGAACATGATTATGATCAAATTTCTGTGTGCAGTACATCTTGTTTACTATTCTGCTGGTGAAAACAGGAATAAACAAAAGGTGCTGCTGAACACTATGAAATGAATAATTTTCTCACATATTCTGACAATGATAAATAGGGTTACTGGCCCAGAAGCTGTAATAAATTTATGCACATTTAAGGATAAGTAAAAATATTTTTAATATATTCTAGATGTGCTTTGAAGTTGAAAAAAAATCTAAAATTACTTCTTTTCTACCATTTATAAGCAATTCTTCTTTTGTACTTGATTGCGATAGTGGTTTGTTCAAACAGCAGTTGCCAGTCTGGGAAAGTGTTTATTAAATTTGAAGCATGCAGGGTTTGTTTGGACTTGGAGAAAAAGAATCAAAATTATAGTCCAATTTTCTGAAATTGAAGTTGGCAGATACATAAGGAACTTCAAAGCTGCACTCTGTTGCTTCATAGCTACATTATCACACACATACACAAAACACTACTGCAGTTTCCGCCCTTTCTTGTTCAAGTTAAAACTGAAGCTTGATTTTTCACATACTTTTAAGTATTTTGCAATGTGGATAAGCACCCCCAGCCTCAGGGAGCCTATTTAACTGAACCAGCAAACCACCTCAAGGGTGTGTGACTACTGTACCTCAGACACACAATTGCTTTCCACCAGAATGAAACACCTACCTTTCAGGCAAAAAAGTGCAAAGTATGCTATCAGCACCTCAGTCATCCTACCAACTTAATTGACCCCCCTTATTCTCAGAAATTATTCCCATTTTCAGGATCTGAAATGAGAAAAAATGAGATTGAGTCTATCTGCAATTATAAGAGTAAGCATACTTACAGTCCTTGCATTTTCAAGGTATTTTCTGCGTGTTGATTAATTTACTAGTTGCAATTGCTAATTATTAAAAAACTAAACCTTTTTCCCTGGTACACTGGCATTCTGCAATTTGAAAGGAAAAATATGATACATTTTGCCAAGTGAGTCAAAAATACATTTGTTCTTCAAGTTTGCAATATGTTTTGGCTGCAGCAGTGTGTAAAAGCACATTTGGTCCTCGAGTCACATGATGAAGGACTAGCTTTCATAACATGGAACCAGTCTGTGCGACTTGCATCAACAGCTTTTTCCTCTCTTATTAAGTAGGAGGAATACGAATTGAGAGCAACTTAAATATGGTTGCCACCTGTTGTTTTTTGGCATTAAATCCTGAGAATTGATGAATCCAAGTGTTATAGTTGAGAAAAAAAAATACAATCGTCCCATTCATGAGAAATTTTGACTGTTAACAGTGGCTTAAGTCACGTTGCGCATTGATCATATGTTCCCATGCTGGCCAGCTTGCTACTTTAGGTCAAATAACACAAGTGCTGTCATCAGTATTTAGGAAACTTGTCACTCAACCTTAACAGTGGTTTTTTTAGTGACCCATCTGTACTTAAAAGTACCTAAGTTAAAATCTGTTTTTTTTGAGTGACAGACTTCTATATACTTTAGAATTTTGAAAAGAAAACCAAGTCCAACAGGACCTTCATAATACCACTAAAAAAATGAAGTGGAATAGCTTGCTTTTGATGTTGTCAGCAATGAGGATCCTTAGGCTTTCTCATCCCTGTTTCTAAATTGGTCGGTCACCCAAAGCAGATGCCAGCAGACACCAAAGGCAGTCAGGAAGCTGCTGCTGTCCCGCTCACCCACTTTCAGACAAGATGGCAACAACATACTTTCTCCCAGAAGAAGCATCTGTAATTATTAGCTGCAAGTCTTTAGACTAACAAGGCCATTTTCACTGCAAGGAGCTACTCCATCCCTTCAAGACAAGGACATGAGAAAAGGCTGTAATTAGAGCCTGCTGTGAAAGTGTTTACTCCCCTGCCCCTGGGAAACAGAGTTGCTCTAATGATTTTTAGGTAGTAGCAGTTCCTTGTCTGCATAAACAGCGAAGAGCAGTAATTACAGCTGCTTGTCTCTCCTCCTGCCCCTAGGAACTCAACTGCTGTTATTACTTTTTTGAGGAACAATGAGCAAGATGGCATTAGGATTAGTCATTCTGAACAATCTTCTGAAGTGTGTGAATGCAATTAAAATCACTAGTTTTAATCAAACAAACAGGGGCACAGATTTTAAAAACAACACATCTGTGCTTGTTTGTAGCTAGAAAAATCTCATCTGCAGACATATGTTACCTCTTTTGCCTTATTTAAAAAAACTGAGAAACATTACTCTGCCTAAATAAAAGAAACATTTTGATGAGCCTAAAGACTACAAACTAGAAATACACCTACTGCATAAATGCTCTAAAAAAGTTAACCTATTTGGAGGATGGGGGCAAGAGCAATGACAGCATCTGAATGAAGTGCCAAGGAACTTAAGCTTCCTGTATAGTATGGGACAAAAATAGGTTCTTCTAAAGCGTGACTCGGAGCAACTAATTTTAGGTCCCTAAAATAAGGCTGTCTGAATGCTCCATTATGTGTTTTAGGTTAGATGGGAGGCATGTTCAGTATGATCTAAAGCACACAGGCTGTATGCTGATACAGCTCTGTTTCCATAAGGCCTGTTTAGATGCACACATGGAACTTTTCTCAGGTCATCCTACATTGTTTGGGAAAGGGTTTGAACAGAAATAAAAGGCACTTGCGAAGGGATTGAAGTGTTAAAATATGGGCACCTGTATAACTTGTAAAGCTTTACTACATAGACAGGGCTGACAGGATACAGGCAACACGGCCATCCTTCACTTTCCATTCTTGGTGGTTCTGTTATGAGTTAGGGCAGTAAATTCATCCTCAACAATATCAATTCACAAGATATTGTTAGGCTTCCTCTCTTTCATAGCTAAAGTTATGGGTTACTGTTCTTTCAAGGAGTATAGTCACTGTCTGCGCAAAGACAGGACCAAAATTCTCTCTGGTAGAATAATTTATAGCAGAATTGTTTTTCCCCCTCCACCTCCTGTTCTCTTTAGGCATCTTATTGCCTAAGATTTGGAAAGCAAAATTGTCTCAAATCCTCACATGAGAATTTGGCTTTGACAGTCTATTCCCTCTACATATCTGAAGCTCCTGAAGATATCCCTGGAAACTGCTGTGCCTGCAGGGAGGAAAAATAATAGACTTGAACCTCATTATAAGGAGCTTACTGCTGATATTTTCCCAAATTACTCGTTGCAATTTGAAATGAATAATAATTCCTCTGATATGAAAAAAATGTAGGCAACTTTGGGGAAAGAGGCATTACTTTTTTTTTCCCCTCGGGACACTGAGACATGGATTTTTCTGTCCCAACATCCTGCCAAACAGAAATCAGCTGCTGAATATATGATGACATATGATCATATGATATCATATCATATGATGATATGAAGAATATATGATGACAGCCAACTTGCAAAGGTCTGTTCTACGTATTCTGCCGTTCTAGGAAATCAAGGAAATACTCCCTCAGCAGCCTGCAATCCCTTGCATAGACACTGCTCATTGTGTCTATGTGTCTGCTCATGTGCTCATACTTGCAGTTTCAAACAGAATTGCAGCAGTCCTTGCCCCAAGCGTTTGACTAACTCTGATGGTATTTTTTCAGTGGTGAAGGCATCTGTTTAATCTCCACCCACACTTTCCAATTCTTTGATTTGTCCATTCACTTCTCTCCTTCCAGTCTCCCTCCAATTCTTAGGTTATTAAAATGGTAACTAGATAGAACCTTTCTGGGAAGGTCTTATCATTCAAAATGTGAACAAATTGTGAAATTTTAACTTGCTGGATAGTATCCTACTTTAGGAACAGTCCCATTGACTTCAGCAGGGCTATCACATATGGCAGTGTGCTTCTTAACATTAGAAAACTAATGTTGTTAGAAAAGCTTTCAAAGCCACTTTGGATATCTCTGAGGGATCAAACCTGTGAACAGATACTTTTCATCCTAAGATATCTACAGTGTCTCCCTTTTTGAATTTTAGCATTAGCTGAAAACATGAGGTCTTAGATGTTGCTCTGGTTAAGGGAAGAAATTTGCCAGTGTCTATTAAAAAGAAAAAAAAAAAAAAGTAAGGTCTATTTTCCTGACCCAGGAAGAATCAAATAACAGCCAAAAATCTTTGTTCAGATTTTCAGCCTTCTTTCAAGCAGCACTGAGGAAAAACAATTGTTGTTTGTCATGACTGTAGCTCACACGATCAGGTTTAACTCTTTCACTGGATTGCTTGTTCACTGTTTTGAAGTGTGGACCAGAAATACTTAAATATTTATGAATTCTGGGAGAGAGGCAAGCTTACTTAAATATTCCCTTAAGCAACCAATGCTTTCTCTCCTTCTAAAGATCTATTTATAGTTTGCTTCTGGCTGCATGGTTTTATGCACTGAATCTGCATGGTAGACTTTGGCACACTTCTAAAGCAGCAGCTTCTTTCACATGGTATTGTGGAGACATCCAGCATATTAACAAACTGTAGAGGGGATCACGTGAAACAAGCGAGAGCTGTCTAGCATTCACTTGGCCTAACCTGGCAAGTTGTTTGTGCTTCTATCCTGGTAACATGGGGATAATAAGTATAATTGTGTCAAGGGCAGGACTACAGCAACGCAGGTCACCCTGACTACAGCTGGGATACACGAAACTATAAATTGGTGGGGGGGGTTATTGTGTCAGGTGTCCCACTGAGAAGAAATCAAGCTGAAACAATGTATGAGTTAACATTTCATAACAACCTTGGAAATTTAACTATCAAGAAAGGCTAGTTAGGATAGAAGGAATGTTCTAATTAAGGAACACAATAGGACTGTAAACTCAGAGAAGCTCCAGGGAGAAAGAAAAGTTGCTTTTGCCACATTTCTGTGTTGTAACTTAAAGGCTAAGCCTGGTAGAAAACTGAGCCATATTTAGCATAAAACCAGAAGCTGTCCTTCTGCTGGGCAAAGTACCAAGAACTGGGTGAAAGAACTAAGGCGGCTGAAAAACCAAAAGTGAGAAAAACGAGAATCTGTCTTGAACAAAAAGAGCAAAGATACCTTGTAATCTCAAAAGAGAGCTGGACAGGACAATGCAGTAGGCGTTAACTGTTATTTCCTCAGGCATATACTGATAACACTATCTGCAACACCCATGTGTTTTCCTTTTAACACTGCAGCAGATGAATGCAGAATCTGATTCATGCTTTCTTGGCTTTGCCAAATGCACGCTAAAATCCTATAACCATGCCATGAATTAATCTGCTGACCCAAAGGTCTGATGAGACATGATTGGAAAAATGGCTGTCCTTAGAGATTCCAGACCTCTTTGCATGGAGTAAGGGACTGGTCATCAGCAGCTGGCACAGTACCAGCAGGAGGCCTGACAGGCTCCAAAATTAAGAGAAATTGGCTCAGAGTCACTGTTTGTCGCCAGCAAGTGAACATCTCTGAAAAGGAGGCATTCTGAAACGGGAAGCTGGAAGGAAAGGGAATTTGGGGTGGTGTCAGGGGTGCCAGAGGTCTTACCAAGTCACGGTCACTTTCAGAGCTGACAACAGCTTGTGCTTTATGAGCCCAGAATAACACCTCTGCATCACATCAGCTGCAGCCCTTGAGCTGTAGGCTATGAGAAAGGCTATGCCAGCTGAAACTCATCCCTGGGTTTCTAATGCTATCATGCTGCTGCACAAACCACAGGGCAGCATCCTCAGGTCTCCAGGAGCAGGTGGCACTGTCAGGGTTGCTTTGTGCATTACCTCCTAGCTCCTTAATTTTATTTTGATTTTTTTAAACTTACATGCTCACCTCTTCTTTTTTCACTGGATTCCCAGGCTCCCTGACATTTTCTCTCTCCAGCCCACACAAACAACTCTTTTTCCAGGAAAGCTTTTAGTGTCTTTAAGACTGACCTCAGTCAGTCATTGCAGCGGCAATCCACATGAACAGCTTCCTGTGATGAGACCAAAAACTAAAGACTAAGAACTGGGCATGCATACAATTTTACTTCCCCTCTGTATGTTCTCTATTTTCTTCAGCTTGCAGAAGACAGACATCCTGAGTCACAGGCTGTGTCATTGTGTTTAATAGCGCTAAATAGGTTTTTCATCCCGTTATTCATCTGCTTTTTAAGGCTCATTATGCTTCGGCATCATAATGCTCTGCAGACAGTTTCCAATATATGAACTGTATGGAACGTTTCCTTTTGTTTGGCATAAACTTGTCACCCAGTAGTTTTCTAATGCCCATGAGTTCTCACAGATGAGAAATTACACCAATTCACCATTTATGATTATATAGACCTGTGTGACATCCCCTGCTGGACAGACAAATGCTCTTCTGTCTCAGGATGACCCAGGAGAATACTAGTTTTAGTCCCTCTTCATATGATACCATTCCAGGCTTTGGATCATCCTAACTGATTTTGTCTGTTGCCTTTCCTGTTGTTTCTTTGAGGTGAGGAATGGCTAGAACAGGATATTTGGTACAGCCAGGGTTTGCACAGCAGCATACGGCTCTTTTTTGTTATGCTCTGTTAACGCTTTTTTTTTTTTAAACGTTCTTCCCATAAGGGGCTTTCTTGCCAGCCCCTGAGCATTACACTGATCTGCTCATAAAACTGCTTGCAGTAACTCCAGAAGCCACCACTATTTGCATTGGTTCATGTACTTCCACTCTGCACAATACTTCATTTAATAACACAATTTAATGACTTCTTACTGCCCACTCATTTAACATAAAGAGATACTTCTGTAATTCTTTGCAGCGGCACATTTACTACCCAAAGTAATCTAATACCATTAGCCAGCTATCCAGTCACTATTCCTTGCTGAATTTCCTTGGTAACTTTTCCAGTAACAGTTTCTCTATGGTGAATGTTTTCCACTTATTCCTTCCTCTTGTGACTGCTCCTTCAGTTATTAGTCCACCAAAATACTTTAATCTTATAAAAGCTTAATTAACCAGAGAATTTTGTCAGAAGCTTCTTGAAAATCTAGCAACACTGTATCAAGCTGATCCATCCTTTTCCACATAACCACTGACTTCTCAAAAGGATTCAAGTAGATTTCAAGCATCAATTCTTGCTACAAAAATCATGATAATTCCTCCCATTTTATCAAAACTACAAATACGTCTACTAGGTTGGATGGGGAAGACGCCATCAGGACAGTATGAGAATCGATGGAAAACTGGGCCCCACAACAGTGACCTTTCTAGCTATGCATAAAAACTGTTTAACTCAGAGAAAAGAGTTCAAACGAACCCAATTTAGGGTTCCTGTTTTGTTACCTTTGGCAAACGCCAGGTCCCACCTGCACCATCTATACTATGAGATGTTTGTAGAGCTTCAGCCCACCTTTCAGAAGCATTTTCCTTCAACCAGATGCTGATCTTCACCAAATCTGTTACAAGTTCATGTCTTCAAAACACAGTCCCTTCACATGATTGGAACTGGCAAGCAGATTCTGAAATAACACAATTACCCATATCCAAGTTATAATCAATCCAGCAAGACTTGACTGAAATATCTGATGACACTGGCTGCGCCAATACTTTTCAAGATTCTGAAATACTAATTAGGCCTTCTCTTTGTTGCTTTTGAGAACAAATAGTGGGCTAATGCAGTTAATGAGAATGAATCAAATAGTTTCACAGTACTGCAAAATGTAATAGCTGTCAACCCACCTCCATTATACACCGTTTCTTTACCAACCCACACTTTTTCGTGCCTTCTTAGATCTTTTATAGAGCCCTAAATCCTCCACAAAAATCTGACATCATTGTTCTAATGGCTGTGGGAAGGGTGATGTTTAAACTTCGCTTTATTCAACAGGAATAAAGAACTGCTTTAAATGACCACATCTCTTCCTCCTCACTGTGTTGCATAAGAAGAGAAAATATAACCACTGGCAGCATCTCAAGTCACTTTTCTTTAAATTTTAATGTGCTTCTTGTGCATGGATATTTCATTAATGAAACGTCAGACAAACCTCCTTCTGCTCTGCTACCAAACCACGAGACTAAGACTCCTAACGTGACTCTTCCAAATATAAGAGGACAGCCTGGGCTCACCATCTACTACTAGTCCCTGTCCCTTCCCACTTCCTTTTTCGATCCCACTGACGTTCAGTAAAACCTCGGGAAGCATGATATTTTAAGTTAAGTACTAATCCAGGTAGAACAGAGGTCCCAAAGACAATACCAAAAGAGGGGCTTGCCAGGTTGTTATATATTAATGTTTTGTTTGCACACAGAATAAAATTTTCCAGAATAATGTTGCTTTTGTATGTTTGTTAGTTTACAATCTAACCTAATTTGCATAAAGCTCCTAATCTTTGATTCACAAAATTAAAATATTATAGTTACATTACTCCTTGGTTCATACGCTGCTTCTAAATTCAAGTTATAATTACCTTCTGAAATTATACCCAATGAATTTAAATGCTTGTAGGCATTACAGTAGGTTAGTTTGTTTTCAGTCTTGACCACCAAGTTGAGACTTCTTTGATCTATTACTGCAGCAAAAGACTAACAGACCTAACCCCAAATATCACTCTCTGATTTTTATGCTTTAGAGTTCAATAGTATAGCTTCAGTCACACCTGTCAGAAAGATTTTTTGCTACAGGAAATACCAGTTCATGTTCTCATGTTTTATTTACTAACACTTTGTGATTTAAAAAGTCTTGACAGCTGATAACCTCCTACTAAGCATTTAAGTTCCCTACTAGGTTTTCAGATCAGGATTTTTATTACTATTAACTTGAACTGACTTACCTGAGGATTCTTTCATTTCCTATAGCAGCAAAAATACTTTTCAAAGCTTAATTGAAACTGAGAAATCTGAACTTTCTGCCTGTGATTTTGTTGGTGGAGGTTTAGTAGTTTATTGCCTTAGATCTTTACGTAAAGGAATGTTAAACTAAGGACATCGTGACATAACAATGAAAAAATATTGAAAACTGAACATAAGTTTAGTTTTATTAAATATTTACATCTGTATACAATGTCAACAAGTTAACAAGCTGTGAGTTGAATCACAAACTATTACTTTGGGAACTATTGTTATAATTAAAAAAAAAAGTTTAAAAGAAAACTGCTGCTAAGTCTTCATGCCCTAGATAGAATCAGGATGTAGTGAATAATAGGGTACTAGTAGTAGGATGTAGTGAATAAAAGGAAACTAACAAAGCAAAAAACCTTCCATACAACTTGTCGTGTGATACTGCACTATACATAGGATCTCACAGTAACTGGAACAAGCACACTAACAAAAAAATTGCTCTAAGTAGTCTAGCCACACTAAAATAACGGGTGCACCGTTCTGTATCTATCATCCTATAGCTTATGTAAGTAGTCCATGATTTTAGAGCACAAGGGGGACAAATTTATGTTCCATTAGGTCCCAAATTTAGGACAAAGTTTGGCTGCAGTCCTGTAACTTGATCTGCGCAGGCATGACCCTTCCTCTGCACAGCACTCTGCTCGCCTAAGTGGGCCTCTGCACAGGTGTGGGGTACCCCCACCCAGATCTGATTGCTGCTTTGGGTCTTTGCATTTCCAGTAGACCAGGAGACAAGTGCTGTAACCAGGGCACCTGACTGTGCTAGGGGTATTCTGCAGTCAGCCTCAAAAATTTTCTAAGATTTATACACCCAAATTTTGAGTTTTACAATTTAAAAGCACAAGGTACCTTTTGTTTGCTTATGGTAAGCTGTTTTCTATTATATGGTTTTATTTCAAAATTAAGAGTGCTACACATTTTTGCCTAGCACTCCTTTGTTCTTTAGGCATGTTAATTTTCCATCTGGATGCTTTCTCTTGACAAAAGTCCTTCTTCTATGCTTTTCCTACTTTTCCACTCTCCATGGAGAAAGGAAGACAGCATACAGAAGAAGTTATAGTTGAGAATATTTATTTGAATGCAGAAATACTTCAGGAAATGTCATCAGCTCGTGCTGAGAGCTTAAGCCTTGCACAAGTGTAGTTTTTCTTCTCAGTGAAAATGCTACCATACTGGGAACTGCGTCGCTGAAGATGACAACAAGAACAGGTACACAAAGCCTAAGCCACTTCATATTTTTACATGCATTATACTTCATTTTTAGTTTCCTCTAAAAAAGCTGACTAGAAACTAGTAGTAACGGTATTACCAAAACCTTTATGAGCTAGGAACACTTCCCTGTCTTGAGCTACTGCTTAGAAAATAAAAGATATTATTAGTTTTTATATATTTTTTTAAATTTTTCTGTAGTAGCCCAGCATAGTGTTATTTATACATCCTACACAGTACAGACAAAAGCTCTTTAAGAACTCCCAGAGGCCTATCTTGTCCTTCAGACTTTGAAATCTAATCCTAGTGTTTAAGAGACTATCTTTTCCCCTAGAAGACAACAGCTGACAGTCAGCGATCCACAGAAAAAGAAAAGTAGAAGTAAGACTCTCTCTTACTTCCTAAATATCCTATATTACACCTTGGGAGACTTTAATACATCTATCTAAAACATAAATAGAGACCCTAAAGAGTTTTGTACAACTTGAAACAGAGTCTGCAAAATCAGAAGTCTTATTAGTTTTATTTTAAATTAAATTGCAATTTTAATAAATTTAAAGTTTATTTTAAAGTAAATTGTAAGAGTGAATATAGTTTTGGAGAAAACATGATAAAAGAATAACTGAAAAAAAAAGAGAAAACTACTGAAGAAAAAATTAGCCTTTACTTGAAAAAATAAATACAAATAATAGTGTTTTAAAATAGGAGTTGTATATACTATGCTTAACAGAGAACAAGCAAAAATTATAAAAGATAAATAATTGAACTTATATGGTTTCTACTTTTTCTCTCTGAGTACTCACTACTCTCTAAGCCACAAGAGGAAATAGACGCAGCAGCTTCTTTTATACAGACCCTTTGCTATCCTTTGGGAAACCACTCATCGGAATCTGCTGGGGACCATTTGTAAGTGAGTCAGGTTTGGACTTTAGATAAACACTGATGAAAAAGGGTAGCATAAATGCTAAAATAAAACAAAAAAAAAACAAAACACACAAAGAGAAAACAATAGATAAATACTTCAGCAAATAAGTGGGTGGCAGAGAGAGGGAAGAACTCTGAAGTGAGGAATGTTAATTGTTTGTAGATTGTGAAGATGTTCTGAGAAAGCTGAGAGCAGAAATTCAATCATGAACTGACAGGTCTGAGAAGGAACCATAATAAATAAAAAATGCATAGGTAGAGCATAGCTAGAGGTTAAGGAATAAATTAAGACAGCAACATTGGAGGTCATGTACCTGATAGAATATCTGCATAAACACGAACGACAGTAATTTTGGGAGTGGAAAACATCGAATGTATATGGTGGAGTGAAGTGACAGCCACACAGAGAGAAAGCAGAAGAAATGGGTACTCAAAGAAAAATAAGTTTGTAATGGTTTTCTACTCAGTATAAGCATAAATAACAAAGCTACAACTACCGAAATGTCTTTATCAACTAAAATTAAACTTATTTAAGTAAAAGATCCTTTTATTGTAAGCATTGCAATTGATGGTGCTCAGTATCAGGGCCCAGAGGGCCCATAGCTCTGATTGTCCTGACCAGGCTCACCTGAGCCAACCATATCCCCTCTGCCCCTTGGTCCTGAAGCCCTATTTAAGCTCAGGGCTGAACCCTTCCTACCTCATGGGCATGTGAGTCTCTAGTTCTAGCTTTAGGGCTCTTTGTTGTATCCTTCCAGTACTTTCTGGAACAATTCCTCATCCTTTCCTGTACCCTATGGCCAAAAACAGGATAGTGGGAAATCTATACTGCGTTTAGAGCTAGTATTTAGAGGTGTTCTTCAAACTCTTGTTCAGAGTACAGATACGTGACTGAATGATGAAATTAGTCTTCCCTACAACAGCGTTTTAGCTAATGCAAAACTTCTGCCAAGTAAAGCAACTTCCTAGGTGGCTTTCACGAAAAATCCCTTCTATAAAAGCCTAAGGTCCATGAATAATTGTTCCTAGAGAACACTATGCTGTAAGTGAAATTCAATCTATATACATGAAGCAAAAAGACCGATGAATATAAAACAATGTCTTCTGAAAGAGATAAAAGCTGGCTGACGTGCATTTAAATGAACAAGAACGTGTAATGGTCAGAAAAGAAAGCTTACTGTGAAATTAGTAGGGAGAAATAAAAGACAAACTGTATAATAGCAGCTGCTGTGAGCAAACAAAAGGCCTGGGTAAACTGGCAGCATAATGGTCATCCATGGAATTCACTGCAGCCTGGAATTTCTCTTTCATGTATTAATTGTGATTGTTACAGCTTTGTTTTAGTAATAAAAAGGTCACCTTTATTTACTGAGTAGCAAGCCAAATACAACACATGGTAATAGCTAAGCTGGCAGAAGTTTAGAAGAGTCTATTTCATTGCTGGAGTGATCTACAGATGTTATGGCACTGTATTTTCTGTTCATCCTAGCAGTACAAAAGTTCGTTCGTTGGAAGAAGTGTTCATAATCATTTGCATTTCTCTGCAGTGTAACTAAGGAACGTATCTTGTGCTATAACATATGTAAATATTTAGCATTTCTTGCAAGTAGCTGTAGGAAGTGCAATCAGCTGATTTTTAAGCCAACATCACTACAGCTGGCAGAGGGATGGCGAAAATACAAAACTTCATTGACTTCATACAGACTGTCTATACTTTAAGATAGTGCATGCTAAAGTTCTCTTACTAATTAGTGTACTTGAATACTGTTTGATTACTGATACTGACTTTTTGGACTGTAAAAACATAAAGGGTTTCATGGTATCTCTGGAGTTTTTCAGGTGTCTGTTACGAAATAATGAGAAGGTTGGTGTCATTTATTGAAAGAATGGCAAGATATTCTTATGGCAAATCAGAAAAATCCTAAACTGGCTTTAACTGATGAAAAAAATCAACTGACAAAGAAAATTAGAGGGCAGCAGATATACCTCTGGGCCAGAAGTTCTCAAGGACTGTGACGGGAATGGATTTCCATATTGAGGATGACCCAGCGCTGATGAGAGGAACCCTACCTGAGTCACATCAAGAAAACCTACTTGAAAGGTAAGAGTCATTCCTTTGATTAAAAACCAAAGTTGCCATTACAGTTTGCTCTCTGCAGATTCCAGTAATCAGTACCTGAACAAACTCTAGTTTCAAGGCTTAAGTTGCAATGTTTTATATTGTAAACAGGTTAATATTTTATTTTTGACCTGTCTTGCTCTTCAGTGTTGATAGATGGCAGCAGATGACTAAAGATTCTAGACTGAGTTCATCTTCTAACCAAGGATAATTAAATGTTGTTTCTAATGCAATATTTAGCCTGAAGATACTTTTTCTTTTAAGAAAAAGCAAACACAGAGTAGAAAACTATGTGACATGCCAGAAAAATCCATGGCGTCTGATTGGAGACTGTACCTACTAAACGATCAGTTCCTGGTTTATATCTTTGCATGTTACATCTACATTAAAAATGTTTTGGAAAGGTTTGTAAAGGAAAATGTGAGCACTAATATACATCATTGTGTAGGTTTGAGCATATTACCTGAGGTAAATTTTCTGTCTCCAAGCCCTGGTGCTCCAGCTGGAGTCCAGTCTCTCCCTGGCCTTGGTGTTTGCCACATGTGGGGTAAAATTGGGAAGGAAAAACTTTTAATGTTTTGTCTGAAAGCTTTAAGAGCTGGGAAACAGGTCAGTCCCACAGGCCCACTAGGGAGGGACAACACCCAAGACAAAGTTTCTATTTTGGTGGTATTTCGCTCTATTTGGTGGCTTTTAGCTCTCAACTACTTGACTTACCATCTTGGTCAAAATTACCTCAGTTCACCTGTGACAAATTGTGTTGTTTGAACGATTTACGTAAACCCCTGAAAAAGGCAAAGGCGGGTTACCTGTGTGCGGGGTGCTCGAACTGGGAGGCTTAGCTGTGTGGAAACGCCAACTGCGCCGGCCCTGCACAGGGAGAGGGAGCCTCGCTGGTTCCCGCAAGGCGTTCCTGACCCATCTCGGGTGTAGCGGTGACCCCCGGCGGTGACGGGGTCGCACCTCCCCTCAGGCGCCCGTGGGTCCTTCCCGCCCGGCGCGGGGCGGGCGCTTTCCGGGGCAGCTTGAGCCTCGCGCGCTGCCGTCCGGGCGGCCCGCACTGCTCGCCGGCCGCCATGTCTACCCTGGGAAAGGCCTCGGGCGCGCTCAAGTCGGTGGATTACGAAGTGTTCGGGCGGGTGCAAGGTGAGGGGCGCGGGGCCGCGGCGCTTTGCGCATGCGCGGGGCCGGGCGGGGCTGAGGCGATGGCATCGTGTGGGGGATCGCGGCGCCGTGGGGGGAGGCGGTTGTCAGCGCCCGGGGGCGACGGCTGTGCAGTCAAACTCCTGTCAGCGCGGCTCCGTGCTCGCAGAGGGACGGGGGTGGCTCCCCCCTCGGGTTGGCAGCGAAACTGAAGTGAATATTAAAGGGTCAAAGGCTATTCCCGTCTTCGTTAGGGAGTTCCTCTAGCCGCTTTAATGGAAATAGCCGCTTGGTCGAGGTCATCCCCTAGCCGTCTTCTGCAGTTGGCCCAGAGTTACAATGTCACAGAGCTCTGCAGTTTCCCTGCGGATAGACCACAGATGACATGTATACAGTTTACAATAAATTTGTGAAGTGAATTTTTTTTTGGAATAGTCTTTTATAAGATAACCTTACTCTTTTTTGACCTTACTATTTTTCTTTCTTCTCTAGGTGTTTGTTTCAGGATGGTAAGGCAACATCTGATTTACCAGTTCTACTTCAAAGCCTACTTCAAAGTATAGTATTTCCAGGGCTAAAAATACAGCAGCAGCAGATTTGTAGACTATAAACATAATCAACCGATGGATGGAGTTCTAGGTTAGACTGTTTAGTATTGCAAGCAGATTTAAGGGGAAAAATTTTTTGTTCATCTCTTATAGTAAAATATTTTTAAAAGCTTATTAATGTGTTGTTTATATTAGTGTAATTTCTAAAGATTGTGTTTGGATTGTGATACAAAGGTGAGCATTAGAACATACTAATGTTTAGAGAGGTAAATTCTGGATGTTAGTTTCTGAAGCCAATGCATTCCAGTTTACATTTCTACTGGTAATTACAGTACCAGTGCTTAAGGGAGCTTATGTTTCCTGTGATACAGTTGCTGGGGCTCGTGACCCAGCCAGAGTTCTCCACCAACTCTGAATTTGTAGCAGGTAATTCTTCTGCTTGACAGAAATCAAGAAACATGTTTCAAAAGTGTTGTGTGAACCTAGTGAGCTGTGTTTTAGACCTAAAGGTTTTATGCATAATTTATGTATTGTGAAATAGCTCAAAATAGAGAAGGATGGAGGTTTACAGTATAGTATGTCTTTAATGTTCCTTTATCAAGTGGAAAGTGTGTGTTTGCAGATCATATGATAGGCTGCATTCTGATGCTTTTGGGTAACTGCTTAGGGAAAAAGTGCTCATAATCAACTTGAAAAGTACTCTTCATAGGTAGCAACACCTTTTCATTGCCTAGATTACCCCCAGATCTGTTTTCTCTTTTGAAGTGTAATTATTATTGAGCTGAAGTTTGGCTGTTGGTATTTAGAACAAATGTCTAAAGAGAACATGGGCTACATCTCATCACTGAACACACATGAAGGAAAATGGAGGAAGCACCTTTTAATCTCAATAAATTTGAGGTGAATTAAAATATTAGCTTATTAGTATTAGTATTAGCTATTTTTATTCCCTGCAGAGAATAAAACTTCAATGGTTTCCTGTAAAATACTTTCTGTTCCATGCCATTTCAGGGTTCAGGCACAAATGAAAACTATGCAGATACATATTGTGTGTACATAAAAAATAAGAAGGTTCAGAAAACAGGACTTGTAAGTTCCTTACATTTGCTGCTATAATTTGCTTTGCTAGTAATGCAGCAGAAGATCCTTAGAATTTAAGGGGTAAAAGTCAGGTGGAAAGGTTTTAGAATGAAACATGGGGAAACACTTCTGTTTGTGCATGCAACAAGCTTAAAGAGCTTAGACACCAACTGTTTAAGAGGCAAACGCACAGTGACAGAAGCTAGAGAAAACTGAGTAAAAGGTGGTGGTGATGGATTAGTAGAGTTCTTTGATTAAAAGTGTTTAAAAATTCCTTAAACAAGGAGAGCAAGTTTTTGGCTGATCTCTGAATGAAAAAACTCACAGTATCGGAAGATTTCTGTGCATATTCAACTGATACAGCAAGCAGCAGGATGGCTTTATTATGAGCAGGGTAAGAAGCCATCATATATATACTTTGTGGTGTTTTGTGTTTTTTTTTATTATTATTATTTTTGAAGAAAAGTGTTAATGTAAACCAACATGGGAATTAACTCATGTATTTTTGTATATGTGAAATCTAATTCTTGATCAAAAGCTGGTTGCTTCTGCTGCAACTGCAGACCTGACAGGAATGTTTTAATGTCTGAGTGTGAGCATAATCTATGGATTCTTGTTTCTCTTAAGTCTCAGTCTTAAGGCTATGAGAATGGAAGTGGGGTTTAACATGGTTTACATAGTATGCATGTAGTGTATGTGCTGGCACTGATTATTGTCTCATTATTTTTCAAATCAGTACACAGAAGAGGAAGCTAGGAAGCTAGGAGTGGTTGGCTGGGTTAAAAATACCAGTCAAGGAACAGTAACAGGCCAAGTTCAAGGCCCAGAAGATAAAGTAAATGCAATGTAAGTATCTTTGTTTCTCTTAGTCTTACTACTGTCACTTACAGAAGCATCTGAAATCCCAAATGACAGGTAGGTTCTTATATCGATAACTTCAGTGCTTTCAATAACTTTGGTTTTATTTGAGGGTTTTTGTTTGTGAAATTGACGAGACGCATCCTTTAAGCTGTAAGTCTTCAAGTTTAAAAATAGTGTGAGGCTTCTGTCAGTTTTAATTTCTAGTGTCACACAGCGCATAAGTGTATTTTCCCAAAAATACTTTTAAAACAAAGAAAAAGCCTTTATTCCTATATGAGCACAGATCTGCTATTTAACTTTGAATCATCTCTGCAAAGAAACTCTGTAGAATGTCTTGAAATGTTTACTTAGCTTTTACTTAAATCAGTTTAAGAAAACAGTTTTGATTTTTTTTTTCCCAATTTTGAAAAATAATACATAAATACACATTGTAGCAAGGGCTTGCAATCTCTATTACCTGGAAATAAATTTTGAAATATTTTGGTGCCTTTAAAATGTATATGGTTTTCTTTATTAATTAATTTCCAAGAGCTTAAAGCTGTTACTATGGAGAAGTGCTGCCTGTAAAAACAAAGACCAATCCAAATATCTCCTTTTGCAAGTGTGTGTAGGGAGATTGTTTGGAGTTTTTAAAAATCTCAGTGATTTGTTGTATTGAGAAAGGGATGAGTGATCGTAAAGCCTTCCTTTGCAAGCTTCATTATGGATGGCCAATTGTTAGTGCATATTTCACAGTACAGGAATTGTTTCAAAACTCAAATAAAATGAAGCTGGCTTTTTTTGCAGGGAAAAGTGTTAGACCTTCTTGTAAAGAAACATATTGCATGTGACAGAAGTATTTGTAGTCATTTTCTTTGGTTTTGAGCTTAACATCAGATTGGTTATCTTGGGCTGCAAAACACTTAAAGCCAGGGAAGCAACAGTTGTTTCTGAAGTCAATGCTTATTATCTGGAATACTACTGTTAACTTCATATATAGTATTTAATATCTTTGTATTTGTAAACTTAGTATCTCAGTGCAATCTGTAGTAAACACTGAAGATGGACATGTGTTGGAGTATTGTTTTCTTTAAAAATTTCTCGAGTCAGTTGATTTACTCTGAGCAGCTTTAAGTGAGAGCACAGTTTAACCCCCCCAATATGTGTTCATTTGCATGAAACTAGGATTGCTGCAACATGCTGTGTTCTTCCCTTACTGTTATTTGTGTTGACGGCATTAAAGGAAACCTTACTTCCCACTAAACCAGGAAATTGCTATCTGTAATATGATATCTTGTAGCAGAGCTGCAAAATTAGACTAATGAGACTAGGCTTGTTCTCAAGGAAGAGATGGCAAAAGAGCTATTACAAAGGGAGATGAAAGCTTCCATTTTCTTGTTAAACAATTTCAAGTAGGGTCAGCAAGATGGATTGTGACAGTAAATTGACAGTGATGTTGAAGCTTTTGATGTACGTTGTTTGTGATATCCAGAGCAAATAAAAAGTTGTTTTGAATTGTTGTTTCTTCATTTTAAGCTGGAAATGAGGAAGATACCTCTGACATGGGAATAAATGTTGCAATGCTGAATTGAAATTGAAGTACAATTAAGTTACACATTGAGATATGGACTACTGAATTTCCTAGAGTAAAATGCTTGGGAGAAACGAGTTAATTTCACTTGTTACCTGTGTGGGCTTGGATACATGGAAGATAAAATGTAATGAACGTATTTTTGGTGATAAATTGCTGGACTTCCACGTGTAAAGGGAGGAATTGTATATGAACAGACACTTGGAAAGGCTCTTATTTCTCTTAGTACATGCAATAGAAAATCAAGTGATCAGAACCAGTATAGAGTTGAGAGGGAAAAAGATCTAAAGCAGGTAAGTTGGAGGCATGACTGTGTGGAGGTATGACTCTCTCTGTACTTTGAGCTCTCTAGTGAAGTGAGGATGTGTCAGGAATGTGTTTTGAAAATCAGTTGGCTAGGTAACTGATGGGGAGCGCATGACACTTGCGGATACTGGGAACCTTGTGCTGAATATTCCAAGTTCAACTTTGCTATTTTGATACTGCTTTATATGTGGTCAAGTTTCTTGGTAAAAATGTGTGCAATTTTCTATAAAACGTGTTCTTTAAAAGAGGTTGCACGGGTGGTTTTATAGATTACATTAATTTTAAGTTACTGTGTTAAAGTAAAAGGCTTACAGAGAGCACAAGGAAGGCAAGGATCTCCCGGAAGCAGTGACACTATGTTGTTTCTCTGCTGGGAAAACCTACTGAAAGCTCTGTGTTTAAACATTTGCCTTGCATTTAGCAGTAAAGTTCCTGTCTTGTCCTCTGGTTAAGTAGGAAAGGTAGGGTTCTCACCTTCTTGCCAGATGAAGAGAAAAATGGCAGCTGGGCCATGTTTCCAAAAGTTTTTCTATTAAACAGAAGAAACAGATCCTCTTCACCTTATTTTTATGGATTTGTGTATAGCCCAATACAACTTCACAGCACTGGAGCTGGGGAATTAGGCATGGGAAGGCAGCCAGAGGCCGTGCTGCTGCGCGTGCGTGGTCATGTCGGTGTTCCCTCTGCATGTGGAAGAGTGTTAATATGGGTGGTGTGCTGAGGGCTTGGTCCCTTCCCATCCTGCAGGGAAGAGGACTGACCTTGGCACCTCAGACTGATACAATTTCTCAGGCAGTGTGCTGAAGCCTGGGTTTTGTCCTAAAAGATGGAAGTAATTGGTTCCTGGCAGACAAAAAATGTGGTGGAAATACTTGTAAATGTGCCATGCAAATTGGGGTTTGCTCTGGAACACGTAACAGCTTAGCAGGGGCATTTTGACTTCTGCAAGAAGTGGCAAAAGGTAGATAAATCTGAAGGGTCAGGGCATGAAGTGTTATATGGGCAATGGGCTTCATTCCTTAGTGGATTGTCCACTTAAGGTTGAATGTCAGCTTTTTTTTTTCTTTTTTTCTGAATTAATGGAGGAAGGCTGACTTTGGTATGTTTTGTATTGAAATGGTGATGGTGCTGAAAAGTGGTTATATTCACTCAGAGTTCCCTGAGGCTAGGGTTTCACACGGTGAATTTGATGGTAATTCAGGAAGTCTCAGGTAAGAATATTTTTTTGATTTTTAGATGTTTTCAATTTGTTTTTAAAGAAGACTTCATGTTGTCAAAGATTGGTGGCTACTAGAAAGTATTTGGTCTTGAACTTCCTACATATAAAACTTAATTTCCCTTGCTTTTTCGGCTCTAGGTGTCGCTGTTCGTGTTCTGTAGATGCTGCCAGCTGTGTGCTTCAGTTGAAACCCCTCTAATTTCAGTTGTAATTGACTCTAATGCTAGAATCCACCTCTTCTTCAAGGCGAGTTTTTTTTTTTATTATTATTATTTTTTTCCACGCGGGTTCCGCCCCCCATTGCCGGCACGGTCTCGCGTCGCCCCGCTCCCCGCCGCCCCCCACCCGGGCGGTGGTCCCTGCCGGCAGTACTGCTGACCGACTCCAGAGCTCTGCCCCGTAAGCTGTTGCAGTATTACTACCTGAGGTTTTTTGCTACGATTTTCCAGACTTCCTTTCCTTAGGTGGTGACTGTCAGTGATAACTGAAACTTAAATCTGTTGCTTAGGTGAAAGCAACATAGGATTGCAAGGTTGTATTGGATCGTTGTACAAGCACAGGCAAATGGAGTTATCTGAATAATAAATGTAGGTATTTTCTTACTTAATTAGAAGCAATATGCCTTTGATATGCCTGAAAAAAGACTTACTTTGACTTTAATCCTAACTAAATCTCAATAACTATTTTAGAATAATTCTGTAGGCAGGATTGGCTGAGCTTTCTAGGAGACTTCTCAAAACAACTGCCAGTTAGATGTGCTGCTGCTGCTGGAAGCTTTTTAGTGCATTTGAGGGCTTTATGCAGACACATATTCTGCATAGTGGAAATCATTGGAACCATGTGTAACACTGATTTTCAGAGTGGAGATATTCTCTTGTAGTCTACATCCCCTTTTACAAGAGGATGTAGAATAGTTCAAGGCCCTTAATCTGGCTTTTTATGCCAAAGAAAGACTGTTCCAGATGTCTTCGTTGTTCCAATGCAATGTTTATAGAAATACTAATGAGTAGAAGTTCAGTTTAAACTAATATTTGTGAAGAGTTTTTTTTTTTTTACTCCAGGTTATTAAGGGGAATAACTTTGTGCACACAATTAAAAATAGACTTCTGGCAACAATTTGGTAATTATAAATAGAAGTATATACTTGAGAAGTATAGGTTTCTTTGAAAATAATTATTATGGGTGATGTATTTGAGAAAGATACCTGGTTTTGTTTTTTTAAGTATAAATTTAGTACTTGAGTGATGCAACATTCTAACTGTTTGTCTTCTTGAGCAGGGTCTTCCTCTGCTCCTTTTCAAACAGCCAAAAACTGTGGGATGGTTGACATAGCATGGAGCCGAAGCTGCTGCACTGCGCATTTCAGAGGGGTTTTCTAGCTTGAGTCTGGTGCTTTACTAATGGTACCCTGTAGCTTCTAGTCATTTTAGCACATGGCAGAGCTTGCTCATGTTGCCTACAGAGAAACACGGGCATAATAGGAAGAAAAATGAGGAACTTGTTCTGCTTTCCTATAGAAGAAACTAGGACATTGAGGCTGAACTGATGTGCATAAATGTACAGACACATACAGATGTGCATGAACTCTAATGATTTAAGTTATCTTGGCCAAAGTCTTCTTGTGACCTTTCAAACAAGTTATAAAAGGAATAACAGCTGACAAGATCTCTGGTTCTTAAAGCATGTCAGAACGGCAACTTTCATTTTGCTGTTTTTGGTAGAAGTATATTTTATTTGGTCTCAAAATTCTGAAGTGGTTTTGGTTTCTCTCAAAATAGATTGGGGCACTTTAAAGTTTTTGAAACTGCTGTGTTACTTAAGGCTATTGCGTCTCAACAGATTGGCACAAAGGTTGTGTAGGATGGTTCTGACTCTTTCGATGTTGTCCAGGAAGCCATGCAAAAAATGATGTAAATCATAGTATAAAATTATTGGATCTGGTTTTATCTGAATTGTGAAGTTTTCTCTAGCTAGGTACTAATTGATATTAGCATGAACCAAGAAGTAGCCAACGATACCTGCAGCTAAACATCACAGGGCATCTTTGTCTTTTTGCCCTTTGACTTTATCTGATGTCCTTTCATCCTTCTGCTCTTGAGTTAACTTATTATATTCACTCTGTTACTGGATTAGAAGCTTTCTTTTCAAAGCCGGTATTGTGGTTTTTTTTTTGTTTTTTTTTTTGTGGCTGGGGTGAAACAGTTGTTTTAATCTATAATGAATAATCTGTAATGAATATTCTGTTCATGCATCGTAAGCTCTTTCTGTGGATATTCTGACTTGCACTCCTATGTTGTGATGCTGTAGGCTCTTCCTGCTTGTTTCCTTTTTGCTAAAGGAACAAAGAAAGTAAGTCTGGAAAAAAAGTCGGGCAAATATTCAGAACTTTATGAAAGAAAAGCAGGCTTTAAAACAAGCAGCTGATGTTCCATGTTTGCAAGCAATGACCATTCTGATGGGAGAGTGTCCTGGACAAATAGTTCTCCTTCCCTGTTTTCAGTCTATAGCATTTTAGCAGTGACTAGAAAACAAACCATCTAGGGCACCAAAAACAATCTATTCCAGCTCCCAAGTCTCCCAGCAATCATTTAATGAGATTTCAATAACAATATTTTTGCAGCAGGTTTGGTCTGCTACGTAGGGACTCCTGTGAAATCCTATTATGCTGTACAAATGCTGATCCTATGCCTCTGGTTTTGCTTGTCATATGTAGTATGCACTTCTTTGAAATTTGATGTTAAGGCCACTACTAGAAGCTACTATGGACTGCACAAGTATATACTCCAACTTCAGACCATGTAGGCAAACTTACATGGTTACAGAGTTGCTAGGGTTTTAGGATAATGAGATGGCTTCTGTCTGCTAGTCTGAGATCTCCCTGACCTGTTCTGCTTTTGCAGACTGTGGAGCTGGAGCCTGAAAACATGTGTTTTCCTCAAGGGACTGAAAGGACTCTGGTCCTGAGTGAGCTCTCTGGAGGCTTTGTGGAGCCAGGAATGTTGGAAGCACTGGTGTTTAGCAAGCCTGCGTACTGCAGCTGTCCTGGGACCAAACTTTGAAAGCTCAGGCTCCCCAGCAGCCTCACAGACGACCTGCCAGCACATTCTGATGTAAATTTCTTTGGAAAGCAAATCCTGCTAGTTCCTGTTTGAGAGAAAATTGAGGTTTTTTTGCTCAAAAATTCACTTTGAAGATGAACATGTTCACTCTTAGATTAGCTACACGTCTTCCGTTTGATCACACTTGCACTCTATCCTTGGCTGGAATTGTGTACACAAATTTGTATTTGTGCTTTTGCAACTGGCTATTGCCCATGCTACACTTTGTTTGGCTAGGAAGCTGCTTGAGCTGTATTGCTCAGCTTTGGAGATAAAAAGTTGATCCCTGTTGCTTGTCGCAAACATCACTTGATGTCTACTTATGCTTAAAAAAATTAAACAAATAAAAACAACAAGCACAAATACCACCACCAACCAAACAAAACACATAGCTAGACTGTGCTTAGCTTCATGAAAGTTCAGGCAGACAGGGTTCCCATGGTACATTGGAAAATGACTGCTGTGCCCTCAAAATCCCACTGACGTTAAATGGTACAAAGTGAAAAACCCTATAGGCTGTAGTCAGTCAGGGCCCCATTCTGCCTCATTAACAGGTAAGAGATGGCTACTGCTCAGGAGTAGGCAGTAAAATTAAGCAATAAACCCAGGGAGTGTATTAATGTACAAATAGAACACCATAGCAGTGAGGGGAACTGACTGGCACAGTCTCACAGGAAGCATCTTGCAAACCATTCAAGTTGTTTCCCGATTCCTGGTCCAGGATTTCACCACTCTATTCTTCTTGTCTTTCTCATCCTCTGTAGCTTAAAACAAAACCATTCAACTTATTTCATTGCTATTAATAAGAAAACCAATGCCTTTGTAGTTCTTGCATGATAGAAATGGTTATGTATACCAGCTGTCAATTTTTCTTGTTAAGTGCTAGTATTGATAATAATTAATTGGGTAATTACACAGAAATTTTCTTTTTGGCTAGTGTCCATATGGACAGTATAGGCAGGAAACTCAGCCCTGGCAGTTGGGAGTGGAACGTACAAGCAATACAAGCAATTAATTGTTTCAGTGAGCACTTGTAAACAAGGTCAGCTCAACAGGCGTTCAGGAAATCTCATATGAAATGTGATGCTGTCTTCATTATCCTTCTAAAGGATTTTGGTGTAGGACCAAAACAGCAGGCAGGATTTCTCTGCTAGGCTGTTTAAGTACATACAACAGATTTCTTGGGACTTTCAAGATCCAGGGATAAATATTTAAAAGCAAAGAAAAAACTGGACCTGTACTCTTTTCTTTGGAAAAAAAAAAAAAAAGTTTTTCATCTTAAAGCTGTTCCTTTGCGTGGGTTTAGTCACAATTATTCACTGAATCTAGGCTAATAAAAATCCATTTAAGTTAGTGCCTGGGTTATTATTTCTAAGCTATTATTAAAGGAGTCTTTCCTGTTATTCCCAACCAGAAATATGTAGGAGGCTGACAACCTAAATATTGAGCCCCATGCGTCATGAGAAATACTGAATATTTTATGTTGGGAGCAATCAGCCCTGTGGGGTGGGTACGGAGGGAATGCTGGCACTGCAGGGGCTGCTGTGGCCTGGGCAGGGATCCCACCTGCCAGGGACCTGTCTGGCACCTTTCCCCTGGCAGCGGTGTCCCTAAGGCTAAAGGCTATGTGGTACAGGCTCTGCTCTTGTGGGTCCTCCCAATGGAGAAAATGAAGTTCATGGCTTTAGTTGGAGTCCTGCATGGAAACTTGTCTACTCCCAAGGGGATCGTGTCACTGGGAACGTGACTCCGCGCAGAAAGGCATAAAAGGTCTGTTACTGTGTGCTTTGGAAACAGAATGTATTAAAATGCTCCAAATGTTTTACCAGCTAACGTGGCTATCAAAAGCTATGGCATTAATCTTGAAATGGATAGCTTCTGTATGAATATGGAGCTCAGGTGTCTCTCGCAGGACTGTTGGTGTGAGGGCCTGTCTGCACATATTTCCCTGACTGAAGCATGACTGTTGTTACGGGAAACGTGTTTGCCTTGCTCTGTTTCATCATCTGTTCAAAGGCTTGGCATATGCTGTTGAGATATGGGGCACTTGACAAAAACAGCATTTTTTTTTCCTCAGTTTTACCAGGTGATGTGTTGTCAAACCCAGTATTCTTTTGGAAGAAAAGGGAGAGAAATGGCACAGTACCGAAGGCAATAAAAATGTAGCGCCTCTGGTCAATGTGAGTCTGTCCCAGGGTAGCCAAGTGTTTGTTTACAGCAGTGGTTTCCCTGGTAGGGGGTTGCTTACTGCTGACCTTAGAGAAAAACCTCAAAGGACAAAGTGGGAAAGGACAGGGAATTTATAGTACTTTGAATAATGCATTGTTGTCGAAGTATATCTGATACATAGCGAGTGTAAATTTTTAACAGCTGTCAGTAGGTAGAAATAAGTTCTCTGATCAACACCTCCTAAAATATAATCCAGAATTGTCATGTTCAGCTGGTCCCAAGATTAGGCAAATCCACAAGTGAAAGCTGGCAGCAGTGAAATGAACATGAAGGGGGTGATACAGACTTGCCCGAGGGTGGGTTGCACAGTCCTTTTTGAGCTCATGTTTGGTGGCTTGTTTAGAGCGCGTTGTTTGGTAACCCGCTTCTCTCAAACAGCTTCCTTGCTCTTAAAGCAGCTCAGCAGGGTAGCCTGCAGCGGCTTCTGGAACTAACCTCGAGGCCATAGCTAAATACAGGAGTCTGAAGTGGAAGAGCTGTGCATGCTTCCCCTCAGCATGCTTTGTTTAGTAGGCAAGCGTAACGTGTTCTCTTCATTGTTCATGCAGTCATCTCAGTCTCTACAGTGAACTGCACCTTTAAAAACAAGTTCCTACATAATTAAAGAAAAAAAGGTTGTCCTTAATGGTGTAACGTAACTCTGTTACCTTATTTAACACGAGCATTTGTGTTTTAATAGGTAGAATTTAAGAAAATTCTGCTTAATTCTTAAAAGGTGAAGTACTCTGATAAACACTGACACAAAAGAAGTTGTTAGTTCTGGTTCTATAGCTAGGTCAAAGAAAGAGTAAGGCAGGAGAACCAAGCACTAAATGATGTTGTCCTTGATTCTGTCACTTTACAGCAGAAGAGGAGCTGTCTTTATACCAGCAGACATGGAAATCCTTGAACACTTTTGCCTTCCCAGTTGCTCTGGCTCCACTACAGCTTGGCAGAAAACACGATTTCTCTTGTGGCTATCTAAAAGTTTTGGCTGCTTGTACCGCTATAGTGATACAAACTGACTGGCGGACAGAAACTCTTCCCCATGAAATATAAACAATTCAAAGATATTTAGAAATAAAGGAGGCCACCCTCATAAATTGAGGGTTTTTTCAAAGCATACAGATCTTGATGGAAAGTTTCTTTTTTCACCTTTCTTAAAGAAAAAAGAAGTAAAACTTTGGGGATAACAGCTGTAACTTAAGTTATATAAAGAAGGCCGTTCCTCAAGCAAATAAACTTTGATATGTTTTAGGTTTGAATTTGGTGAATAAAGTAACTGACTTTATGGAGAAGAACAACAGGCTGTTCTGTGAAGCTTATCTTCAGGCACACTGACCGCTTAATTCAGTAATGACCCAGTGATAGTGTCTTGCTTGACTGTATTGCCAACTAAGATTTTTGTGACAATACTTCAACTCTTTTCTTAAAGTCTCAGTCCTTGGTACAAACTTATGTAGGAATCGAACTTCTGTTTATAAAAATAAATAAAAGGTTCCCAGCCTTGCATGTCATAGAAAAATAAGCTCTGTTAAGATGATGCCAAAACCCAAAGGCAAGCAAAGACTGAATTTTATTTTAAAGATTTCATATGATTTTTCCTGGTTGTCTGATTTTTCTGGCACTTGATTAATAAACCTGAATGTGTGGAATTAGCAATAATGTTTAGTGAAAAGAGGACAGTAAGAGCGTTAGGAATAGTTTCCAGCTGTTTCTTGTTCTGTGCTGTAGTTTCACTGCATATTTTGTTGTTCCAAACACTTGATATCTAGCCGTAGTGAAGAAAATAACTGTGCAAGTAATGCCAAGATATGTTTGTCTTATTACACTGGGTCTGATTATAGCAATACTAATGACAAATGAGGAAAAGCAGATCCTAAATCCATGTTCATAATAGCTGGATTAATTGAATTCTGAATTGGTTTTCTGGAGTATGTTGAGCCCAAGCTATACCTGAACCTACAGTGGGCCCCCTGAATTTCTTGGCCTCACAGCAAAGTGAAAACGTCGTATGGTGAATGCAGTTCATGAACCTGTAACATACAGTGGGTGTATCAACTGCTTCATGGTCAGAGATTCTCTGCAGAGTGAGGATCTCAAGTCGCTTGGGGCTCTTTTTACTTTTTTCTTCCATTCAGTATTCCTTTCTAGTATTCCTTTTTTTTACCTCCTGCAGTCTTTCTTTGAATGCTGGAGTTCTTGTATCGTGGGATATATGGAAGCATGCAATTTGTGGCTTGTGTGGTGTCTATCTGCCTGTAGATGCTTACAAATACAAAATCTCTTCATTTATCATGGTGAAACTGATCTTTAAACTGCCTGTGTCTAGTGAAACAATAGATGCAAATAGATGCATACAGAATAGGGATGCTAGGGAAGGAATTGGAAAATCAGATTTAGAGTGAAGAGGAGAGAAACTGGTTTTGCTAGGAATAAATTTTAAAAATAACATTATGAATGACAGAGTGCATGTCTAACATGTAAGTTTTGGTGAATGGAATCAAGTAAATCTGCAGAAACTTGCTTCCCAGACCTGACAGATGCTACAAGCAACTTTTTTGTTCCAAAAAACATTGTTTTAATGTTTCTTAAGTAGTTCCTGTTGGGTACAGTCATGGATTTCTATTAGGTGTTTTTCCAGTTAGTTTCATATCGTTGGGTTGCTAGCACAAAGGAAAAATTGTCAAGTTATGGATTTTTCCCTCAGGGTCTGCTTGCTTGTACAGTTAGTGAAAATCATTTGTTTGGGAAGCAAACCTGGATATGTTTGAGATTGCTCGATACTGAAGACCTTGCCAAATTCTTTTTAGCTTTCTCTTCAGAACTCCATAGGATGTACACAGTGCCAAGAAACTGTTTTCCGGTTGACTTGATGTGTACAGTATAGCTACTGTCAGGAAAGTTTTATTTCAGTGTGTAGACTCTTTTCTGTTGTATCCTTGCAAAAATGGCACTGTGAGTTACTCAGTTTCACTTCTCCAAATACATGTACAGTTTGCAGAGCCTAATCTTTAACTTAGCACTCACTTCTGACTTGTTGTACGAGCTTCCTTAGAGCCTTAACTTTTCCTGAGTAAAATGGAGCATTGATTTCCAGTGATATCCGCAGTATTAGAAACTGACATTTTTTATTTTTTTTTAATGATTAGCATTCAGAATCAATGTCAAACTAGGGAGTCAGATTTACTTTTGAAACAATGAATTTTGGTAATTAAATATCAGTTAGTACAACAGGTTATCAGAACACAATGTGATAACCAGTGCTTTTGGATTAATTAATATGAATTAAAAATTGAAGTAGTAGTTTGAAATGTTGAAACAAATGGGGGAGAACTTTCACTTTAGGTGCTTGTATGTTCCATGTATTACTGTTACTGCTCCTCGGTATTAGTTTGGTGATAATGTTAGGTGATAAATGCAGAATAATAAAACACTGTCCTGAAGGACTCGAATGGAATTGAATGTGGACAGTCACTCAAATATATAAAGCAATGACTTACCAGTATCTTTAGGTTGCATTGTCCCTAGGTGTAATTTCCATACGTCTGCCGCTCTCCCTCTACACTTTTTTAAAGGCTTTACAATTCTAGAATGCTGTGACTGAGGAAATGAGATAGCAATGGTTGTGATCCATCTAATATACTTGTACAGAGCATAGGAATGGGGGTGGACAGACTGTGAGCATTCTCTAAGAATACCTGGAGTGAGAACTTACATGCAGATGACACCTCAAACAACTCCAGCTGCTGCTGTGCAATTCCATACTTCAGTAGGAGGCTTGTAAACTGATTTTGACAAAGTACGTGTCAAGAGCAGTTTCCAATGCTGATGCAAAAGGGTGGCTGCACAGACAAGGGCATCATGTCAATACTAGCAATAGGCTAATACTATCTGTGGAAAGCATCTAATATCCACACCTATGAGTAGCAAATGAATATGCTTAAGGAAACTTTGGTGGAGGCCAGAAGAGAGATCCTAATATTGGTATTGTAACCAAATCATAAGTAGGTTGGGAGTTGTAGTGTGAGTATACTTGTCAACTTTTTAAGATGGTATTTTTTTAGTTGTCTTACAAAATTGCTGCAGACGAGAATAGTTTGCAGGTAGACCTGACCAAAGTGTCGGGAAAATGCGTTTAGCATTTGCAGAAATTTTGGAACTGCAGTGAACTGAGACATGACTGGAAAGAACAAGAAGGTGACTAACATTTTTTGAGATTATGTTGTAGGAACAAAAGCATCTTTGTCTACTTAATTAAGTTGGATTCTAGGTAATGATGTTGCTATTAGCCTTCAATCTTTAGCAGGATGACTGTAAAAGTCTTTTATTAATTTATTCTACAAAGACTTGTAGAAGTCATGGCTATATGCACTGTGCTAAAGAACAGTGATCTAGAGACAACTTACACCACTGCGCATTGGTCTTTGGCCTGCACTGCAGAAATGAAGGTATTTGGGGTCTCTCAGTCATAAACACCAACAAATTATGCAGTCTTCTGCCTCTGTACTTCAGCTTATCCCAGGCTAGAGAAAGAACCTTGTCTGACCAGCTAGCCTGTGTTCCTCTCTTCCATCTTCCTATCTTTGTTTCTTTCCTGAGTATCACATTGGTTTTTAAAGTTTGCTGCTAAAATATCACTTCTTTTCTTGTTTACACGCTGTACTTCCTCAGTCATTAGTACTGCAAAAAAAAAAGGAGGAAATGGGCTTTACACAGTATACAGTGCTCTTTGGACATTCTGGATGTAATCAGTCGTGGAAGTAATGTCGCTGACATGTTCATGTTCATGAACAGGTATTAGCCTGTGTCGCTCTTAAGCCTTAGGACTGCTAGGCAGAAGCACTGATATCGCTGTGTATCAAAGTGGAATACAGATTCTTTAAATGTCCATGCTATTTTTTGTACTATAGGTAGGCTATGGTCAATACTAGATATTAAAAATCAAATAAAGATATCTGTTATTTTAAATAGAGTAATACTGGGGAAAGTATGTAAATACTTTTTTTTTGAGATATGCTGGTGTGTGTAACTGTAACAAACTCTCACAGTGAATTTAATGTGCAGGAACTAATAAGTTAATTCAACTGGAGGGTATAGAAATCTCAGGGGTCTAAAATTGGGTTCTCCTACGCTGGTATCAATTTTAAAAGGTTACTTATTTGCTACTGAACTTGAGCTGTTACTAAAGCTTTGTTAGATAGAGTTCTTGATGCAATTAAAATGATGGAAAAAACCTTTTCATGTGGTCTGTGTCAATGAAGGGATTCAACTGGACACAGCCTGAGATGTTCTCATTGTAACTTGGTGGATGTGACAGAATTGTTAATCTTTTTTTTTTTTTGCTTTGGATATGTGTTGTTTAAAGGTAGTGCAATAAATGTGGAGTTCATATGTATTAGCATATTGAGGGACTGAAACTATGCTAGATTCAGGTTTGATACGAAAGAAAATGGTTAGAAGTTGAAGTACTGCATACCTTTCTAGGAATAATCATGAATTTTATGAACTACAGGATATGTATGTGTACATGGACAAATTCTTCAGCCATCATTACAGACGTGAAGCAAGCTGGAGATCCTCTGACTAGGTTTACTGTACTGTAAAGGTCATTTATAGTTCCTCAGCCACAAAATGAGTGTTTCCATAGCTGAACTCATGTGTAAGGCTTCATGTCAGTCTATCATGGGAGGCTTAAATTGCAATTGGCTTTGGCCACAGTATTTTCAGCTGTAAAGCTATTGGGAAGTGTGGGGATTAGAGTGTTTGTATTTGGAGGATTTGATTCTCCTGTGGTTTAAACAATTTTTTGGTTTGCCTGAAATTCACCCTTTTTGTATGTGGTATAGGCTTTGTAGTTCAGAGTTCTAACACTAGATGTCAATCTACTTGCATATGTAGAGGTTGCAATGTATTTTGCCTTCTAGATATTTCTTTCACCAGCTGGACAAGCAGAATCCTGTCTTCCACCTACTTTGCAGGGAATTCATGTCATGAGAAAAGAGGAATTTAAATGTTGGATTTCTTGTAGTAGCCAATATTGAAGACAATTTCTTTAAAATAAGACATGGCAGTTTGGGGATTGCATGGAAAATATTTGATTTCCATGAAGCTGATTGACAGCTTGAGTTAAAGGAGAGTCAAAAACCTAAAAGTAGAAGTTGGAATCTACATTTCTAATTTCTAATGAAAAGAAACTTAAACATTAATAATTCTTATTGATTGCTGCTTCTTGGTATTTGAACTTTGTAGGTACTGAGTTTAATAAAATGGCTGAACATTTGTCTGTTGGTTATTATTTTGTTGTTTGGGTAAGGCTTCTGTTTACAGAAAGAAATTCTGAGTTCCCTATAAACAGAAGCTACAAAAACATGAATGCTAAGCTAGAGGGAATCATAGCTCATGTCACCCCACCTCTGTTCTGTTTGTTCTATTCCTGTAGCAGGCAGTGTGTTTAGGGATACAACAGGAGCCAAATTTAACTTACTAGGAATATTGTCATCATAACAGTGAGCATGAGAGGGAATCTTGAGTATGAAACCTTTAAAGTCTGAAAACATCAATTCTAAACATATATACAGTATCCTATAAAGTAAAATGTATAATACATAAAAATGGAGCAAAACTTGTTTCAGTGCTTCTTTTCTGTTGTGTGCCTGCAGAACAAAACAATCTGATTTTAGCCTTACATTAGCAGACATGACAGGAGGCATTGTAAGTCCATTTAACATTTGTCAATAAGCCAGGAGACACAGGTCTTAGCCCACATCTGTGCTTATTTAAGGATGAATATTTTGGAAGTGTCTGTGGCTGACTGAGATGCCTGCATCCAGAGCAATCCTGAAATTTTTAAGTGATGAAGTGCTATTTTTGTAGAGGTAGGAGCATTTGGAGGAACAAACACTTGAAGTCAGCTTTAATATTTCTGATACCATGCTTCTACCATCTCCTCTGTCTTGTGTTCTAATTTTGAGATGCAGTGGTGAAAAGAGCTGTGTGAAAAATATAGTACTGTGTGGAAGTTAGGTCCTCAGCACTGTTCCTCAGCACAAACTGATGTATTCTGAGAACCTTTTGTAGCTGGTCTTTGCTCCTAGTAATGTCAATGTAAGCGCACTGTTTCTAGTTAGTATTGGTTTTGATGCTTAAGCGCCATTTATGAAAGTGTTTTACATTTCAGTGTTGCAGAGACAGTAAGAGAACCGGAGAATCTTTTAGACTGGCAGCAGCACAGACAGGAGCAAAAAAACAGCAGGAGGCAGAGGTTTCTCTCTTAAGTATAGTATCTTACTCTGAGTAATGGTTTAGAAATAAATGGAGCTAATTACTGCTGTGAATGCTATTGGCAGAACCCAGGGAGTTATACTGAGGTTTTTAGGCACAGAGCAAGTAACAGTGGCTGTAAGTTTAACTTCCTCATTGTGTTAACATCTTTCATTGTGCTGTATCTACAGTTTTGTGTCAGATCTCTGATTTTTTTCATTTAAGAAAGTACATTTTTAGATAGCACTAAAATAGCTAACTGGTCTAACAGCTTGGAGAACGTTTGGACAGAGATAAATGTGATTTGTTATAAAACTTGCTAATGTCCTTTGTCATCTCTGCCATTTTGATCCTGGCTAGCTTCCAAAACTGGATTTATCTCTCTGCGTATCTGTGGAAGTTTTCCATGGGCAGGGAGGCCTGCCCTGTGGGCTGGAGCCCTGCCTGGCATCGCTGAAGCGCTGTGTACTGTGGCCCTGTACCTGAGCTGCCTTTCCCAGTTGCAGCATGTCCCAACTTAGACCCTAGTGTTTGAAAAATTTTCTACATGGGCAGTGTTTTAAACATGTTTTAATCAGTGGCTGTCAGATGAACTTCACTCTGTCTGGAGGTATTAAAACAAATTGTTTCTGCCATGAAAATGTCTGATGTTACACTGTAATTCTGTCAGACTGAAACATTCAAACAGCAGTAATTCTGTCCTTAGTATCTTGCAGGAGTCTCGTTCTGATTCAGGCATATTAGTAGTGCTATGCAGCTATAGGTAAAATTCTTCTCAAGGAAATGATATATTGTTTTCTACATGTCTCTGCCTGTTTGGGTGACAGTTAGTATGTCCATATATATGAATGAAGGCTCACTTGCACATACTTCAATGTTTAATATGCTTTCTAATTGCATGCTGGGCAATTGCATCAATTGCTGAATTCCTCAAAGATTCGGGCAGAATAAAGTACCCTATGACTTCATATTTTTTAATAATTATCAGTACCCTGCTTTAAATAACTTTTTGAGGTTTTTCTATTTTCATTTTAAAAAAAATGCAAGCTCTGAAGTATCAAAGCTGACTGCTGTTCCAAATCATTTAGAGATCTGGTATATTGTTTAGACATCGGTTGAAAGAAGTGATAGAATATAGTCAACGTGACAGTAAAAACATAAAATTAGTATCATGTCCAATTAAATTGTTTTTTTTATTTATCTTACGTCGCCTCTGGTGTGAGCAACCAAAATGTGTAGCTGTACCTGGCTTTGTGGTGGTTTTGTCACGGTAGTGAATTGTGTCTGGGTGATCACTGCTGTCTGAGTAAGCAGGGGTAGTAATACATGTGGGGCTTTCTCCTATTTCCACTTCTTTGCTCCTTGGCAAAATCATCAAGGCAGAGCATTTCATGAGCTGATGCTCAAAGTAGAGCCAGGGGATTCTTGGAAATGCAGCAATGCATAATCCAAACTCCCAATGGAGCTTTGACAGACCTGTCCAGTCTCACACTGTTTTTCATTCATGGAGTTGTCTGGAGAAAATAAAAGGGGGTTGGGCATGGAAACTGCTTCTAATGTCTGAGATTGTGACAGCATCCTTCGGCTGCTGCACTGACTCACTGGTCAGCCTTGAACCTGAGAGATCCTGCCTTATCAGCCTGGAAGGCAGCTGCCTGCTCTCCATGGGTAGTGAAGGTGCTGCCTGGCACTTCTGCCTGCCCGTGTGCTGGCACAGAGGCTTCCAGTCCTCTGTTTGTGGCAGTATCTCTTGAGAGGCAGCACTGGAAAAGTGTGTGAACGGCAAGATACGTCCTGCTGCCAAAAGACAGGATACTGTTCATGTAATAAACCTTAATAGCAATCTGTAACGTAGCTTCAGGTAGCCTGTTCACAAATTATTTAAGAATTCTAAGTACGCAGGGACTTGAATTTCTATTTCATGAAATTAATTGCAGATGAGGAGCGACATGGACCTGAAATTCTTAAAGAAATTAACTCTAGCTCATTAATTAATGCTTTTTTTTTTTTTTTACAAGGTCAGAAAATTGCTTTAGCTCACAGTGGAAGTGCTGTAAGGTTAAGGCAGATACACTCTGTGAATGAAAAGATGCAATAAATATTAAGTTCAAAGCAGAATGCAGTTTCAGTTGAGTGGCAGCAGCTGCTTTCATTATCATGCATTATACTGAAGAGCTATCAGAATTGCTCTAGGTACATTATTAACTAGAAAGCCAAACTAGATCCATATTGCAAAGAACAAACTGCAAGGTATGACATGAGTGGAACAGAGTACATGGGAAGATAGGGGGAAGATGGAGGCATTTAAGTAACATTACATATATGTCTGGCCGCATGTATCCTTTATGTAGTGTATTGGTGGGAAGACTTCAGGGACCAGTGACGCTGTCCAGCTGATGCCTTCTTGACTGCTTTACAACTTAGAATTACAAGGCTGAATGCTTGAAATACTCCTGAGGTGCCAGTCAACGCAGCATTGCAGGGGCCCTGAACCAACCTTACAGGGATGTAAGTGAAACCAGATGTGAGTGCAGGCTAGCCGGGAAGAGAAGTGCGAACTTGATTGTGGCAATTCTAAGCTTAAAAAAAGCTCTTCCTAGCAATAGCTGGTATTTTCTGTTACTTCTGAAACTCTCAGTGATAGAATGATTGTGCTGAAGTATTTTCTTAAAGAAGAAACATTTTAGGATTTAAGTCTAAAGTTTTTAATGGGTTTTGGTGCCTAATTCATCACAGAAGCTCAATACTTGTAAACTTTTCAAAGTGGAAATGGCTTGGCTTGGAGATCTTCTGGTGGTTTGTTTATAGCTTATTTCTGTGACTAGAGGTTCCTGGAAGGTGTATGATAGAACGTAGTCTTCATAGTTAGGATTAATTTAGGGTTTTGTTCTTCAGGGCTTTATGTCAATTGAAGAGTCAACTTTACAGAGTGAATGAGTTGCTGTTCCTGAGGAATGAACTGAACAGGGCAATTACTATTACTTTGTAGTTCACCAGTGTGAAACCCTGTTAAAAACTGTGGTGCCGACCATTGCTGTGCTTTCTAACCCATGGAAAGTCACTTGGGCCTATTTCCTGAACACCGGTATCTTAAAACAAACGAAACTATTGAACATATACTATTTAAACAAATATTTATCCAATAAGTGGCCAATATAGATCAAGAAATTAATGAAAAATATTTCTTAAAAATTCCTTTTAACAGCTGGAATGAGTTGCATCCTGTAGCCAGCATCTCTCATGCAACAGTTTCATTATTATCTGAAAGAATTTTGCCATAAGGGAAGTGTTTTGCATTCCTTAGTGAATGTATCCCCTGCCCTAAAGAACAGTAAATAATCAGTAATTGTTTGGGACTTGGAACTTTCTTAAACAGAACTTATTTTACAAGCATATCAATAAAGAAAGTGTTTTGAAGGTTAGCTACTAACATAGAACAGAGATTTAGGTGTTCTTTATAAGTTTTGCAGAAGAATCCCTAGGTTGAAGAGCATGCTGTCTATGTAGTTCTTTGTTTCTTTCACTTCTCATGTTAATCTGTTCTTTTCGCCTATAGGTTTAGAGACATGGCAGGTCGTGCCCATTTCCCATAGGGAAACTGTAGGTAGGGTTGAAGCTAATGTCCTGTCATACTCACCCTAGGAACCCAGACGCATGAGCCTCCATTTATGTGTATGGGTATCTCCAAGTGATGGCTTGTTCATCTACACCTGTCACTTGATCATCCATCACACACTGGAGATGTTCTTTCTCAGGCTTTACCCAGATGTGAGGTTTTACTGTGCATCTCTTTTTCTTGAATCTACAAACCACCCAGCAACAAGGTAACCTCATCAAAAGGTTTAAGGTGGCTTCCTTATTCTCTGTAGACCTCTGTGCCATTGTTCATATAGACTGGAGTCATTTTAAGCACGACTGTCAAAACCAGAGGTTGTGAATGCCGACGTGCTGCAGAGTGCTGCTGTAATACGTTCTTCTGTCTTTAATTTTGCATATTTAGGCACGATTACTGCTCTATCTTTGCCAAATTTACCTCTGCTTAAAACAACTTCTTGGATATGGTGTCCAGCCAGGTTTATCATAATTGTGTTGCTGGTCTATTTAAATGTTGAAGCTATAGCCACGTGACCATTTCAGTTCTGTGTGCTTGTAGTAAACGTAACTGTATTAAAACTATACATAGGGATCAAGGTCTGAACTGTTTATACATAGTTTTCTGTTCTGGTAATCTGTTCCCTTTAGAGTTCTCCATGTTGCATTTTTCCCCACTGTAATTTTTCTTAATCCCTGAAGTAAAGGTTCTGCATGTATATCAAAAGAAAAGAAATAAACTTCATGGTCTTCCAACAAGTGCTCTGTTGCTGCAGGGTTTTGTCTGTTTACTTGTTGGTATTTGCAGGTCATACCAGTGGTGTTTCAATTGTGTATCTGGGAAAAATGCACAACACTTTTCGGATAAAATCAATGTTGTTCACAATGTTTTGTGAAAGGTAGGAAACCTCATTCCTTTATTCAGTTCTTAGATGCCATCTAACATTTCAGATACATCAGTGCTGTTGGTTTTGGAGAGTATCAACTCTAGCAATTTGGATCTTTCTCTGTGCCCAGACAGTGAAGGACTGGTAGGCACAGCAATCTAATCTAGCTTTCAACCCTCAGTGTATGGAGAGGAGTCTGAGGGTTTCTCAACTGTCAATTACAATTTTCTTAGTTGGGCAGTGTTTAGTTTTGTCTGTATCGTTTTACTGTTGCTGCAAGAAGAAAGCAAAGCAGATGTTAAATACTCTAATTAAATCAAACCGTTTTGAATCTTAGCTGTGATCACATTGCTTTTTATCTGGGTAAAAGGGTGTTGCCTCTTGAAGTTCATATTGGATTTTTGCTTAAGATACTAAATCTGGTTTTCATAACATAACGTGCTTAATCTTTGAAACGACTATACTGAGATGTGCTTACCATTTTTGGGGTATACTTGTGAAGGATCGGACTCTTAGGTTAAAAATTTAAGTGATCCTGAAAAGAAAACTCTTTAAGTGGCCAGTCAACTTTCACAGGCCTCCACTGAACTGATCACTAACTTACTTTGTAAATGAAGCAGTGTTAGCAGCTGAAATAAGAAATGGACCATTTTCTATTTGTGGATTTGGCATCTTTGTCTTCCAGTGTTGGAAAGTGAAGTCATGAATAAGTGTCCAACAATTAAAAAGTGAGGTGGATATGTTTATTTTAAAGCTGCAGTGCTGGGTGTTTATCTAGTTTTGGGGAAAAATTAAGAAAGCATATCAGCACTTCTGTGTTTATTGCATGAATATATATGGATGAATAAGCAAAATCACATAAAATAATAAAGTGTTGTTTCTCCTATCATTAAAGGAGAGTGGAAAAACAGAATGATTCATGTTGTAGTAGTAAAGGATCTGTCAATTCTTGAATTATAAACTCTTCCTTTCCGTTGTTTATAAGTAAACCAAAAAATATGTAGGCAAGACTAACATCCTGTATCAAGTTGAAAGCCAAAACGGATGCACTGTTTTAATTAAATATAAATCCTTTTTGTTGCTTTTGTATTATAAGAGACAAAGTTGCTCTCTAATAGCAGGGTGGAAGTAGTCTTTGCTTGCAGGCACCTTGTTGGTAATAATTCTTGTAGCTCTTAGACTTGAGATGACATATTTGTCATGCAACAAAGGAGCAGCCTAGCCAAGTTCAATGTGGGAGCTTTTAACTAACTAATACAGTGGTTTTGTTGTTCCTGGTGTGTGTATACACACTGAGAAGTTCGTAGAAGTGCAGAAGACCTAGGCATATGTTTTCCTTTAATTTTAATGAAAGTTCTGTGGCTGAATTCCATGCATTGCAATGAAAACTGAGTCCACAACTGTGTATGGGATTGCTTAAGGCGTGTTATATGTTCAATTCCTAGAATCAGAATCAGTGTTACAAGTATTTACTGTCTAATGAGCTGCTAGCAGAAGTCCTTGGTGACTGGACTTGTACATCTGTTTACTTCCGAGTACCAGGATTTCCAGTCTCCTGGATTTGTTTGGTGTCGCTGCGTAATTTAACATGTGGTTTGGTGTGTGTACCCAAGAGGAAGTGTGAGCTGGTGGTTAAGATAGCATTGGTATTCAAGAGTTTGAAGTATGTTTTGTCTGACCCTTATCCTCTAGGAATGCTAGTCTTCTGAACTGGAAATCTACATGCATTTGAGAACATCTATTCTTGTATCCAGAAGCCTCACAGTGAGGATCTAGCTCTTATCTTTTTACATCATCTATAATGAGGGTTTTGTCCAATGTGGTATGTCTATCCCTCTATACAGTACTAGCAGGTGTTACTTTAGACATCTTTGAATATACGCTTTCTAATGAAAATTTGCATATAATACTAAGCTTCTAACTTAACCAGGAAAATGATTTGGTATGATGTCAAAAATATAGCTGTTACTTTGGACTGCCTGTATTTCTGCAATACATTGTACAAAAATGGTGAGTAAGTCTGCTTGTTGGGAGTATAAGGGATGAAATTCTGATTCTGTCATTGGAAAGCCTTCCACTGATTTCCTCTGGATGGGAATTTCACACAACTGGACTGCTCTCCTATGGAGGGTGCTCCATTAGGGTAGACTGCCCTCACTGAAAGCAGCACTGCTCCCAAAAGCAGGGGCAAGCAAAAAGACAGAAGTATGCTGTCTATGCTAGATGCAGTAGCAAAGGACTTCTAGAGACAGACATATTCCTAAATTACATGTATTGGTGGCGGGTCTGCAACTTGCAGGGTCAGGAAGAAGCTGTAAAGTTGAATTTTTTGTTTAAAACTTGCTTCTTCCACTGTAATTCACTGTTTCTATGACTGTTCAGCCAGGTCTGGGTTACCACAAACTACATTTTATGCAGAAAACTTGGGCTTTGTACGGTTAAAGGACTTGTATTTTCTATTTATGCCTTCTGTTTTCACCAATCTTACCAGTGAATAAGATGGGAAGCAAAGCACGGTAACCACTAAGGTGGTTAAACGCTGCCTTGAAAAGTGGCTTTCTCGACTTCTGCCAAAAATTTCCCCCATGGTGTTGGTCAAGACCAGGCTTTTCATAGCGATGTCTGTTTCTTGTACTAGTGCTCAGTTTGAGACCCTGGAAAGTAACTTGCAGAAGTCGTGTGCACTCAGCTCCTTCCTGGTCTTTTACACGCAGTGATGAATTCTGTCATGTAATCATAAGTTTTCTTGAAAATAAATCAGGCTGCTCATATCACAACGGGCACTCCAATTCCTGAAGGCTTTTAGTGGCTTTGTCTGTAGCCATGTCTGTGGTCCAGCCACCCTTTTCATTTGATGTGTATTATATCCCAAATTTTGTTCAAGCTGTTGTGATTTGAATTTCTTACTTATGCAACTTATATGAACTGTTTGGATTGTTTCCTCTGCAAAATGAGGAAGCTGGGGCACACTCTTGTTTTTGTAAAAATGGATGGTGACCTGACTTGTTCTGACACTAATTTTCTGAAATTATTATTTTAGAACAGCTCCTCCAGAATCAAACACTGCAAGTGTTTGTAAGTTTTTCATGATGCTTGCTCCTAAATTATTTGTTTGGTTATTTTGCTTCCAAGGTCTTGGTGTTGCAAAAAAAGAAGGAATGTATTTTATTATCTGTGCACTTATAAATGGCCAAACAGATTGTTATGAGCAATTTTTTAATAAAAAGCGCATGAGAGTCATGAGAGGTCTTATTCTAGGAAACATGCCAGTCTTGAATGCCTGTACTTGATCTATCTGCCTTTGGAAATCTTTGTCACTGGAAGCACCAAGTAACTCTAAGTTATTTTGAAATGAGTTCCTTAAAATTAGTTATTTAAAAATTAGTTAAAATACTTGATTTTTTTTTCTTTTTTTTTTTTTTTACTTTAAGAAACTAGTAACTCCAGACTTCAGTCCTGAATCCCATCCTAATATGCATGTTAGCACAGTTGCAAGTCAGGAATTATATTGGTGACAAGGAAAGAGTTGAAAGTTGAACAAAGGCAATCACCATCATACAGTGACCACCACAGAAAATTCTCTAAGTCAGGAAATACATAATGCAGCTGGGCATCGGTGAGTACACCAGCGAATGATCTCACTTCATTAATGCTGTTGGAAGGCTCTGTAGAGTGCTCCAAGCTTTGCAATGGAGAAAACTTGTTTCAAAATGGTGAGTCATGACTAGCCCATCAACTTTCAGTACTCACCCTTTCTTGCATTAATGAAGCAGTGGCAATTGGTTCTGAAACATGGGTTAAGTCAAGCATAATATTAATTAAATTTGTACATAAATTTCAATAAAAGTTGGCTCTTAATGAAATCTCTGGGGTTTTCCAGGATTTTGTAATTCTTAAATCAGGATACAAGTCCTAAGTTAGCAGTCTACAGTATGAAAGTGATAGGAAACAGATCAGTCTGTTTCAGTGGTCAGGCGGAATAAATGGTCAGGCAGAATAAAATCAAAAAGGGGGAAGGGAAAGAAATGGCATAGATTACAGAAAACAAATGAGATGTTTAATACTTCTTGACAGCGCCTGAAGCTTAAGGAAAAGATGAAAAAATAGAATGATTTGAGTTTTGGAACATATCTGTACTTTGCCAGTAATTCTGTTCTTACCAGGTACTTAACAATTATCAAAACATGTGTGTTAAGAAATTGTTGTTACTCTTACCCTGCTATTATACTCCTCTTTTGCGACACAGCAATAAAGTGGCATTGCCTGAGCTATCAAAGATCTTTGTTCAACAGAGTATGCTTAATTACATACTTAATAAAATACGAGCTGATTTTTATTTAACTCTTACCACTTACTTAACTGTCTTAGTGTTTTCTTGGCATGTTATTCCAAAACACCTTTTTTTCAGATTGCCTCCTGATGCACATTTCTTTTATCAGCCTACAACACGTGAAGCCTAAGGGATGAAATTAAGACTTGGTGGCACAAGACAAAATGCTTTTTAGTAGTTAACAATACCTATTTATAAGGAGTACCCCAAAAATAGTATGGGCCTATCAACTTTCAAAAATGATTTCTTTTTTTTTTATTAGATGTTATTTTTTTGTAGTCAGATTTTTAAATATTGTGAAACAGATAAAGCTTATTTCACTGCCTTCACTGGAAGTGTCACTGTTGCATTGAGTAGAATTTTGCTTTTCTTATAGTTCTTGAAATCTGAATCTTTTTTTCTTTTTTTTTTAAGTACTTTTTTTTTTAAAAAAAAAAGTACTTCTAAAGGGCAGATCCTAATGAGACAGCAGGAAGATGTCCAAAACAAATGGAAGCTTAGAAGCTTGGGGGAAAGACCAAGCCCATTACCTGTATGATGAACATTTACTAAATCTGCTGGTTTGGTTTTCTAAGTGGTGCCTGAGAAGGTGATAGTTCAGGATTTCAAATCTGGCTTTATCTTTTAAGGTTTTATTTCTGGGAAAAAAAATAAAATAATAATTCTCCTAGTTGATTTATCTCTTTTGCAAATAATCAGGATGTTTTTTAAAGCAAATAGTTCAAGAACCAGATTTATTTAATAAAAAAATACTAAGTACTACAGCACATGAAACACTGAATTACAAAGAATATGAATTAGATTCTAATTGAATAAATATTAAAAACTTTGCTTAATTTTTTGAAACAAAAACATTGAACCAAAATGTGTTCATGCTTTGATAGCTTTTTTAAATAGCTTGGAGCTTTGATATTAAATGTGTTTATTTACACTGAATATATTCATAATGACAGTTTATAGATTGCAGGAATGGACTTAGCCATAGGCATGATTGCAGCACTGCTGCATCTCACATGAACATTTTTTTTTTTTTTTACAGAAACAATAAACAACACATGGAGGATTTTAATTTATAGTAACTAATCAATTGCAAAGGTGATTTTAATTATTAATTACAGGGGATATTATTTATACACCTAGCTTGTACACTGCTCTACACCACTACATTCTTTGTAAAACTACATTCTTTGTAAACATACTGTGCTGGGTTCACCTCAAGAACAGGTTCTGGTGTGCTGGAAACAACAAATAGCTCCTGTGGAATAAAGAATGCAATACCTATAATGTATCCTTATGTTAATCTCTTGCATCCTCCTTATTTTAGCTATGTTGATAATTCAGGATGCTGTGATTTTTTTGCAATTAAGTCCTGACAAAGCCCAAGCTTAAACTTCCACGCATAAAATTGAAGCAGATTGTTGGCTACCGTGGTCTACTTGGTGCTTTTTTGAACAGCTATGCTCTCAAATGGAGTATTGATTATTATAGTAAATTTTTGTTGGTTTACCTCATATGCTAAAATACCTACTATTTTATATCACAGTTGCTTTTAAAGTTTTTTGAGGCTGTGGGCTAAAAGATGGAGGTAACTACTTCCTTGAAAGTGTGCAACTTAAACTACACTACACAACTTAATTTAGTAAAGGTGGGGCGGGGAGGAGCTGAGCTAGCTGAATGTTTGTTAAGAATGTTTCAAAACACTAAGCTATAGAAAAATGGAAAATAAAATTCTGAGTTGTTACATACTTTCTGACAACAGGCATCCACTTCTATAGGAGTTAAAATATATGTTGCCGTTGTCTTTAAAATAAAGGTAGTTTGTTAAGTCCCAGCATACATTCATCAGTTGATCTAATAGTAATAAAATGTATCTGAGATGCCAAAATAGCCAAAGTAAATATTTCAGCTTAAAATTGGTTTGGCTGAGATTTTTGTGACTGTGTGGGATGGGTTTTGTTTTCACTGCTAAAAAAAAATGGGCAGGCAAACGTTTTGTGCATCTGAAAGCAATTGTACATGCACTTCAGCATGAGGAACAGCTGGACATCCGACTGCCTAATCTGTGCTCACGTGTGGATGCTTATATAAGGTACTTTGATAGAAACAGTCACTTGTGCATGTTCTGAAGTGAGCTGACCCATTATCTCCTGAAGGATTCAAAAAGTGGTATCTTGGGAAGGGGAAATGTGTTGCAGTAACTGCAACACTGGAAGTGTTAGATATTCTCACATGGACTTGCTTTGTGCTCTATAATGTGAAGCTTTAAAAACTGTGATACTTTCATTTTGAGATCTCCATTTTTTAAATAGTTAAAATAGTTCCAGTTAAAGCAGTTGGACAGTTTGCATCTTCTGAGTATCTTTTTGTAGCTATCTTGACTTTTGAGGGAAATAGCATGAATCCCAGTCATGCTTGAAGGAAATCACTGTGTTTTGGTCTGACATTATTTTTAGTTCTTGCATAATAACTTAATTGTATTTTCTGTGTAAATTGTATCTTCTCTGCAACTCTCAGAAGATCAGTAAGCATGGTAATGTGGGAGTTAATCTTCATGGTTTGTATGTCTGCCTCCCTTGCTGAACCCCATTACAAAAGAGCAGAAAAGCGTAGTCTTTGAAACTTAGGACTGCATGTGTTATCTGCACAATTTGCAGCCTCATTTGAATGCTTTTCTGGACTGTGGATGCATGTGGGTTTAATCTGAACTTGGACTGTATGTCTAACTGAGCTCTTTACTCTAAGGGCTCTCTTGTTTTTACCGGGCTGGATAACGAAATGGATTTTTAAGTGATACTGCTGATTTGGTCAGTGTGATGCTTAATTATGGGCTGCTAACAGGGTTGCTTTGAAATGCCTAAGGTTAGCATTTAATCAACTTTTTAAGTTAAAAAATTGATGATCAGAGGCAATGGTATTTTTATTTCTTGCTCAACTATAACACAGCTATTGGCTTTAAATACAACTTATGTGGATGGTGGATACTAACCAGTTATCAAGTGTCAGAGAACTAGCTTTTCTCAAGAAGCCTGAATTGGTATGCTAACAGCCAAGGTTCCTCATTTAAACTTCTTGTGGTCTTTCGTTTAATAGATGGGGTATAAGAAATCATTTTTGGTTGCTTTCTGTGTGATAGAGTGGTGTTAGCCGAAATTGTACTTGGTTTGTGTTGTGAGCCAAACCTTACCCTGTAGGAGGCAGACCTATTACAAGGAAAAATAATAGGCCTTTCTGCTTCGTAGGGCTCTCTGGTACGTTTATTGCTTTGGGAATATAAGACATGAGTTTAACAGGATGTTCTCATTTGTCCTGTGCTTTCTATAGATCAGCATGACATGAAACCTATTTTGAGTTACTGAAATGGCTAACTTGGTTTTATTTTTCATTTCTTTACTCTTCTTCATTGGAACAAATGTCTGTGATATTGCATATCTTTTTCTGAGTTTTTTGAGAAGCCAAATGTGATTTTTCGACTTCTTTTCAATGAAGAGATATTCTGATAATTTTTATGAAAATGCACTTATGATTGCATGCCTGTAAATAACTAAATTATACTTCAAGTTTACAAAAATATTTAACAAGAAAATCCTCATCAGATCTCTTGTGTAGCACATAAGAAAATCTTCAGATTCGCTTTCATTTATTTGGGGGATCATTCTGCCTCTTTAAGATGTAGACATTTAATGTAGATCAGATATGAATAACAAAGTAAATTTCAGACTCATTTAGAGTGGAAAAGATGTTCAAGATCTTCAAATCTCAAATTTGAAATACAAAGGGTTGAATTCTGTGCTAGTGCAAGCTAGTAGTGATCATTTACATAAAAAGAAAATCTTCCCTGATAACACATACAGTATGCAACTAACATCAACATTCAAACCACTTTTCTCAGGTTAATGAATAGAAATGAGACACCAAAATATATGTATTTGAAACTTACTCAACATTGTCACACTTAATTCATACGTTTGATCTATCAGTTTCTGCTAATTTGTCCTTGCTGGTCATATTATTTTGAAGTAGTACCCTGAAGAAACTTGTACAATGTACTCTCTAGAGAAATGCTAGCCTTGAGTACAGCAGGGTTTGTCAGAAAAGGAAGAAATATAAACAAATTAATAACATTCATTTGTCAGCTGTGCTTATAAATACAAGTTCAAACACTAGTTTTGATTAAATATCTTTTTCTCCGCTTTCTAAAACAGCTGTGGACTTGACCCACTGGATATTTTAAGAACTGGCTGTTGTGATTCATGGAGCAGCTAGCAAGCAGGCAGAAGCAGCACAGTCTTCCCCACGCCTACAGGCTCAGTTCTGTTCTGGGGCACCACACCTACGCCTGAGCAGGTTGCTTGATTTATGGCCCATGCATTGTTGGCCTATATCCTTAGACTGCTGGTGTTTTTCCTTGCTTCCTTTAACGCTCTGAAGTAACCTGCCTCTTGGCTTTGTTTTGTTGGTGGACTGTAGTGGGGTCGTCCTAATACAGGTGTTAAAATTTCTCTCCCTTTCGCTCTGCCTGGTTCTGCCTTTGCTAATTCCCCCTTCTTGCAGGTATGTATATGCAAAAGGTGTGGATGTACAACTAAGTGCACACCTTTGATCCTGACCTAGTGTGTGGACTGCTGCCCGCAGTATTTCTGGTGATTTATCAAGCTGTAAGCAAAAGAGTTTAAAAATCTCTTGCTGCCATTTCCCTGAGGGGAGTGCAGCAGTTTCCATGGCAGCAGAGGCCCCCTTTAGTACAGCTCCACAAGCAGCCGCATTTCAGGTCAGGCAGCTTCAGGTTTTACTCCAAGCTACAGCCTACATTCAAGAGTTATGAAAAAATAAAATAAATACAAGGAGCAGAGGAGGAAGGTTGGTAGGAGAAATTTGACTAAGTTTTGATTGAATCCTCTTGACTTTATCCTGCACGAAAATGTTTGCAAGTCTTCCCTGGATTCTCTTGGGGACCCTTTGCACATTCTCTGGCTTCAGAATGTTTTCTCTATTTTGTCTACCTTGACTGCTTTTGCTAAACTTAATGCTAAATGTGGTGTTTTTTTCTTAGGCCATACAATTCAAATAAAGTCAGACAGCAATGTTTTCAAACACTTGTTAAGGTTTTTGTTACTTTCCTGTTACTTTCTTTCACATGAACACTTAACTCTATAAATTGTTTCCACATTTCTCTTTTACTGTTAGGGCCCTGCAACAGGAACAGAGGTGGACTGGTAGTGGAATGTCTCTGCAGTAACCTATGAGCTGTCACATGCCGCTACTATACAGGCTACAAGAAGCTTTAGCTTTATGTGCATTTCAGGTGTATAAAACAAAAAGGCTTTAAGTAAAACCTTCCTAGTCCTTAAGATTGCAGAGAAAGCCATGGTTTCCAAGCCTAAAGTTCTTTGTAGATGGTGAAAAGCCAGACAGCAATGAAAAAATTGCATATTTCTGTTCTGCAGACACTTAAATATCAGGATTTAGGAAACCGTGACAGTACTGTTTCAGAATACAACAACATTTTGGAGGTATTTCATAAATATTTGTAATCCTAGTCTATACACTGTCTCAGATGTAAATACAGTCTTCAAAAAGCAACATTCTCTCAAATATTTTATCCCAAACAAAGGGAAATAAATTGTAAACACGTCAGTGCCTTTATTCTCTCCCCCTCTAAATACAGAACACGTTTCGCTTGTTCTACTGTGAGTAACGCTGGGTTTAAGACAAAGAGAAACAAATATATTCCTAAGCTGTGCCTGGCTCACCAATGTTGATGCCGTAGATCACTTTTCAGATCTGTTTTTAGCATTGTAGGCTGTAAAATGCTGTGGTCTCAGTTATATGTAAAAAGCTCAACTAGTTTATTCTAAATAAGTCCCCATAGAAGCATCCTATGTGTATTGATGATTTGATACAGCGTCTAGCAAAGGAAAAATGTCTTGTTTATTTACGTGCTTGTTTGGTACGCCCACACCTTCTCCAACACTTGATAGATTCTTTCCATGTAAATGAAACGGTACTTATGAAAGATGCTGTAATATTAGTTCTGGAGAAGTCATGGTTCTTTGAAGCAAATCAAAACCATGCTGTTGAAACAAATCATCCCCAAAATGTGTTTTGGCAAAAGTTTCTCACCTTATATGTGCCTTAGCCTCAGAGCTGGCCCACAGGAGTATCATTAGTACAAAGTGTGGTGGTCTTTTCAGGTGTGGAGACTAGGAATTTATATAATGCTGTCATACTTCTGTGAGTGGTGAGCAGCTGTTATTCCCTAAATGATCAGACATGGACCTGAACCAGAAGCCAGGTGGTAAAAAAACACATATCCTTAAAAAGCGGCATAGCCAAACCCTTAAACCATTTCCTCTTGGGTCAGAACTCAAGTGTAAGGGTTCATAAGACACTGCTGATAATTCATCGCTTTCATTACTGCAAATTTTCTGTTTTACTTCCCCGTTGTACACGAGCAAAGGATGGCAAGGCTTCTTTCTTGTGCTGCATCCCGTCTCGTAGGGAGTGATGAGCTGTGTGCTCTGCCACTTCCCACACCTGCACCTACTGCATGACTTCATTTTTCTGTACCAAAGCAGGAAAGATTTTGTTTAGAGCATAGTGCAAACAAAACTATTTCAGAAAATGTTTGGTTTTATAGTCTAGATTCTGTTCTTTTAAGAAGTCTTTGGGAAATGCAAGTCAGTCTGCTGGCTGCAGTATTCAAAGTGTGGTGTTTTTTATGTCTGTGCTACTATGATCTTGTATGATGTAGGCAAAGCTCCTTAAATAATATTTCCAGAGAAATACCCGTGGGATCAGTGCCCTGGGCGAGGGGGCGCCTGATGGATGGAGCGTGTCTGAGCAGGCAGCGCCCCGCTGCCCAGCCACTGGCCTCACACTGTGCCCAGGGCTGGGTGAAAGGTGTGTGTGTGCTTTCACAACCGTGTATGGCCGGGCACCCTGCAGAAACGGCCCTTCGGATGCTCTTTTCCAGCCATGCGTTGAAGGAACACGCCTGGTTGCCTCGGTAACAAGCCCGAGTCCCGCGGCAGGGCCCGCTTGAGTAGATAACGTCACGGTGCGCGGGGACCGGCGGGCCGGGCCGTGAGGCGAGGCGCGGGGCCGTGAGGCGGGGCGGGGCTGCCCGCGCAGCCCTTAGCCCGCCGCGGGAGGGGGGAGAGCGGGGCGCAGAACCTTCCAGAAGGCCCTGAGCGGGCCCCGGCGGCGGCACGCGTCTGAGTGAGCCAATCAGCGCTGGGCGCTCTCGAGTCGCCGTGAGGAGAAGGCCCGGCAGGGCAGGCTGTCTGGAGGTAGGTTCCTCGTCCGGCATCAGGCGGCTGCAGCAGAAATGTTCCCTTTAAAATAGCTATCGAAGGGTGAGCTGCGGGCTCGGCTCCTGCCAAACGGTTGAAAGGGGTGTCCCCGTCTGAGTTGGCCCGCCCCAGCTGGGGGAGGTGAGTTGTCCTACCTGCTCCCGAGGAGCATCGTGCAGCCACCATCAGGTAGGTGGCTGCTGTACGTGGTGAGGTACAGCTCCGAATGCCACAAGCTAGTTAATGTTTGGTAGGTGCTGGGTGGTCTGAAATTCATGGCGTGTGTGAGAGAACTAAGGCTGAGTGAAGTAGTAGGGGGCACAGAACGTTCTGTTTATTCGGGCCTACGGATACCAATGAAATTTAAAACAATTCCAAAGATATTTATCAGAGTTGCTGGAGATAATATTTTCTCATTTGTAGATAAATGAGAAATTAACTACAATAACTGTGTACTAATTGTAGCAGATACAGGTTTCTTGCTTTGTCAGCTGGTACAAAAAAGTGCTTTATAGTGTTAAGTGTATGGTCCGTCTTGTGCAAATATGAGGAAAGATGAAGAACTGAGCCCCTACAGCCATGTAAATCTGAGGTAGGGAGCAGCTCTGTGGCTTTCTTCCCTACTTCCCGCATGAACTAAAGTTGCATAAATATGTCCTAAAAAGTTTTAGTGGAGATGAATTGTTTTATCTGGACTCTTACTGTTCTCACTTTAGTCTTCTCCATGTGAGACTGTGGAGCTGACAATAGAGCTTGCTCTGCATGGAGTTTGTGGTGTTACTTTCTACATGCAGTGGAACTTGAGAATTGGGAGCAGCCAGGCACTCAGTTGACCTTAAGTACAGTTGTGAACACTGGGCAAGGAAGATATTTCTAATTTTTGTCCAGGACAAGCTCACCTTAAAATGAGAAGGGGCGTGTCCATGGGGATTATGTTTTCCTGTGGGTGTTTCGCTAGCCTTCTAAAAATGGTGTATGCAGATTTTTGCTTCAAGTAATTTAGCATTTCAGATGTTTTTCTTTCTGATTTTAGGCCATCCAGCTACATTAGATTCTTATGCTGAATAGGGCCCCTTTCCAATTTCTCATGAGGGAATTTTGGGTCAGTTACTAGGCTTGTTTCCTTCTGTTGAGATACCTCTGGTCACCTTAGGACTCAAGCACCAAGTGCTATTCTCCTGGTTCACTCATGTATATCTGTTCCCATGTTACACTCCTTACTGCAAAATTTCGTCTCAAATACACAAGAGGGAGTGTTCACAACATGAAGCAAAGAATGCAAGGTGTGTAGATGCATAAACATCTGACAGATGTTTCTTAATTTGAATTACTGGCATCATTTATAGACTAAATTAAAGGTTGTCACAGGAAATTCATTTTGAATGTGAGAAGTCAGTTTGTGGCTTGTGTCTTCCAGGGAGTCTTTACATATAGAGCCTCCTTTTTAGTGGTCAAATGGGAAGTGGGTTTAAAAGAGTGTTTTGTCTCTGCCAGGCTGTAATCCTTCGTGCTTACTGCTAGGGTTGTGTTTCAAGGTACGTGAATGCTAAGAAATACCTGCATTAAGTGTTAAGAGTGTGTATTTCTTCATAATCAAGAACCTGTGCACAGAGTTTAAAGAATGAGATTAGTTGTGTAGGTGTTCAGTATAGGCTTGGTGCCATCCCTGCTAGTTCTAAGAATAATAAACCACTTGTTTCTTGTAGTCAGCTAAGGTATCTCAGGTCTTTTATACAATTTCTGACAATGCAACAAAAAAACATTCTTGTCAAATGCAGGGTCTTGAACAAGATACATTTTGATCTCTGTATTTTTATTTATTGGCTTAAGACAAGCAGCTTGAGTGCACAGTTCTAATAAAGATGCCTAAGTGCAAGAAGACTGCATTTTATAATCTTCTGTGCAATTTTGCAAGGGATGAATTAACTTTAAAACAACTTCAATGCTCTTCAAATGAGAATTTAAATGAATAATAGTAATATTTTAATTGCAGTTACATGCCTACAACAATTTATGTATCACTGAAGTTATAAAAAGTATTGTGTGGAAATACACTTAAGTGTTATACGCTAGAGTACTCTTTCTTCTCAGTTTTCAATACGACAGAAAATCCTCAAACTGTGTTTTCATAAAGAAGCCTGTAAAGAAGCAGATGTCTGCAAATCAGTTGTTAGTGCACCTCCTGTTATCACCAGTGGCTTATTACTAATGTACAGAAGTTTAAATTGCTGCAGGATAGGAAGATGGCTAGTATTTAGTTAGGAGCAGCCATCATACTGTCAGCTCCTGGACTATTACCTCCTTGGAATTTGTGTTCAATACAGATTTTTTAGTGTGCTGTGGAAGAAAAAAGCAAGTGCCAAATTAATTTGATTGGATCATAATGCAAATGCATACAAAACTCACTGATTTTTTACAGGTGTTCGTTTCCCCCCATGTTTCTTAATTGTTTGGTATCTTTCATAATTTAATACTGCTTTTTGTACTGTAATTTTGGTTTGCTTGCTTTATTCTTTTGCTGGGCTTGAAAGCGTCATTTTTATTTCAATTTGTTTCTTGTTTTCGTCAGAACAGGATAAACTGGCTGCTTGAGTTTTTTCTTGGTACTTTTTAAATTGTGGACGGCTTTTAGGTCCTTGCTACAAGTGTAATACTCAATTTGCAAAGCTGATACGCCTATTTTAAAGCTATTAATATGTGCTTAAAAGGGGACGTTACATAAAAGTTTACCAGACAGAAAAAGGCTACAACAGACTTATTTAATGTTCTATAATATGTTTCGAAATGTTGACACTTAAATGCAAAATGAACTTAAATTAAAGGAGACTGGGAGGGGAAACAAGGTAACTAAACATTTGGCATAGTTTTCTTGTTAAAAGACTGTACTTACAGCTCTTAAAAGGGGAAGCATGATAGGAGAATAAACACCACATGTACAGTTGATTGCATGCTAACCGTCTCTTATTTTTCTTGCAGGAAATCCTGGCTGACTAAAGTTGGAAGCCCAAGTTCTCGTATAGACAGAACAAATTTTTCTAACGAAAAGGAGATTTCCAAGCTTGACTTCTCAGGATTTAGCACTAGATACTAATAGAAGAAAACATCACTAAGCACAAAACTGATGTTTCTGCTGCATGATATTTTCTGTGCATCCATAAAATGTCACGAGCACTTGGATGCTTTCTGTACTTGAAATAGATGACTGCTGTTCACATGAAGTAAGAATTCTTAGTTGCTCTATTAGGTGTTTCACAACATGATTGTCAATGCTTAATATCTAAAGTGTCAATATCTAGTTTATTGCATCTTGAAATCTATAAAAGTCGCTAAAAGTATCATTGATTATTTCTGTACAGAGATACTTGTTATTCCAACCATATGAAACCTAATCTTTACACTGTAAAGGATAAATAAATAATCACTATATTCTACAGTTCATAACCTCTCCAGAAATGCATAGCTTACAGAACTGGAACTCTTAGAGAGATATTCTAACATCTCTGTATTATAGATCATATTACTTGTGATAATTTAAAATAAATGTGCATTGCTTCAAACAAAAATTGTTAACTGCCTGTGGTTTAAAATACTCTAAGGTGATGCAGGTACTTTTTGGAAGAAGATGATGAAGCGCATTGCCTCTCAACCGCTTCCTTGTCTGGCTAAAGCCTAAATCTCTACTGATGAAAAAGGATATTCCATTCTTTTTGCTGTATGATTTTATCGAAATTAACTGAAGATTTCAGTTATTGTCCTTACTGGATGAGTATTTGCTCATCCAGTGAGTTGAACTGGGTACAGTAGTGTGCACCCCCAGAAATCATACCAAGTACACAAATGGTCTTGAGCAAATTGAACCATGTGCTTGCAATAAATACTGGATAAGTCTCTGCAATATTGAGGTCTAACTCATGTAGTATTTTTTTCACAGGTATCAAGGAGTCTGTTAGGGTTGGAACTGACTTACACCTTCAATTCTAAAGTACTTCTGTGTCAGGATTAGTCAATGTAGGAGGACTTCTATAAAATCTCCAGTATACCCAAGCAGGCTCCTGTGTGATCTGGCAGTACTGTTCACCAGGTGGTGCAAACATGCGGCGATGGCGGCTCAAGCTGTAAGTCCCTGTGAGAAGTATATGGGACCCGAAGCTCAGTCACTGCTTACCTGGCCTTGGGTGGGCGCTGAGCAGGGGCCCAGCCCCCCCTGCTCTTCTCTGTGGCTCTGTCCTCAAAAGTACCCTTGCAAAGGGCACCTAAAACTAGATTTCTGCTGGCTGTTCTGCACCTCTTCAAAGGGTGGATAGTGTCAGTTTAGACAACATCCTCAAACGTGCAATTTTTATTTTTTAATTCAGAAAAGGACATTTTGTAACATAAGCATTGTACCCTTGCATATGTGCAGAGCAAAATGTGCATTAGAAAGTATATTTGTGATGACTACTAGATTTATTTTCACTGGTCCTTTGTGTATAAAGCAGTAAAGACTTCTTTCTAGAATTTGCAGAAGTTACTTGTAAATTGTTCTAGTTCAAACTGCATTTGACTTCTGTAATTATACAGAAGCATCCTTTGTTAAATTCATTGTGAATAACCCTTGTTCCACTCAAATGGTAAATGGCAAAGTTCAAGTGTAGTAGTAGTAGTAGCTCAATAGAGGTTGCATCCTCTCTGAGAACTGTATCCTGTCAAACACAGTTCACATTTTCCTTGAAGCTACCTGGCATAAAATACACCCTCAAAGGCTTTTCCAGCCAAGTTGTTTTGCTCATGTTGTGAGAAACAATGACAGAGGAAGGCGGAAAATAAATGGGATGCTAGATAGACAGGAAGAAGAGACAAAGATGGAATTGTTCTGATATGTTTGCATGGGTAGAGCTGCGTGATAACAAGGGCTCAGTAACTGCACCCTTACTCCACTAGAAACGTGAGGCTTGGGAATAGGTATCCAGCCATTTTAAAAAAAAAGGCCAACTTTCTGGGGAATACGATCTGCTGGTTATAAACCTTCAGAAAGTTAAAAGATGAAAAATCTATGTAAATGTTTCACATGGAAAACCAAAACCAATATTTAAAGTGATAACAAGCACTGTACTGAAGCTTTTGAGTGCCTTTTTCAACCAAAGGAAGTCAGAAGTTACTACTAATAATATGGTATTTAAGTAAATACAATTCCTGTGATCTGCAGTTCTGGGCACCACAATACAAAAAGGATGTAAAACTGTTGGAGAGTGCCCAGAGGAGGGCTGCGAAGATGGTGAAGGGACTAAAAGGGAAGACGTATGAGGAGCGGCCGAGGTCACTTAGCCTGTTCAGCCTGGAAAAGAGGAGGCTGAGGGGAGACCTCATCGTCTTCTACAGCTTCCTCCTGAGGGGGAGCGGAGGGGCAGGTGCCGGTCTATTCTCCTTAGTCACCGGTGATAGGACCTGTGGGAATAGTGTCAAGCTGAGGCAGGGGAGGTTTAGGCTACACATCAGGAAGAGGTTCTTCACCGAGAGGGTGGACGCACACTGGAACAGGCTCCCCAGGGTAGTAGTCACTGCACCAAGCCTGTTGGAGTTTAAGAAGTGTTTGGACTGTGCACTTAGTCACATGGTCTAAAATTTTGGGTAGACCTGTGTGGTGCCAGGAGTTGGACTCGATGATCCTTATGGGTCCCTTCCAACTCGGGATATTCTATGATACTATGATTTCTATGATCTGTGGCCTGTATGCTGGAGGCTAGATCTTCTGTTGAGTCTTAGTGGCACAACAGGTTTTGTGTGTGGTAACACTCAGCCTCTGCTTACATGCTGGATTTGAGTCTATCAGGTGAAAAGAAGGTTGATTCTGGAATATATCTGTAACCTTCCTCTGTGAGTTGGCAATACTGCTGTTTTCAACATCCGTTTTTCTCTTGTTTAGTGATATGACAACAGGCAAAAAATACATGCCAATGTCTTAGTGAGTTTAGCTTTGAGCATTTTTGCCATTATTTAAAGCTAAAATGCATGCACCCATGCACTTCCTCCTTCTAGCTGAAGGCAAAGGACCAAAATGGTGATGAGTAGCAACATATAACATGGGGCTTGAGCATGTCCACGTGAACTTGGGGCTTAGCCTGTTACCAAGGTGGGGTCTAATACTTGAATTGGAATGCCACTGGCATCCTGATGCATGGCTTCAAAGAAATGCCATTACCTAAGATTTTAGTTGTTTGTTGTTTTTTTTCAAGTTGCATTGAAATCAAGCTTGAAGGCATCATCTCTGTTCCTAACTGATGTCACATAGCTATGTTTTATTCATTCAAACCCCTGCAGTACAGTTAGGATCCTGTATTTGTCTAGGTGTGTAGTCAGCTTGAACTAACTTGTTTAACTCCCAGGGAAATGTTCCATTTGCACAAAGTGGCACCTGCCTTACTTGTGGGTAAATACAACCATGTAGGGCGTCTGTCCAGGTGGTCATTGGCAACAAGCAAATCCTGTACTTCTGTGGAAATACGTTGCACACAAAATGGAGGCTTGTGCTGACTGCAAGAAAGAATAGATTGAAGCTTCTAAGTAGTTCACATAAGATGGTGTTGTCAAACACGTTGAAAAGAAGTAGTGTACAGGACTGAGTGTGTCATTCTTGATACCCTGAAAAGGCTATTATAAAAGAACAGACACCAGTCTGTTTTTTATATCTTGGATGAATTTTTCCAAGATAGATATGTGAAGACTGTTCAAAGTAACTTCTGTTCTCTGTCTGAAAAGTCTTTCAGATTGAGGCAGGATGCAGTCCTGCAGTGTGAGCAGGTCAGGAAGGCTTGACAGTGAACCTGTGGCACAGCAGCACTTAGTGGTAACTTAGGTCTCTTGGCTTACTGGGGAGGATAGCAAGGCTGGCATATGTCCTAGTGAATTTAGAGGTTCTGAAGTTGGAAAAGCAGCTTGCCTGAGGAATTACAAGAGTCTGGGCACCTTCATGTTTAGGTAGTGTTGGGCCATTTGTAGGATTTGGTTGCTAGGAAGCATTTTTCCATGCTGTAAGTCACGTGTTGCTGTGTTACTGCACCTAATGAAATGTCACGTATTGCATGTATAGCTGCATGCATTAATCTTATTTATTTAATCCTCAGATTCTGTTAAAGTATTGTGAGTCCAAAATATCCAGCTTGTGGAAACAAAACATATGCAGAACGTCAGAGCAGTATATCTAAATTTGATGAAAACATCAGTGATTTTGAGGAGCCAATGAATTCCAACGGTAAGACGGAAAAGGAAGAACAGTTAACTAACTAGACACGAAAACTAAGTTGACACCTTTTTCCTTTTCTACTGCATACTAATATCAGTCAGGTATAACTGTAGATATCCTTTATTTTTTGTTTAGAATTATTTACTATAATGCAAAGCAGAAAGAACAAGCGATATATAGTCCAGGTCCATTCTTGCTGTACATGGAAATAGTTTTCCTAAAGCCTGGTTATGTCTGAAAAAGAACTGAACAAATTTCACATTAGTCTCTGAATGTAAGTTATGCATCAGTTCTTTGAATTTGCTCTTTTGTTTACATGATATGTTCCTGTGTTGTCCTAAATCTCATGGAGAGGGTATTTTAGAGTACAAACAGATTCTGGATTACAAAGACTGTAGTGGGTGTATGTGCACACACATGACTTTGCAGTAATTAATACGTACTTCTAAGTATGGTTCAGAGGCAGGAGAGACGATCTTCTGTATGTAATTTAGAGAACTTATGAAGTGCTCAGATTTAATGACCCTAAGGGTTGTATAAGCAACTATAGGTCTGTTAGGGGCAGAATTCTTGAAAGTATTCTTTGAACCTCATCCCCTATGTCTGAATAGAAGTTCATCCTTAGCAGGAGCAGAGAAGTTGGTGGTGTGTAGTGTTCCTGAGAATTGCATCTGTTGAAAACTTCATGACGGTTGGAAGCTGAACTTTGAGGAGTTTAAAACTGCCAGTTTACCACGGAAGTCAGTTCTATCCAATACCTGTGGGCACTGATGGGAAATTGTTCCTAAAGTAAATTAGAGAACAAAGGTACGTACCGGTTCACCTTGCATTAGTTATTATCGAAATAATGTCTGAAGCTTCTGAATAATGAGCAACCAGAAGTCCAGTCATTGTCCACGTGATCAAGAGATTCCATGCACATTCGACAATTAGGTAAAAGTTAAGTTAGTTAGCATTTAATGGGTCTTCATTCTTCTGCCTTAAAAGGACCGAGACTTCTGAAAGTCTGTTCCAACTATTTTCAAGCTATTTGGGAATTCTGAACAACATTTAATTTCTTGAAAGAAAACTTGTGCCAGATTCTATTCTTCCATAATTTAAGAAAGCTTGCATCATTAAACTGTAGGACTGGCAATGTTAACTAAAACAGGAGCTTAACTCCTAAATGTATGTTTGAGGTGTAAAAAGAACTTGGTGCAGGAAAGAAATGGTATGTTATCTCAGGAGAGGTAGTGAAAATACTGAACAGTCGTGTTTGTTGCTGTCATTGTACAAGAGTATTGTGCTTACAAGATGAAGGTACTGTTTATATTGGATTAAAGAGTAAATATTAAAACCTTAACACTAAGCAGTGAACAGGAAATGAGAATTCTGCCACATCAGAAATGACATAATCTTGTGTCATACTATTTACCCTCAACCCTTACAGTGCTTTAATGTGAATATTCCACTATAACTACTCATTCTTGAATCTTAATACAGAGAAAAGCATGGTGGCATTTACTACCATACTTTCTCCTATGTGACACCAATCTGTCACTTTTAATTTTCCTGATGGTCTCTGGGGTTGCCTTTCTTGGCTTTCTTTATTCTTAGAAAACTGTATGCATGTTTGCTGCTGGAATCCTCTTACTAGACAGAATGAACGGGATTAGTCAAGAGAGCTTACTGATTAATGCATAGCTACCTACTACTACCCACTGAAAAGTACTCTAATTTGAAGGAAACATTGTGTAGTGAAAGATAATGGGGGGGGAGAAATGGTGTGCACTGTGTTTTTTTAGTCTGTCTTTACAATGGCAGTTACATAAATCAGAATTTCTGTAGCGTTGATCACTCTTCAAGGCTCCTCAGTGTATAAGTACTAGAATTAAAGTCAAATTATTTCCGCATCAAAAACAAAATACACCACAGAGACTTGAAATAACTGTGTTTGCCCCAGTTCATTTGATATTAATGTTAATGTAACTCAATAAGAAATACTGAAACAAAAGATCAAAGGAGGAACAAGCTCGCTTTTAGCTGAATAAATGGATTAGGAGTGTTTTCTAGTCAAAATTCAGGGGTGGTTTAACAAATTGTGAGCATAGTAGCTTCCACAATTAGGTAATCTTACTATAATTAATTTGTATAAATACATGTATAAAATATAATGTCTGAAGAATCAGTTCATAGATCAGTTGTGAAATGTAATCTCCTTTATATTGGAAGGTAACAGCACTAAGAATTACACTCCAGACAGTGTTAATGGAAGAGTATGAGAAACTTGGATGGTGTCAGATCTACTGTTTGAAAAGGCACCATGGGTCCCTTTGTGGCTGTGCATAGCAAATAGTTTCTAGGCTTTTACTAAAACCCATGATTCCTCAGTTTTGCAAGTAGGAAAGTCACGTAACGCCTTCTCCTGCATTTGATAAAAGAAGAGTTTTTCCTAAAACACGGATAATAGGGCAATACCATGCTTCTTGAAGTTGTGGCTCACAATAGAAACTGATGTGCACAAGTAGGTAGGGAATGACAAATTTGTTTGGCAGTTTTAAAGGCTGGAAGATGTGTTTTTGATCCACATGCATCTAATTAGCTTAAAGAAGTAAGTTTTGTCTGTTGCAACAATGCATTGGTGTCCTTGGCTGGCTGATATTTGAGGAAAAAAACCAACTGTGCCCTTCCAGTCTTCCTGAGACCAATTGTTTTCCAGATCTGATATGCATAGTACACTAAAACCAGACTGAATTAGAGGCATGCCTAGAATCCCTAGGGTTTCTTTATTAGCTGAAAGGTAACCTGGCATTCACTTGTATTTGGCAGGGAGATAACAAAATAAACAATGGAGAGACACAAATTCTGTCCTCGGGGCACTAGCTTATGTTCCGTTGGAATGCTGCCATGGACTTCAGTGGGAGCGGTAATTGGTCATGCGACTGGAGGAGCGCTATCAAGCAAGGAAATGCATTGTTAATGGGACAGTTTGAGAAGTGGTAGATAAGATACACTAAGTTGCTTTCTTAATGCAGGCTCTCTTTTTCCTGCTTCAAGAAATTATCACTGTGGCTTCAGAAACATCTTAAAGCCTGAACTTTCTTGCATGAAGTTGACCATTTGAAAACTTGTCAGATACTGTCCTATCCCAACTAAACAAGCAATTACTAATTTCTGTTTACAAAGTTGTTCCCCAAAGAGTGGCAGCAGAGATAAGCAGACACGTACAATCTGGAGAAGCATTAATAAGAATAAAAAAGCAATACAATTCAGCTGAGAGAGACCTAGGGATGGTAAATAAGACACGAAGGGTGCCGGAACTGGACCTTTAAAATAGCTTAACATGCAGAAATATACCTGAAGATGTTTGAAGCTGCAGGCAGTGGTGTCACTGGAAATGAGTTCTGGGTGAGCATGTTTATGCTTTTCTGTTTAGAAAAGGCCTGGCTGGGAAAGAGGGTCTTAGCAGATGGGGTTCTATCTTGGAGGAGTTGTTGAGCTTGGAAAGGCATTTAGGAGATGCTTAGAGAACAGGTCAAAATGGCATCTCACCTGTTTGATGGCAGCCTCTTTGTGGTCTGGACAGATCGCAGATGGAGACATTTAAGACTTAATGTAACTCTTGCACAATTGGTGATGTTTATTTTTCTCTGGCTTAGACACAACAAGCCTCAAACTTTGTATGGCACATACTGCTGAACTGTACAACTTGTGTACTGCTGAGCAGCTTAGTTCAGTTGGTGGGAGAAATCTTAGTACCAGATAGGAAAATCTGTATGGACTGCAATGTGCATCTCTAGATAAGGGAGGGGCTATAATAGGAGTATCTCGTGCCAGAGATGTCCATGTCTGCAGTCAGGAAATAGGCAGACAAAATATTTGCAGATCACGTTAAAACCAATTAATGACCTGCTATATAACTCAAAAAAAAAAAAACTTGTTCAGTTATCTAAGTTTGCTGACACTTTGAAAACAAAATGATGACTAAATAGTAATGTGTACTGCAAAGAATGAGTGATACACCAAGATGAATAGGATTTAGGGACTGTTTATCACAGTTAAGCCATAGCCTGAATACTGTAATGCTGATTACTTAAATTCATTGTGCAGACAGTATAATCTAGCAGTCAGTAATGTGCCTGTGAGAAGGAAGAAACTGTTTCTATAACTTCAAACTGAATTGTAGGCACAGAATGATTGAGGTTATGCTTTCTCTAATTCCCTAGATATGATACATTTGTAACAACACTTTTGTCTGAAGCAAAGTCTGTTAAGACTACTGAATCCTTACAGTGTACTATTTAAAGTGTTCAGAAGAACTGTGAAATTCACCACTAGTGGTGGACTCATTTTCTACTTTAAGTAATATGACATTTAATCTGGTCTGAAGTTAATATTGTTTCTTAAACCAAAAATGAGATTTTGATTGCTCTAGGTTCTTAGCTCTTTAAGAGACTTTGGTTTGCTGGGTCCAGATGAACATGCAATGCTTTCTTTTTGTGGTAAATGCCCTTCCAAAGCTTTTCTGCCTGGTACAGTCAGATGAGTGAGAGTACTTGGTGCCTTTCAACCGACAGCAGTGGAACTGCTTATCAAAGGAAGTATTTGCCGGATACATGTGGAAACTAAGGCACAGAAAGGTTAAAAGATTTAATCTTAGTCATTTCAGCTGCAAAAGGGATCTTTACACTTTTGCCACTTTCAGACTTCCGAACTGTGAAGCTCACTGAGAACCATGGTACAGGTTAGGAATAGAGCACAGTACACAGGAACTTGAGCAAACCACTGTGTATTTTTAGTTAACGGATATAGGAATAGTCGCTGCGTATGTGTAAGACGTGTTGGCGCTGTGTCATCTTTATTTAAATAGCCATGGGATGCATAAGTTCACTTCTAGCTTCTACTTAGGTGTCTTGTGGAACATCTGGGGAATAAGCAGTAGTTCACATTTATGGTGTTAATACTCATCTGGGGTCTTGTGAGGAGAGCATAACAGCTCTGCACACAATCATATGTAGAAATCATTGTGTATTAGTTGTTCTTGGAGGGAAAACGTTGCACTTCCGAGCTGTGTTCTTTAGTGGAAGTTCCGTCTGATTTGGGGGAAAATCAGCCTTAACCTGATGGAAAAGGTAAGAAATTCACCCTCAACTTCTGATTATTTTGGCTTAGTCAAGATGCTTTAAAACACATTCTGAATGAACTTAATTGTCTTGGAAATAATGAGAAGGCAGATCTGCTTATGAGAAATGCTTATGGGTTTCCAGCCAAACAAAAAGGGCAGATCGTAATGGGTAAGGCCTACAGTGCTCATTTTGCTTCTTTCATTATCTTATGCTGAAGTAAGTCAGTAAAGTGTTTTGTATACATACGCGGGGTGGGTGGCAGCAACTGCTTTAACGTTGCAGGCAGTCAGTTCCCAGTGTTCAGTGGTATCAATTTTATTGTCTGATGCACGGGCTAGTTAATCGCATTAGTATTGCATCCTCAAAAATAGCACTGAGTTAGAGAACAAGAATAATTCTGCTGTCACACACCTGTTAAACCCTTTTAATCTCAGTGGTGCAAAATATCACCTTCTGTTTATAGATATACTTTCCCTCTTGTCTGCCTCAACCTGTTCCCTCTGAGTCACACATATACCATCTTCTTCACCATCTTAGCAAGAATGGGAATGCATAAAATGCAGTAGTAAATGAGCTTCCTATCTGGCAACAATGCTGACCAGCATCTGCTTATGTCCAAGTAGTGCTCTTCATTCACTGGCTTTAAAAAAAAAAAAAAGACTTTTTAGATAGCATTTATCAAGCATTCGCATGTGCATAGGGAATGGAATCACATGGAAAAGCAATGAATTTTCCGTTTTGCTTTTTTCTAAAAGCCATAACCATGACTGACTTGCATTGTTTAAAAACTGTATGTTGGGAGATAGCCACTAAAAGCTGTAGAGGATACGACATAGATAATGAACATGATTTGATATGCTCAATACATTGTTTTGCTTTGTAGCGAGCCTGGAGGATAACGTTTGTGGTGAAAGTGGTGAAAAGGAGATTGGAGAACCGAGGCCATGCTGCTACAAAAATGCTACCAAACTGCAGCACTTGAAGAACCTTAGCAATAATGTACTGTCTTTTGCTGCAGTCACTACCAAGTGGAAGAAGAAAAAATGAATTGGTTTCTCTGTTGCTACAGTGGTATGGAAGGCGTTAACTTCGGGAAAGGAGGAGGCAGACTTAACCTTAAATGTCCCTATTCACTGAAATAGCAAAACAGCAAGATGTCAGCTGTACATTATTTAGCATCAAAATAAAACTTCTGCTTCTGATGAGAAGTGAGGGGAAATATCCTCAGAATTAAAAAAAAAAAACAAAAAACACAACAACTTTAATTCAGGCAGTAACAAGAACCACAGATCAAAGACCTGTAGTTACAAGGAAAAAAGCTTGAAATCTATTTTTGGTAACCTGGAACAACTGCTAAAATGATGTTATTGAAAAAGTTAAATCCTCCCTGCTATCTATTAGAAAAATAGGCAAGGAGATCTTTGAAACTTCTTTACTGATGCTACCACCCCTAGCTTAAGTGCATCTTTTCTTCTTTAGTACCTGTAATACTTCCTCCTCAGTGGGCATGGATTATTTTTTTGTTTCTGTATATCATCCCAGTGGTGTTACAGACAATGCTGGTCTCAGTGAGAGAAATCCTACCAAGTTTTTGCTTCATGCTTCCCTCCACTAAATTATTTTTCTCTCTTTTTTTCATGTTTTGAACATGTGAGCTGTGATCCATCTGTTAGAAATGTGTATTCTTAGTCCAGGATGGAGTTGAAATTTCTGTTTCTTAGTTACCATTTTCCTTCATCCCAGATCTATATATTTGAACATATGATACTAAGACAACCTGCAATTTCAAGTAGAGCAACTCAAAAAATTGGAACATTTTAAACACATCTTAAACAGCTCCAGGAGTCTTTTGAAGTATGCTGCTGAACCATGGCTCAACAGTATGTTTCAACTTTATTGACATTTATTTCAGTGGATCTATTCCTGCTGTAGGTAGGTCATCCCTGATACATTTTCTGGATCTTCTGTACACCAAGTATACTTTATTCATTATAACTATACAGTATATGGGAGACTGATTCTCTCATTTGCTTTACTACATTATTGTTTAAGGCTGTTTAATTCAGTGCCAAAGCTGGATAGAGAAGTAGTTTTTTTTTGCAGTTCTTGTTTGATCTATGTCCCTTAGAGTCACTTACTCCAATGAAACTTTGCAGCTGGTCATAGCTTGGTCCTTTACCCATCTTACTGCTGTGACCCAGCAAAGAGTTTGTTGATATGTCATGCAGTACCTTCAGGCCAAATTCCTTCTGATTTTCATCCCACTTAAAGGAAAGTCAAGAGCCAGTGTTCCTTTTTCTCTGCCTTACCTCTTGGCCCTGGTAACTGAACTGTAATTCATGCATTTATAAGGCATGAATGTTTACTGCGTTTCCTCAAAGTATTTCTTCTAAGCATACAGTCTTACCTCCTGGGTACAGACTTCTCCCTTCTGATTCCCTGTTCTTTTGTCCTTATAAAACCATGAAAACCTTAGCAAACCATTCCTACTCTGTTGTGTAGATCTAGCCTCCATCTACAGAAAGCCTCACCATAAAGGAAGTATACGTGTGCCTGCCTGTGTTTTGTAGCAAGGTCCACCAAAACATTACTCCACACTGTGGGTTTGTCTGGCATGGTGCAGCTCCTCTCCACCTGCAAGGCATAGCTGGGTTGAAATACTGCAGAAGAGCCCCAGCTTAGCGATGTGCGAGTCTAACAGATACACAAAGGACTACCAGGTCATGTTGGTACACACTGGTAGGCCAATACAAAGGCACAGATTATGCAGTTAAAGATGTAATGAGAGAAAGAATAGGAATGTCTAATGTATTATGGGTGGATCTGTGTAATAGATTAAAAAAAAAAAATCCTTCCAAATCACACTGATAAAAGTGATTTAGGAGATTAGAGAGATCTGTGAATATCAGACTGTTTATTACTATTTTTCCTAATACCTGAAGTAACTTCAGTATACAGTATAAGGATTGCATATATTCTTCTACAGTGAGCTGCTCCCAGTTTCGCAGTCCTTTGTTGCTTTAGATTAGAGTTCTCACATCCTAATGGCTAATTCCAAGGCATTCAGTTCTCAACAGTGTGTTTTTTTTTTTTTAATTCCATTGAATCTGAGGTCAGCTAGAGGTTTATAGTCTGCTAACTCCCAGAAGGTTTTGTAGCTGTCCTATTTCCCTTTGGGATTTGGTTTTCCATTTCATTTCAGGCTTTCACCACTTAGACGGCTCCATGTACAATGCTAATCCAGGAACAGCAATATATTTTTTCACCCTCCTTGTCCTCAAGCTATTCCATTTTAGCTGATAGTGATCACGAATAGCTTAGGCTCCTGCTTGTGCTGTACTTAGCCTCTATCAGAAGTCCTGCCTCAATAGCCACACTCCATTGGATATTTGTGGGTGATACTCCCTGACAGCATAACACCACTGGGGTTTGGATTAGCTACGCATGCAGAAAAGAGAAAGTGCCTGTATAGCCTAATAAAATAAACATACAAGTTGAAAAATACAAGCTAGAGGCAGAGCGAGGGCTGAGCTCACAAATACTCTCTTTGACTTCAAAATTTTTCCCTGCACAGGTGTATTTCATATAGGCTGTTTTCACATAATTTGTAAAGTAAGAAGGGCAGAAGAGCTTTGACTCAGCGTATCTGATCCTCCTCATTCAGGGTATGGTGCATGCTGTGTTTTTTGCAGGTGGAGGCTTTGGAGAACACAAAATGGGGGAAAATTGTAATGACCAAGTTACAAATGTTTTGAATAATCAGTTAATAAGGAAAATGCTAGCAGGCATCACCATGGTCTTAACTGTAGCTGTGAAAAGAAAAAAAGTAGCTCTGGACTGGTCTATTCTGCAAGGGTGACTCAAGGGTATTTTGTTTTGCTATAAATGAGAGGCAGGCTTTACAGCCAGGTGGAAGTAGTGAAGCTGTCACTTATTAATTAAAACTAGTTTCTGTCTATCTATGCTTTTCTGTAAAGCTTGTGACTTTTTCTGAGCCATTTAGTGGGATTTCATGTACAGAAATTGCTCTTCTCTTTCATTATGAAGAAAACTTAATTTGAAAAAAGAAAAAGTCATGGATGCACAGGGTTAGGGAAATTCAATCTACAAGTTGACCAATCAGTTTAAGGTCAGAGTCAAGTTAGTTTAATCCAAGACAATAAAATTACATGAACCAATCTAATTTCTTCTTTGTCCTGCTTTAAGGTGAACAGATACAGTGTCATTAGGGTCCTGAAACATAGTTATCCCTCCCTAAGCACTTCTAGCTCCTTCTCTGAAGCCCCTGCTAAATCTATCTCTGAGCATATCCTACAGCCTTTTCCAAGGCGGCTGGCTTACCAACAAAGTGGAAGCCTAGTGTCCCACCTCATTATCATTCTGTCTTTTCTTCAGGAAACCAGAATGACTAAATTCCTTCATGAGACACTAAGCTTGGAAAATTATTTTTAACTCCTGGCATAGAGAGAGTACACAGTTTTCTCCATGCGTTCCTACACAGTGCTGATTTCTGCAGTGCTTGCACTTAAATTTACATAAATAATACACCTGATTCTGCAGGGGGGGAACAACTCTATCATCAGGAGAACTGAAATTTGCCAATGATCAGGTAAGTGACTCCAGTGACAAGTTAAGGGTGGTTTTCTTCAGTTGACAATTAAAAATAAACCCAGACCCTCCCATTTCACACCTCCTGTTATTTCTCAGGATTAAGAGAGGGTTGAGAAGGAAGTACTGATACACTTGTCCAGTCACAAGAGGAGTGGATTCTAGGGGAGGCAGTGTAAAACCAAGGAGATCATGTTTCGTGCCACAGTGAAGTGTCCAGTAAGGAACTGGAAGTTGGGACCAGCTATAGAAACATTGCACTGGATGCAATCGGACATTATTTCTTTTTAATTAATTTCTGCTTGGAGCTGAAATAGTTCAAACGTGTTTTTTTGTACTCTGATCTTGAGATAAACTGGAATTAGAAATGGTCTGTAGAGGATGTTTTTGCCAGGCTCTGAAGACCCATGTAACACTTGAGGAACGTTGAAGCAACTAGATGGTGGAGATACTGTGACCAGAGTGCAGGAAGGTAACCTCACTGATTCCCTTACAAAGTAGTGGTGTAGCTGACCAGCATAAGGAGCTGAAAATGGTCAGGTCAAGCATTGCAGCATGTGCAAGATCAAGAAATCAGTATTATCCTAGAGTCCATCCCTAATTGCTGAAGGGGGAGACACCTAATCTATCAGGGCCATTTATCTCAATCAATATATGTTCCTTCACTCTCCACAGTCCCCATTCAGCAAACATTTCCTCACAGCCAAATGGGAAGCCTTTGCTTAATGCTCAGTATCGAGCTGATCTTCAGTTCTGAACTAATTGCTTGTGTGTTTCAGACTGGGGTAAGAAATGGGGATGTGAAGCAGCTGCATGCATATACAAGGGAGAGGAGAGGAGCAGCCCCCCCGGGGAGCGGGCTGGACTGGAGCCTGTCGGCAGCACAAGTGCAGGCGCCGCCACGCTCGGCTGCTTCCTGTGGCTCGGCCCCTTTTGTCTCGCTGCTTCCCGGCCGGGGTCTCCTAGCAACTGTGCTGACAGCAAGGCTGGGGAGGCACAGACGCAGCACTCGCTGTCTTCAGAGTGTTCATCCCCATCTCCTTCCCCTCAAAAGCCCTCTCTGGATCTCTCCAGGCACCATGTGCCAGACCCTGGAGATCTGTGTGCTCGGCAAGGGACCTCCCCACCCGCTGTAAGCGCTGCTCCTCTGCAAGCGCCTAGCTTTAAGCCCCCAGGAACAAAGTGGTCTGGCGGGACTCCCCACCCACTAGCTTCATGTCCACACTGAAGCAGTGTGATGCCAATATGGGGTGGAGGTCTGCTGTAGTCTGAACATTTCCCAGTTCAGGGTTCCTCATTGTTACCTGAGAGGTCCCTTTTTTCAGCGGGGGTGACTGGCAATGCAGAGAGCGATTCAGGTCGTAGCTGAGGGCTGGCAGAGTCAGGAGTTTGGGACAAAAGGTATGTAAGGATGTATGGGATTACGCTTGAGTCTTCAGGGTTCATGGTGCCTGTGTGCATGCACAAAGCAGTTCTGGAAGGCGATGTTTCACCTGACAGATTATTTAGTCTTCTTGAGGAACAGGGAATATTATCCAGGCTATTGAGACTGTAGTGCTCCTGGAATTTGAGGTGGGCTGGCAGTGTGGTACTGCATGCTGGGCCGGTGTTATATCCTGACTTCACCTGCTTGCTTGGCTTGAGCTGAGTGTTATGACAGGTCTCTAAGAAGTTGTAACTATCTTGGACAAGTGGCAGGATGTGGGAAAGTATCTGTCACTTACAATAGCTTTTCTTGGGTGAACTTTGGAAGAATTTTTAGGCTGTAGACATAGGTCTGGGATCTATTATATTAGGCAGTTTGTAAACAAACAAAAAAAATGAGCAGAAAGAGAAATAGAAACAGAAGAGAAACTATTTTTTTCCAGAAACCTTATCACTCAGCTAGGTTCTGAGGTCCAAACTCAAAACCATCATTTTGGGGCCTGTAACTGGGATGTTTTTGTTTTTTTTCCTATGGATATCTTTCTCAATGGGACTTTCTCCATCAAACCAGCTCTTTTGTACCTTTTTTCTTTTTGTTTGTTTAGCTGCTCACACACTGAATAAACGCTCTCAAAGAGCTTTCAAAAATCCAAAAGATGAGGACATTATATAAATGAATCTTATAAAGTGAGGTACTTCCTGGGAAAGCCTTCTAAAGGAATTTCTTTTTCATTATCAAGTCCCTTATTACAGGATTAAAAGCTAAGCTCCTTGCTCCTTCATTGCTTCCCCAAATTAGGCTTTCATAAGACCTTTTATGTATTTTTCCAAGTGTCACAGGTCTCAGCTCTTCTGGCAGAAATTGAAATGTTAGCAATACTAATTATTTCAAACCGATGAACTACATTTGGCTAGGAAAATCTTTGCTGGGAAAGTATAGGAATCCCTCCTTTTCCATGTTTTATTACTGTGCTATACTAAGTGTAGTCGAAAATATTCAGGGTCTTATGTTGAGGAATTTCATCAACTTCAGGTCAGTATGGATTTGCAGAATCACCTTCCTTTGTCTCCCTGAGGTCTTGCCTGCCACCTCTAATACTGGTATTCTGAGAGAGGACTTAGCCTTCTAATGGGAAGTTGGGCATGTTAAATCCCCAGTTCTGGCAAGTAGTGGCCCCAGATGAGCAGCATATTTTCTGGAGCTGTTCTTGCTATAACAGGTCTTTCTGATACAGGGCCATGGGAGGAACATGAGGAGGGAGAATGTGATTTATTTTCACTGAGTCTGAGGGCTCAAAGTTGGCATAAAGCCAGACATCCCTTTTGCATTCTGCTCTGTTTGTATACAATTGTAGAACATGGTTGTTTCATAGTAAGCTCCTCTTTTAGCAGACAGTGAGAAGAGTATCGTGTCATAAAGCAAAAACATCTGCTGGAAGGTTAAGGAGAAGATTATTGGCCAGGCTTTTTCCACTTCATTATCTCTGCCTTCATGGAAGACATCACTGCAATCCCAGTGATGTACGCTGGAGCAGAAAAGAGTCTAGAAAGTAGGACCAAATTATCTAGCCTGAGAGCTGGACCTCACGGCTCAATCACACATCTAGTAACTGCAAGCAGGGAAAAACTTCTATTCAGTAATCTCTGAACATGTGTGGCCACAGTTATGCTAGTGTTTTCTCTTGCCACAGTCTTCTGTAGGGACTTCTGTGCACATTGAGATGGGGAGGAAAGGCAGAACAATGAGTGAAGGGCTGTAAATTCAAGGAAATGTCAGTCTCTTCTAGCTCCTTTTCCTTCTCTGTAAAGGTAGTACAGGTAATGCCTTTATTGCATGCAGGTTGTTATGTAATAATAATTAATGTAATACTATTCTAAACTTCCTGCTTTGCCTCTTCCAATCTACAATTAAGCGGTAAACGAAAGAAAAAAGTGAAGAGAAGAATAAGTCCAAGAATAATGTGAACACTTGTGTTTATCAAGTTAGATACCTGTCAAATGTATAGAAGCAGGAGTATGCAAGATTTAGCAGCCTGGGAAATATGGATTATGTAGAAATCATTGATGAATGCTGAGCACTTACACTCAGCAGTGACAAAACATGCACAAGGAAAATGAGTGTTTATGCTGCAAATGGAAACACAGAATTCCTCATATGAAAATATCTGAATTCCAGTAAAAAAGACTTTCTTGTAGTCTGTGCCTGGAAAAAATGCCAGTCACTGTTTGATGCTCTCAGAAGTTTCTCATTTAATGAGGTAGTTTCACCCAGTGACAAGACTTCATTATTACTTCATTTAGGAGTAAACAAATGGAAAGCAGAATAACAGTTGACCTGGACTTCCTAAAAATAGACTAATTTACAATTTTGTTAGTATGTCTGGTTTTCTATACAAGAAAAACATGGTAGCACAAATCAACATTGATTTAAAAGCAACCGATTGAGTATTCCTAGGTACCATACCAATATATAAATAAAAATAAAAAACTTGTTTCTGACAAGTAAAACTTACCAGAAAAAAAAAAGCCCTTGGTCTTTATGGAGAACATTGTTTTAATAATATGAGCTGTATATTCCAGTATCAGTTCTGTTTATTGTTTATTACTGTCGTAAAAGTACAATTCACTATTTCCTTGAAATGATTGAACTAGCTGGGTGAGTATTTCGTAATGGGGAACTATTTTCTTTTGTAACTTAAGTATTTAATTGCTGCTAATTGGCTTCTATTGAAAAGGAGATGAGGATAGGATCAAAATGATAGATTACAGAAAAAAAAGGATGGAAAAGATGATGTTAATTGCATATTATTGGTGTGTAAATAATATGATTAGACATGCCATTAAAGGGATAGTATAAAGGAAAAGGAATAGGAAACTAAGAAGAGAAAGTTTGGGATGAGTTACAGAGAGGCTATGGAGGGATGCTGGGAAAGATTAATAAGATAAGTTGAAAGAAACCTATGGCAGGCAGAACCAGAAAACCAGTATTTGATGAGGCACTGGAGACCTCTACTTATCAGTGTCCAAAGTAGCTGATAAGAATCTTTGAAACCTTTGAAATTAGCTGTTAACAAGTCACTGCTACTTGAGAGGGAGATGGCAACAAAATGGCCAAATAACAAAACAACAACAACAACAACACAAAAAAAAAAAAAAACTAAATCAGGAATAAAACACTAAACACTGTTCTTAAAATATTTAAAATAGGCAGTCTGGCCCAGGAATTTGGGTAACTTTTGTACCTTCAGGATCAAATAGTAGAGTGAATGAGTCATATTCTTAATTTAAAAGAACCAAGGTATTATCCCTTTCACTGCAACTTTCAACTGACCTTGATGACTCAGGACAAGTGGAGCAAAAGTAGTATGGCTGAGAACAGGATCTACTCTTTGGCATTTACTCAGACTTAAACCCGGATTGTACCAGAATAACTGCATCAAAACCTTAGTCTGGATTCAGAGAAGTGGATAATACTGTATATAGCCTACTGACTTGTTAACCAATGTATTTTTTTCTTTTGCTTGGTGTAAATGCATTAAACTATTGTCAATGAGTAGTGTATATGTACTGGTATAAAAATTTCTGCCTTGTCTGCTTTTGTCTTTCAGCTCAAATACTTGCAGAATGTTGGATATTGACATGCCAGAGCTATGCACAAGAATTGTCAACAGGGGCTTTGTATCTCTCCCAAATAAACATTGCTTGTGTTCATAAGTGCTGCAGTAATCTCAAACCACAGTATGCAGCGTTTGTTAGTTTCAGCGTAAGGTTGCTGAATGAGCAAATACACTATAGAGAAACAAAAGACACTGAGACAAAACACATACAGACAATTTGTGTTTCCTCTTTCCATAGATATGTATATGACATGAGATAACCATATTAAAAAAAAAAAAAAAAGGTAAACATCTGAATGAGACCAACTCTAGAGCAACTGAGAATTAAGTTTTAGTGATCTGCACAAGTCAATCTGCTGACTCTAGATACCACAATATCTGTGCTCTTTGATTTACTTGTTGTCCTACAGTTAGTGGCCAGTCATGAAGAGGTATGTTAGACAAAGTATTAGTAAAGCCTGCCAGGGTGGGTTCAATGACTCTTGACTTATTTTAGATCAAAGTTGCTTGAACTTTATTTTGTTCTATGTTTTAGTTATAAAACATAAGAAGAAAACTAGTTCTTAAATGGGTGTCTGGGTAGAATTTATTTACAAGAAAAATACCCTTATGTCTTTAAAATGTGGTTTCAGTAGTACTGAGTTCTGGCTTTCTGGTTTTTCCATCTATCTAATAAATAAAAAATAATTTTTACACGGCAAATTCTTTTTCCCCAACTGATGCCGCCAATACTGTACTCCTGTCAGAAGCTTAACAGTGGAAGATGATGCTCACAGCATCATTAACTATGTAAGAATACAGCATTTAGATCAACCAGGTTCTGAGGAAAGGGTAAGCAATTCAGATGCTTAAGATGAACAGGTGGACAGCTAAGCTCTGATCCTCAGTGCATGAGACTACAATGAGCAAATGTTAGCAGACAGAGCAAGAGAGTCAGTTACTGGTTTCTAGCTAGCTAGTTCCAGTATGTTACTCCTATTTGAAACCTGTCTGCTTTGTATTTACATATGTTGATATAGCACAACTATTACCTTTCTTCCTTGGAACTTAACTATAAAGGGTTTTGATTAAATGCAATAGGAATGTCTGAGTGAAAACCACCACTTTATAATGAACATTCTTTTTAGGTCCTCTTTTCTGGATACACATTTTGAAAAAATATTTTGGAACTTTGCAAAATATAAAAATAATACCAGTCTCTCCATTAGTCATATTTCTGGATTGGTTTAGCTGAAGGATTGTCACTTTGAGTTAATTTTGGTGTGCCTAGCTTCTCTGAAAAAAGGACATCACTTGTAGGTCTGAGTATGAGCTTTTGCTGTGGCATGTTGCATTCTTTCCTCTCTGCCCCAAAAGAAATTACTACGATTTTTGCTACTCTGTAAAAATTAGTCTAGGTAACTGTATAGTTCTTCAGTGTCATGGCTGCAAAAAGGATATAGAAAAGCAGTTTAGAACAAATCACACAATTGTTATTTGCATATATGTAGAAGCCCCAGGAAGATCTGTGCCTCACTCACGTGGAATACATGAAGAGATAACCATGCAATGCAGGAGGGAAGAAGAGGAAATGAGTTTGGGACCTCATGTAGCCACAGAATTTATTTGCTTAGAAAGCTAGTATTAGGTATTGGAATGGGCTTAGCAGTAGTGGCAAGAGAACTGACGTTGTTCTGAGGAGACTCTGTAGAAATGCTGTAATAGTAACAGCTTGGTGTTTAGCTGTGTATGTGGAATTTTGTCTTTCTTCTGATTTTAAAGCATTATTGGTAGCCAGCTGAGGAGTCCCATGTGTGTTATTATACTCCGCCAAAGGACAGAGCACCCAAAAAGCTGATCTTCAGAAACCAGTCTGTGAGTTAGTCCTGTCGGCTAAGTTCAGAAGTCAGCAACGGTCTTCACATGGAAGAGGTGAGAACCCTCACAAAGTTTTAACCAGTATTAGATAACGTTATCTGACTGGATTGCACTTTGTACACCATCCAAACATTGCTATCTGATAAACAGATTTATAAGTGGTATTTCTTTTCAAACTACTATTTATGGGGAGCACCTGACTGGAGATAGGATTTTTGTCTCCTTTTAACAGTGTGTTAAGAATTATCCCCTGATATCACCAGAGGTGTTTCCTTCTGACTATCTGCCATCCTGAGAAAATAGCTATACAAACTGAATGCCTCTGCTAGCAGAGTTCAGCTGTTAAATAATTCTGATATAAACAATGCTTCCTCTGGTATATAAAACACAAATCTTTTAGTTATTACATGGGGAAATACTTCTATTTTTAAAAACACGCATCTGGTAGCTGTAAGATTCTAAAAACCACCATGTTTTTGAGAGAGCTTTACTGAATTCTGCTGAGTTTTGGCGTCAGAGAACAGCTGCTGGCAGCATCCCCTTTTAGCTGACTGAATGTCCTGCTACCCAGGTGTTTGCTTGTAGGTGCTGCACTGCATTTTTTGCAGCCCAAGACAAATGCAGTGCTAGTGCAGGGCTGTCTGACTAGGGCTCAAGGCAAGCAGAATAAATTCTCTCGTCCTTTTTCCCAGCCATCCCTGAAGCGAATTAATGAAAGCAGGTCTAGACCAGTTTTTTAAGAACTGCTCAGACAGGCTCGCTCTCTTGCTGGTGTTTTGTCAACATGATGATAGGGGTTTTATTCTCTGCAAGGAGGGCATTTGTGAATCTGTCTTCCCTAGAATCAGTCTTACATGAGGAGGAAAGAAGCATCCAAAAACACATCTGGCCAGGAGAGCTGAAATGGTAAACATTTCCCTTTACCCGTGTGATAGCACACTGTTAGCAGCACGTCAACTCAAACTGCCGCTACTGCGATTTCCATCACTTATGTTTGTAAGAAGAATTTGCTGGAGAGCAGCTGCAATTCTGCGTTTCTTGACTCCATGCCTGTTTATTCTGAGGGGGCAAGTGGCTGATGAGCCAACACCCTCACTGAACATGCTAGGATCAATTGAGACTACTGCTGTCACTAAATGGTATTCCACAAGAGTGCCGTGGCAAGCACTTGAAGACCAGTGTCTTATGGCTGAACTGCATTGTCTTGAACTAAAAAAACCTGTCACATGAATTTCTATTTTAATACCAGAAAACACTTTGAAACACAACAGGTTATGTTGTTTAATAACCCGGTGTATTTTCTCAAGTAGCAGAGCCTGATACACTTGAAATGAGAACAATACAACTGTGATGCTCTGAGATGTTCAGCTTCTGTAGGCTAACAGGAAGCTTAGATATTTCGAGCCCAGAGAGAGGGGCTCCTGAGTTGGCAGAGTAATCTGAGAAATTAAGGGAGTAGGGCAGTGATTATACAGTGCTAAAAATCTTATGAAAAAAAAAGCTCACACAAACTTGACAATTATAATAATTAGGAGAATAAGATAGAAGGGGATATCCCCCTTAGCAGAGGGATAATTTCTTGTCTACTCTGTCTGCATTATGGAGGATGTGCTGCTTGCTCAGGGCTCTTTCTCCTCAGTAATTGGTGAAGTAGATTCATTCTGCAAGAGACAAGAAAGCCAGAAGTAAAGGCAGTGCTGACTGGCTAAGCAGATTTTGGGGCTCCAACATCTCTGGCAGCAAAGAAAAGACAATGGCACTTGAAGATTATTTTTTTTCCATTACAGCAAGAACTAGCCAACTGCAGGCTTTCTTTCTTCCAAGGTGTGCATGAAATGAGAATGGCAGTTGCTGGCTTCTGTGCTAGCTGGGGAGAACATACGATGTCATATCACAGGCAGTAATCTTTCAGCAAATCGGTACTCTTGATTCTTCATGGGAGTTCTGTCCAAGTGTTAGTGTATAGGAGTGAAGAAAAAAGCTAGAAACAATACTGAAATCATATGAAGATGTCTTTTAATACAGCACAGTATCATGTGGCATTAAGAGATCAAGTGACTGTTGTTATAACCTAACTGCTGCAAGTTTTTTGTGTAGGCCACTTCACATCAAATCCATAGTCAAATGTTATATGCGAAAAAATGTTTTAAGATGTCCTGTGTGTTGCTAAGTTCGTGTGGTGGAAGATAAAAAAGCCACCATGACAGTGAAAAAAACGAAAGAGCTACTTTCAGACTTATTCTTTCTGTAGCATAAGATAGAGGTATTCGGGAGGTGAGAGGTGAAATTAGAATGACTTAAGTGCCATGGTTATGTCTACCTTTACCTGAAGCATCCTGAAGCCTGTGACACTCTGCCAAGCATCATGTTGTGCTACTTGGTGACCTAAATGTGTGCTGATCACAAGTAACGTGTGCCCTTGTGGTAGAAGTCTTTCAGGCTCTTCTAGGAGGGATCTTGGCACTCTTGTCTGTCCGATGTTGGCCATGTGTCAAGACAGATGGAAACAGCCTGTCACAGAACGCTGTGATCATCCACCCATGTCCAAGGAAGAAGAATGCTCTGAATTGCAAGCCCTTCCCCTTGGCAATACCAGGTCATTGGTCCTAATATGACCCTGCCCATTGTTCCGTGGCTTTGATCAGTGATTTTAGCCTTATGGGAGCCCTTAAATAGACTTTGCTTTTATCACTGGAGACTGCAGACTGTACTAAAGTGGTAGTGCTGGAGCCCCAACTGGGAGTCTTATGGAAAGGTTCCATAGAAGGACAGATTTCCATTAGGAAAATGAAGATACTCAGTTTTATTATGATTAAAAAAAAATCAACTGAAATAAAGCAACTACACGCTTCATGGCTGGATCCTGGTCCATGCTCCATCTATTGGTGTGAAGCAGCTTGAGCAGCCACACTCTTCATGGCATGGGCTCTGGGCAGTGCAGACTTGCTGTAGTGGCTCCTATGCAACTTCATTCCACCCCCCCCATCGGCATGGCAGGGACAAAGGTTTCTGGCAGATCCTGATGATTTTCAGCTACTCTGAGAGCAGACAGGGGCTGCAGAGGAGTGGTACAATCTTCTCTAAGTTGTACCCTGAGACATGACTGTGGAGGAGACCCGGGACTGAGGACAAGTAAAGGGCACCCTTGTGCCCTTTGCCCCCTCAGCTGCAGTTGAGCAATGCTTAATGCAGCTGAATGTCTGGTCCTCCCAGACAGATACAATAACCAGTCTGTGAGAATATTCATACCAATTAAGTCTTACCATCAAGTCATTCTGTTCCATCACTCTACTTAATTAGCCATGGTCTTTGGCATTTCAGCAATGTTATGCCATGCCAAAAAATGAAAGTATTCTTTGTGTGGTACACACCCAACAACTGCCTGTCGGTCAGCTAGAGTCAGATCAACAAATATTTCTCCTGCACTGGAGTAGTATCTGCTGGAAATCATAATCACCCACTTCTGGTTTTTCAAACCAAAATGAGTTAAAGGTCATTCTCTTTTCATCTGGCAGTCAGCTTTTGTTATTTGAAAAGCAGCCTGATTTCTCATCAGCTCTCTGGTGGATTTTGTGTGACTCACAACAGTTTGTATTCACAAATAAAACAGTTCCTCAAGTGTTATTTGGTAATACAGCCTTTCTGTTTATGAAAGATAAATGCAGGAAGACTAAAAAAAACAACCTCAAATTAACTACTAGTTAGCAGGCAGCAGCAGTGAATCAGAGCTACTACCTAGATCTTGTCTGCAGCAGGTGTCACTGATATTGTAAATGTATATTAGATGAAGGTCTGACTTCATTTAATTTTCTGTGATTGAAAACTTTGAAAACCAGGCTGATCATCATACCCTGCTTTAAGGGGGGAAAAAAAAGCCTGATTTGGCAACCTGTGCTCTAAATGAGTAGAATTTTATTTCTCCTTTCAGTCGAGGAGCTCTTGTCAGTGTGGCTGAAGAGCACTACGGCCTGCAGAGCCCAGCCTGGAAGAGCTCTGGCAGTGAGGGGATGCATTAGGAATGAGTTCTCAAAGCAGTGTAAGGGTTAGTTCCCTTATAGCCACTGATGTTGAGATGAATTTTCACTGCCAGTGGGAAAGGGGCTACCAACCTACCATTTGACAAGAAATCAGTTAACTCAGTGGAAATATAACCTATTTTAATAGCACCAGCACAAATCCGTGCTATGCCATCTGAGGCGTTTGTCAGATGTGACAAGGCACTCAGCCTATTTTTGTCATGCAGCAAATCCCTTTTCCTATTTTACTTGGGGCTAAGTCCCATCCTTAGATATGAGCTCACTCCTCTTTCACTTACATGGAAATGTTGGGCGAGTGCTAAAAGGTAGAATTTGGCTGTGATCTGAATAGATGACATCTGTAATCTTGGAGATTGGGGACTCAAAGGACACAAACAGGTGCTGATAAACATCTAGCCTGCATAGATGCATTTGTAAATCAGACATGGTGCTTGTCTGCATCTTAAAGTGCCTAGATATGTTTGAAAATTTGCCTGTGGGAGACTTGTTTAGTCATGCAGTAAGTCCATGCAGAGGTGGGAATTGAATGTATTTCTCCCATATAAAACCTTAATCATAGTAATAGTCTTCCTCTCACTCCAAAGTTCCCTTGATGAGTTCTGTCTGCTATCCATTACAGCTGGAATGTGCTTCTGCTTACTTGTCCTCCATGCAAAAGCCTGTCTCTTGCTATCATCCGTAGCAGAACCCAGGGTATAATTTAAGTTATCAATGCTAACAGTAGTTCTGTCACTAGCAGGCTTCCACCATGCACATGAACCTGTCTTTACTGAAAGTGACGGAAAAATGCCCATTTTCCTCCACACAGCTGCATGTTCATTTTCACTTTGTGGGTCTGATCCTGGGATGCATAAGGCCTCTGTGCAAAGTAACTTCAAAACACATTAGTATATCACAAACATGAGTGTATCTACTATGTTCAAAGCAGGCCTCTCCTGTCTTTTTACTTGGACTTGCAGTTCTTTAGGAAGTTAATGGCCTTTGTTCCCCTTCACTGTTCTTTGCTGTATGAGCCCAGCAAACAGTTTGATCCAGACTTGTCTTGCATTCCCCACAGGAATCTCTCCTGATCTCTCAAGCTCCAGATCAGCCACATGGGATCAACAAAAATCCTCTTGATTTTAACTCGTGATGCAGGCCTTCAGCCATTGCAACTTCATTGAGATAGACAGGCCTTACGTCTGTGGTCAAATATTCACAATTAAACCTTTCCCCTCACTTTTCTTGCTGAGACTGCCAATGTGTGGAGATTTTCTGGAGTCCCAGGGGTGATTAGCAGCTGGCACAGCCTTACTGTGCAAGTAGTTTTGAGATTCAGCTGCTCTTGCATTAAGCTGAGCAACATCAATGATGCATGAAACAGCTTTGTACAGAGAAGGAACCAAGCTTGGTCAGGGTGCAGTGTGGCTAAAACAAGCTGTCACTGTGCAGAGGTTCTTTTGCTTGGTGGGGTGTGTAAATATCTTTCCTACCCTTTACACAGGGCTCTAGAGATCTTCTCTTCATTAATAAATTTAAATCTAAATAATGAAGCATTTTGGCTGATTGATGGGGTTGTTGTGCACACACCCAGACTATGTCATTTCCAATCAAAAGGAAAGCGATTGTTTCCATATGTTGGCACGTTTGTGATCTTGGTGTTGAGCCAGTTGTCTGGCTGCGATCAGGCAGCAGCATCTAACAGTGATGGAAGATTATACCTTGGAAGTAGGGTGCTAACTGGCTGTATTCCTTAAAAGGATATAAACACTGCACACTTACCCAGGATGTAATTTATGGTTCCAGTATGTTTTGACTTTACATAGATGAAAAAATAGTCCTTTTGTGTGTGTGTATATGCATAAAAATTCCTTTCTCCTCACCCCCCCTCCCCAAAAAGGAATCCAATAAAAAAATAGCTGATGCTGTTTTGTGTGCTTACTGTGGGCTATTGCCTGCTGAGACTTAAAAGAATTCACTCTTCTTTTTTTTTTTTAACCCAATTCATAATAGGTATTTTAACAGCTAGTTGACAGCAGACTCTCTGGCAGTAATTTATATTCTAGAAATAATTTGGTTCTTTCTCTGACATATTGTTTTGTTAAGTTGCTCAGCTGGAATGCAGTTTCTTTGAACAGGTTTTTAGAGATGCCCTACACCTACCAAATCCATCTTTTTGTGTGTGCGAAGTGTCAAACTAGTTGCATATCACTCCACAAATGGATTAATACTGATTTCAAACTGTAGAGATGAGATTCCCCCATGCTAAGGCCATGCTGACTCCTGCTGCAGCAAACACAGGTGTGTACCCTGGGGAGATGGTAAGCTAAAAACTCCTGGAGAGGGTGTTTTTAACATACAAAGAAGCCACCAGTTTAAAGTATTTTGCAAGCAGCCTACAGCTTTCTTAACCATCTTAACCATCTTCACTGGAACAAAGCTGCCTGATTATGATCCAGCCAGAGAAGCAAAGATCAGTGCTCCCTTCCTGAAGCATCCACACCAGCAGTACAAAATGTGCAGGGAATGCTGCATAGGTAGTGTGTGACCCCATTTGAAAAAAGCACAGGCAGGTTTTGAGAGAAGCACGGATTTTTGTGTCGTAGCCGGGTTAGGCCTTTTGAATGATCTCAGTATGAAGTTCTTAAAAAACAACCAACCAACCAATCTTTCACTCTAAATTATGAACAACTGTCAAGCTTTTAATTCTGAAAACAAAAAACAAAAAACAAAAAACCACTACCAACAAAAACCCTTTGAACTGTAATAGATAGCAGACAGAATCATTCAAACCAGTGCTTTCCTCCTCATTCAAGGCTCGTGTACATATGGAATGAAATGACAGGATGCAGAAAGACAAGGATGCATGTTTCTTCCTCAGGTGACTTGCACTGTTGTGAAAAGAAAGCAGAAAGACCAATTTGTTTTTCCTCTTTTCAGTCAAGTGCACAGTTTTTTTAGTTATTTATTGGATTATTATTATTACTTATATTAGTATCATATTTATTTTTATTTGAAAGCCTTGTAGTAAGGCTTTCTACTAGAATACTTATATATTATGAGTAGACTTCTGATGCCTAAAATTCTACTGGGAAATAGGAACTATTATCTTTTTATAGAAGATTAATTTGCAAAACTAATGTAATGAAATGTATTAGGATAGATAATGTATTCAGTAGCTTACAAAACTTATTGTTTTGACTAATTTATTTAGCAAATAGTTTTGATCTTCCATGCAGGTGTTCAATACTGAGGAAAAAGTCCTCACTCCTTTTCTGTGAACCATATGCACACTTAAAATTTCAACAATGGCATTATTCACATGTGTTTTTGAGCAATTCAGATTCTACCTTGTCTCTAAAGAATGACATATCCATGCAGCAAATGCACAGTTTGTGGAATTGATAGCAGTATTGTACTCACAGTGACTACCACGATTGATATGAATCTGCTTACCTCTGTTTTCTAATATGAAAGCTGGCAGCTAGAATTTCCATCTGATTTGATTTTTCAGACTTATAAAATCTTTCTCAGTGGTGTTTTTAGATTCAGTTATTAAACACTGCTATCAGGAATTTAATAGGCATTTTATAGTTCTTTTAAAATAAATGCTTCCTTCTAGATGCATGTAAAGGAGAGTTCATTCTCAGTGTGTACCATTCCTGCACAGGAAGGTGGAGCTACCCCCAGGTATTCTTTAAAAAGCTACCAATTGGTGTGCTTGCTGACCAGCACACACTGTAGGAACTTCAGAACTTAGTTTTCCACTTCCAAACTGTAACTAAGTATTACTATTCCTCCTCTGTAGCTAGTGAAACCAAGATGTAGGCTTTTATATGTAATTGCCCAAGGTTTCTCCAGACTTGCAGAGCAGAGCATGGGTGGCCCAAAACTGCTGGTACTTTCCACTTCAGCATAATAACTATCTTAAAGCAGTGTATTTCTTGATACTAGCTGTATGCTGACGTAGCAAGCTGCACCACGTTGATTACAGCCTCACAGGGACAGCCAGTTTGCAAAAGGACTGGGAGATAGATTTCACGCACTGGTCTGCGCGCTCGCCTCCTCGCAGCCTGCTATGCCTGGCATCCAGTGCTTAAGCGCGGGCTGCCAGTTATGCTGACCTTGAGAACTCACACTGTTGACCTCTGTTTCCTTGTCTCCTCAGTGGCATATCTTATTTCCTCTACTATTACTGTAACAAAGGATTTTAAGTTATCAGACTTAAGTACCTGATCTGGCCTACGCTGCTATATGAGGCCCATCAACCACTATTTCTGTATGATGGTGCATGTTACCAAAATAAATGCCCTTAAATTAGCTGGTTCGATTACTAGAAGCAGTCTAACTGTAGCAGCAGAGAGTTTGCTGTAGGCCATTTAAGTTTATTTTATGGTTTTCTGAGAAAATGTGTGGTCTTTTGATTTTTTTTTCATAGTTAATAATAGATACCTCAATGTACTCATGAATTGTCATACATATATTCTGTCAAGAATGGGACCTTTTGGCAGGTACAGATCCTGGTCCAACAGCAGAATAGCATCTCTTCATATGCTGCCTGTTGTATTATAGGGGTGTCATCTGTAAACTTACCCTATTTCAGTGGTGCTCCAGCATTCAGGGCTTATTTGAGAGTTGTGTGTACCAGTGACTCTGACAACTTAGCCCTGCTGCCGCTGTGCAAATGGAAGTGCAGTGGCCTACATTTCAATAGTGACTATCAAGACAGCCTGACTCACTTGAAACACTTTAAGCAGCCCTACTTTTCAGAAAGCTTTGAGCACTTGTCTCCTAGTGGATCTGGCCTTATGCCATGTCCTAAGCTGAAAATTCAAAATTTCCGGTCATTTTAGACAATTTAGTAAGAGCTATTTAAATTGTGTGTGCTGTTTGTTTTCTTCATTCTCTCGTACCTGGATGTGTCCTGGGTCAGTGTTATGGGTCAGTCTGTGTTCCATTGAATGTTAACAACGAAAATTATTCATGTTTATTTAGAAGGCGATACTGTTCTGTTGCTGGATGAAGAATTGCCTGAAATTGCCTGAATTGCTCATAAAGGTATAGTGGTAACTGGTACTGAATCATTGATGGTGCAGTTTCTAAACTGTCCTGCAGAGGGGGCAGGTAACATGAAGAGGTAAAAGGTTCGTGGGAAAAAGAGTACGACCGTTAGAGATATGCATGCACCTGCCAAATGATCCGACAGTCCTTTTCTGCTCTGCACTTCAGAAGTGGTCACACTGACATGCATTTCCAAAACCTCCACATCTGGCCTTCATCCTCACTCCAGCAAAACCACTGCTCTGGAGCCACTGCAGCAGTGCTGCCCCTCAGCAAAACCTGGAGTTGCCATGGCATTGCAAGCCTGGCTGAGAATCCAGCTCACTGTGGCTGCTTCCCCTTTTGGTAACCATTAGGGTTTCACTTGTCTGTCAAGGTGCTTCAGCACTTCAAGAAAAGCAGCTGTCACTTATCTTTGGCGCAGCACATAGTGTGTTTTTTGGACTACATTGGAGCATGTAGTACAGGCATTCCCTAACAATATTAAATTTTCAGTTCCACTTGCAACTCCTATAGCACCCAGCAGTCTTGCAGAGATTTTACAGCAACAGACCTCCTTTAGCCATCAGTATGATGCCAGGGAATCTGCTAATGAACCCATCTGAGGAAAGGTAAGACAATGTGCATCCTGTATGATTAATAGCATCCAGGAAGGCGGAGGAGTGCATTTATCCCAGAACTTCCGACTGTCAGTTTAATACTGAGATCTGTTGTCAGATGCTTTACATTTGCTAGCAGTTAATATTAATGGCATGCTCTTTTGTAGTACTTGTACGTGCTCCATTTTGTGCTCGTGTATATTGTAACACCCAGACTTCCTGTAGTTTTGATAAACAATAACCTAATGATAAATCACACGATTTGGATTTCTAAAGACTGTGTTTATGCTCTGACTTCATTGAACCTGACTGTCCTTGCATGCTGAAAAGCTGGAATGAGTAAGATGAGAACAAGGGCTAATGTGCAAGGGTCTGTTCTGATACAGACCTTTAACTTTTGCCAGGCCTTGGGAGTTTGTATGTATGGTTATGCATTTCTTACAGATCAACAACTCGCTATAAATAGGGGACTAATCCATAGAGTCGGGTGGTCTTCAGGAAGATACAAAATACAGAATTCAGTTGTCAAAAATATTTTGAGAATTGCAGGCTCTGTTTGTTTTCACTTCTGTTCATTTGGAAAAAAAAAAAAATCTCGTGTGTCTCTGATGAGCAGAATCATTCAGGATGCAGTCATAAATCTCCTGGCCTACAAAAGCAGCAGTTCAGAATTGTATCCATAGCAACCCATGTAGCAAGAAATGAAATCTGATATGAATAGACTCGTACAGAAGAGCCGTATGCAAGTCACACACTCTCTGAGGCAGAGTGGTAGAACCAGAGAAAATAAGATGCATTTTCTTTTACTTGTTGCTTCTTTCCAAGTATTCCTGCCGTGCCCCATTTCATGAATAAAATGGGCTGACAAACCAGCTATTATTCCATTGCCTTCAGCTATTCGGACCTAGTCCAATGGCCAATAGAGATGCCGAGAAACAAGCGTAAGCTTTGCCAGCACTTGAGCTAATAAATGAACTCAGCTCACAGCTGCATCTACAAGCTGCTTATGTTCCCCTGGTTAATGTCAACCTTGTTTCCCTTTCCAGCGACATGGAGCTTTTGTGTGTGCAGAGATAAAACCAGCAAGTGGTCGATAGTTCCTAAGGGAACAGAAATATTCCTGAGTGCTGGAGGGTCATGTTCAGTAGAACGGCCAAAAACAGAGAAAGGAAACTCAGTGAAAAGCCGAATGACCTCACCCAGTCTCTTCCTGCAGAATTCCTAGGAGACACTAGGCTCTGAAAATCACTTATCAAAACCAGACGTCAGAGAAATAGCCAAGGCATACCCCAGAATTCCTGTGAGAGGACACAAAAGTTCAGGCATTTCTCAGACAACTGAAATGGATGTCTATCCTGTTGGGGAGGAGCCCTTTATATCCTACAGTGAAATGTCCTTCAATCGATGAGTTACCTCCTGTAGATGAAAACATGCAGATGCTGATACCACCATCAGCAACTGAAACAAGAAGAGCCTGGAGTCACTGTGCAGGCCAGCGCATTTGCTTATTCTAATATCAACAACACCAAACACAAGCTGACACCACTGAACTGCTGGAGGGAACACAATACTTCTTTGACATACTAACAGCTGCACCATGCTTTGATGTTTCTAGAAAACTTTATGTTCATCAAAACTTTCTTTTTGAGTCGTGGAATTTTGCTCCTTCTTTGGAGCATCAGCATCTTGATTCCTTCTAAACATTTGACAAGATTAATTTTAGGTCAGTTAACACTTTCAGAGCTGCTGGTTCAAAGTAGAAGTCACTGCAATTCCTGAAGAGATAATTCATTTTTCAAACCAGTTATACTTTTCCTTTTATTTTTTGGCTTGTTCCTAGGTGTTTTACATATATGATTTTGGAGTACACTACCTCTTCGGATGCTACAGCATGGAATGTCATTTCGCATGCCATGTCGTGTCAGCTTGTGATAAATGGAACCCATTGTTTTTTCTATAGGAAACAATGACAGCCAAAAGGGACAATTTGCTGCCGTCCACAGGAATGCAAAAATAGTATGCCACTGCTCTCTGTAACTAATGAAGAGAAAGCATTGGAGCAAGCCCTTTGGAGGGGGAAGATTTTGTGTAAGATTAGTCTTTTAAATAATACATTTTTTTCATATTAGAGCACATTAAATGAGAAAACGGCTAATTTACTGTAGGTTCTTCCTCCACCCTAGAAGAAAACAACTGTTCAAGGGACTGAAAGAGAAGTTTTATTAAGAATATTTCTCCACTATTTTTCCCTGCACTTTTAATTGGTATTCCCAACAGATTTTTCCCTGCATTCTTTTATCAGGGAGACTCAAAATCGTAACTCAAAAATTTGACTTGAAGCCTTTCATAAAACAAGCAAGAGTAAGTCACTACCTGCACTGCTCAGACTGGCTCCTCTTACAAGCTGGAGTTCATGTATGCACTTTGCTGCAGAGAGAGGAATGAAAAATCAACTATCAGCTTTCTACGTTAAGACAGACATTATTGTGCTAACAGTATGTAATCTTGCATCTTTTACAGGTTTTCCTCTTAAAGACTAATAGGAAAATGGAAGAATAAGCTTTGAAAATGTTGGTGAAAACTGTTTGAGATAATGTTTGCTTAGTACTTCAGATCCCCTGTGTTGTAGCCAAAACTAAAACAAACCTATACAACATGCTGCAATAATTTTTCATCAGTAAACAGAAAAATGTACAAAACTTCTCTAACTTAGCCACCAGTTGTACAAACTCAGCTTCCGTTGGTATCAATGAAAACTGCACTTGTTTACGAGCTGCGTCTCTTCAGTGTCCACCATCATGGCCATATTAATAACAAATTGACATTTGAAGGTACAGATCTTGCCAAGAGGATCCTCTCTGTATCTATTACTGTATAGAGGGGATTTTCCTGATCCTGCTTGTAAAGCTTTTCATTTCTTATAAACTGTAAGTTTTAAAATAACTTGATACACTGTGGTGGGGAGGAGTGGTGGTAAGAGAGAGGGTAAAACCAGTATGAACTAAAACACTCTGTACAGCACCAACACAGATACTAGGCATGAGGAGCCAATCCTGAAATTAATTACAGCCTTTTGGGACATCTCGTATATTTTAAATAAACTTTCAGTGCCAGACCTCAGAGGTCAGCATAGTAGGATATTAATATGTCAGTATACCTAGGAGAATCTGTAAGAAGTTCCGTTCTTCCTGCAGACAGAAAACACAGTTAGGTTGTTTCAGGCACTTAGTTAAACCGTTGATCAGGTAAGGAAGGGGTGAACAGCTGTACATCCCTAGCCATTTTGCATAGTTTCTCTGGATGGAATTTTTCACATGAAGTAGCAGAAGCCCAGCATTGTATTTAACTGTGTATTTATATAACTTGCACGCAAATCCTAAAACCATGTTAATTTACTGTTAAGTTTTACAAAAGACAGATGTCCTTTCAAGACAATATGTCTTAAAAGATCAAAATGCCAAAATTAAAATCAATGGAAGAACAAGCTAGCATGATAGAATTTTGCCATTGCATCTAAATAAAGACTTTTCAGCCTCACCAATGCCCAGAGCATCTTCACTAAACAACTTTATTGCTTCAGAAACACAAGAACCTTGATCGTGCACTACTTAATAGTAGTGCTGCACAATGTCAACTGTGTTTTCCAAAATAAAACTGTATTGATACATTTCTCTCTTATTTGGCGCTTCCTAGAGGTTCTGTCAATGCCATCTCACCTTTCTGACTAAATTAATTCTGTATTCTCCAAATAGAGCAAATACAGGTGTAGGTGTACAGGTATTACTACTTCAAATAGTGAAGGAATGTATATTACGAGATAAGGGGGCATGTTCATGACAATCAAATCAGAAAATGTATTGCCCCAGGAAAACCATTGGGCAAGGTGTACTGAGGTTGTATAATGTCTCTCATTAAAGTAAAAGCAAGGTCAATGTCACTCAAAAAAAAAAAAGTTGGACAATTAACCTGTGTCATCAAAAGAGTCTGAAGGACCCTGCGATCTTAAATTTGAAAATGAGATAGAATCAGCAGGTGCCATGGACAAGCTTAGAGTTAGGTTTCTTTCGTAACGATGAGTATAATTTTAAAATGGTCAACAGTTAGGGCTGTCTGTATTCTAGTAGAAGTGGCCAGACTGCCTAAATCCTTCCTAGTATAACTGGTTTTTACTCGTGAGTAACATTGCTACTCACAGCTTGCATGAGTAAATGTTTCTAGGCTCTGATTCATATTTCCTGAAGTGCATGTTACATAGTTTAATTCATCCCCAGTAATCAGACTATAAATACACAGCCCTATACTATGCTGGTGTACCTGCGCTTTCATCTTTTTGATGACTTCTCTATATCAGACCTACTTTTTGTAGGCCCTTCATTTATTCTGAGCTTCTCTGGTGGATTTTTGTAACCGTACTGGTTCCTTGATTGTGCCTTGATTACTGCTCTGAGGTATTTGCTGTGCTAGGTTTGATAGAAGCCTACACTGAAGTTGGCCATAAACAGTTACTTGCTCCTTGTGCATCACCAGTAAGCTGTTCTGTTCCTCCAGCCTTGGAAGCAGTCTTCTCAGGTCATTCCCTGCCAGCAGGTCCAGAAGGAACCTGCAAGGGAGTAATTTTGTAAGAGAACTGAAGCAGAACGCTCCTAAGCCCTCCCTCTCAGAAGTAGGCATGAGTGTGGGCTGTTACTAGGAAATAAACACAACGTAGAAAGGATAGATCTTGATTTCTATGTCTTTTCTTTTCCTTTTTTTTTTTTTTTTTTTTTTTTTTTTTTTTTTTTTAAATAAGAGGCCTTGTGAGCCAGAGATTAAAAAAAATCTTTGAAATGTGCTGGCAGTTTTACAGTGGATACTAAAAACAGAGGTTCTGGGTGTTGCTATCTAGAACGTGCACTTGAATCTTCAAAGTGTTTACTGACTTTTTGTGACATTTGGTTGTGCTCTTAGGAGCTCAGTCATGAGAAATTCCTTTAAGAAGCTATGCTGCCCAGTGTGTCTGGTTCATTGATCCGAGAGCTAAAGAATCCTTCTAGGCAACAGTGAGAGGATAAAAGCAGTTAATGTTTTCACAGGTCAGCAGCCCAGCCTACAGTCAACCATGCTGTCACGGTGAGGAGGTGTAGATTATCTCCCTGCACCAAAAAAGGCTTCTACCACGGCATGAGAGATTTCATTCATGGGAGGGGCTGGACGGTGTCCACACTGCTCTTCTCCCTGGGGTCTGAGTGGAGCCTGGGCTTGTCTTGCACAGCTTCCATGAGACAAAATGAGGGAAGAAGTGAGCAAGTGTTGGCCTGGCATTCAGCTTTAACTCTGCTGCACTCTTCTGTTGCCGTGTCTTTAATGTTACTTTTGTGTCTGAATATTTGTGTGGCTACCTAGGCCTGGGGAAGTGTAGCTACCTAAGTCAGGCATGGGTGTAGGACAATGTTAAAAAAAATAATAAAAAGTTTAAGGAGAATTGGTAACTGCATTTACTGCTTCTACTTCCTTTCTCCCTGAACATCCTCTGAAGTGAAATTCAGTGTGGAGAGGAGCACACAATCCAGCTGGGCCAACTGCAATCTGCATTGCCTGACTTTCAGGAACTAGACAGGCTGTGCTGTCTTCTCTGGTGATGGTGTCATGGGCCTCATTAGCAGAGTAACTGTACAGAATGTGTATTGTACTGTCTTATCTTTCAGGCCCTAAGAGAATTCTGCGCTGCTAGGGATGCATTAGCAGCCTTTGCAATCCTACTTAGAAGTGTTCTTGCACTAATATAGACTACCCACCTCTCTCCTGGTTTAGGTGATGGAAAGCTGCATAATCTTGCAGTGAGCTCAGCCTACAGTTGGTACAGTCCAGCACAAAATGACGAAGCTTGGTAACTGAGGCTTCGTGCAGTTCCTAGCTCTCGTTTGCTCAGTCACACAGCTTCCTTCCCAGGCAATGAGATGCTCTTGTCAATGAGGTGTCAGTGTTTTTCTCCACAGTACTTTTAAATATTTAAATGTAAAAGGGGCTTTGGGGGAGGTGATTTTTTTCTATCTCTATAGAAATGGTTCAGTGTGGTGGATAGCAGGTAGGTATGTAGGTAGATGTGTGCACCTTTGTGACATGAGTTGCCGGTCTCTCCCCATATCTGGATGAGCAGAGGTCTCTTAAGCTGGAAGTTCTTGAAAAGAAAAATGGCAGATGACTCTACGGTTGTGCAGGAAACCCCCTAAGCTGAAGGCGGCATTACTCAATCTTTTAGAATTTGCACTACGGAAGGAGAACAGTGAATGATTTAGCTGTATTATTGTTTCTATAGCACTGATTTCACAGAACTTGTAACATTGAACCTATGTGGTTGGGCTAGTGAACTTCTGAAATCTCTTACAATTAATTAACAGTTGTAATTGCAATAGACTGATCTGTCACTAATCAGCCTAAGATGTTTTGTGTTACACTCTGCTGACAGGTGCTTCACAAGGATGCGGCTGCTTCCAGTCCATTGGCTAGTTCATCCATTGTCTTTCTGTAATACAAGTGCCAAAACAGGTGAAATCCATAACCTCGTGGCTTCTTGCCAGACTTTGTCCGATCATATGTTGGAATGATATCCTGCCTTAGACTGTGATTCATACCTCTACAGCACTGAGTCTGTTTTCAAGGTGGGCAGGCTGCTATTTGCATCTAATCATGTGTAAGCGAGGTAAAGCTCTACGATTAGATGCAAATAGTAGTTGTAATGGTATCCTCACTTGTGAAGAGCAGTGAAGCAGCCAGAGATATGAGTATTCAAGCATTATGTTGTGCTGTCATTTTGCATGCCAGCTTAAGCAGTAATAACCTCATATTTCTGTGACATGTGGCATTATCTGTGTGCATTGTGGCAGTGGATGGTCAGCATGTCTAATAAAGCAGCAACTACTGGTAGGAACAGTGCAGTTTAGAATTGAAATCACTTGTAATGTACTGTCAAGTCTTTTCCAGCCTATCTTTAGTTACAGGCTGAGGTTGAAGTCAGTGGAAATGTCACCATAGGCTTTAATCGGAGTTGTATCAGGCCCTGTAGTGGCACTTTATGTTCTAATTGTCTCTGAGGACTGTGGCTTTCATCTAGTCAAAAGTTAACGAAGTTGCAAAGTCAGTGGTTCCAGCCTAACAAAAGGAATGGAGCCTCGGTTTAATACACATCTCTCATTCGTAGTAAGTAATGGGAGCAGGACAAAACTGCGATCTTTGTCAAAGGACACAGCCCTGCCATTGCATTTCTTTGGCACAAATCATTGGGGATTAAGCTGTGACCCATGGAAGTTCCTACTAGAACTCTTCTATGAATGCAATTGCTGTCACTGCACATGGGAGGGGAAGTGGTTTGTGCAACCACAGAGTATCTGAAACACTGCGGTTCTAACCATGGGTGAAAGTGGGGAATGTCTGACAGGAGTGAGTAAACACCAAATGTAATGGCTAATGAACCTATTAGGGTCAAAATGTGTAGTGTTTATTCTAGGAGATCATCCAGTTGAGTGCTGGTGACCTGGTCAGTGTCCTGACCAAGATTTTATTTAAACTTAACAGTACGATGTACTGGGAGTTCTGTGGGCTCACTAGAATCCCTTCTGAGAACAGCTCAATGCAGTTGTGCCTTCCCTCTGCCTCCAATCCTTCTCGACTTGTCTTGTAAGAATGACATTCTTCACTGGGAAAGCTATTTGTCAGTACTGGAGGGGAGTTGTGAGAGCCATGTGATTATTAAATAATACTCATCTGTATTTGTTAAATTGTTAATGACAGAAGAACGTGCGGCTTACAGAAGCCACGAAGCAGTTAACAAGCTGCCTGGGGCTTAGGTAAGGTGAGTATCGCACACAGGTTTGGCACTGATCTCCTCATTCATGTTCCCTTTAATCTTTTCCTGGTACTTCATCCGTTGACTAGACTGTCTGTAAACAGCTCTGGACAGAGCAATGTCTCTGGAGGTAGTGTGTGCACCATCTTTCTTATAAGGGAGCACTGGTGTCTGTTGCTCTGTGCTGTTTTGCAGACAATAATACAGAGAAAATAGATGTTTTCTCACTCATTAAAACATTAGTAAACAGCAAGGTAGAATGTGGGCAAGCGGCATGCTTCTCACTGCTGAGTATCTGAATAGCTACTTGGGTAAGAAAAGTCTCATTACCTTCTTTTCACTTCTGAATCTGCAATAACTACACGGAGTTCCTCCCTCTGGCAAGTGCTCATAATGCACACAAATGTCCAGAAAATGTCTCTCAGAATCAAATCTGCTCTCCATGATAAACAGTGAATGCTGAGTTAAACTGAAGATATTTGGCTTGAGAGGTATGGCTTAGCCCAGTCTAACCTTTTGGCTGATGTAACACAATTGCTGTTAGTGGAATGGCTTTACCTGATGTTGTTTTGCATTGTGTTCAGGAGTCTTATCACACAGCTAAATTACATTCAGATGTTCATTTGCTCATTGTCTGGGTTTCTTGCATTACTGACATGAGTTCTACCACATGAGATGAAATCAAATCAACGAAAATGAAGGCCCCTTTCCTCTGACATAGCTGCATGTTGGTACAGTGTGTGCTGGCAAGGGTGGTTTACAGTAATATAGCAGGGGGCTGTAAGCTTTCAATAAAAAAAAAAATTAAAGAAAACAACACTTCCAGACTGTTTTTATTATGTACTTGTAGACTTGTTTATTTTTCAGCCTAAGCATCAGAATAGCTGCAGCCCTACAAAACTACAGAAAAAGAATTTTGTTTAAATAATGAATGTTGAATCACTTCATAATGTGTTTTTTATATTTGGGATGCTTTACAGAGCTATAACACATTTTCATCTAGCAATAGCTATTCCTGTCACTGAAGAGCGTCAATACACCATGTTGTTACATGATATACATTAATCTTACTAACACCACAAAAGCAAGATACCATGACAGTATCACTGTGACCAGTGATTTCTTAGAACACTAGAAGCAAATGGTTTTGGAAGCTTTGGTTCTCCCTAGCAGAAATAACAGAAGGAATTTGCTAGAACAGAATGATGGGCATCTGGATTTAAGCATTCAGCTAGGATTCAGAAAATCTGGGTTTGATTTGTAGCTCTGAGCTCCTCCATCCACATAGTGACTGTGAGCCCATTAGTTTTTGTGAGCATCAGCACTTTCTCGATAAGGATGATGCTTTCCTACTTTGCAGAAATCTTGAAAGCTTATCATGAATTTCAGGTCCCAAGGTACTATGTAATGGTGGCAATATTGCTAGATTAACTGTACCAGCTTTGATTAGCTATACTGCAAATCTGCTGGTATGGTAAAATGTTAAATAGAACCAAAATCTAAATCTCAGGAAATGTCTCTGAATATTCTAACACTCACCTAAAATCCTGCCTCCCAATCTCCTAGGTTACAGTTGCTTATGGCAGTAATTGGTCAATGAGTGTATGGCACCAAGTGTGACGTGGATGAGGCTAGAGTACAGCAATTACAGCTCAGGAGATTCTGTGAAGAATTCAGTGAGAAAAGACAGTTGGGTGTGTATACAGAGGATTGGATGAAGCTCTAGTAATGATTTCTATGTTTGTTCACACAGACCTACTGCCTAGCAAGGTGCTATGAAGAGGAGACTCAGGCTGCAGGATTGCTCTTGGAACATTATCTGGTAAATCATGTCTTTTCTGTGACAAAGTCTTTGGTACAGACCAAAAATCTTGTGGAGGAACCAGTTTTGCTTGTTACACGCACACCTCGTGTACACGTGCTTGCACCTTTACAAGCTGCAGAATTTGTCCTTTGAGCAGAATAGGTATTTGCCATGTATCCCATGAATCACTTTGGTGCTTTCTTGGTAACGAGTTAAAATAGTGAGTCAGCTAACTGAGCTTGAAAAACAGTTTAATGCTATTACAGGACATAAGGAATCTTTTTTTGTTGTTTTTCCTTCAGTAATGCTGCTTCGTATACAGTGCACAGATGCTAAGAAACACATTTATAAGCAGCCTGTCTAATCTAAAAAAGTGTGGATCCACAGCAGATAAATGAGCATTGTTTTTGCAGCTTCTATCACTCTGACTTCCAATTCACTTCATCTGTGCCTTGTTTTATTACCATTACAAACCTTCACACAGATGGGGGATAGAGTTTGCTGAAAAGTTTTTTCTTATACACTTAACCTATAGCAAAGATCCATACTAGAAGCATGTGCCAGCACAACAACACATCATTTTGTCTCTGTGAGACAATACATTCAGAGAGGGAACAGCAACCCACTTCCTTCATCTAAAAAGAAACTTGTAAGGGTCAGATTTGGATAGTGCAGCCTCACCAGTGAAGTTGGCTTTTTAAATAGACGTTCAGAACAGGGAGAATTCTTGGGCTGAGAAGTCCTCTGCCTTCAGGATTGTGGCGTAGGGCTCTATGGTGGCCTTACAGTACTGCTTACTGCCAGTGGAGGACCAAGGCTGTGAGTTCATTATTCCAGGGAGTGCATGGTAAAAGTCTCTTTCATACTTATGACTGCTTCGTGCTTGCTGTGGGAACTCTGAAATTGGCTGCTTTCCAGTGTTCCTACACTCCTGTTTGGTATAACCTTCAAAGGAGAAATATTCAAAGTTAGATCGTTCCATTGTACAAAGTCCTGTTCCTGTGGCGTGAGACTATGTATGCCACAGGATGGTCAGCCACTTTTCTGACCTCACTTCCTTCACCTTCCTAATAGCTTTTTAAGCATAACTCAACAAAAGGGACAGCCTGTGGGAGGCCAGTGAAATCTTGCTGTTTTAATCACCACCGCATTCCACAGTACTCTGCTGAAACAGGGGCATGCAGATAATGGATATTTTATTTCAGTACTTTGTGCATATTGAGCAATATATTTCCCTACTTATGTGTCAGAGCTTGAAATTATTATCCATTTTTAATGAGCTATAGCGTGCTTAGCTAATGTAGAAGCTTAATTTTAGATACAGATTTTAGTTTTGTGCATTAGGAAACCTGTTACTCACTGCTGCGAGTTGGGATGAAACAAGAAGTCAGTTACTTGGTGGTGGTTCAAAGACCCAGGCACAGGTAAAGGTAGTCCTCCTGGTTCCTGAGTCCCAGCTGATACATACCGTCAAGTATGAGCTGCTGCATACATAATGTCTGTGCCAGTGGGCCCACTCCAGAGCTTCTTAAAGGCTCAGCTCCCTGCAGGCTGAAATTAAAAATAAATAATCTGAAAGTGGGACTAGCTCAGTAAAAAAAACGAGGAGCAAGGTACTCAGGTCCAGCTGCAGAGCCATTCTGTTGCATTGACACTGGATCTAGTATCTAGATAGCTCCTTGTAACTCAGCTGGATGCTGGACGCTACCTACTGAGAATTTGGGATCTAAAGATCCTACACAAAGGTAAATTCAGCTCTACAGTTGCTGTACTGAAAGGTACATCTCCAGCACAGAATCCAAACTATTTGGTCAAAATCTCAAGTTAGCTGATTTTAATGTTCTGGTGGTACAAAGTTTAGATAAAGCTGGCCCTAGGAGTCCCAAGGAGTGTTTCAGTTTTACCGGATCCTAATGATGTGAGTCCTCACCTGCCTGCATAACTGTTTTGGTCTACCATGATCAACACTATTGTCAGTGCATTCCAAAACGTGATGGGGTACAAATATAAGAGATCCAACTCTCCATCAAGCCAGACAACTAGATGCCAAAGAGACAGAAAGGCAGTAAGAGGAATTTTTCCCAGCTTTGCCTGTTTGGCTCACTACAGCATGACAGTTCCTCAGTTCTTCTTCCATTTCCTGTACAGTTTGGGGTGTAGCGTAGACTTTTCTTTGTTTCTCGTAATTCTGTCTGTTTTATTTGTTTGTTTCTAACTTTTTTCAAGTCAAGTAGAAGTGTAAAGTACTACATTTATGTTGAAGGCAAATGGCAGAGCAATACCACCAAGGCCTTTCTGCACCAGGTAATCACTAGGACCCTTTATGTCTGGTGAGTATATTTGTCTAGAAGCATTCTTTTGTAACGTTCTCCTTCCTCTGCCAGTTGTTTATTCATGCATCAAATATGAGAAGCTATTGAAGGTGAGCTTACTGTAGCACTAGTAACATACTAAAATTAAAGAGCTGTGCTTCTAAGAATTCCACTCTCCTTCCTTAGACCAAAAAGAAAAGAAAGACCTGAGCAAACTGCAGCAGGAGATATGATATGAAGCTCATTGAACTCATGTAATTAAATACAGAAATTTACAAGATCAAAGTCTGCATGGAATGGATCTGTCTCTTGAGCAGCTTCACATGGGTTAGAATGATGTGAAGCCTTAGCAATTAAAGCAAAGATGAATATGGCTGAAGATGAACCATTGGTCAGAGTGTATTTCTGGTTTTAATTCAGCAATGAGTAAAAACTCTGTGACTAGTCTTACATCAGTGAAATGGGGTGGCAACTTTCTTACAGCTTAAAGAAAATGACTGCCGAAGTCACTGAAAGTCTTTCCGTTACCATTAGATGATGCTGGGCTGGGGTGAGTTTGTGTCCACAAGACACATGTCACCATCTTAGCTTAGACAGGAAGACCACAAGGTGCTTGAGACTGTGTCCTCATGTCCTCATGTGTCTCATCCCCAGAGTAAAGTGCAGCAGTGAGCAAGGACGCAGAGGTGAACATTGTGGCTACGTGGGGGGCTGCAGGCAGCAATGAATCAGAAACTTTCAGCAACATTGAAACTAATCAAAGCAAGTAGAGTAAAATGTGCAGAAAATGACAGTATATTCTTGTGAGTGTTACAGCAAAGACACTAAGACAAACTCAAACCTGAAATAAGTGGGAGTGACTCAAATGGACTTAAGTGGCAGCTGAAACTGTTCAGACTTGTGCAGAGGTTGGTCCAGTTTAGCATGAATTATTTTCCAGGGCACTGCTGAGAGCACCTCTACTTGCCCAAGGTGTGTTTCTCATTGCAAGAAGCCTCTTGTTCCAATTCTCAAGATTTCCCACAATGCCAGCTGAGTTCAAGGCACTTCAGCATCTGTAAGGCACCATCCTTGAGCGTCAAGGAGATGAGGATCTGAGGCCAATAAGCACAGTTTAGAGGAAGAACACATACTAGACTTTGTTTTTGTAAATTTTCCCCATATCCTTCCTACAACACGAGTTGCAAGACCATCTAGATACATCTGCAGGGTAAACATGTCCATAATAATTGAGTGCTTATGCTCAGCTTTGTTAAGCCCTCTGCTAGTTCAAAAGTCAGTGGGGGTAAGTAATGGACCCTGGAGCCAAGTGAGATGATTGTATACTCATTTACATTTCAATGTCCCCATTCCTCTTCCACTTCACAGCTCTTTCATAGCAGTGCTGATGATATCTGGGCCCTAGGAGCAAAGTGAGAGATCTGAAGGCATATGCCTGTGTGTTAAGTTCTTTCTGTGCCAATTAAAAATCGCAGCACTTTGAATTACATGGGACCCTTGAAAACCTCATCTTCAGAGCTGTGAAGGTTCGGAGGTGCTAAGCACTGACAGCCGTGCTGCTTTGCTGTTTTCTCCAATCTCCACGTACATTCAAACCCTTCTCTCTTTTTAAAGTGAGCATAATAAATGTGCGTGTGCAGTGGTCTCTGATAAAACTCCTGGTGCTGTTGTTGGATTGGAGTTGTTTATTAGGGCTTACTGATACTTAATTTTCAAGATCAGTCTGGCCTTTGACTGGTCTCAAAGGAGCTGTATATTCATACTGCTGTCCATAACCTTCAAAGCCCATGGACCAGTATTACTAATTGTGATGAGTAAGGGCTCACTTCATCACTGAAAAATGCTGCAGAGCCTGCAAGCATCTGCGCTCTGCTGTGCTACTCTGGAAGTCAGTGCAGAAGCTCTGCAGAAGCATAGCATGCAAATGCAGTACTTCTGTGTGTTGACAGAACATCTTACTGCAATTACTCGGGAGGGACTAAGGGGGATTTGTGAGGCTCCAAGGAGTTAGGAAAGGGATGGAGAGGATAGGGTGTGGAGGTCTGTAAACCATTTCCCCAGTGCTTGCTGCCTGACCATGACCATGTGATTTACTCTGCCTAAACATAAGTGGAGGCTATGGGGTCTCGGGCAGAGCTTTGCATTCCAGGGCAACACCATGTGGGGCTAGAAAGAGTTGCAGATAGATCCAGATCCAGAGGATATTCACGTTGCTTGAGCCCATGTGTTGTTCCACCTTTAAGTTATGAACAAAAGACCTGGCCGTGCTCTAAATTGCCAGTCCATTTTTCCACTAGCTTTGCTGTTTCTCAGAACGGCAAATTCTAAAAAACATGGCTTTTCCCTTAGCTGGCTGCTCCTGGGTTAAATATCATTTACATGCATTTCTTTCTCTTATGACTGTAAGAATAACTCAGTCTTCTCCATTAGACAATTCCTGGGTATTAATTGCAGGTTCATTAGCTCGGTCAGGAGTGTTCATTGTTTGCACAGCTGAACTGTGTACCTCAGGAGAAGGTAAATAAATATTCTTGTCCTAGGAAATATCGGTGACAGACTTACAGGCTTAGCGATCAATTTGTGTTGGTTCTTTTTAGAAGAAGAAAGGCGGGACATTTGGTTTTGGTTAAGGAAAGTCCTTTCTAGGAGGTGGGCAAAAGAGCGGTTTGATGCGAGAGCCACGGGGCTTGGCTCTGGGCAGTGGAAAAGTAACCAAAAGAACTTGACATGGCTGAACATTTCCTAAACAGAGCTGCAAGGGAGGAGAGCATCTGGTGGAATTAATTGCCTGTAATTTTTTTAAGGGGATTGCTGAGTGAGAATTGCTGCAGAAGAGCAGAGATCAGACGGGTGGGAACAGGTTTTCATTTTGTAACCAAAAAAAAGAAAAAAGGGAAAGGCACACAAAGGCTGTCTTAAGACATTGATATCTCCCCAAAGTTTCAGTTCATGCAGAAATACATTATAGCAAGTTCAGTTGGGCTATAAGTAACACAGATACACTGCCTGATGCTTCCAATTCCCCCTTTTCAGTAACTTGTAAATGTCAAATTTGAACTCCTTGTACTGAAGTATTTTGCCCCGAGTGTCAGTCTCAAGTTAAACATGTTTTGCTGTTGTTTTTTTTTTTTTTAACTTTCAGCTAAAGCACTTCAGCTGTTTCTTACAAGTGTATCCCATCATATATGATTTCTTTATAGATTAGTTAAACTCTATTGATGTGCTGTTTAGGAAGGCTGTTACTACAGATGCTTTGCCACTTCCATGAAAATAGCCCAAATTTAGTCATCACAGAACCTCAAAAAATCTGTAATGCCACTTACTGAGGAGGAACTTGTTAGAGTTGGTCAGCCAAACCTGGGGAAGAGTCAGTCTGCACTGAGTGTGTTCAGACACAGGCCCACCTGTGAGCAGACCTTCATGGCGATTTCTCCGCCTAGTGACAGGCAAAAGCTGCGAGTTAAGAATGCAGGAAAGCACTGTTTTCCTGTCCTCTTACAATTCTCTGGCTCCTACACAGGCTGCAGGAAGTAGAAAGAGAAAGCAACCTCATCTGAGGTGGGAAATAGAAACGAGAAGAGTAGGGGAGCTAATTAGAGAAGTAGGTAAGGAACTAAGGTGTGGCGCTGTAGGTGCAGAGCTGAGATTTAGGACCAGCACTGGTTTTCTGGGAAGGGTAAGATCTGGAACCAAAGATGAGCAAAGAGAAGAATCAGGGACAGAAGAAAATGCAGGAGAGTAATTAGGATGAGGAGCATCTAAAAGCCATTAAAATGCCTTCCCCACAAAACAGCCAGCTGCTGCATGGTAGTCTTCCTCCACTGCAGTTGCTGTACGGAAAACTTCGTCTGGGACACCACCGTGGGTAGTACCTGTGAGTTCTCACAGCTGCCATTGATGACTGATGCTGGGGAGGTACCTGGATGCCTGTTGTCCTCTGTACATTTCAAGGTCTGGACAGCGTAATAAAACAGGCCTTGGAGAACTTGCTGAGTGAAGTGGCGAGACTGCCTGAGCACTGAGCGAGGAATGGGCTGATCCAGTGGTGATCTTAGGAGCCACACTGAGGCCATGTGGGCATTTTGTAACTGGCTGCTGCCCTACAGGTTGCTGTCAGCTATCTGCTGTTCGTGGAGGGCACCGAGTAGCCAGACAAGGCAGCTAGGAAGCCAAGGCAGTCTGACTGACAGAGGAGGAAGGAGACAGGACTTTTAGGGATAGATCAGGTCAAGGAATCAGTGGTAAGAACAGAAAGGAGGGCATCGAGCAGCATGTAGAAAAATGAGGAGAAAACACTGTCTGCTAGTTGCTTTTGGGGGCCTCTTTTCCTGGAAACAGAAGGAAGGCTGGGGCCTAAGGAAAAATATTGTGTAATAGTGGCTAATGCAAACAAGACTGAATTAAAAGGAGGTGGATAGCGTGCTGATAAGTGAAATTTAAGAGTGGTGGTGGTTTGGCATTTTTTGTTTGTTCTGAGGGTTTGTTTTGGTTTTAACAAGGAGGGCAGTTAATTACTACAATAAAGTAACAGGGTGTCTAACAAATGACTGAAGAATTCTCATCCCTGTGGAACCTCTAAATCTGCAAGGAAGACAAACCTAACCAAGGTGTCATCCAGCTTGCCCAGTTCCGGCCCTGGGGCCGTGCACAGGTGAGCTGGTTCCTGCAGAGCAGCTCCCTGCCTGCCTCTGCCCTCCTTCTGTCTGCTGCGGATGGAGAGAGGAGTCCCAATGGGAGAGGGGGCATGCCTTCCAGTCCACAGTCTGGTTTGGGGCTTCAGCACAAAAAACAGAGCCTGTTGTTTCCTTGGAGAGAGCAGGGAAGACCACAGCTCCGGCTGCATCTGGGGTGGAGACATGTAGGGTGGAGACCTGTAGGCCCTGACAAGTGGGAAGCAGGCCAGTGGGCTGGGGCCAGGTCCCGTGGCCTCTGCTGCCTTCTGGCATGGAGGGCTCCGCTCCTCCCAGCCTCTGCAGCTAACGAATGCTGCTCCCTTGCTGTGCCTACAGTAATCAGGAGCATTGTTCTGTAAAATCTAGCGTGTATTTTAAGAGACCTCTACTGAACTTCTATGAAAAGTTTTCCTGATTGCTCCATAAGCTGGGTGGATGTTCTTTGTAGACCTGCTTGCCCGCAGCTTGCCCACTGATGTTATCGGGTATCAGAGAGATCCTCAGCGGGTACAGAACTGCTCGCTTGCCTCTGATAAAGTCAATCCAATAAAAACCTGAGGGATGTCAATGCAGTATGAAAATCCCACCATCCTGTTTTAGGGCACGCCACCATTTGGGCTGGATTTTAGGGCAAACTTCTAAAATAGTTGAGGTGCATAGTGAAGGAAGGGAACATTGTGGAGGCTGTGACTGAAGGCCTGTCAAAACAAGGATCTCAAACAGGTCTGGGTGCTGCACAAGGGCTGGGAGGTGGGCTAAGCACTCCTCTGGGATCCCTTCCACTTCTCTTTTTCTCTGAGTTCAAGGCACTGGCAAGTCAGACTCTCACTCTTGTTTTTTTGTTAATGGCAGTTTTCCAAAGAGATATACAGTGAAAAGCAGCTGAGAAATGGTAGGCTGTTACCTGAGAGAATTTCTTCCCCTTTCCATCTGGATTGCAGATAATTCCATCTATGTGCACACATGAAAAATATTCTGTCCTAAGAAACCGAATGAGCTTACCAAATCCAGCCAGCACTCTGAATTGCAGATTTTGGAGGGTTCTCTCCATGATGCTTGGATTCAGAGCCAACCAAGCACGCAAACATTTTGCAGAATGTGTAAGAACAGTTTTAATCATTTCTTCATGCACTTTCTCCAGCACCACAAAAATCTCATTCCGTTTAAGTATGGGCAAGGTGTTAATATTCTTGGCTGACTGGAAACCTAACAAATACCTTTGACATCTAGCTTGGCTGTGTTTCTTGTTGGATCTGCCAAGCATTCTTCAGATGTCAAGGTCTGGGATTTATATGCTGGGAAGTGCATGATACTTTGAGGGCGTAGAGTTAACCAGTTTTGCACAAAATGTACTAGCTATGTAAAAGTCATATTTCAAAATGAAATTGGTGCCTTATGGAAAATTCTAAGTACAGAACCAGGAACCGAAGTTCTCTGCTTATGCACAGTGCAGATGCAGCCCGAGGATTGGCTTTGCAGGCTTCTCCACCCTTACACATTACTGTGCTTCAAGTTCATCTGTGAAGTAAATAGCTAATTGGATTTCCATGTCCGCTCTCCTAACAGGAGTTTCATCTGTGGCAGATTCTGTTTTGTTTTCCACTTTGGATGTCTGTTTGAAGAGCTCATTCCCAAAGGCCTAATTAGCCAAATCACAGCAGGCATTTTGCAGCTTAGACTAGTGTATTTCTTCCTGGACTCCCTGAAGTCCCATTGATTTGTGTAAGGAAGCAGAAAGGAGCTTTATTGGAGGTGGATGTCCTCCTCTTCACTTGGACCACCCACTCATTTTCCTGCCAGTGTTGCTAACCTTGAACTTCCAAATCCCCTGAGCTGGATCCTCCAAGAAAAGAGGTAGACTTGAATATCATGAGATTGAAGAAAAAAGAGAAGGGGGTGAACTTTTTGTATTTGTCTTTTAGATTTTGAGCTTTCGGATGTATCAGATGCATTCTCAAGCATTTTTCTGCAGCTAAAAAAGAAAAAAAAAAGTGCATTTCTTCTTTGGTGGGTAGAACAGCATGACCTGTAAAGAGAACTGTTCTTACGCAGTCACTTGGTGCCAGTAGCTGAGTCTTCAGAAAGACTGTCAAATATCTTATAATTCCTATTAAAAATGTAAGCACTAGCCACAGAGCAACTCTATCAGCTCTGTCAGGGGAAGATGGCTGTGTGATACAATGCTTGCAATCTACCGGCAGGAGCTCCCTGTGTGCACAGCAGCCTCCTCCTGGATCGGTGTCCTCACCAGAAGAGCACTGCTGGTGCTCGCCGTCTTTTTAATTAATGTAACTTCTCCCCTAGTCCCTCAGCTCTTACCCGTAAGTGTAATGTTAAAAGCCTTTAAAATGAGACAACTGAAAAATTGAATTATAGTACTGTATTCAAGAAATGGTATTTTCTTGGTATGCGTAACAGTGAGGCCTTGCAAAAAGGAGTTAGTTCCTGTTGGTCACGTGGAAATACCTGGTGGCCTGTCTGGGGAGAGGAGTGCAGGCGCAGCTGCAGATGCTGTATCTAGAGTCTGGGGGTGGCACGAGGCAAGTCCTTTGCAGAAATGCTGTTATTTCTGAAAACATCTTATTTGGGGCAGTGCTAGCTTTCATAGCCTTTGCAAACCTCTGTCATTGCAGCGCGGAAGGGAGTCATCCCCCAAGCTGGCATATCTTCATGGTTTTGCTATGTGGATCGCAAGAGTGGTGAAACTGTCTGCTCAGGTGGTGACAGGTTACCTCAACCCCTAGATCAGTCTCTGGTTTGTTAGGAGAGGGGCTGTTACAGTCCACTGTGCTAATAAGCTTCTAAATACTGTTTGAGTGTTCTGCTCTGGCAAATCTGTACCTGCTCCCCAGGGATGGACTCACAGTCTTGCTCCTGTTTGGGGCTGGTTAGCATTACTGAACGTAGAAGCGGGCTCTGCCGTGCATTTTTAGGGACTTGGGAGTTGCTGGGCTTCAGACTGCTTGCTCTGACTCCACAGGCTCCCAGCTGTGCTAGGGGGTCCTATGTGGGGAGCAGCTCAACACCCCCCCAGCAATCTGTCTGTACTGGGAACCTTTCATGGGGCCAGTGGGAACCTGGCCTGCAGTGGGCTGCTAATCGCATGGAATACTTATTAGAAATGTAAATTTTCAAACAATTACTACCTGCCTACTTTTTAAAGCAGACTGCCCCCATTCTTTCCAGTCCTGCCAGCTAAATCAAGGTGCTACAGAGAGGAAGGAAGGAGTTGAGCTTTCTCAAATTCTTTTTTAATTTTTAAAACTAAAACTTTTAACTAAATCTGAGGTCTGATGGTAAGTAGTAAACACAGCCTTTTTCTGTAAAATGTGAATACCTTAAAGAAGGATGTTTGTGGTGGGCCACAGAGGATCTTAAATACAGTAGCCTTATCCATCGTCATTGTGTGCTCAACTAATGTGTATTTGTCATACCTTTATTTTATTTTGGTTAATAGAAAGTAAGATATTCCCAAACCAACAGGTGGGGAACGGAAAATGACATCATCATTCTTGCCACCAGCTTTTCTGAACTGCAGAAAAGATTTGATTGGAGGCTTTGCAGGGTTTTGGTGTTTAAAAATATACTGCATGAATATGCCTTAACTGTGAAAAGCAGATATGGGTTATTACTAGGCACATTCCATAATGGAAAGCCTCCATTTCTAGGTGGATGTGGATCCACCCTGAACATGTCTTTGTTTATTTGTAAGATTGTTTCCTGTTTTTTCTTATCAAAAACTTTCAGCTGTGAATTAAAATAAAGAGGCAGGCTATGACGTTACAGACTTTAGACCAAGGGTTGTAAGGAGGCCTTTTCACAGCGCTTTGAAGGAGCTGGAGAGCTATCCAGGGGTGTATGGAGTTACGGAAAACTTCTTAAACTCCCTTCCATAACTCAGTTGTTAGTTCAACTCCACTGAAGCAGAGGGAATTAGAACAACAATAAAACTGGACCATTTAAAATGATTTTTAGCCTGGTTTCATGTGGAATTTTATGTGTGTCCTCCTCTTCTCTGATATCTTTTGAAGCTGCTGGCCAAAGTCAACAAATTTGACTGAAATGAAAGATTTTCAGTGATAATTATGCTCGTAGCAGTTTCCTAAAAATAGGAGGTCAGGGAAAGGTGGGGTGGGTTTGAACATTTGCACTCTTGCCTATAATAAATGTTTTGATCCTTTCATCCATTCTTCTCCTTAGGTTCACTGAGATTTTTGCTAAGAATTTAGGAAGAATAACTGAAAGAATTCAGCTGTTCTACTCAGAGGTGAAAGCAAGGCTTTATTTGCAGTTATCTAATCAATAGGTGAATTTGGGGATTGCAGGTGTTGAAAGTGAATGAAGTTTAGGTAGATTTTGTTTTCTTTAAGGCTAGAAGGAACCACCATGATTATCTGGTATGGTTTCCATTGCATAGGTCGTCAAAAGTCAATAATTTCTTCATCTAGCCAGAAGTTGCTGCTGAAGCCAGAGGATCACTTTCAGAATTACATTGTATTCCGATACATGCTGGAGAGTTCATGACATCTCAGGACATCCCAAAGTGACTGATTTTGATGATTACTCACATGGGTGGAAAATGTGCACCTTATTTGTAGCAAATTAATCTGCTATCAGCATCAGCTGATGTATCTCCTACTTGCCTGATTAAATAAAATCTGTGTGTATCCTGCATTCAGTACATACAAGACTGACTAGGTTATTTCTTGACCTCTGCTTGATGAATTAGATTAAATAGCTTGGTTTAATAAATGTCATGCTTTTAGATCTAAATTTATTTTATATTTCTTTCTGATCCTTTCCCTATATTCAACTTTTTTTCCTTAATATTAACCCTCAAAAGCAGATAGAGCATTACAGCAGCAGTCAGAGTAACAGAAGAAGTAACGTCATCCTTTTCTCCTGCGGAACAAAGGAGAATACACGAGGTAGTTGACCCAGATTCTTCCCTTGTCATAACGTCAAAATCAGTTATGAAGATTTCTCAATCTGTAAAATTAAATCTTTTACTATTTCTACCTGAAGTTATAAGGAAAACAGTGATGGAATAGATCAACACATCTCTACTGATTTCAGTGACCTTTATGTTAGCAGTGAATTGGTTAGGTTTTATCAAGGATAAAAAAATCATGAATGTTATTCATAGAAAAGCCTTCTGAATAAAAAACAGAGCGTAATTCCACGCTTTTCAGTGTGCTGCTTCTTGGAACATTAAAAGTTTAGGCATCTACCTCTGCCCCCAGACCAATCAGTAAATCAAAAAACAAAAAAAAAAAAGTGAAATAAAAAAAAGCAGTTTGTGCCAAACAAATTCAAGGGCACGGAGACCAGAAGCAAAATGATCTTTCAGGTGGGATGCACGTACATACATGAAATCTTTTTGTTACTGTGGTTATGTGCCAGGGGAGGAACAGAGACACACTGACAAAGAAAGAGATTCTCTTTTTTCAGCTATGCTATGGAAGTGATCCAAACTTTTTGTCAAAATCAGCATTGTATTACAAACTTCTAAAGCCAATTTAAAGCTTCCATTGAGAGGCATTCACTAAGAGCATGAGTCATTGCCTGTGTACAGAAACTGTAATGATTTATATGGCCAGGGAGGGTTGTTGTTAGAGACCCTTAAAAAAGATGGAAGTGTAATTTATATGTGGAATTAATTGCGAGTGTAATTGCAGCTCAAATCCCTTAGCAGGCTTGAGTTGGTGGCAAATTCGCAAGTTTTAGTGATGCTGCTGTGATGTGTCTACTCTTTGTGGCCATTGCAATCAAGTGATGGCATTTTAAGGATGAAAATTCAATGGCCTGAAGTAACGTGGCCCTAGGTGTTTGCCCTGTTCTAGGCAATATGTAATGCCCTCATCATGTTCCTGTTGTACGTGGCTTTCTCCTCAGCCAGCACAGAAAGAGACAGCCATTTTTTAAGTGAGTCTCTGAAAACATGTTGAAACGTTCTGCCAAAGACCTTGCAATATGTGCAGCACTGATTCTGCTGGAAGGGGAACCAGTGCTTTATGGTGACCTATGGCGCAACCATAGGGTCTGCAGCTTTGTGAGCCTCCAGCCCTTGCTGTTGGCTGATGAAATGACCCTTCCCTTGCACAGCTGCAGCACCGTGCTTGTTGCTCTCCGAGCAGCCATCCCTGGGTGCTTGCTGCGATGTGGGAACGCTCTGCAGAGTGCAGCGATACTTCGCCTTGATCGTCTTATTCCCAGTTATATCTGTCATGCCCCGCACTTCCTCAGCTGTCCAACTTCTATGCATGGATACACATTGATGATTTACCCATAGGGACTCAGCTGGACCAAGAATATTTAGAAATATTTGTCATCCTTTTAAGAATGTTTCTGAATCTGGAACTTGTTCCCATCTTAGGCTTTTAGGGAACAACTCTTCCAAGTAGGGAACCATCCAGCCTGCTTTCCTGTGTTAAGCAGTTCAGGGTTATAAGTCAACAAATATGAGCTACTGTAGGAGCACTAAAGCATGTAAAAGTAATAATAATTAAAAAAAAAAACAGATGAAATGAGAGCAGAACTCCAAGGATGAACAGACCAGGCTAGCTGTGAGTGCTAAATGAGGAATAAATTAATTATTGCCGTCACTACCAGTACTGTCAGACCCTCTTGACTGCTTGGCCTAGCAGAGGTGAGAACTGCAAGCTATAGAAGATGGCAAAAGAGAGTCCCTGGTTGTTAAACAGTAAATCAGTATTATGTCAGCTTGAGCTGTCCCTTATTATAAGACTGATTTTCTTCTGAGAGCTGAGGGCCAGATTACAGCAAGCATTTATTCATTTGCATTATATTTCTGGACTGCATGGAGCATATCAGAAAAGAAATGTAGATTTGGGAGGCCACTCTAGTGCAAGGTAGAGAAGAAACAAGGCAAAGTGGGGTCTGGGAGGGAACTGCTTACCCCAAGGTGCTTCCTACAGTAGCCTTGTTTTGCCCTGGATGGGTGTAGACCACCTAGGAAACAAACCTTATGAAGGTTATGTCCCCTTGTGAGACAACAGGAGAGCCTGGGAGGCAGCAGCAAACCACAGCATCATCGCTGGCTTATGTCTCATGGCAAAATCACAGCTGAAACTATAATTAGAGCATGAGAATCTCTCTCTCTCTCTTTTTTTTTTTTTTATTTTTCCTCCAGATGTTGAGGAAGAAATGCATCTTAAAGGACTAATGACCAGCATTATATGAGTTACAAGAAATTCTGTTTTAGCTTCCCTGAAAACATATTGTGGTCCTACAGGACAAACATGTAGTGTTGTGGGTCAGATTGTTTCATTAGCCGAAGGACCATGATAACAGAGCTTAACTAGCAGGGCCTGTCTGGCCTGTGGGGCATCAGGGAGTACCCAAATATTTTTTTCACTTTTTATTTTCCTGCCTGCTTTTATTAATATGCCTTAGTCTGGCTCTCAGGGCATTGCTGCTGGAACAAGCAGCTTGTTCATTCCCTGGTCTCCCTGCTGGGACCACTTACATGTGTATTAGTTACTGTCAGTGATTGTAGTGTATTATGAGCATATGGCTGGTGGGAAGTGGTCTGTGGCCATAAAAAGTGCAGGCTAGAGGCAATACCTCTCTCCTGACTTTGCTAGATTAGAACCTGAAGGGTGAAAAGCTGTGAAATCTATTGCCCTTCCCGAGACCTGTTAGTTGCTTAGACCTAGCTGTGATTTTTAGCGTAAGATCTTTAGAAACAAAATACAGGTACAAAACGAGTTCTTTGATGTTTATTTTTATTGTTGACTTCCACTGTATTCATGAGAGTAAAAAAAAAATCCAAGGTTTCTACTTTAGCACAAGCAGAATATTCAAGTGTGTGTGAAATTACCATTATTGCCACCAATATTGTTTTATTTTTTTTTTTTTAGGTCCCTGTGAATCTCTCATTTTAAAATGAAAGACAAAATAGCCAGAGACTACACAAAATGACTGTGTTTTTATGTTGTTTTCCTTTGTCATTACATTTAACCTTTATTTTTTCTTTTATTTTGTACATTATAAAAACATAACTGCTGTGTATAGAGATTTATATTCCAAGTGAAAAGTGCACACTGAATTCTTCCACCTTAATTGGAAAGATATAGATCACTTTCTCTGTTTTCACCATGGGCCTGATCTAAACCTCTAGGAAGAAAATGTCAACAGTCATTAGCTCGGGTCTGTGTGTCACAGACACTAGACTGACTTTTTGCATACGGTGGGAACAAAGAATTTTCCATTCTGTTATTTTCCTTTGTGAGAAGACATGCTGTATGTACCGGCTTAGTTTTTAAATTATTTATACAATTGTATCCTGACAAGCTACAACTTCCTCCAGTTTAAACATAGCTACTGTTTGTTTCTGTAGTGTTCAGCAATGTTTATAAGGTTGAGGAAGAACCATAATATAGTGTGGTATCCCCCCATTTATTTTCTCTGAAAATATTTGGTCAGATTCTCATCTGAGTTACACCCTTAAATCAATAGAGCTGCCTCATATCCCCCAGTGGGACTGAGTTTAAAATGGTTGCCAACAGTCTCTGTGCTAGGAGCAAGGCTGGGTAGTTACTCAACCTTGTTATAGGACTCTGCTAAGAAGGCTGTACACTATATGGGTATGCACATTTTTAGAAAGACGTCTATCTGTCTTGGTATATTTTTTAGAGATTCTTTTTATTTGAATTGCATGAGTTACAGTTCCTTGCACCACCAAAGCATGTGTTATAAGACCCACAGCTTTGGGTTTTGTTAGCCCCTGGATCTAACCATTCTTGCATGCTTAAAATCTCCTGAGATGGAACCAAGGATTGTGAATTCAGGCCCTTGTCATAGCAATATGTATTTTGAATAACTACATAAATTTTCCAGTGAGTTTCAGGCATTTTGGGGTAAAGTGCAATCACTAAGCTTTATCACCCTATATATTTCATCTTGAAATTCTGGCATCAGACTCTTGTCATATATAAATGCCATTTTTCTATTCTAGGCTTCCATTTGCTAGAGATAATCGAACCACTGCAATGCATTGATTTGTAAAGTGCTTTGTGATATCTTGAGTGTGAAAGCAGATAAAATCAAATTCTGGTCTGTCAGCTGCTTAAAAATTTCATCTCTGTATGGAGAAAAACATTGCGCTGTCACCTGTTTTCAAGCTGATATCTTCTATTGGTAACACAAAAAGCTTTAAAAATGCTCAGGGGTTGGCAAAAACGTTATAGCCAGTCTTGGATGTGTAGGGTGTCTCCCTCCCATCACCTGTCCCACTTTTCAAATTTTCCTAATAGACATTTTGTTTTCTTCACAAGATTAAAAGCCTTTTATAAGAAACTGGGTTGCCTGCAAAATCAGGAGACCTTTGGATTTTTTCATCAAATCCAAACCTCAGTTTTGCTCTAAAGGATCCCATGTGGGTTTGGAACTGATTCTTATCCAGGACTAGAGAACAACAAGGTGTTTCCCAGACAAGTAACAACAGGTGTGCTGAGAGCGTGCTTGTAGAGCTACTGCTCAGAGGGACAAAAAGTGGCGCATAACTTTTGACATGCAGATGATCCAATCTTATTAACATTTTCCCACTAATATCAACAGCTTCTAACAATAGCCTGGAAAACAAACAAACAAACAAACAAAAACCAACACATAACCTTGGAAGATAAGGTGAATTCTCAGTTAACTGGAAATAAAGCCGTCTTCCAAGAGACAGAGTTCCTGGAGGGGAAGTACGCAAGAAGCATCACCTACTGCGTAAGTTTTGTTTTTTTTCTTCTGGTTTTTGTTTTTGTTTCTAGAGGATGAATATACTAAACAATAGCCTTCTAACTTGTCCTAGACTTTATCAGTTTTGGTAGTATCATACACCTTGAAAGACAGGAATAAAGCATTGTGACCTCTGGCTATCTATAATGAAGATAAGAATTGGGAGTAAGAGCCAAAGAAATAGCCTGCAATTGAAGTTTAATTCTGCAAGTCAACATCCCACTCAGCCATCCACTAATTCTACTTTGTGATGAAGTTTCTAATGAATGGCTTGGGTCCTGGGGGTGTGGATGAACTGTTGATATCAGAACATTAGCAGATTTTAAAACATCTTACCTTAGCTAGTGCGTTAATGAGTTGGAAGTCTTCCCTCAAACTGCAGGTAGGATTTGTGGCAGTTTGGTACACATACTCCTGTAGCAGTGACTGTTCAAGGAAATGGTGAAAATGGTTAAGTAAATTTTGTCAGGTACAGCCATGGAGGAGGAAGACTTAGCTTCGTATCCCTTCTACAAAGGTCTAAATAGAACTTTAGATTTTTTTTTTTTCTCATGTGAAAAAAAAATGTGTTTGGACCTTGAATTCAAGTGTATAGGAGTAAGTTTCAAAAAGATTTTTAAAATATCACAATAATATGGAAGCAATGTTTTGATGAAAAATGCTGCTCTGGAATAAGGAGCAAGAACATATGAATTATCAGTTTCACTCCTTTAGGTGAATTACCAGATTCACTATTTTGGATTTCATGCAAGTAACTATTTATAGGATGATCACTGAAGCTAGCTTCAGACTTCATTTATAAATAGATGAGCATACATTTTCCTTCTATGCCAGAATTTTCCAAACTGCAGTTTCATACTTCCCTTGTTCTGATGTGAACGTTGCTGGCAGTTTGTGGAAGAGTGACTGGGCATTGGCTGGGAGTTAATAAAATTGATTTCAGCAATAAATTGGCTTCCCAGTTAGCAAATACTGCATGTCCAGTATATCAATTCCCCTTTTGAAAGTGATGAAGGAATTGGGGATTCCATTTGCCTGCACAAAAACAAAATTCTGACGACAATTTTGAAAATGAGACTTTGGGCTTCTAAGATATTTAAATGTTTTTTTCTGCAGTTTGGAATTCAGTTGTTATGAAAGGATGGCTTAGGGCAAGTGTTGAAGAAACTGCAGTGCATACCTTTAGCCACTGAAATCTGCTGTATTTGGTGTATTTGACTTTTTTTGCCAGCTTCTTCCTGAATCAGAATCACATCACTAGAAGTGATTCTTATCCCCCAAACAGAGACTGATTGAGTTACACTTAAGCTCATCATTCTTGGTCTTCATTGCTGAAATTTCAAAATTAAGAAGGCAAATATTGTGGGCCAAGACATTTTTAGAGTTGTTCATGGAAGCAGGTGAGAGAGAGAGCTCTGCTAAATGATGCTGAAGCTTTTGGTCAGCCTAACTCACCGTTTCTCTTTTGATACGTGAGTGGAAACCTTGCTGCATTATCACCTTCTAGTGCATGAGAATAATCCTCAAACTGCAGCACCACAAAGGATGTTCTGAAAGGGCAAGAAACTTACACCTGCTCAGAAGTGTTCTATACTACATGTTCCTTATTAAATGTCTGACTTTTTCAGGAAATTTTTAGTTGGCAGTCAAATGTTTGCCTCCAATTTGTACGTGCAACCCTGTAACAGCTGTAAGTTTGCTAGCTAATTATTGGCAGCAGGGTAGCCCTGGCAGTGCACAGCTCAAGTGTGTGACATGACATGTTACTCTACTTTCCAAGGAGTTTTGTGCATCTGCCCTTGGGTCCCCACTGCTGCAGCTGAGCTGTTACTGGTGATGAGTAACCAGGGTAAACCTACTTTGTTTCTGTCTGCACGGCTTCAAGCATACCTTTGACTGCAGTTGTAGACATTCTCCATGATGGGGTTTCTGCCATGTGGAGCCTGCAGGACATGCAAGTAGGTCCCAAGACACTTATTTTGTTTTTTAATGTACTGACTAGAACACAATGGAAATGTCTGCAAGGGATGTTGTGGTACGCTGGCCCCATGCCTCTCCCAGTTCTCACTAATGCTTCCTGTCCCTCCCCAGTGCTGCAGGCCCAGCACAAGGACTCCTGCCAGGACTCCTCCCGGATGCTGCAGATTGCTGTGATGCTGGCATGGAGAGCAGGAAGGCCACCTTTTCTTCACACTGTCAGCATTTCCACTGATGACTCTAGTGGCGTGGGAAGGAGACAGCAACTGGCTGAGGCTTCTGTAAGTGCCATACATTTAGTCATATTCCAGGGGTTGGTACGTTGGGTACACAGCAAAGTAGGCTCTAAGCTCAGTGGGAGATCATGGTAGAGAAAATGGCTAAAGGATCCTCTACTCCAGAGGAGTGGAGAAGCTGGCAATGTCCATACTAGTAAACTGTTCAGGCCCAGCGTGTGGGTTTGTGCATTGGCACACGATCATCCAGACTGTTTAATTGCTAGCACATTTCCTGGCACAGTTTTGGCTCATACCAATCAGCCCTGGCATAGTTTTGGGCAGCATTGCCTAGAAACTGTTCTCAAAAGTGGAATGAACAAAAGCAGTATGAAATGTGCCACACTGTTATTGCTGCGAGTTGTACTAGTGTTTTGAGGTTTCTTTATTCCTGCAAAATTGAGTTTTGGGCCCGGATATGACACGACACAGCTACTGTATTAGTCAGTGTGCTGTTTCCTAGCGATAGGCAAAAATCAGGTGTTTGGCTGATTTCATGTTCAGCATTCATCAAAGCTTTGTCCTACTTGTAAAGACCCTGCCTCTGTCATGCACACCTTTCTTACCCTGTGGTTAGGCGACTGCAGAATACCATGCATGGAGATGACCTGTAAGTATGTTTGTTTCCTGATGTGGAATTCCAGGCTTGTCTGGCTGTAGAGGGAAGGGGAACTGAGGGGTGAGGGTCTAACTCATCCTTCTTCACAGCGACTGGCAGGAAACAGAAATGCACTTGTAAACAGATCACATGGAATGCATTGCTACAAGGTATTACTGAAGGTAAGGGTGTAGCACAGAGCTGAGTGTTCCTAAGCTGATGAGAAGAAACAGCACTGTGAAGAAATGTGTGTGATGGAGAAGCTGTCATGCTTCTAAACAAGCTGTGCACACAGTGACGAAGCTAAGATTTTATTTTTTCCTTTAGGCAGATTATTGTCCTTGCATTTTCCTTTCACGATCTTGGCCACGTCTGCTATGAGACAAAGCACTAGTCTAGGTTTGTGCCTTTGAGCTTCAGAGGGTGTTTAAAACTGGGCATTATGGGCGGAGGAGAGGTGTGTCTTGTGGGAATAACATGTCTCCCATCTCAGTCACACTGTGAACCTGTGTAACTGGAATTCAGTTAACACTTTGCTAATAACATCGTGCTTTTCAGCTTAATGGTATAGCTGCGAAGCTTTTTATTGCAGTATTCACTTCTTTGTGTGTACTTCTGGCTTTTTGGAAATTGCTACCATCCTCAAGTAGATTTTTTCTAGTTTTACTATTGCATTAACAATTGCATTTTTTTTAAATACGTACTCTCGCTGTTTTGTTTCAATTTGGAAATACCTTCTTGCAGTTGCAGGTCACACAAAGATACAACTGAAATGCCCTAGATCCTGAAAAGAGTAAAACTCCAGGTGCTTTCATTTTGTTTAGAACACTTTACCAGGTTATTTAAACTATAACGTACTTTAAAATAATCATTTGGAGATTTTGGAATGTCTTTACCTTTACACACCTACATAGTGTTTTCCTCTCGGCGGAGGTGTAAATATGCATATGGATAAATTTCCATGGGATCGGGGTCTGACAGTATTACTGAGCACAGTGGTGTAGTAGATTTTCAAAAGAGAAAAAGATTAAATATTTCTCCAACTGTAAGACATCCATGGCTGCATGGACAAAATGTATGAGAGGAAGAAAACACCAGGCTTTCAAACCAAAGCTAACAACAAAGTAAAGGGCAGAAAAGGAGTAACTTTGCATAACATTGCTTTGCTGACCCTTTCCAATTCATTTAACAACAGCTTCTAATATGGCCATTCATTCTACTCCTTTCAGTTTGATTAAAGGAAGCAGAATGTGGCCATCAGTGTGAACAGCTTGTTGTCTAACTGGGTTTACTTGCTGGTATTAGAAAGTGCTGGTATTGTAACTGATAAGTATCCCCAACTTAATTGTCACAAAATTGTAGGCTTTGGCATTCTAACCCTGCAAGCTGAAGGTTCATGCTGAAAATACTGAAGTACTTGCTGTCATTTTTAAATGGAAATAACATCCTCTCTGTCAAACCTGGAAACGCTGATTTTGACTTCCACTGGTAAACATTTGTAGCTGCCCCATTCTTTACAAAATGTGGGCTTTTTAAAATGAAGAAAATGACTGTCAGTAACTGGGATAACTGGTTGGAGCCCATGATACCCCTGCTATTCTGGTTCCTGCTTCTTCATGCATTCATTTCTACCCAGTTATTTCCATGATAATCAATGGCCCACCCTTCCTGAAGCTATGTGGGTTAAGACAGACAGAATCTTTAAATACACTGAATGTTCTTGCTCACTTCCATCTATTGAGATCTTTTTTCTTCCCTACTTGTGTGAGAGATATTAATAGTTGAGTAAAAGACGATTTTTTTCTGATGTTTCTTAACATCCTACAGGGCGAATAATTTTACATTTAAATATGTTATGCATACATCATTGGGTTCTCTGAATTCCTGTTAGTGATGGCTGAAGTAAAAGCTATATTCATGCTGGATCAAAAATCTGTTGTGTTTTATCCTTCTGAGCCTGAAATGTGATATAGTACATATACTTAGGCACTTGCTAATTTTTCATAGTCAAATTATTCAGTTTTTTCCAAGAGTAAAACTCTTGGTGGGCTAATGGAAATTCTGCTTTGTAAAATATTATGAGGTACAGTCCACATAATTCAGAAACAGTAGAATTTTCCATGTTACTTGGGCCAAATTTAGTGAACCTTCTGACTGGGAGCTGTCTATTAATCCTGTAGATATTCCAGCCTGTTTCAGTACCACTGTCTAGCAGCATTCAGGAAGGCTTGGAAGAATTGTTTTCATTTATTTTTATTTTCTTTGTGTGTGTAACTTCTTCAAGTATTTGAAGTGATTGACTTGTCCTTTGTTGCAGTAATGGCTAAGAAGGGTTTGCAACTGGAATTATTATTGTTGTTAAGTGATTGAAGGCTCACTCATGTTACGTTTTTAGTACCACCATTTGCATTACATAGAAGCAAGTATCTTCTAGTATTTGCCTAGAAACCTCAATCATGGTCTCTGATGGTTCAAGATGTTGTAAAGAACACCAAAGTGGCCTGTTTTAGATGTTTTATAATTTAAGGGTGCAGCTACGCAAGCTGATGGAGCTGATCTAACTGTTCGCTTCCACTTAAAAGGAAGGTCCTGCTCCCTTCTTCCCCTCCAGTTCCTCTGATTTCCTCAGCCAGGTCACTGAGCCAGCGCAGAGCTGCTCTCTTCTCGCCGAATTTGGCTTTACCACAACCAGAAGAGATCAGTGGGCCGCTAGAACCAGTGCAAGAGAGGAGCAAGAAAAGGAGGAGGGGAACAGGGCTGTCCCTGAGCTGTTTTGTTTCCATTGCATCCCAAGAGTTGGACAGCAACCACCACAGATGACAGATATGGAAGTACCAGTTCTCGTCAAGCTCGTAACTGTGGTCAAAATTCTTGTAGGTCTTGTAATGGTAGAACATTTGAAAGGAGCTTTCTGAGTAGGGAGCTTTTTCCAAGTTTGAAGGACTTGGGAGTGAGTGAAGGTGTGAGGTTTCTTGTCTCAGACCATGGGAAAGCCAAAGGTGGGAGCTGATGCTGGCTATGGGCAGGTGCAGGGACAGATGAAATTGTGACCCGTCAGTTCATGCCTGATCTGGGAAGCAAGGCTAGTTCCAAATGGCAGGTGAGGAGAACGAACTGGTAGCAGCATTTGGAGTGAGTCCAGGCAGGCAAGGCTGTATCTGTGAAGGATACTGGAGCGTTGTAGCTGCAGCTGGGAAGTGAGGTGACAGGAATCCAGGTGAGAGTACTGGCCTCCTGGCTGGGAAGGAGGGACGGGGTCTTAGGCCTGGGCTGGACAAAAAGAAAGGGGCAAAGAACAGCTAAGGAAGGTGTCCAGAGCAGTGACCAGAGTGACAAATAAGCTGGTGATACTGGCCTGCTTGGTTGTGGGTTGGGAGCCCTCTCTTCTTTGCATTTGATCTACTGGCTTGCCATCCTTGAAGTGCCAAAAGGACAGAGAAAGAATTTGGGTAGGGTGAGCTTAGAAATAGAGGGGTAGATCACAGAGAGAGCGCTTCTGAATCCGCCTGTTATGTGTTGGGTTTTGCGGGCCCAGTTCACCTCATGATAGTACTGGAGGAACGACGGATGGACCAACGGTGGCTTGATGTTCTCGCCTTTTTCTTTTAAGGATGGTAACCACTTGTGCATAACTGTGTGAGCAGGGAGGGGCTGGGGAGAGCGAGCAGTGTGGAGTGAGACAAGGAAACAGGGAGCAGGCCTGGGGGTGTTAGGGCAGTGTGGGGCACGGAGAGAAGGTGCGTGGTGTGCCGGCAGCTGGCCAGCCAGGCGGGCAGCATCCTGCCCGCAGCGGGGCCGCCAGGTTGGGCTGGGGCCTGAGGCTGCGGCGGCGGGGGGGGGGGCACACCCGGGACGGGGTGTACCCGGGGCTGACAGCAGCGGGGAGCAGCACCGGAGGAAATGGATGCTGGGGGCGAGCCAACATTGTCTGCGCGATAGGCGAGGATGTAACGGGAGGAGGGGCGCGGAGCGAGCGAACGGAGGCAGGAGAGGGGGCGGCGGGCGGGCCGGGCCGGGCCGGGCCGGGCCGCTCTGCAGCGAGGGGCCGCGGGGAGGCGGCCGGGGCTGGGCTGGGCTGGGCGCGGGGCGAGGCGAGGCGAGGCGAGGCCGCGGCACCACCACCACCACCACCACCAGACCCGCCGCCGACAGCCCCCGCTCCAGGCAGCCGCCGCCCCGCCCCGGGCCCGCCCCTCTCCGCGGCCGGGCGCAGCGCAGCGCAGCAGCGCCGGGGGCTGCGGGAGCCGCCGCCCGCTGCAGCCAGCGGGGAGAAGCCGCCGCCACCCGGGCAGCGCGCACAGGTAGGGCCGGCTCCCGCAGCTCCGCCGCAGCCTCACCCCCCCCGTCCTCCGCCGCCTCCTCCTCCTCCTCCTCGTCCGCCGGGCCCGGCGCGGAGCCGCCCGCCCGCCCCGCTCCGCCCTGCGGAGGCCCCGGCCTCTCCCCGGGGGCCGCGGCCGCCGCCCCTGCCCTCCCCTCCCCTCCCCGCCGGTGCCGCGCAGCCGCACGCCCCGCCGCGGTGCGGAGAGCCGCGGGAGCGCCGCGGGAGTGCCGCGGCTCGGGAGCGCTGCTGCTGGTGCTGGGCTGTCCCCCCCTGAGGTAGGGCTCCTCTCCTGCGCTGGCCTGGGCGGGGGGGCAGCGGGGCGGGGGCCGGGGCCGGGGCCGGGGCCGCTGCGGGGCTTTGTATGCGCGAGTGGGGGCGATGCCCCCGCGGTGCCGTTCACCTTCAGCAACACTGGGGCTGCTGCTGTGACTGTCCCCATCCCCTGCATGCAGCACCCTTCTGCGCTTTTATCCTCCAGTGAGAGCACAGTCGATGGGCATGATGCATGGCCCCGATTTCATTATTCTGTAGATAGCCCTTGCAATTTGATGGATATAGGCCTGCTTTAACAAAAAAAAATATAATATGGCAGGCTTCTGCTAGATAGTGTGGGACTGCAGCAGCTCTGAAAAATCCTTGCTCATGGCACTGGGGGCTGACCTTTTATTTAGCTAGCCCTCTTTTAAGAACGATTCTTCTACTGTCCAAGTGCATGAGCCAAAAACAGAGTAAGCAATTCCATTTGTAATTTTGATGTTTTTGGCTATAAAATGGCATTTGTGTTTAAAGAAGGTAAGGACTTGTATTTCTAGACTGTACCTACACACCATCATTCTTAGGTATAAAACCTAATGCTTGAATGCTCGATATCAGAAGCAAGATTGCTGTAAGAGGGAATGAACATAAACTGCCGAGATCTGGAGCATTCAGTACAGCCTTCGGCCCTTATTGACGGGGTAGAAATATTATGAAACCTGCTTACTGAACTGTGTAGCCAGTTTAGAAAAAAATAACTGTTACTCATTCAGCCCTGGGAATGTACTGTCCTGAAAGACATCTTGGGGAACAATGCTCCTAAGCTGCAGGATTATAGAGGCCGGTCGTGTCAGGTAATTTATTCAGAGAGATATCAGCCGTGTGAAGACGTCAGGGGAGGCTGTGACTCCTCAGGCCATTGCAGAAAATCTCATCTCGCATGTACTCAGAAGCCTCTGGAGAGAGAGAGGAGGTGAAAATGGCATGGGAGAAAAAAAGAGCCAGGGTGGGTGTGATGGCAGCTAGGTGTGATTCCTGAAGCAGTGTTATTTCCCATTGCCATTGGATGTTCTCCACGAAGCCCTTTCTCAGTGAAACAGCAATGGCAGTTGTGATGCCTGCATGACTTAGCAGTGGCTGTAGGGCTCTGGGGAGTGGGTGGGCTAGCTGGCTGGCTAATGTGACACAACCAGTGCTGAACAAATAAAATGGGTAGGGAACGTTTTGTTGCTTCACACAGTAGCATAAGCTTGGTACTGAAAAGAGGGCAGGTTTTAGACGAGTAGCCCCTTTTGCGTTTTTCTGTAATGCAGATTAAGTGCGGTAAATGATTAAAAAAAAAAAAAGCAGAATGCAGCATTTTTGTGTGAAATAGGAGCTTGCAGCAGTTTTTGTGGCAAAAAGCTTTACAAATGCTGTTTCATCCCTGTCGTGGCATGAATCCTGCAGCTCTGGGGATTATTGTGTGTTACTGAACTCTGCCTGCACACAAGTGGAGCAGAGAGGGGGCAAAGCACTCATGCTGCATGTATGGAGACCTGAACACTGCTCTCCATCTTTCGAACAGCCCTTTTATGTAGGCATACCAAGCCATTTCATAAAAGATGTTTTGTTTTTCCTTCAACGTATATAAAATTTAATCAGTTAAACCTCCTTTATTGGATGGATTTATTTTTAATGTGCATCAGTTACAGGACTTAATATTTGTAGTTGGATTACTTGTAAAATAAGCAATGCATTTCACTTGTGAGGAGTGCAGGGGCGTATTTTGTGGAACGCAGATGAGGAGGCCTATTTATGCAGATGTCTAAGGCTCATTGCAAAGGGTATCTAGACAGTTAATCTCTATAGGTACCAAAATTCCTTAGTCATCTGATCTGGGCATACATTAAAAACCAATACAATAGTTTATCATTGCCCATTACCCATGAGTCAGCTCCAAATCCAGGCTGGCATCTCTGATCAGAGGCCTCCTGCTTGCTCTTTCACTTCTCTAGGAAAACCTTTGTAAAATGCCGTGTGCTGGCTGCGGGAGCTGCATGGCCTGAACCAGTGTGAGGAGCCAGCAGCAACACCTTGGATCTTTCTGACTGTCAGTTAAAGGAAGAGACTGTGAAATAGAGCAATGAAAGTTAATTTCAGTGGTGTGTGATGCACACCATGCAGTGGAAACTTGGGATGAGAGCAGGCTGGTGCTCCATGACCGAAGCTGTGCAGAGCCATATAGGGCTTTTCTGAAACACGAGCTAGCGCTGTGGGCTTGCTCCCGTTCCCAACTGATGAAGCTGGGGCGTTTGCCAGTACATTGGTCCCTTACCTCTGCATGAGCTCATGGCAACTTGCCCAAGTCAAACCAGAGGGAATCTAGCCCAGAGATATAAAACGTGAAAATCTAGTTGTCCTCTCTGGCTTTCTTGTGTGTTTATGACTTAGAAATCATCTCGTGTCTGATTGTTATCACCAAGTAACACTTGCCTGGTGAAGCAAGTGTTGGAGCTGAAATGTGTGTACCGTCAAATGGCACCGAGGTATAATCAGCATTCTGCAAGGAGACTGCATTGAAGACTGATTTCCCCAGTGCTGTTTTTTTTTCCCCACATGTGGTTTTCATTTGTCAGATTTTTATTATTACTCTTAAAATGATCTGTTGTGAATTTGTTTTTCTAATGAACGTGAGTACAATGTTGCAGCAACTACAGCTGGACCTTTCAAGGCTTTGCCTTCCTCTAATGAAAAGACGGTTACAGAGATACTGCGTGGAAGGCTTTTTATTTATGCTTAGTAGATCTCATCTTATTTAACAGCTTTAACAGAGTGATACAGATTAATTCTGTGTATTTAAGCAGTCAGCTTTTTTTCCTAGTATGTCCAGCTTTATTTCTTTTTCATCTATTGTTTAATTCCAGATACAGTTCTTACTGTCTATTTCTCATTAAAAAGCTTGGCTTTGCATGGGAAGAACTTTCTATGTATTGTTGCTTGATGGTTGAGTTCAAAACAGATTTTATAGTTCAGAAAGATGGCAAGGGAGGGTAGGTTTGCATCTGCAAGCATTATTTCTACTTGCAGTAAAAATATATGTCACTAAGAAAAGAAAAACACCCATCTCTAACCTTTGTGCTCAGGAATGGAAACATCTTTGTGTGGCCAAGGACAAATTAAGGTTGAGGAGTATCTTGAACTATTGTTGTTCAGCACCATTCTCTGCCTCTTCTCTGAAATATTTTTTTCATGTTGAACAATGAAAATTTGAGGATGTTCTTAGTTTTTCAAGCTTTTCTGCTTTCTTCTTGCTTTTCTCTATATTTTTGTACACACATATTTCTTTCAAGCATGGTATTTTTTAGATGCATCAAGAATCTCTTTGACGAGTCACTGCTTCCACTAGAGAAACGTGTTATGCTGTTGTGCAGTTATTTTTATTTCACAATCTTTTGAATGTGCTAAGCATTAGAACTTCAAAAAGAAATGGTATGTCAGTTTGATTTATTCAGCAACCTTCTCGCATGAAGAGGGCAGCAAGAACCAAACAGAAGAGATGCTCAGCATGAAAATCTTGTGCCAACAGATGCTAACACACACCTGTTAGAGACTACGAATAGACGAGCAGGCCATACCAGTCATGCCGTTGGAACAGGAGAGGTGTGTCATTAATACTCTGCTCAGAGATCTAAAAATATACTGCTGTGAATCTGTTCACAGGTAAATGTTCCAAATTAAGTAGCTTTTCTCTTTACTGGAGTTCAAAACATATGCTGTTCGTTTCTTTGGAAGAAGTGGCCAGATCCTGAAGCTACACCTGCTGAGCAATTGGCCTATCATCTGTGAAATGTATTCAGAGATGTTCTTGGATTGAGTCTCTTGTTCTTGCTCACATATCCACAGCTGTACATAACAAGAAAACATTTCTGCTCTGGTAAAGTCATACTGCTTGGAGCTACTATATGTGTAACAATATGAAACAGGAATGCTTTTTGCAAGTAATTGCAGAGGCTGTGGACTTGCCATTGAATAAGATGTGCAAAGAAGAATTTGCAAAGTGTCGTGATTTCTTTGTTTGTTCTTCTTGTTTGAAACGGGGAAAAAAATTTAAAAAATGAAGGAATAGCTCCGACAGCTCCGTTACATTGTTAGAGTAGCCATCAGGTTTGGTTTTATGAATCATGACTCAGCATGGTTGTGAGAGGGTGGAGCCATTCCTGAGACTGCTTCAGTCAGGGGTGGGCTCTGCAAACGGGCTATAGGAGGGGCTATATGTGATATATTGATAGATTGTGAAGATTCGTAGTTGCGTATGTATTTAAAAAAGATTTAATTTGGCTGTCATCATATGATGGAAGATGTAATCAGAGATGAAGATGTGCAGACCTACTGCAAACAAAATGAATTTTTATTTACTGCTTCATTGCCCACATGATTGGATAACGCGCAGGTTAATCTATTGGAAGTAGCCAACTTAATGAAGTGCTCATGCTTCGTGTGTTCAGTTCCACTACAGAAAGTGGCTGAATGGCTGTGATCCTTCCTAGCCTTACTCCCTATGAATTAGACGCTTTATTTCTGGCTTTTAAAGTTTTCATTCAGCTTTCATAAAACGCAGCTTCATGTTAAGATGATGGCCACGCTAGCACCTTGTGATCTAGGACTCGGGGTGGGTGCCTGCGAAGGTCAGGAAAGCTCGTGTCCCATCCCGCCCCGCCCCAGCCCGGGGCTTTGCAGAGTGTCATTTTCAGCTTTCCACTTGCTCGGAGGCGCTGGCGGCAGTGAGCTGCTGTGAGGTGCTCAGAGGGGACGCGGCGGCTCCCTGTGGCAGCCTGGCCCCAGCACTGTAAGGTTACACTGATTGCTGAATTTGATATTGGGCAGACATTTCTCCCAGGCCAGACCGACTGGCATCTCTGGGAGGGCTTTCACCTCCACTGTGGGATTCAGCTCCCTGTAGTCTTCTGGTCCCAAGTACGTGGTCAAGGTCTTCTACAAGGTGCTGTGGAGACTTCTTGCTGTCAAGCAGTGATTTGGATCTGCTTGCATTTTTGGTTATTGTAAGTTACTGCTATCTGATCCTGAATTAATTTTGTCTTTCTGTTGGTTGATTTATTATAGAATGGCATGGAGTGACTTGCTTTTGGTTCTTCCCGTGTCATGATGAAAGGGAGCCTTGTGTCTGCAAGAAAGAGCAAGAAAGCTGCCCGTGTATGTTGTGGCATAGGGTGCTGGAAGTGGTGGCTGGTTTGGAAGGTCTGGAGCCTGCTTTACAACGGAGCTCATTTGTGGTTACTGCAGTAACGCAGAGCAGATAATTCAGTTCTGTGCGCTATGACCAAATGCTTATTTTTTCTACTCATGAAATGAGTTTTGTTTAGTGCCTAGACACCACAAATGCTCCGGCTAATTACAGCAAGTAGCTCCTCTAGTTTTTAGCTTAGAAGAGAAGGGGTGCTGCCTGCTGTATCTAAATTACCCTACTGGAGATAAGTTTATTTAAACACCTACAGGTTTTAGTTTGGGCATCTGAGTTTGGAAATGTTAACTTCTGTCTAAACTAATTATGAGGTTTTCTTCCCAAGGGCCTTCACTGACTTTTCTCTTAGTAAACAAATATTTAATTAAAGTGTTTAAGGGTGATCTATAAGACAGCCTCTGCAGATGGAAAGCTTTGCACTGGTGGGTAGCTCGTGGCTCCAGGATGCTAAAGGCATATGCATTTATAGCAACACTGGAATGCAGTATGGAGCTAATAATTCTAGTCTGTGCTTGGAGAAAGCAGTTTTTGCCTCTTACTTCCAAATTACTGGTTTCTGTGCTTTTGGAAAGGTGCCTTGGGCCTAAATCTGCCTATGGAAGTCGGTGGGCGTTCTGATCCAGGAGGATCAGCCAGTAGAGCACCCTTTGTTTAACCCTGTGGTGTGCAGGGTACCAGCGAGGAAGTCAGGAATGCTAGGGATTTTATTTCCCACTCTGCCACTTCAGTTACACAAAACGGGAAAGCAAGGGAGTTTGGCAGCATAAGCTAGTTTGGGGTACCCATTGTTCAGCAGGAGGAAGCCTGAACTTTCAAAGAGGTTCCACACCTCTTGAGATTTCAATGGTCATTTGTTCAGCCTGACTGAGAGATGATTCCTTGGGAAAAAAAGGTTTTGAACTACTATGCTGCAGTTTCCCTTAAGAAAACATGTATTCCTTGTTCAAAAATTCTGTAGAGTCTATATGTAATAAGGATAACTTGAATTACTTTTGTAAATTAGTGGTACTTTGTACTTCTTCCTAGCCTAGTTATTTTAACATTCGCTTTATTTTTGTAACTTTAAATATTGTGATATTTTTCTGCATATAGGACTATGAATAATTTACCACTTTCATGATAGTCAAAAGTGAATGGATTAACTGCTGTTTTTTTTTTTGTTACTTATAGAATAACATACTTCCTATTGCAATTTTGAATGTCTTTAGGAGGCCAGATCCTAAATCTGTTTTAAAAAAAAATTCTGGTTGACTTTGGTTGACTGGTTTGCACCAGTTGAAAATCTGTCTTGCTGCCTCTTAAGTTTTGATAAAAACAATGGAGCCTGTTGTATTTTACTCCCTTCTATGTTTTTGGCATCACAGAAGCTTTTCCTGATTGTTTTTCTCATTTGAAGGCTGATTGTACTGAGTGACCTCTTGCTAGTAAAGGGTGGGCCACTTTATGTGGGAAAGTCTTAGTCAATGTGTCTGGGAGATAAGTGGGCCTGCATCCCAACAAGTGCTGTGCATTAAATGCCGGAATGTGCTGGGGGTCTGCCAGGAGATTGGAAGCAGGACTATGCGACAAGCGCGAATGCAGTCACACTCTCCTTAAAATAGTACGCTGGATAACAGGAGATCTGGAAAGTTATCACTTACCTCATTTTAGCACAAATTCTTTCCTAAAAATGGATTATAGACTGAGGGTTCAGGGGGATTTTTTTTGTTATATATATTCTGTTTACATCTTAGGGCCGTTGTGGTCCCTTGCAAGTCTTTAACCAAAAGCAGGCTAGGAATGCAGGTACAAATGACAAAGCTGTATTAAAACCGTAGAAGTGAAGCCCAAACCCCTCAGTCCCGGCTTAGGGACTCAGCTGTTACCCAAATGAGAAAGGAGACCATTTTGTGTCTAGTTGAGCTTAGCAGCAGCAGCTTCAAGTTAGTCTTGAACTGTCTGGAAGTGTGAAGACAGTGAGAGATCAGTGCAGTGGCCTCAGACATGCCTCAGCTGGCTGTCGGTAACGGGATTTTGGTACATGATGATGTGTGCAAGAAATCAGTATTTGGATATTAAAAGTGGTGGTTTACCACCGCAGACCGTATATGGTTTTGTTTAAGGGCAAAAATAAGAAAATTTGACTTACATCCGTTTGTCAAATTTGTCGATGGAAGAATCTGATCGTGCGGCTTTAGTCATTGGCATAAGCCATTTAAAGTTAAAACCTGTGATGCCTAAATTAGTTTCTTACGGGAAGAGAGTGAGTTAGCTTCTAAATGGGATAACATGAGGAAAGTGCGGGGGCCGGGGCTGGTCATTCGGAGCAAGGTTGTAATGTACTGAGTCAGCAGGTGGTTGTGTTCATCCCGGTGGTAATCTGTTGTAGGAAAGTATGGACTGAAAGAACTGTTCCCTGGATGTGTGAGCGCATTGCTGCAGGGACCTTGGCAAGGAGCTTGGTAAAAGGAAAAACAAAAGTGGAAATGTTTGGGAATAACGAGATTCAGAAAAGAAAGTGTGCACTACTGTAAGCCATGACTTTCCAGTGTGTGCAGTTTTCAGGACTAGCAGCGTGTGTTGTACTTTTAAAAAGGCAAAGGGATTACCTCATTTGTGGAAAAACACCCGTCAGCCTTTGATCTGCACTGGAAGCCTGGGATCAGTTTAGCTCTTGGAAGACCACAAGATGTGACTGCCTTCATGTCTGTACCACAGCTGAAATCTCTGGCCCCAGGTACTAGGCTGGCACGGCCTGTGCTCAGAGCAGAGCAGGTTCGTGTCCCCTCTGCGGCAGCCCTTGGGCTTCTGAGGGCTGGGGGCTCCCTTTGTGTAGCAGCAGCTGCAAGGCTGCCTAAGTTGTGCTGGTTTGCAATGTGTTGGAAAAGGAAGGCTGCCATTCTGGCTCATGGCAAGGTGGGGCACAGGATATGCTCCAAGAGTTGTTTTGGGGGAGGATGTGGAGTACCAGATACACTGCTCTGCACCATGGGGGGATTCCCTGACCCCAGCTGGCCCAGTAAGCCAGCTTTACAGCTTTGCATCACTGGAGTGCGTAAAGTAGCTTTATTGCTGGTCAGGATCAGGCTCCAAGGAGTGATGCTTGCATAAAACGCAAGTGAAAAAGGTAAATAAAGTAAAAAAAAAAATCCATTTTGAGCTTCACTGAGATTTCTTTTCAATCATTTGTATCTTTTCATTATTTCTACATATTAGCAGGCATAAAAATTTACAGAAATTGCATGATTTAAATAGGAGATGTGAAAAATGGGTAATAATACATTCAACTGCCATGGGGAACAGAAAGATGATGGAAGAAAGCTATTTTTAGAGATCTATTTCTGTTGTAAGCTAGACAAACAAGAATAAGATGACTTCAAGGTAAATTAAAGATATATCACAATGATATAAATATATATGACCCAGACACGTAGTAAAGTAACTGCAGTTAAGTTACTCTCTGCCAGATCAGTAATGAAACCTCAACTGCATTCTTCATTTTGTATAGTGACGAGAGACCTCCTATGTTCTTTTTGTAATACTCTGATTTTTCTTTCTCTGCTGTGCTTAAAAATGAGGGATTTGGATCCTCACTTGTGCCAAGTTACATAGCTCCATCCCAGCATGTAAAGCTGTGCTGGTTTACATCGTCACAGTCTATAGCTCAAGGTTTTAAATCATCTTCATATAAAAATATGCAGAGTAATATGTCTGAGATCATGATACATTGCTCCTTTCCATTTCTGAACCACATTAGAAATACAAGGATTGTCAGAAGCATGAAAAAATACCAAAGTGTCAGTAAATAACTCCAGGAGTCAGGGCTGATGATACCCTCTTTATGGGCAGGTGTGAGTGACAGGAACACACAGCTCTTATCTGTGTTTCTAGTCTAAGTAATCCTAGTTGGGTAGTAAATCCTGAGTGAGATTACGCTGCTGGAGTGTGTGTAACAAAGATCAGCATTTAGATAATCTGTAGGGGTATAGCGGGATCTGGAGATGTTGTTTAGGTTTTATTGATGATAGGCTGAGGTAAACCAGAAGTTTGATTGCTTTAACTAGGATCATCTTCTGAACAAGTGGAACACTGCGGAGCCCTAATGATGGGGTTGCTGAAGGAGAGCTGACAGGTGAAGGCCACATGGCCATACCAGCGATAGGAGGAGCACTGAGTTGGCGGAGGGCACGCCAGCCATTTTAGAGATGTTTCTACAGCTGTTGCCGACAAGCAGAAAATAATGTGAATCACTTGGAATTGCCCCGGCACAGGGAGCTGTGAGAGTTCAGAGTCACAGAGTTCCTCGCATTCCTGGCGTGGGGCAGCGGACTTCCACGTCGCCTTAGGGGCAGTTTGCAGAGCAGCGTGTTCCCCTGGTTCAGGGGGCCTTTCACTGCAGCATGGCTGTTGTCATTTTTAACTTCAGCTTGTCATAAGCTGTGGCAGGACACCAAAGAGGCATGGAAGAGCATTGGGCCCAAAATTAACTTTTGCATTCTAATAGATGGGCATCTATAGCATTCATGCTATTAGAAGTTTTAGGCATGTCTGATACAAGTACATCTCCTTTCTAATTTTTAGTAGCTTGACTATCACTTTATGCTCTAACAAGAGCTAGGAGGACATACAAATACATAAAACAAGAAAAACATAACTGTGTTTGTAATGCTCTATTCTGTGGATTGATCAAAAACATTGCTGTTTTAAAAGACTCAAGTTCTTGATGGTAACGAATGCTGAAAAGTGGTCACTATGCAGGCAGCATGACTGCTTTATCAGAGGGAAATTACCAAATTGCATTCCAAGCATGTTATTAAGGGATTATATAGATGGGCGATTCACCCTTGGGTTAACTGTCCTGAAACTACAATTATGCTTATAATTTGTATAAATAACTATTATGCACCTTGTTGCTATAATAACAAACCACATTTTGAATTTCCTTTTTGCCTCCCAGTGGTTCACATACTGGTCAGAAGCACTAACAGTATAAACTTAATAGGTCTTGAGGGAATGTGCGTGTTGGTACTAGGTGTAGTTCTTGTGTGTTTCTCTCTGCAGCTTGTGTACATGGGCCCAGCTTGGCAGGTTTTTTTCTCTAAATTGACCTTAGTGTATAGTAGTAGACAGAAACATTTTGCATGTTGTTTCTTCCCTTGAGTATGTTGATAAAATTACAAAAAAGCTTCCCATTTTTATTATTAGGAACAAGAAATTCTTGTTCCTTTTAAAAATCTGTTCATCTTGTTTTTGATGTTCATTAACTACTGCCTGGAGAACACTGGTATTTCTCTTCAAAACGCTAGACTTTTTTGTGCATTCAGGCTGGAGGGCACAGTAGCACAGAACACCTTTGGGAAGTGCTGAGGGGTGCATGCTGAAACCGAAGTGACCGTGCTCTTAACACTTCCAGATATGCTGGCTTTCAGATGCAAGTGCCACGAAAAAAATGCACTATTCATGTTCATCCTTTGGGCAGTGTAGAGTTCTTCAGTCAAGACTTTAGTGTGTATTAAAAAACAGAGGCTGGATACCTACCGTCTTTTGCTTCTAAATGCCAATGTTCTTTATGCTGATGCATGGTGCTTGAATATTGCAGCAGAGGAAGTTGTTCCCAGAATCACTTGGCAAATGCTGGGCCACTGCTCTGCGAGGTGAGTGGGCAGAATCGTTGCCTTCAGAAGATCTGCCTGTGACCTGCCAGAGATATCGCCCTGCTCCTGGGGTGGTGGTTTCCGAATCAGGGCACGTGCTGGGTTTGGGAGGCTCCAGCACTTTGATTGGAGTTACAGTTGCATATTGTGATGTTTTGAGCCACACAAATGTGGGGTCTCAGCAGAAGAAAGTGTCTGAACTCCTCCTTGGCAGGAATCTGTGTTCAAAATATCTGCTGTTAACTCTTACAGCTGAAAAATGCTCTGCTTCTAATACTGCTTTCAAAAGGTGTGATCTTAGAGGCTAGGTAAACCCAGTGTCTAAACTTGTGGCCTCTTAATAATAATACTGTGAAATAATTGTGTTAACAGTCTGTCCTGGTTCTGTGGTGCTGACACTGCAGCAGGCACAACGCACTTGGTCATTCTATGGGCATTTGTAAGGACTTCTGAGCCAATTTCCAGAAGCAACTTGTTTGGGGAAATGGTGTGGCTTTCATGTTAGGGTGGCTAGCACTGGTTATGAGATAGTTGCTAGTGGACCCGGGTCTGTTTGAATTCTTCAGAAATGAAGAGTTCCCCTTGGCCTGTTAGCGCTGAGATATTTCACTCTGTGGCCTGAACATGAGTTTCTGATGTTAGCAGTCTGATAGCCATGCAGCCTAGCCTTACTGGGCGCTCCAGGAATATAATGGGATTGATCTGAATGGTCAATAGCATAATTAGTTTTAGCATCATGTTTGACAGCATTTTGTTAAAGTTGTGTCTTCTGCAGGGGGGTGGGTGGGGAAATACACAAGCAAAAAACTTTCCTTGCTTCTTCCTGAGTTACTGGTTTCAGAAAGTAGACTACAGGCTCTCTGTAAAATGTCAACAAAAAGGGGGAGGAAGCTTTGTAATTTGAGTATCATAGCAGAAAGAAACCAAGGAACCTAAAAGAAACCCCCCAAAACCCCAAACCAAACAAAAAGACAAACCAGAAACGTGGCTGAGGGGATTTTTATACAAGCCTATAGTCAATTTTAGCTGTGGGTGATTGTCATTGTTTGTTTGTTGTTGTGTTTTTTTTTTTTTTTTTAATTCCAAGGACTGCTAAGGCATGAGGAAGAAAGGTGCTGTTGTCCCACCTAATCACACTGCAGTGTGTGCCTGCCTCCAAGCCCTGTTTTTAGCTGTAGCCTGAGGTAACACCTGGTCAGTTCTAGCAGCTGGATCTGTTGAGAAGCTGGTGTAGTTACTAATTTTATGCTTTCCTGCATGGTGGTTTCTGCTGGAGACTATGATAAATCTCCCCAGCTCCATGCAGAATCCAAAATGACCTGGAAAGCGTAAGCCCTGTGCACAAAACTGACTGTGTCATAGTCTCTTCTGTTATTGCCTCTCACTCTGTTGTGGTACCATTACTGTAAGTTATCTGTAAAGTCAGCATATTGCTGAAAATAGGGAATTCCTTTTGCAGTTGCTATCACAATTCCAATATTTAAACATTAGCCCTTCTCTACAACACTTGAAGTAGCTGTAAATAGAGAAAACATTTCATTAGTCTTGCAAGAAAAGCTAAATACTCAGCATGTCAAAGGTTCACTCCCAAGGCTGGAGCTATGTAGGAGTTGAAACAAGGCTTCTTCACCCCTGTTCCTTCAAGTCTAATCTGTTGTTATTGTTGAACAGAGAGTACAAGTGAGTGGGAGAAAGAAAGAAGCAGAAAATGGCTCAAGAGAAAGTGAAGACCATCTAAAATCAAATAGGGGGAAACAGTGGACCAGAAGGAATGTGAGAGGAAAGGATAAATTTAAAAAAATATATATATATCCATTCACAGAACTTCATCAGGACAAGAAGCTGAGCTCAGTTAGGGTGCGAGCGGGTGCCTAACAGTGACGTAGGTTGTACAGAGCGCCGGTTAGGTGGCAGGGAGTGTAAGCCCTGCCTTTCCTCACTAGGGCCTGTGGGTTCATCTCTGTCTGGTTATGGCAGGAGGACTGAATATTGCAGCAAACCACTAATTGCCTTTTGGGAGGCCGCTGACAAGAGTGGGCGCAATCTGAATGATTGTGCTTGGTAGGCAAATAGCAATGTGTGCAGCAGGTGCTGACATCCTCAGAATGCACCAATGAAAGGTGCTTAGTTTTTCTTCCACCATGTTGCTGGGCATTAACTAATGTAAAATTTAGTAATAAAAACACCATTTCAGCAAAATAACTTCCTTAAACTTGCTGTCAACAAGAGATGTATTGGAGAAGAGAATTTCCTCTAGGAGAAAGCAGAGAAGGAACAACCAGAAAAGACCATTGTGTATTTAATGGGGGCAACTTTAGCCCATTCCCCCTCGTCCTGTCACCAGGTACGTGGGAGAATAGACCAACCCCCACCTCGCTACAGCCTCCTCTAAGGTACCTGTAGAGAGCGATAAGGTCGCCCCTGAGCCTCCTCTTCTCCAGGCTAAACAACCCCAGCTCCCTCAGCTGCTCCTCGTAAGACTTGTTCTCCAGACCCCTCACCAGCTTCGTTGCCCTTCTCTGGACTCTCTCGAGCACCTCCGTGTCCTTCTTGTAGTGAGGGGCCCAAAACTGAACACAGTACTCGAGGTGCGGCCTCACCAGAGCCGAGTACAGGGGGACAATCACCTCCTTAGACCTGCCGGCCACGCTGCTTCTTATACAGGCCAGGATGCTGTTGGCCTTCTTGGCCACCCGAGCACACTGCTGGCTCATATTCAGCCGACTATCAACCAATACTCCCAGGTCCTTCTCCGCCAGGCAGCTTTCCATTTCTCCCATTTCTCATGGAAATGGAGTCAAGAAAGGCTTTCAACAAACACTATCTAGTCAAAATGAATGGCTGAATTGTCATTTGCTGTACAAGAAAATCTAACTTGCCCATGTAATCCTTTTGATGTAGGTGAGTGATGAGAGGACTGTTCTAATTGCTTTTGAAGTTCCAAATGAAGAGAAATCCTTTTTTCATTCCGTTTTCTAGCTTGGCTTTTACGTGTAGGGAAGAGACTGGCAATCATCCTCTGTTTATCTAGTTACCTTCCGTTCAACCAGTTGCACTGCGTTGGAAGCCACTCTGATGGTCAGCCCGGTTGCTTGGCATTACAGGCTGCATTTCTGTGAGAGAAGACTGGAGCAGGACCTCTCCCTGCAGCCCCACTGCGTGATGGCCGGGCAGAGCATTCACTGTGTTTCCCAGCTGTATTTCCCAGCGGGCTTTGCCAGCATGCCAGGTGTTGCTGACCTGACCTGGAACTGGGAAACTGAGGCAGAGAGGGGCCAGCTGGTGGCAGCATGGCTGGGCATCATGCCCCAGTGTGTCGGGGCTCGCCACAGCCTAGCTCCCAGTGGGCACCAAACATTCCTGCCCCGTCACCTTGTGCTGCGGGGGCACGGAGGTGGCTGCTCCCTGGCTGGAGGCTGCTGGCACTCGTTGTTTCAATTAGAATGAGTTTGGTCTCTGACACTGTTTGTGTGTCCCGATGGGCTTGTCCCGGATTTACCCCAGGAGAAATGCCATTTTGGAGGGGGCGATGTGGTGTCACAGTGGCGCTGGCAGTAAGTGAAATGGCATGATAAATCTCTGTGTCGTCAGCCTGTCTGGCTGCATCCCAGGGGAATCACAGTGCTTCAGGGTGCTGACACTCTCCCTCGTTGCCCCAGCAAAGAGGCTTTGGATTTGCCTTCTTTAGGAGGTGCTGGAGGAAAGGGTAGGTCCTGTGTTCTCCCACCCATAGCAGCAACAGCCAGCACTTCTCTGGTCACAAGTAAATGCTCACAAAACTTGCTCTCCAAAACAAGAACCTAAAGCATGTAACCAAAGCTTGTAAACCCAAAGGGGCTTGATCAAACTGAGATACAATGAACTAGCGGGGAACAAAACTTTGCTAGTTAGAGTGGAGGGGGTGTCATGACAGGTCATACATCCAGTCTGCGCGAGGTGGTCCTGACTTACAGGAATCTCTGGTTGCTTTTCAGGATTTCTAAAATAGCCAATGATTTTTCTCTTGGCCAGATGACCTCTTGATGCAAGTGGAGCCAGTATTAATTAAGCATGTCTATTTCCATTAGATTTGTATTAAATTTCTCAGATCTGATACTTCTGCCTGCATTTATGCTAAAGGTATCTTTCTTGGCTAGAATATGAATGAATACAGAAAGGAATTTATTATCCTTCCTTTAGTAATCAAGGTAGAATTTTGTAGCTTGTCTTTGGAAGGAAGAGCTAATGCGTCAGCAGGTATGTTGTCTGAACCCACCTGCAGACCATTGGATCCCCTCATGATGTCTTTACTTGAGCCCTATTAACCATTCTAAATACAAAGACATACGAACTTTTATTGCCATGTTAGTGCTTACTTGGGCGAGCAATTAAGTGCCTTTTTTTAGCTCAGTAACATACTGATGACGTTACATTCTGGACACTGGCATTGTTATTTGGGCACAGCCCCGTAGGCTGTAGCCACAGGACTGGCCTTCCAGAGAAGTTCATTTTTATTCTTGTGTGTACTACAGTTTATTTATCATGAGAAAGAAGTTGGCTGAACAGCGTCAGCTTTGGATAGTTCCTGTTTGCAGGTTGTGCATTTCCATCAATATTTGATGAAATCTCCTAGTTCTGTTGGTCACAGATCCTAATGCCTCCCATGATGTACGAGCTTCACTGTTCTCTGCTCGGCATCCTCAGCATCATTTGTCTAAGCTAGTTTTGTTCAGGTAGACTTCATTTCTAAATGTTTATTGAAAAAGTGTGTGTGGGGAAGTTCTCTACAGGCAAGTAGTGGTCAGTATTTGCCCAAGCTGCTCCAGCACTGGCCTGAATATTTTAGATGACTTTTGGAATACAAAAATGGTAAGTGTCTGAGACAGCTTAAGGGGCCTTGGCTTTGGTGTTCATTTTTCGTTGACAAACACTAGCTATTTAGCAACCTGAATCAGATCTTGGGAGACTTATTTTAGAATCAGCTCCCGTTTCTTGTTTCCTGAGCAGTGATTCAATTATAGAGAGAAAAACAGTCTAAATAATTGAGTGGGCAAGTGTATGTGCTCTGTTATCGAAGGCCTACCCATAAATTTTAGGCTTGCTTTGCAAAGGCTTAGAAGCAGGCCCATTATACTCTGAAATACCGCTGTGTTTAAAACAAAGCCTCCTCCTGAGCTCCTGCACACCATGCACTGCAGACCTGCTTGACCGTGGCCTGGCTTCTAAGCCGTTTTTCTGTCTCCCCACTTCTTGCTGCAATCTGTGTGATTGCCTTGAAACGTCCTTGCGAAGGGTATTTCGCTAGGGTGTTTAGTCATTCTGAACTTGCCTCGCTTGCTCTCTAGAAGTACAAATATTAGTAAAATACCGCCTTACTCAATGCAGCCTAAACAGAGGTGAGCCCAGAGTGGCCAGACATATGGAAAGGTGTGTTTCAGGGGTGGAAACAGCATCCTTTACACTAAGTAACTTAATTTTTATGACTGCAACACTGTTAACTGTTTCAGATCACTTAAAATCAAGACCAGCTTTGTAAAGGTGAGTAAAAGTGAAAAATATGTGAATAAGAATGCTGATACTTTTTCAGGGGGTGAGGCTTTTAGGCTTATGGCTGGCTGTTCTCAGTAGGGTAAACTGTAGACACCTTGTCCCCAACTTGCTCGTGAGCCATCTTGATAAAATTAACAGTAGATTGAAGTCAGAGGAAGGACAGAGAGCTGTGCTGTCTTTACAAAAGAAAATCTGCCCAGGGATAAGGCAATCCCAAGCTGCAATTCCTACAGGAACTTCTAACGCATCCCTGGTTTTCACTGATTGGGAACCTCTTTTCTCCTAATTGTTTCATGGCTGTCTGAAGGCAGAAGTGCCTGCACGTATGTTTGTCAGCCAGAGTACAGAAAGGAGGGTTGTGACAGGAAATGCAGCTCCTCATTCGGAGCCAGGATGGCTTTCTGTCTGCTGGGGAGCTGGAAGGCACGGAGCAGCGGCTCGCAGCTGTCAGCCTTGCGGCTCTGGGCGGAGCAGCGCTGCCCTGCATTGTGCAGCCTTGGCCAGCCAACACAGATGTGTAAACGAAAACCTGATTGTAAATGAAAAATCCCCAAACCCTAGAGGTGTTCATGGTGTTTGGAGAATTCCTGTGAAGCCCCGTGACCGCCTAGTACTCCTTGGGCTCGTCTTTTCCGGGGTTTGTTTAATGGCCTGGCTTCAAGTGCGTCTGCTTTCCCACGTACCTCTCAGTATGATACAGAAAGGGAGCCATGAAAAACATGGATGGGAGTAATTTTTTCTTGGTTAAAATATTTGTGGCTATTACCTGGTCTTGCAGAGACAGTAACCCCCTGCTGGTCTGCTCTGAGCCTGTGAGCCTTCAAAAAACCTCAGAAGGGTGAGGGGTCTGAAAACCCTGGGCTAAAAATACAGCTGCTGTAACTGGTACTGTTCAGGGTAATGTAAGGAGAGAGGTGACAGGTTGGCCTTAGGCTTGGAACATCTGAGACCCAATTCATTTTGATAGCAGTTGTTGGTATCTTATGCGTGTAAAAATTAGGCTCTCAGAGTTATGCTCCAGGTGAGAAAGTTACTCTGGTTTTGAATCCTGGTACTGTTTCATCTCTAATGAGGCATATGGAGAATTACAGAAACGGTTGCTCTAGAAGATAAAAGCATTGCTTTTTTGCTACTTCTGTTGATGAATGATGATGAGGCTAATGTTTAACTCATCAGGCAAAATAGTTAATTGAATTGTTTCTGCTCCTGTGTCTCTGCAGTAGCTGTGCAGTTACCACTGTCTATCCCCAGATGCTGTTCTGTGTATTCTTGCCAGTTCAGAGAGTGTGTGGGCATGTGTGTCTGTCTCTGGGCACTGAGTTTTTCAGCACTCAGTAGCAAAAAATCAGTAGAGAAAGGTTTTACAGTAACAGGTAAAATAAAAATGCAAGTAACCAGTTGCACAAATCTGTAGTCCATTGCCTTGTTTGCTTGCTTTTCTAATTGATTCTTACATTGGACAGTTAATGGTGGTTGTTCTGTTTTAACTAACAACTCTTCTGCAGCTGGGCTACACCTGGCTGACACCTATGTATGTAAGAGAACAGAGGCTCCCCTCAAGCTAGCTGGAGTGGGAGATGGTAGCATTGGCTCTTCTTCTGGAGTCAGGGGGAGATTGTGAGGAAAGACTTGGGTTTGCATCCTGAAATAGCAGTCCTGGTGTCTAGTTGGATGCGTCTCATAGGTAAGGCCTTAACTGGCAGTGTGAACATCTGAGGCTGTCCCTGATTTACTTCTCTCCAGATTCCCCTCCTGCTCTGTAACTACGCCTGTATGCTTGTTTGGTCTGGTTTGGAGACCTGCCTCACTGTGCTGCATCTAGTGCTATCGTTTGACCCTACAGCTCCCTTAACACAGTAAATCCATCCAGGTATGAGTATGCGTGAGGCCAGAGAGTTGTGCTGATGTTGAATGTGGCCTGTGATGTTTACAGTATGTGCCAGAAATGTGTGTGTCAAGGTATAATGAGCTTCAGAGAAAATGGCCTGTTTTCAATCAGCGTCCATGTCCAGTGTTTCTGTAGCTGCCACATGTATCCGCTCCCAGTGTGAACTCAGGATTGGATAGTCCCCAAAAATGTGATAGTGATTTTGAGTTTCACCCCTTCCTGTATTCCCTGCAATAACATCTTTTCATCTTGTGCTTTGCCAGGGTCCTGAGAGAATGTGAGAGCAGCCACTAGTGAAGTGAGCTGATGAATACAGAGGGCTTTTGTGCTGAGTGCCTTCTGTTCTGAAGGTGGAGGCTTTCAGCTGCCTTCAGAAATGCAGAGATTTTATTTAAAGTCAGGATTTCTGTTCATCTGTTCGTTTAATTTCCCTGTTCTTGCATAAATTCATAGGCTGCAAAAGATTCTTGAACAGGATAGCACTAGTATTCATGCTGCTCCTATCTGTTTTGTATTGGGGTACATCATGATAACCTCCGAAAAGTGTGCAACAGAATTAAGTTGCAAAATAATCTTTTTTTTTTTTCGTGCAGAACATACAATAATTTTTTGAGGTTTTAATGGGCATGAAATCTTTGTAAATACTCAACACAACTCTTCTGCGTCTGAAATTTGTAGGTAATTCAGGCAAGTCAAAGTCAAGCAAGCACAAATCTCCTTTATACCCTACTGTACCATCTGTCTAATCTATCTGTGTCAAATACAGCTTGTTTGGGTCTGTTCTCCTGCAGTGTGTTCTGGATAGACTAAATCAAAAATTCTGGTCAATGAATATTTTTCTCTTGATGTTTGTAACTTACATAATAAACATGTTTTTCTTGTTAGTGTTGTAACACATTTGGTCAACAAGAATGTGGTAGTCAGAACAAATGTCTTTTTGTCATGGTTGACCAGGGTGCTTTTACAGCTACAGCACCTTTTCAGCAGTTACTAAGCACAGTATTAATGTGAAATAGCCGAATGAAGGAGTTCTCTTGCTGGCACTTGCAGGGTAATGAGCCCCAAAATGTATAGTGTAGGTTTATCTATTGCCTAGAGCTTGTTTTCTGTTGATTTACTGCTAACCTGGAGAGGCTCCATTCTGTTTGCCTGGAATTTGCATTTGTTTTGTGAAATGTCAGAAATGAGTATTTGAAAGACTTTGCTGGTTTGTTTCTATGTCAGTTTGGGTAAGCTGTAAGCTGTCCCTTCTAAATGCTGGAGGACTGCAAGTAACATTATTGCAGTGTGATAAAAATAAAGCCTGAATTTTGCAGGTAACCTTCTCTTTTGGTGTCTTTCCAAAACCAGAATGATGCAGTGACATACGTCCTTGTGGGTTACAAAGCATGCTAATGTGGCTGCTGCTCTACTGGCAGCTCCCGATTGAAAGAAGGAAACTCCAAATCATGCAGGGCCGGCTCTGCGCGCTGCGAGTGTTGATGCATGGCTGCATAAATACTGTGTTGATCTGCAGCTACCTCCTTCTGCACGTAGGTGTGACTGGCTTATTAGAAGCAGGGAATAGTGGGATTTTCACAATTTGGAAATCCCGTGCCTGCTGAGGGCTCTCTAGGAGGGAAGCAGAGCTCCCTTTAGAGGCAGGGCTCATGGAGGCTCTAGCCTCTGCAGTGGGCTGCAGCCCTTGCCCTTGAGTAGTGCAGGGCAGCCTGGGGGAGGATGCTCAGGATGGAGCATGACTCAGGCGTCTGCGGGACTTGCGGCTGCTGTTGGCAGGTTGCCGGTGTTGCGCCCCAGCTCTGCGCTCCTGCACCATGGCCGCGTTGCCTCCGAGGGTCTGCATGCCCAGCCTCCAGTGTGGTGTGTGCCAGTGTACCCCTACGGCCTGGGGACTGGAGTTCTGGCACTGGGGCTGTCATTAAAGGCAGCAGAGATACAGCCTATATTCAGCATAGCCTTCTCAAGGGAACCAGATCGCAGAGTTTTTTCCTGAGATGCTTGTTTGAAAAAGAAGCCAGGGACAATCTAAAAATTCTGCATTTTTATGTATTCAGTGCCATTACTGCACTGTACCTCTCACCTCCTTCTCCTAGTCTCAGTAATTGATTTTTTTTTACCTTTGCTTGCATTTGCTTTATGCAGAGAGATTGCTGTTCTCAAGACAGCTGAGCCTGATGTACAATGCAGTGCTAAGGCAAGACAAACTGTAGTCATTCAGAAATAAAATGGCTGAATCATTGTATGGTGAGGCACTGTGTTAAGATGGAGTCAAGCAAGCAGATCACTCAGGACGTGAGGGGGCAATTTTGCTGCTGCTGTTGAAGTGGAGGCCTTTCTGTACGTTGCATTGATATCAATGTCATCACGAATAGAAACCTTCTAGAGAAAGTTTCACCTTCAGTGCTTCATTTGGTCCTGCCTGTGATAACAAACATTGCACAAATGGAAGCTAACAGCAGGATCCTTAGGAAAAGAAAGGGTGAAGTAGTGACTGAAGGTCTGTTTTAACCTCTTGCTATCTTCACAGCACAGGTTTTCTAAAGGAGAATATAATAATTGAAAAGCTGGCACAGTGTAATCCTGAGGTTTATATTAAAGCTTCTTACTAGTGCATCATGCAATTCAAAACACTCCATTAATATATTTGCTTTGAGAGATGTGCACATCCAGACATTTTCTGGTTTTACTATTCCAAATCAGGGTCCTTTGATTACTGCTGACCTGATTTGAATATGGGCTTGACTGATTTCATTTAAATTATTGATTGCAGTGCGTTGGATTGGCCACATTTTTGTTTTCTGCCAGTAACAGCTACTCTCCTCACTCAGATCTGAGTGGTTGGATCTCACTTTTTCCATGATGCCTGAAGAAAGAGCTTTAACACACGTCCTGGGAGGAGGAGGAGGGATTTTGCCCACCTGGGGATCCAGGAGCGCCTCCTGTTCAGGCCGATCAGGGGCTGTGTAGGTGATGTGCTGCTAGCAAGGGGGCTCTCTGCATCAGCTGGGACTGCAATGCTCCAAGCCTGCAGCACCTCGCTGTGCTGCATTCATGTGTGCTGCTGCGTTTGCTGCATGCAGCCATTCGGGCTGAGCCAGGGAAGGATCAACTGCGCTGCTTTGTAATGCTTCTGAAACGCTTCATCTGTAACAAAACGCGTAGGCTGTCTGGAAGCTTCACATGGGTTACCTTTTCGGGGCAGCTGGTGTTTCTCTGGCAGCTGCAGGTGCCCACTAGCATCTGGTGCTGTGGCTGTCTGCCCATCCTGTGCCTGTCCCCATCCGTTTGCCACCGAGGGACGTGGGACCGATCGGGTGTCCTTCCACTTGTTGTGCTTCCACATGCCGTTTCTGCTGTTTATGTGAGCAGGGGACTCGTGTGCGGCGTGCCTGCCCTCGTGCTGGGGGCCCCTGCGGAAGTGGGAGCGAGGGCTCCGGGAGCGGCACAGCCAGTGGTGCCCGCACAACTTGTCAGGTCTCTGGTGGCCTACAGTAGTGGGGCACTTGCACTAATGAGCTGTTCTGCTCTGTTTTTTGTAGTGAGGAGAATTGGGCATTTTCCAGATGCATGCAAGCTCCAATTGTAACACGAAGACACAGCTGGCTGGGGAGCAGGGAGAGCTGGAACATTTGATCCCAAGTAATTGTTCTGTTTAAAAAATGTCAAATGACAGTGAATGTCATTTGAAACAAGTGATAGGGTGGCTCTGTACAGCATGTTAGAATTTATTTCTAGCAGGAGTAATAGCCCCACCTTTAAAACTGTAGAGCCAACGACACTTTGAAATCCTTCAAAAATGAGCTTTTCTGTTCCCCCCACCCCTTTTTTCTTTTCTTCTCAGCCCTCTTATGTAGAAATGCTTTTAAAGCCTTAAAATTGCATTTTTGCCTGGAAAGTGAAACAACGCTCAGGATTTCCCTAGGGAAACAAAGCTTTTAGAGCCTGAAAGGACCGCAGAGAGAGCATTCTCTTCCCGAGGTTTTTTTTCACCCAAGATGGCTGTCTAGAGTGATGTGGGGGAGAAAGAAAAGGCAGGAAGATCTGGAGAGCTGCCAGGCATTTAAAAGGACTGTGTAGTAAACAGTCATTAGGTAGAAAATGATCAGGATTAGCACTTTCTGAATTGCTTCAGGGCTGTATTATTTTTTTCTACTGTGAATCTGCAGGTGTAAATCTTAAGTATTTGAGAATCCTAGCTTTTACTTCTAAAATGCAGATAAGGCTGCAAAGAATACCATTTATCTGCAGGCTTTCCTTCGTGACCATATCAACCTGTCATACTCAAAAGACCCAGAGAAGAATGAAAAATGTCTGCCATTGTTATTTTCTAAACAATTACAGAGCCTGGTTCTTGATTTTTTTAAAAAAATTATTTATTGTTTGTGTGTGTGAGGGGCAATATACTGCTATTTCACAGGATAATTCGTAAAAGTGCCTTTGCAATGTCCAATTCTATGCTCAGATGTCTTGTGTAACAAACGGAGTTACTACCTGGGTTATCTCAGCTATAACTAGCTGTTGTAAACCTGAATGTAATCGCTCAGCTTGAAGGCAGTCAAGAAATATTTGCCGTCTTTTTATCAGACTCTTACTTTCTGCCTTGTAGCTAGCCAGATTCTGCATCTCCCTGCTGGTGCCCATGCGATATAGCCCTTTGGGATATCCCTTTCGATACTGCCTTTTCTCAGGGTTAACGTTTAGTCCACTATTTTGTTTCTCACCATTAATGCAAGAAAATGGTATAATGGTTGCCTTGTTCTGGCTAGGTCCTAAGCAACAAGAACCAGTCTGTGATATTTCTTCAGTTCATCACATCCATCTCAAGGCAGTCAGGCAATGGAACTGGTTTGTTGTGGCTGAGCAAGCTGCACAGGTTACAAGCTGATGGTGCATTATTGTTCTTACATCATTTTTTATTCCTATTGCAGTTATGTGAACTGTGCTAATACCAAGCGAAGGGCTAGTATGATCAATATCTGAGGGAAGTGGTCAGTGGCCAGTGAAGCGTCTCTTTGTTACCTTCTTCCTGTATGGGAGTTGGGTCGTACACTTCCATAACATAATACAAAGTCACTATGGACTTCAGAAATTCAGAGAGAAGGTAGAGGATTTCTTGAGCGAGCCCTGAATGCAGGGAGAGTGAATCAAGAAACCAGAGCTATGGTGAAGCTGAATGCTACTAGCTACTACTCTACTGTGCTGTAGAGTTTTTGTCCCTGGAGGCAGTTGGTCATGTTCACCTGAAGTTAAAAGCAAAACAAAAACACCACTGATAAATTCAGTGTAATTCTGTTTTTATTCTTGAGGTTGAAGTTTGGAGCAGATTTGGAGGGGCTGTGCAGATATTAAGGGAAACAGCACCATTCCTCCCCGGTTTCTGAGCCATGTAGTAGAACAACAAAACATTACAGTTCTTACCCACTTGAAAGAAACAAAACTGAACTGGCTGAGGATCTAAGGCTATCAGTCCATCTGTTGGAAGGAGTAGAAGGCAGCTTATTGAAGACTATTCAAGGGATGGAGGCAGTATGTAGTGGAACTGTTACCTCAATTTATTTACAAAGAAAGTGGACAGAAGGGACAGTCATTTTCTGAAGCAGCAAATGTTGGCTTGACATTCATGGCAAGGCGCTTCATGATGTGAAAGGGAGGAGATTTTCTGGAGTTGTTCTCATTTCTGAACCTTTCTTTTTGACACCTGGATTCCCTGGGTAGAAAGGGAAGTTGGACAAACAGCACCAATGTGCTGCCTTTAGAGTCTCTTTTCACATGCGTAGGGTGGGGATGGGTGGCAGTACGTGGCTCCAGACCTCTGTCATGCCAGCCAGTTGGTGAACAGGGACAAACCCTGTACTCCTCTTACCTGTGTGTAAACAGAGATATTTATCTATTTATTTTAAACCAAAAGCACAGCTCTGGAATAGACTCTATCAGTCACAACTGTGGAGAAGTAGGAAAGACTTCATCTCCATAGACTTTTTTCCAACCCGCCAAATTTACCAGATCGGTGTTTTTTCAGACGGTAACTGAGTATCTAAATCTGTAGGGAGGTCACAGCCTTCAGATAATCTGTGTTGTGTAAGCCACATCAGCGGAAAGGATGAAATCATTTTTCAGGAAGAGTTTATCAGCAGCTGTGGGAAAAGTGGAGGGAGAAGTCGTCAGGTTATCCGCCCAAGTCCCTGCGTTCTTCAGACAAGGAGGGTTGGTGAGCTGGGTGCTTCTTGCTTGGCGCAAGAAGTGTCGGCCTTTGCATGCACTGGTTTACAGAGAGGTGACCTTTTTCTGTGATTTATCCTCTTTTGTAGATTCGTGGAGAAGAGCCAAGTGAATGTACCTTGTTATGCCATTTTGTGCTGGTGGAAAGAAAGCGCTCACGATGTAATCTGAAATGGCAAAGCCATTACACGTCAGTGACAAAAAATGCCAGTGATTTTCTCCTGATCTTACTTTCATATTTTTTACTGTCAGCTGCAGTACTTTACACATTCCAAATACTTTGTGGAATACATTTAATGAACCAAGGTTCAGAAAGCTGGCCGGGGCTGGGTTCCTCCTGCAGGCAGCTTAACCCGAGCACTGGCCTCAGCGAGCAGTGAGTGGCCGTGCAAGTCCTGGAGAAGCAACGGTCCCCAGAGAGGTAGAGCAGGCACTGTTTGCCAGGAACTGGAATCAAATGGTGAGGATGAGCGGGTATTCAGCACGGTGTCTTGGGGATGGTGAGGTATTTTATCACTGATTCTAAACGCTGGAGGTTTGGGGTGACATGTCAGGCTTGGTTTTTGTGAAATGAGGTAAGAATGAAATAGTCTTATGGCTTTCAAAAGCTGTTAGATAGTGAAACAACAGCCGAGATCCTCTTTAAATATGAAATGACTATAAAGTAGCATGCATTGAATAATGAAGGGAGATTGTTATTGAGAGGAGACAAGTGGTGGTCAAAAGTTAATGGTATTTGAATGAGGAACTCTAGAATATTCTTCAAGGATAGCATGCATAGTTGCCATATTAAAAACTCAAAAAGCAAACAAGTGATAGAAACAATATTTAAGGTACTGCCCAGTTGATAGAGCTTGTAGGTCTTTAACATCTGTACCCAATTATTTAGCTTCTCTGGATTTTTCTTCCCCTGTAGTGCACATTTCTTACTATGAACTAATAGTACATAATAATAAAATCTTGGGTGTTTGCCAGCACAAACAGGGTTTTGGCTAAGTTCTGGAGTGTTTGTGGAAGTAAAAAAGCAATGCAGCTGTTGGGTTGAGTACGTGCCAGCTAAGGATCTATTTCCCAGACAAAAAACTCAAATCAGAATGAAGTAATGATGAGATATTTTACATATCGTTGCTTTATGCTGCTTTTTCCTCAGCTTCTGCGTGTTGTGACTCTGGGATTTGTAAACAGGGATTGTGTGTTTAGTGTGTGGTAACCACTTGAAACCGAGTAATCGCAGAAGAAATACAATGTATTTGCTTGTGATTTTTTCCGGAGTACTTCAGAAGATTGGGTTTGAGTGTGAAAATACTGTGTAAAGCAACCTTGTTTCCCTGTGAGGTCAGAGCAAGGGACCATGAAGCTCTTGGATCAAATGATTACCGTATTTTTTCTGTTGTTGCAAAGCGATTTCCATTGCCTCAGTATACAAGGCTGGCAAAGCTCTGCATGTACATGATGCAGTGTTTACATGCTGCCAGAAGCTGTTTATAACAAAGTGCCAATAACAGCAGTTAGATATTTTGAAACAGTTCAATGTCATTGTTCGGCTGCTTTGCCTGTCCTGCCCCGGGCGATCAGAGCTGTGAGTAGCACTCACCTGGAGGTGACCAGGCAGCCTCAGGGGACAGGACCTTTTGCTCTAAGCACTCGGCGAGGGAACTGAGAGCCCTCCCGCTGCTGGCGCCCAGGGAAGGGCCCATGCAGGCTGGATGCTGCCCTTGCAAGAGCAGCTGCAGCTTGGCCGCCCTGTGAGCAGCTTCCTCGCCCGGCGGAGCTGTGCTCACAGGGAGCAGCATCCTGGGGGAGCACGACTGGGGCGAACACGGAGCCAGGGCCTTGAAGAGTCCTTCAGGCTCGCGTGGGCAACAATAGCTCATGGTGTCTGCCACTCAAGAGGTGTTTTGAGTAAAACTTTAATGTCGTGGTCTGGTGTGACACTGTTGCTTTTTACGGAGTTATTTATTAGACTTTTCTTATACTGTTCATAAGTACTGGTATTGCCTTGAGGTTTTGGTGAAGCCTGTTGTGGCCTTTTTACAGCAGCTGAGACAACTTCGGTGTTACAGGAGAGCCAGCCTCTTTCACAGGATGTGCACAAGTGTGCAAGGCAGTACTCTAAACACTAGCAAGCTGTCATGAGGAACCTGCAAAGAGTCATTGCTATGGCTTATATAAAACAATAAATATCTCCATCTTGCATGGGACAACATAGAAGGGTGTGTGCTAAAATACCTACTCCCTGTATCCCCCTCCAAAAGAAACACAAAAAAAACCTTTAGCATAGTTGAAACAACAAAGACCCAAAATAATGACCCAAGCTATTTAAGATGTAGCTTTTCTGGGCTATTGCTCCCCATCCATCATCTCATTTCCCAGAGCTTTAAATTCTGGCCCATGTGCTTTTTCCTCCCAGGATACATCTCAAATTGTTTGGTCACAAGTGCCCCAAATAACAGATTGACTTAATTTAGATGACATTAAGGCTCTTTAACCCATTTCAAAGGACAGGACTGCACTGGAGACCTACAGGCATGCGTTTAAATTAAGGCGATAATGATAGATATTTCTTTTCCTTGCCTGAAAACGCCTGACAATTTTATCTATGTGTCAGATGAAAGTTTAAGGGAAGGATTTCTGTTAGTCTTTTCGGGAGTTGGCTGAAAAAAATGTGAAGAATGTAGAAAGGAATTAACAGCTGGTGTCCATTTAAAACTTCAGTGATGGCAGCCGCAGGCAGTGTGCTTGCTTTTACCTGTTATCTTCCTCTGGTTAGGACCCACCAAGCCCTGAAAGATTAGCTGAGAATTAAGGAGACCAGTTTGCACGCGGAGCCCTTTATACTTATGTCCAGAGGTGAAGGAGCGGGTGATGTGATGTGTGTTTCCTTTCCTCTGGGGAGGAGGAGATGGATTTCTCCCTCCTTGTGAACCACTGCTCAATCTGTGTTCAGTTACTTGAATTAGAAATTGTTGTTGGCCTAGTAGAATTAGGCCATCTGCTATCGAGCTCAGTGCTTTGCTTGGATGGCTGCTGACGTTTTTCTCGTTTACTGGGAAAGGATGGCTCTTCAAATAGCTTTCAGCCGTGTTTCTGCTTCTGCACAGTCAAAAATGTACATGTGCGTGGAGGACCTCGTCTCGGAGGGGGAATGACAGGAGAGCTTTGAAATGGAGTCCTGTGCTCAGTGCTGCGCCAGCTGCGAGCGTCGGGTGTGTGCTTGCTGGGGCTGCCTGCGTGCAGAGCTCTGCTTGCGCCTGCGAGGTCTCTGCCGGTGGGAGCACGATGCCTCTAAAGCAGAGACGCGCGTTGTGCACAGGTTTCCTCCTTGTCTAGGGCCTTCCTGAGGGCACCTGCCAACCCAGTGCCTTGGTGCAGAGAACTGTTTGTTTTGTAAAGAGAGAAGGGAACACTGGGGACTCGGAGAGAAATGCACTGAAGGCTGCTCAGTACTCTGATAGTTTTTTTCTGTAGAGAGCAGAGGACTGCTTCAGAGGCTTCCAGGGCAACCATGCTGTGGGTACAGCACCTCTTTTCAGGTCCTGAGTGAGGGGTGCACTGACCACCTTGCATTGAAATTGTTGCACTTCGTGATGATTTGCAGGACAACTCCTAGTTTGTCTTTTCAAGTGGGGCACTGGGTGTCAAACCGATCTGCTCTGTTTCTCAATTTGCTGTCTGACCAGTTCTGAGTTACGGAGTATTGGCATCCCGTAAACAACACTTAAGTCCTGTCATAATTGCACAAAAGCAAAAGTTGTCCCATTCTCTTAGTAATTCTGGATTTCTTTTCATTAAAAAATTAACAGGTATAGTCCACGTGGTTCCTATAACACACTCCAGTGCTGTACTGGGTTTGGCCGATGAGAGGCGAAGCCTTCTGTGATCTTGGCTGCGACTTGGACTTCAACAGCTGACAGAAATGCTCATTCTGGAGCTGTCTTTGAGCCTCCCCTGGGACCACCACACTGTCCAAAACCGAGTTCTTTACTAGGCCCATTCCTCATCCCAGTCTTGTGGCAGTGATGAGGCATCTCTGGTTAAAGCAGAGCCAGCACAGCTAGGGAGGTCTTGGGAACCTCTGGTCCCTGGGCCAAGCACCAGAAGGAGACCGGGTAGAAGTCATTGTGGCATTGCTGTGGTGTAGCTGGTCCTGCCTTAAATCTCTTCTTGAAGAGAGCCTCGGTGCTTTTGGGCTTGGGGTCGCTCCTTCGTGAGTTGCTGCTGGAGCTTAGTGTGCTACTGAAACCAGCTGTTGCTTCAGCTGTGTTGCCTGCTCTTGTCCTATGAAGTGCATTAACAAATCTTTCCCTGTTTCTTTCCATAAAATGTTGTTGTTTGTTTGTTTTTTGCTAATCTAAAACCTGCTGGCTGTGTAGCAGGTTATTTCTTCCAGGCTGGCCCTTTAAATTGCTTCCATGCCCTGTCTGCCTGGCTGTGAAATACCTCAGATGAACAAAAGCCTACACAACAAAACATCCTCCTCTCCCTAGGCGTCTCCCTGGGTGTGGTTTCCCACTGCTGCTCTGCAGTTTGGAGGCAGAGCCAAAACAGCTCAGCCTCATTCTTCCTGTGCTGGAAGTTATCATCGGACAGGCTTCTGCCGCCCCGCATCTCCTAGGAAGGAGGAGGCAGCCTGCATGCCGGCCGTCTTGCTTGAGTTTCTCCTCCTTGGCTGAGCACAATGGAGCCTGAAAGAAATGGCTCCAACACCAGGGAGGTTTGTCTAGGCACACAGCAGCACGCCCTGAGATGGCTGCCCGTTTTTGCATCCTTTCCCTTGGCTGCATCTCCTTCTGGCTGTGCCTCGGCTGGGGGCAGAGGCAGTGCCCAGGGGAGCCTCACCTCACAGCCTGCTCCCTGGGGGCGGCAGCGGGGAGCTCGTGGGGACCTAGCGAAGGGGAACCCGGCTGCGGAGGCCGTGGCATGCTCCTACTCTTCTGTGGGTTGAAGGTGCATTGGTTGGGCTGTGGCCCTGTGTTATGCCCTGTTGTCTCTGCCAGGTAAGCCTGGATTGATGTACATCCAAATCTCCCAGAGCACAGGAGGCTGGTCCTGAAGACTTGTTTTTTCTCCAGCATGATGGAATTGTTATACCTTGTTATATTCTTGCTTCATTCTGGTTCGTCAGACATGTCTCAGTGCTTAAGGTGGTCAAAAAGCAATTTTTTGCTGTGCCCCTTTCTTTTTCCGTGCACCTTAGCTACACAATGTTCTAGGAGTTGGGCAGCTGCACTGGAAAATAGCACTTTATATTCTCTGTACAGACTCTCCTTGGTCTGTGCTCCTGACCTGCCATCACAAAGTCAACTATGCACATTTATTAACTGTCAAAGAAGTTGGAAGCTATATTAATAACAAGCTTAGGAAGGGTGGGGTGGAGAACTAGAGAGGGCAAATAGAAGTGCAGGAGAGCCAGCAGCCGGCTGGCTGGATCCTTAGGCCTGTTTACTTGGCAGCCCTCCTCCTGTAAGGAGGTCAGAGCTATTGCATCTCAGGTTGCCAGAGAGAGACTGCAGGAGGAGGAATGTGCTCATGGATGTCATTGTGTTGATCCACTGCAGCCAGCTTTTAGTTAGCTTTTGCGTACGCACATTTCAAAGGCAGGTTCAGTTGTCCTCTCATTGCAGGTGTTCTCTTATCAGAAATATATGTAATTTGTAGCCATTGCTTCTCTATAAGACCCTCTTGGTAGGAGCAGGAGGTGAGGCAGAACCTCCAATTGTGGCTTTACCATTAAGGCACTTCGCATGACATCTCTGGTCCCTCTCCCTTCCCCAAAACTTGTCTGGAGCTCTGTTCGTTTGGTTTAATATAACAGATGTAAGCTTAGAACTGTTGATTACATGGTATGGACAAGCAATCACAATTTTTATTGAAAGATCAAGTCATTTAATTTATCTTTTCCCCTAAGGACTATTTCACTTTAGCTTACAGGCTAGTAGCTGTTTCAGTGCAGTTTCTATGATGCCCCTCAGCGGCCCGGCCGGCCAGCTCCCACCTGGCATTGCCAGTTTGCTGCAGCGCTGGGCTGGAGCGCTGTCAAAGTAAACAGGGATGCAGCCGAGGGCATTCGGGTTGTCTGGGACTTCCTGCCAAGTTAGGGTCGTGGCTAGGGTCACCATGTTAAGGTTTGTCCGCTCTTCTCCATGCACAGACAGCGAGGCCTTCAGCCAAAGAAGAGCCAGGAGTCTGACAGCCTTCAGGAAGTGGGAGTGTCTTGTGTTGTGCCTGGTTGGTTTTTTTTCTGACTGACACAGAGCTGGCTTCCAAAGCTCTGCTCTGTTCCTTGCAAGCTGGGTCATGAGAGAGTAGGGACCAGAAAAACTCCTTTCTGAGGGTAACTGATTTTTCAGTGGAACTCTATTCTGCACAAACACTTGAAAAATACTAAAAAGGACTCCATTTTGTTCCAGTGAAGTAAAAGGTAAATATCGCTGTAGGCAATTGCCCTATATTTTCCCATTCTTTTGGTGAAGGTCAACACCCAGATAGCTCTAGAACATGATAATACTAAATATTGTCCTTTGAAGTCTCAGTGACCGTTCGGCTTACTGGGTAGAAGGAAGTTTCTCTGGAAGTTTCTCTGGAAGCCTCCTGACACTGGTGAAAGACGTAAGCCTTCGCTTCTGCCAGGCTGTGAGGCAAGATGTTCCAGGTGCACTTCTTCAGATTAAGGATCCAGCATACTCATGGATGAATACTTTCAGCTGGATTCTTCAGAGGTATTTGGAACATGCACCTTTGCTCTGCTGCTTAAGGATGAAGGGCCAAATGCAGAGGCTTTTAACAAATTACAAGGCTGTTCAAAGTCTGAGGGCTCCTTTGAAACAAGGTCCCATCTCTGGTATGTCACTAAAAATCTGCCAGAGTAGGTGTCAATCCATAAATATGGAGATAATGGTTTTTTGAGCGTATTTTCACTTCCTTGCCTCTTCCGTTATGACTGTGAAGCAACTGATTTGTGTTAAAGCTGAAGTGTGTATCAGAATAAATGTTATCTTGACAGTGAGAGCGTACGTAAAGAAGGGCCTTCTGTAGTTCCAAAGGGACTGAGCTGGCCTCTGGAGCTTGTTTGACTCTAACCCCAGTTGATTTCACCTACTTGATTTTATTGTACTTACAAATACAAGCGTCCTTTGTGATATATGTCGTGAGCATACTGTTATTCCAGCCTACCCCCTTTTTAAACTGTATTAGCTCACCCCATCAGTAGGTTTAAGAATGTGAGCTGTAGAAGTTGAGGGGCTGCTGGCCTGCTGACAACCCCATACCTCAGAAAACTATGGGCATGCCAACTGGTTGTTGCAAATAACCCTATGTGCGGTCAGTGCCCACAGGTGCACAAACACGTGTTTCTTGTCTTGTAAAGCCCTGGCGACAGCGAGATCACTATTCTGGTCACTGTCCAGAATAGGGTCCCCAGTTCTGCTGCTCGTTGTTCACTTCCAGTTTCAAAGGGACCAGCTGCATTTGCTTTTGGATAGTCAAACATCAGAACAAGTCTGCAAAGTCAGGCTAACAGATGTTAGATTTGTCTAAAACTTGTAAGATGGCACTTGTATTTTACTTCACAGGAATATTTTCATTGGGCCTAGGGTTTTTAAGAGGTACCTTCTGGGTGTGCTTTATCGGGCCATGTTACCCTACACAGCAATGCAGCCTTTTTCCAAAATGGGTGCAAGAAGCTGCTACCTGGGATGTACATATTGGGAAATGATAGATGCAGGAATGGAGCTGGGGTGAAAAACTTCAGAGCAGAGGAGATGAGCTGGTCCCCCAGAGTTCTTTTTCCAGGTGAGTTGTTTGCATGGAAGAAGGACACTCTCAGATGCCTAATAACTCACCAGGCTGCCTTTACCTGGCTTGAGATAGACCCCACAAGAGATTCAGAAAGTGTTTTTTAAAAGCAGTGGATGTTGGTTTAGGGCTGTACAGGCTGAAAACTCTGGTAATTTTCTTTTTGACTTAATTAGGAGCAGAAAACAGGGTGACAGGGTTTTAGAAAACACCCAGTTGATGTTTCATGAGACAGTTTTGGATGCTGAGTTGCACCTCTTCTGGCCACCTGGTGCCTTAGGGTGGCTTGTCAGAACGAGTGAAGCTATATGTAACCTGTGGGCCTCACTCAAGTAGCCATGGGCTAGCTTGTGATGTACCTAGCTGAGCTGAACTGTACTCTTACAAAATGACTAAATGGCGTTTGGCCCTGACTTAATTTGTGGAAAGAGTGTTCAAGGAAAACTGTAAATCCACAAGGAAAGAGGTTGAGTGCTCTGTTTTGCTAGAAAACTAAATAGGGATATGGCATTCTTTAACCCATGGATGAGCCCTTGCATTATGTGGAGTTTTATCAGCACAATCCTTACCCGTGCTTTGTGTCTGTGTGTAACTTGATGTGAACTGTGCCACTGTCACGTGTGTCTGGCTCCCTGTACGTTTTCCCTTTCAGAGATGTGGAAGGATGTTGCTTGCTGCAAGTGAGCTGAGTGGCTGATAAGCAGAGTGCTCCCCGCCTCGCTCCCCAGAGCAGCCTGACAAAATGCCTTCTGCTTCCACATTCTTCAAGTGATGAGGGGAAGAGGAAGGGCAGTCCCAGAAGGGATTTGGTGCTTACTCCACCCTGAAGTGTAATGTGTGGTAGTGCTCTGTTTGGCTTGATTGTGCATTCCTCTTCACTAACTTCTTTCAAAAAACTGTCACTACCTAAAACGTCTCATTTTTTTCTGGTTTAGTCTTTTTGTGGTTTGCATACAGTTGGCAGAGGGTCATGGGCTTCCCTAGAGGGCAGCTCAGAGACCAAGTCTCATGTGACCTGCTCTGCAGGGAATTGAGGGAGCGCTGAGGGTCTCCACCCTGCGACTCCTACCAAGTGTCTGGGCTGAGGCGACACCAATCTCGGGCCTCCCTGCAGGCTGAAATTGTAGCCTACAGCACAGAGAGAATCCACGATCATGGAGACTAGAAGATTTTAATGGTCCTTGCTGGAATAGAATATTTTGAAATAGAAATTGGGTGCGAGTCTATCGAATAACTTCCTTTCAGTTGTTATTGCTTGCTCAGTGCTCCTGGCCGGGCGCTTAGCTGCGAGCGCTGCATTCGCCGAATCTTTGCGCTTTGCAGTCCTTGTGCTGTGCATTACACTTGTTGGTCACAGGTGCGTAACAGTGGCCCCTGCTGAAAGCACTTGGGTTGCCAGCACACAGTGAGCTGTATTTTTGTTTATGGTGAACAGTGTGAACACTTTTTGAAGTTGTTTGAATGCTCAAGTAATGAGTACCAGTCTCCCAGCTAGTGTTGCATCCCAGGGACTTCCAGGGACATCCCAGGGACCAGAGGAAAAATGAGAGCTTGTAAACCGCTCTGAACTCCCAGTTTGATGGCTTTCAAATGATGGGTTATTTGAGATGTGGGAAGTAGATCTCACTCATGTGAAGGACAGGCTGCATGATTGTAATGACCTTTGCGCACTTTTCCAGCCTGTATTGGGAATAAAGAGTCTTCAGTCTTGCTATGTTTGCGCATTCCTGAAGTGTCTGTGCCCTACACGCTGATTGTGGCATTTGACTCCTCAGTAGCACAGCCTGTCCACCCCTTTCTTGTGACCTTTTTGGGGTTCTTTCAGCTCTCAGCCTCCACATCCCAGAGTGTGCACAGCCAGAGGAGTCAGCACCAGTCAGTGGGTTGACTCAGGGAGCAGGCGGGAAAGCAGAGACAAAATTTGTAAAGCACTTTTGGGTTGGAAAATGCAGCAACACTGTGGTTCTGTTTGTCGATGGAAAGATGAGACTTGGAGCCAGACCCTGCATGCAAGAGACAGAGGATGTTTTAGGGGAATTAAAGCATTGCCACGTTAGTACCTTTATTATTTTACAATTGGATTAGCAGCAGTTGAACGACCAAGCCAAAATGTAAGCAGTTGTGTTGCTCATACCATGCTGTCCAGATGGGAGGTTGCTCTCCCCTGTGTGCTGCAGCTCATGTAACACGAAGTAGTTGTCTCTGGGCCGAGCATGAGGGCAGGATGCACACTGAGACATGTTTTCCAGTCTTCCAAAGGTTTACACAAATAACTTTTTTGGCTTATGTGTTCTGTAGAGTTCCAAGCTTCTGACTCTTTATTTTTTAAATACTTGCAGGATTTGCTTTGCCGGGGGTGGGGTGGGGTGTTGAACATGTGTCATTTTGCACCCAGCCACAAGCTTCTCCTAAGGGGTCCCTGTATCAGGCTGGCCAGTTCTCCTCTCTGTAGAAGTCAAGGTGAGAGTCTTACCTGGCTGGGGAGATGAGATGCATCTGATTCTCAAGAGTTCAGAGGACTTCCCAGATCCTCCAGCATAAATATGGGATTCAAAATGACATTTTAGAAACATGTGCTCCCTGTTGAGCTGCTGTTAGGAGGGAGATGAATATTACTCAGAATAAACCCAAACTCCAATTACATCTCAACTATATTTTCTTCCTTTTAATAATAATAAGTACTTTAAGTGAATTTGTTGCTTAGGAGCTGGACTGATTGCCTAGTGTGAGTCATCAGTAGAAGAGCAGTACAGACCGCGAGTGGAAGCATCTGGCAGTGGTCCTGGACAAAGGGTAACTGATTTGATCCTCTGTTTGCCCAGCCTTAGTTTTGGAGAGGACTACAAGAATGGAGGCAGCAAGAGGAGAGAGCCCTTGGCTTCACTGCAGTGGTTGTGCTTATAGTTGTTTCTGGCCCCATGTGGTCTAGGAACCTCGAGTTGCAAGTGTCCGTGTTCAGTTTTCAGCCCTCCCAGCCATTCAGTCAGGTGCAGTTCACGTTAGCTCTCAGGGAAACTGTGATCAGTTGAACTGTGCGTTAGCTAAGGGATAGGCTATTTACAGAAGTAATGAGACCATTTGGGATTGTTATTCAAATTTTGCTTAATCATAACATCGTAAAACCTCTTGACAATCCTTAGGTAGTAAGAGTAACATGAAGCTAACAACGGGTTAGAACATTGAACAGGAGAATAGTAACTTGAAAAAATAATGTTTACTTTAAATATAAATGCAACTATTAAGAAGTAATTCCAGATGTTTGGTTATGGCAGGATTTTAGTGATTATAGTCTTAGCCTATTTGTGAATTACATTATTGCATTTGAAAGTAGCCAATGAATTTTTTAAAAATGAATTCATTCTTCAGGTGGTCTGAGTAAAACTGTTTATTTTTTATTATCTGAGAAACAAATGGAGCAGAATCTGGTTTATTTATGAAAGTAAATACAAAAGGTCTGACCCCTGGATATTGCCTTTGAAAACTGAGAAAATGCTTTTCCGGGTAGCTGATTCTTTCTTGAAGCCATTTATTCTTTTTGAAGATAACGCCAACCTCTCCACCCCCAAATTATGCAATATATTTTAAAGAATGCTTTGAAATGGTTTCATCTCTGTATTCTCATGAGGTCTTCTACTATTGTATCCGCTCTGCAGAAGGCAATAATGTGTTACGTTTTACCAATGAAGACAGAAGGTTTCAAAGTTACAAAACCTTTTTTTACCCATACTGACAAGTCTGTCCTGAGTATTTTGGGGATGGGAGCAATAGCCTGCTACTTTCTTGTTCACCGCGGTGCTTGCTTGTTCCTGTAATTGCCTGCTAGTGACTCCCAGGCCTCACTGCATTCAGTGTGGGCATGGAAGTTTAGGAGGATGTGGACTGGGTGAGAAACCCCAGTGCCCGTTTTCTGTTTTTAAGCCCTGTCTAAAGGGCACTTAGAGTCTACATGCGAATTGTAATGAAGCTGGGACCAGCCACTCTAAAATGTCTCGTTATCAGTATGCTTGTTGTCTTCATGTTCTGAGAACGAGTTGGTTTGAAGCCCTCTCTATTAAGACTGCTCAGGATGCTGACAGCTGAAATTCATGTTACATCTGGCTCTCCACAAGAAAACATTGTTCCTTTATTAGATTGCTGTTTCAGCTTAAAGCCCAGGATGATTAAATTGCAAAGGTTGTTTTCCTGCTGGAGCACAGGCTTTCTTCTGTCTGAGTGCTTTTTGCCTGTGCTTCATCCTCTGTAGTGATTTCTTGCAAGGGTGGCAGTGGGCGCTTTGCGCATGAGTGGAGCGTGCTGCAGTAAGCGAGTGGTGAACAATGCAGCCCCCTCCTGCTCCGTGCTGACTGCGCAGTTAGGAAAACAAGTCCGTGCTCACAAAGGACTTGTCGAGATCATCAAGCAGTGGAAGTCCGACCAAATAAAATTACGGTAGTGAGCAGCAGTTCAGTGCAAATAATGTGTCAGGCTTAAAATAAATATGTATGTGTTACTTGTATGCATTTGTTATATACATACAGCTTTTTCACCTATGTCTTTCAAATGCAGGGCTAATTTTGTGGGTGGCCGATCACACCTGAGGTTACTAATAGTGAACTCAGCTACATCAAGAGCTCCAGGAAAAACTGTCAAGCATTTCTCCCTTACTCTCTGGGCAGTTGCAGGCAGTGGTGCTGTTTCCATTTGTCAAATAGGGATATCCATAACTTAGAAACAAGACTTGCAATTCTAGCACAGCCCATCTGCAGGAGCAGCACTTCTGCAGTGAGAAGCAGGGAGGTTTCTACCAGAGTTGCTGGTTCTCTCCCCACGCTGCTCCCCGAGGCGCTGGGGCTTGGGCTGGACAGGAGCTGCAGCAGGGCCTTAGGAAGAATGGTTTTCAGCATGGGCTTAAGGCTGTGACTGCATGTTATGCAGTTGGCTCTTACTATGGAAGAGGGCACAGTAGTTTATCTACAGTTAGGATTCAGTTGTGGTATCATCATCTCATCCTAGCAGTGCTTTGCTGCAAGGTAGTTATTTTTATCACTGCAGTGTGTCTCTTACCTCTCGTGGCTGTGGCTGTGTTGTTGTGTTGGCATCCTAGAAAAGAGGGTTTGGTGTCAGCCAGTGAAACAGGCATCTCTTTTAATTTCAACAGCTTTACAGGACCAAAACAAAGGTGCACATTTTCTAGCCCTATAGGTTTAAGCTAACAGGCCCATTTCATGCCCGTTCAATTTTATCTGGGATAGATATTGCTTGTGTAATGCTCAAGAAGGGGAAGGGAAGAAATAAAGCACAAGTTACAGTTGAATTTAGTCTGGATCCAGTTATGTGTAGACCTGAACACAGGTGATACAGAAATAAATGAAATTTGATGGCTTGCAGCATCTATACTAAACAAGCATATGGCTGCATCCAGTTTTTAGGGTTATTGCTTTTATTTTTGTAGTATGAGCCACTGCTTTTCCAGCAGCACATTTCCTCTTCTATTGGGCGATTATGAATGCAGACAGATGAGAAGATTGAACCTGATGCTATGTAACAGTCAAATTCTACTTGTTGTTTATAGCAGGGTTACTCTGTGGATTTGATTGGAATTAACCCTGATTTTTGCCTCTGTACAGGAATCAATGGGAGGCTTTTGTCCAGGCTTGAGACTAGATCAGGATCAGCCTGTGACTGCTGTGCAGAAATGCTCCTTGCTATGTGCTGCTGAGTTCTAGTCCTTGCCCCTTTCCTTGCATATCGTTTTGATTATCGGTAGTGGCAGAAGCCCTTTGGGGTTGTTCAGCCTCAGAAGCGCCCGTTGTCAGAGCTCCTCCTGGAGGATGTCAGCCCGGGCACGGGAGGTGAAGGAGGATCATTTCAAAGACCTTTCCCAGAGCAGGTTTTTCCATATTCTATCATTTAACTGGCAGCTTACTATAGCTAAAGCGATTTCTTCCCACCTTCTGTAAAGGTTGAATAGCTCACAAGCAGGCTTCAGCAGCAGCTGCTTATCTGACAGCCGTGCATGGGGCCTGTTTGCCATTTCTGTGCAAAGTGAAGGGATTACTTAGCAAGTAAATACAGGAAGAAACTTCTCATACTTGTTAGGGAACAGGAGAAAATCAACCTGGCCTTTTATCCTAGGGCTGTCTGGAAAAGTCATGCCTCCGAGCAGGGGCAGTAAGTATGTTTTTTTCTCTGTGAGCTGGATTTATGTCAGCTGCAGAATATCAGCAGTTTTTGGAACGAGTCTGGGCCTGGGAAAGCCATCAGTGTAACCGCCCCACGGTGTACGGCAGGCGTTGTCGCAGCCCGCAGCGGGGCAGCTGAGGCAAGCGCTGTTCCCCTGGGTCAGCAGGTGGCACCAAGTGGCCGGCTGCAGGACCTGCCTGCGGGCCTGGTGCCCTGCAGCTGCGCCCTCGCTGGGGACCCCAGTGAGCTCCAGGCGCCCCTTTATCCACTGGGGCGTCCATCTCGTCGGGGTGAGCTCGGGAAGTGGGGACACGTCGTTGTGCGCAGCCCACGCGAGGGTTATGGGCTCTCAGGGGAAGTGCTGGGCTGGCTCTGCAGCTGGTGCTGGGCTGAAAGGCACGGCGCTTGCCAAGGAGCCCTGTGCTCTGACCTGTTACCTGTTTCCCTATTTTTGTCATCACAGGGACAACTTCAGGAGAGAGAGCAGAAGGAAAGAAACAGCAGCCATTTATAACCTCTCTCCTCTTCCCGTAGAGGAGGTGTTAGGCTCTTTTATACTTACCCTGCAGATAAGTGCATGCAAATTCTAATTAGAAACCAGTATGCATATGCTACCGGTGTCCTGCTGCGTGAAGAGGAGACCCTCAAGTAACAAGTTGCGTTGGTGGGCTACCACTTTGTTGCTAGGGAGAGTTCAGAGCGATGCACCAGTTGGCGTATTTAGCTGGATGAGCTCATCAAAATATTCCCAGGACCAGTCACACAGTCAGTGTGTGTGTGAAAAAAAAAGAAACGTTTCTTCAGATTTATGTTAAAAGGTTTATGCTGGTCAAACACTTCTGTGACTTCTTAAGAGTTTACATTTTTTCATCAGAATTTGCACCATTTTTTAAAGGTGTCAAGGCTTTCTTTGCCCTTCAGGTTTTTCTTAGCTGTCTTACCATGGGTCCATATGCTTTAGTCAACATTCAGAGATCTACTTAACAGACAGACTGCTTTTGAAAACAACCATTATGGAAGTGTTTTACTGCACCGTTTCATTTTCATCCTGTAGAGTTAAGCGTGACAATTCTGCATATGTGTATGCAGCAAAACATTGGTATTTAAGTTTTGTTTTTGTAAAGTCCGTTTTTTTCCTCTTATTTTAAGAGGACATTGTGCATTCATTTGCTTTCTCAAAGGGCTGTTTGGTATCTAATCTGTTCTTGAGCTTGCACCTGGGCTTTTACTCAGTCACTGATTTTTTTAAAAGTCTTGAGCCGTAACTTTACTACTTCCTTCCAATATATGTATGTTGTTTAAACCCACCATGTTACGTATTTTTTTCAGAGGATTTTAAGAAGAGTCTGATGCTGAGAATAGATTAAGAAGAATCAGGATGACGACAACAGTAGCGACAGATTACGACAATATTGAAATCCAACAGCAGTACAGCGATGTCAACAACCGCTGGGATGTTGATGACTGGGACAATGAAAATAGTTCTGCTCGCCTGTTTGAGCGATCCCGTATCAAGGCCCTAGCTGGTAAGTACCTTCACACAGGCAAAACACTGGGACTGCATGTAGGTGGTAGCATGGGATACTGTCTGTCTTCAGTGCCTTCACCCTGTCAGTCAACTGGAGCTGAAATTTTCCTGAGGTCAAATGCAGTTTGACTGAACACTTTTTGAGATTTGTTCCTCCATTGACATCAGTGGGACATGATGATCTCACAGTGCTTTGCAGGATGTGCTTATATATGACATTTCACAAAACCTGATGGCTCAGCTTAACTTTGAAGACTTTGTTGGTGTAAGCACAGGAGGGCAGACATTTCATCCGTATTTTATTTTTTCTTAATTATAAAGTTGTACTGACTCTCTTTCTCCCTCCTTTTTTGCATGTGTGCGTATGAGGGTGAAAATGTGTTTTACTGTTATCCCTCAGTGATACCTTAGGTATAAAAACAACACAGATACAGGTATCCTTTAATTACATTTTCATCTGCTTGGGTTAAAATACTACACTGACATGTTGGAAAGACAGTTGTACAGAGAAGCTACAGAGGTTAACATTTTGAATCAGAGACTTAGATCTTGACTGTGGTTGAAAAATTATTTCAGATGCAGATTCTTGAAAGAGCATCTGCTCAGGCAGAACCTTCTGGAAACTTGATCACAGCAAAGGAATTTCTTTGGAGAGTATCCCAGTTCTTTGGGGTATATAACCAAAGCTGCTTTAAATTGATTTCCTTTCAATATAAAGAACAAGATAACGAACTCTTAAGCAAGTAAGACCAAAAACAAGATTCTCGTTTTAAGCTATTGAGACCGACCGATTTCAGTGATGTTGCATGGAAACATGCTGCAGGTAAATTATAGGCTTCCTAGGCATTCCAGTGCTGCTTAGCCCTAGAATTGGCTGCACAGTATAAATATTAGTCACTGGAGAGCAAGAAAAAATGTTTTTAAAAAAACAACTAAAACCTCTTTCAAATTATAATTGTCTATTTAGTCAGTTGAAGGACACTTGCTGCAGGTTAAAATATATACGTTAAAGAACTTGAAATTTTTCAAATGAATTCACACTAACTTACTTGAATCTGTGGAAAAGGGGGTGCTAGAAAATGTGTTTAATCTGTTGCCAAAACTACCCTGCTAGACTATACTGGCTGGCAAGTGCAGTATATGTAATTGAAAGTATAAAATTCCTAATGTTCTCTGAAAATACACATGGATAATGAGCTGCTCGTTTTTTATCCTGGGTGGGTTCTTTGTAGAAGGTATTGGTATCCTTTCAGCCACACCTTTATGACTGCAGTGATACGACAGAGTTAACACTAACTTTCTGTGGCCACAGCTGACAACCTTGCTCTGCTTGCATACGTTAATATAACCTTCTGGGTGTCAAAATTCCTGATGGAGAAGGTAGCAGTAACTATTCCATTTTCCTATTACCTTTCCAAATAGATTACTTGAAATGTTACTTCTAGCCAACAATATTGATTGTGTTCAGAAGGTGCGTGTGTTTTGTTATATGATAAATATGCCTTTCTCATGCAAGAGATTTCTGGCACCTTTAAAATGAGTTTTTTTAATATTTCACTGTAGAAATAAATTCAGAATTCTAAATTACTTGAGCAACACACATGATTTATCGGTCTCATCAGATATTAACCATTTTGGTTGTGTTCACGTTGTTTTGATTGGTGATGATGTTAGTTTCCAGATTTGTAAAAAATCAGAAGGATAAAATTCTGCTTCAAAATATCTTCATTTGGAGGTGTTCAGAATATCTCAGCAGTCCTGTAATGGAGGAATTGGTAGATAGAGAAAGTTAGTATTTAGTAAATAATGCAGAAACTACAGATTTTTCTGAAGTAGCAGAGCTTCTGCAGTACATGCTGTCTTCTGCTGAGTTACACTCTCATCAGCAGAGAAATTAAATTTGAGTAGGTCTGCTTTTGCTTAAAACATTTTCCTATTGCATATTAAAGGCTGAACATTAACCAAATTTGTTTATGCAGCAAGGAGATTATGTCATGTCCTCTCAGCTCTGAGGCATTGCCCTGCAAAGCAATTTTTATGCATTCTGTAAATGATTTCCTGACTCTCATGGTACCATGCCCACATTCCTGACCTCTGAACAAAATGCCTCAGTAGCGTGGGACATACTGTAAGCATGGAAAACGGCTCAAAATATGTGAGCTTTCCACTATTGGAATTTTAGTTACGGGGACAGTTTTAAACCCAACATTTTATAACAAGTTGAAGCAGGTTTATTAAATTTACTGTACTGAGACAAAGGTATCATCTGCTTAATCTGTGATTCCGATGAGAATGACTGAGGTGCAGCATACCCTTTCTCCTCTTAATGCCGCTGTGGGAATGCATTAGATGCAGAACACCTTTATGTGCCAGGCTCAGGGCAGGATCAGGTTTGGAGCCGAGTAGCAGGGGGATGAAATAGTTCATGCAGGTGTGCAGAGAGCAGATCGTGTCACCCTTATGAGGCAGGTAACCGTATCGGCTTAATGCAACTGCTCGCAGAAATGGGGGGGGTGAGTTAGGTCTTGATGCCTTTAGAAGACCTGTTAATTATACAGCAGCTCATCACAGAGTGCATTTGCATTACAGGTGAAATGCCTGACCTAGAACAGGGCTGTGCGAAGTGGGGTCAGAAGTAGCTGGTCAGATACATATGTTGGTAGGTTGGTATAAGCTAGTGCTAGACAAGAAAAATCTTGACCTGAGTTTTTTAGTTTGATCTTGTTTGAGGGGGAAAAAATGCATTTTACTCCTGCCAGATTAGCAGACATAAACTATATTACCTTCCTTGGGTGTGGAACTGCTTTTAATACAAATCTCATTAGCAGGATTCAGGTCCCACGTCTCGCCTTCACTGCTCTCAGTTGTTCCACTTAATTTTACGGTAAGCGGAGCTCCACACCTGAGTAATGAATAATAAACATGAAACTCTTACTTCAAGGAGAAGTAATGCAAGGAAAGTTCTTGAATTATTTAGGTAGCCTAAAACAAATACCAATTTCAAAGCAAACCATTTTGCTGAAGATTTGATTCAGAGCCATATTTAAACATTGTCCCAGAGGATTATGTCTTTATTTTTTTTAAAGCATTTACGCACAATTATTTTAATTTGGTATGTTTCATACCTCTAATTTTCTACTGTTAGTGTTGATAATACTGTGTGCTGCCAAAACTTGGCTGAGCGTGAGCCACTGCTGCAGCACTGCTTGAAATCCTAATCATGATGCAGGGAGAGAGGAGCAAAGGGAGGTTTGTATTGCAAATCAGAGGGTATAGTTAAAGACTGAGCCACAATACTCCCAGCACCGTTCAACATGTATTTTCTGATATGCTTCCTGGTGGGTAGCCTTTCCTTGCATCTCCCCAGAATGGCAGGGACTTCCAGGTTGTTTATAGCTAGGGAAATTGACTCTCAGCCTAGAGCTGGGATAGTGATAATTTCCGTTATTATGATCTATCAATCGAGACAGTCTTCTTCTGAGATATCCTCTAATTCAGCTTCCTGTCACAGGATCAAACATGATAATCACTGCCTGAAAGCCTGTGGCTGGTACTATGCACAAAGCCGGACTGGCTGATCTCAGGAGGCACTTCTGGGCTCTAAAATCCCAAATTTGACCGACTGCTCCATTGTTTCCTGGGTGAATGTCACCACTCTCCAAGGCAGAAATAGTCATGCACCATCTGCAGGGCCCAAATTCATTAAGGAGCAACCAGTCTGCTCTGACTTAGAAGGACAGTGGCTTGTTTTAGGCACCAGCATCTTCCCATGCCTCTGAGTCACAGGGCAGCCATTTTGGATTGGCCATCTTCGGACAACAGCATTTTTCTTTCCAGAGGTTCTAGATTAATCTCATCCCATGACTGCCTGGGGATGTCCAGCACTTTCAGTATGTTTTCCTTTCATTGAACAGACAAGGTAAATCAAAAGACTATCGATGTCTTGCAGTTTATGAAACACACTTGTATGTAGCATTATCTCCTTGTCCTAGTACTAAAGGTTTCAGAATAAACAGACCCAGCACTTGCCCCATCTGTAAGATGCAAGCTGTTGTGGTCAGAAGGAGAAATGCCATCAGCATTTTATGCTGCCTGACTAATGGCTGGGTATTCAACATGAATCTTGCTGTTGGTGCAAGCATCTTCTGTCCACATCCTTCAACAACTTGTGAAGTGCCTCTACTGTGAAGTTCCATCTTGTGTTGATTCTAGTTTACTGTCATTCAAATGAAGCTTACTTCCTTTACCTTAAATGAAAAGAAAAGGCTACAGAGCAGGTAGGCAAGAAGTAGATTCTGTAGCCAGAGTCTGATATTCTGTTTCTAGAAAGAATCAGAATGGCCTCATCTTCCAGCAGGTCGGTGAGATGTTTAAAGAGCAGTGCAGGAGGCTGTGATCAGAATAATCTGTGATCAGAACATCATAATGGAGAAGAGCTCATTTATAGCAGGTATGAGACATAATAATAGAGAACCACTAACGTCAGCACAGTGGCTGATAACTGATACTATCAAAGTGGTCTGTATATCATGAATACCAGAATGCTAATGATAGTTTCAGTTTAAACTGAAAAAAATGCCTGGGAACTCAGCTTTCAGTCAGAATTCAGATTTGATGAAGGGATATGCAACCAGATTGGTTGTCATTCATGTTGAACTCACTCGCTCTGCAACTGATACAAGAAGAGGGTAACTGATCCCTGCTTTGTAAAGTAAGATACCCCACTGTAGGAAATCATCTTTCACCTGTCCTTGTTCTCCGTGGTTCTTTGGAAGGTCTTGCTGGAAGACCAGGTAACTCTACCTGTTCAGTAGAAGCCAAAAAGATATTGTGTTTGTGCAAAATTCTTCATTCACAAATCCTCAAGTGTCGCATTTCATCCATCAAGGACCATTAGCTAACAAGATTTGCTGTGCAGCGCCTTGGCTAACAGAGCTCTTATGAAAGCCTACAGAAGCAGTTCAGTTGTTCAGCAGAATTTTTCATGCTCCATCTGGGACTGTGACATTCAGATGTACCATGCTCCCCGGCTCAGCTGCTGTTTTCAGGTAGTATGAGAATTGTCACCTCCAAAACTTCGCCTTTCTTCAGCTAGCTAATTCAGTATTAAAAAATGCTTGGCCTAAGGTCATTCACTTCCCTGCTCATTTACGTTTTGCCCTTTTGTCCTCTGTGTTCACCTGAGTGACCAGAAGGTCTGTGACTCAGCTGTCTGGCATACGGATTGAAAATAGTTTCAAAGTTTATAAAATAACAGAGGCATATCTTCTTAGCACAGGGCAGATGAAACTCTGCATTCCATTTCCAGCTCCACCTAGGTGACTGAGCATAGGTCAGGACACTTGCTAGTGTTGTACTTCACCGTGTTTGTGGCCCTCCTACGGGAAAACAGGTAAAGAGACTGCACTGGTAGTGCAGCTTTCCTTAGTTGTCCCTCTTGGCCAGAGAAAAGAGGCTGGTAATTCATGCTAGTAAATTGGCTTCTCTAGAAGTAGAAAGGGAAAATCATTGAAATTGTTACTGAAGTTAGGGTACTGAAAAGTTTCCTCTTCAGTATAGAGCAGTGCCTGTTTCTTGAGGATAAAAAAGAAGAAAGTGTGCTCGGTACCGTATGTGGGGCTAATTAGCCCTTTTGGCCCTGGTACTTGAGCTGTTCCCATGAGAGCACCAGTACAGAAAGTCAGCAGAAGAACCGCCCCAGAAGCCAAAAGGAAGGTCCTGCTTGTAGGATTTTTGAGGTATAATGTACTTCCGGGTCCCTGTTGTCTAACTTCATTCTTTTAGCAAAGTTTTTACTGCTCCAACCAGAGTATACTGAAAGAAGAATTCTGCACAGTCAGAATGAAGTTTCAGGTCTCAAGTTAATTAAATGTTTATAAACATCCAATACCTGAGGTGTCTGGGACTTGAAAACCAGTTTTGTAATTTCAGTAACAAGTGTTTAAGGACAAAGAAATCTGCAGTGTATTAATGCTCGTAAATAGCGTGGAGGCAAATGGAGATCAAGTCTGAAGGGCATATGAAGGATTCACCTGACACTAAACAGAAATAAAAGCTTTCTGGCAGTGAAACTGCAGATGCATTTTCTCAGCATGGGCCTGGCAGTGCTGGCTGTAAGTCCATGGTTAGCAGCCAGAGGACCAGTGCAAACTTACTAAGGTGAGTATCTGATTTTGCTCAGATAGAAGCTGATGAAACTACTCCACCTAAAGCTTTTCCAAGTGTGGACCTCACCCAGTGCTTTCCTTCTGGATTTTATGTCTGGGACAGTTCCTCAGCTGTAGTTCCCAAGCTGCTGTACTTGACCAGAATCTGCAGGAGGCTCATGCTGAAAACAGGAGCATTGTTCTGCATGCTCTGTGCCACGTCAACATCAAGAGAGAAAAAGTGTGGCGGCAGCGAAGCTGCTGTCTTACGGCACGTCACCTGCAGTGCTGGCTGTGACTACGACGAATGCTGAACTTTTATCATAAAGCAAGGAAAGCTTCGCCCATCTGTCTCTGGTGATTAATGGATTTGCTTTTGAAGTTGCTGGTGAAGGAGCATTTCCAAAGCAAACGGCAAAAACCAAACAATAAATAATATATTGTTCTTAGCACGTTTGTTTTAAAGATCATTAGTAGATTGACTCCCCTCCAAAAAACATCGTTGTATGTCTTTGCTACATAAAAATGGCTTCCAGGTAAATGTGAATACCTTGTATTCAGTGGTGTCCCAACAGAAATGTAATTTGAAGGGCCATTTGTATCTCATTGTCAAGGTAGCATGATTTTGGTAACAGTTAGGCATAGTTTGGAGTTTTGTCCTCTCTTTGGAAGCAGATGAGTAATGTGCAAACAGCATGGAGGTGTTGGTCAGATCTTTGCAAACTGATCGGGTACCAGATCCGTGATCCTATGTAGCGTCCTGAGTATAGAGCCAAGCTTCTGAAAAAAGGAATGCTGAGGGTAATTTCTGAGTTATCTGCAATCATGCATGCTTGTCTGCTCAATGAATAGTATTTAGGATTGCATAGCAAGGGAGCGATGCAGGGAAGTGACGGCGGCCTTGTGAATAACTGGTCCAGCACGCGTTGCTCGGGTGGGACGCAGCAGGCTGCAGGATCAGATGCTGAGCTGCCCGTTGCAGGGACACGGCAAGGCACAGCTGCCACAGCCACACTGCGTGCAGAGTCTGGCAGCTGCGGTCATTTTACGTCTCTGATTAAATTCTTTCAAGATGAAGCAATATCAGGTTGGAGAACACACAGAGAGCCCAGCGTCTTAGCAGTGAATGGGGCTGTGTTGATGGATCTTCAGATCTTTGAATTCCTGTGGAGTAGGGTCTCGGGCTGGAATACACGTACCGTAACTGCTACTCGTAGTTTCTCGTCAGGTCTCCAGATGTACACCAGGCCTTCCTTCACAGAGGGCTGACACTGTGCTAAGGACAGCAGTTCAGTAATTCGGTAAAATAAGGTACGAGAACATTCTTGTAGTAAATGTAGGACATGTGAAAAAGTGCTGTAGTTGAGAAGTGATTAAATAATAAAAAGCCATCCGTACCTAGAGGCAAAAGATGGAGAACTAATGTATGTGCACTGACTGCGTGTGCATGTATGCATATGCCTATCTGCTTTTAGGATCTGACCAATGAAATACCCACAAGGGTGAGCCTGACAGCAGTAAATCTGCTCTGCCATACCTGGCTGTTAGACGCGCGGTCACTGCACTAACATTCATGGTCTGTACAGGCACGGATTTTAGGTGAGTGTGTTGCCTTATCTCCCGGACTGGCACAGTGCAGCTCTCCTGTCTATTCTAGTTTTCATCATCCATTTATCAGCATGGCATCAGGAAAGACTAAAAGCACCAGGGGATGTGCTTTTGGCTGCCTGCAGAACAGAGAGGAGTGGTGCAGCGCTCTGCAGCAGCGACAGGCGAGCCCAGCAATGAGAGGCGGGTAGGGCTGGGTGAGTAAAACACTCTGGCTACCCCAGCTGCTTGAAGAAAGCAAGAATGCTGCCAGTGAGATACCTCCCGCATAGCTGGTGAGAGCTGAGCCAGGCACGGTAGTAGAGCAGGGATAAAGCCACGCTGAAGTCGGGAGGTTAGGAGAACAACCAACCAGGCTGTCAGCTGGTATGGGATTGGCATCTTCCTGCTGGCTTCTCTGAGACCACATTGACTTACACTAGCTGGGGATCTGAGCCATAGTGGCCATCATGGGAAACTTGAGCATTAGGCTTTTTTCAGCCTTCATCTTTGCTATTGGAACCAATGTTTTGGGGATATTTAATGCAGAGAAACCATGGGATAACTAGTAATGGCTTTTGGTTGAAATGCAGTTGTTCTAGATATTTTGCTGCATCGTCTTAATGGAAAGGATTTCTCATTTATAGAAACTGTGTGCCAATACTGGCAATATCTTTTTTTTTTTTCAATTTACAATTTTATCAAGGATGAGCTTGGCCGTGGATGCACTTAAGAACCTAGTCATGAGCCTATAATTTAAAAGAAGTCTTTCCACAAAAAATGCGTATGCAGAATTTCTCTTCTTATGTCTTTGAATGTTTTCTTATGTCTTTAGCAACTAACTAGTGATGTTTCTGTATTTATTTTGTTTATTCAGCCAAATCTGCAATGTGCCTTGAATTTTTCCTTCTATTTGTTGCTTGGATACTGCATGAAAGTACTCCCTGAAGTATAAATAATGTGTAGCAGAGCATACTGCAAAGCGAAATTCAATACAGGATTAAAAAATGTTTACTAATTTCTGTTAACCTTGGAGCTTTTCTAATGGGGAAAGATTAGTGATGAAATCATCCCCTCGGATCAGAGCTTTGATTCTTATCTTGAGGTAATATCCTGGAGAGATAGAAACCCAGATTGCCCTGGGAGGCGAATTGCCTTGATGGGAAGAGGCAAAAAGAATAGGAACAGGAGTGAGAACCAGACAAGTACAGAAGATGATGAAAATTCATTTCCAAGTGCCACTTTTTAGTACCTGACATTCTTCCTAGCAGTTCTGATCTCTTCTAGTGAGCAAAGCAACCGCTATTTTTTTTTTCAATCACTTTGTGTTGTGTGACGGTTTTTTATGTTGTTTTTCTTTCTTTAAAAGTTATTAAGCCTTTAAGGTGGATGTGTGTCAGGCATGGACAGTGTTTGTACATCTAAGTGTGCATGTGTAATATTTACTATATGCTCTTTATATATATATATAAGAATGAAATACATGGTTTGCTGTGGAATAATATCTTCAAGTTTCAGACAATTAGTACTTGTCAGATGATCATTATGCTTTTTTGCAGACAGGCTATCCCCAGAAGGTGAAATTTTGTGGGTGAGGTTCGCAGGAAGAAGGTTTTAGGCTAAAGAGATGTTTCATTTACCTTGGCTTTAAAAGTGAGGCTTTCAGTTCATGGTTCTACATCTAGGATTAAAAAACAAAACACAACTTCCAGCAATTTTTGTTTTCTTACATTTTCCTTCTGCTTTCTGTCTGGTTTATTTTGAATGAGCTACAGGGTCAATGCAAGCCTGTACCAAGGCTGTTCTGGAGCTTTGTTGCTTGGGTGTAAGCAGAGCTAAAGGTCTTTAGGAGGCCCAGTTAAGTTCAGAGGTTTCTAGTTTAGGGGCTTGAGTTCCTCCGTGTATGGAACTGGTGGAACAGACAGGTGCTTTTTCCCTGAACTCACAGTGTGTGTGTGGCTGGTCACCATTAGGATATATTTGCAAATATTAACACAGCCTATATGTTTTCTGCTGTATGTATGGGAAGCAGGGGAAATAGTGGAAATAGAGACCCTAAAGATATGTTCAGCTTACTGTTTTTACCCTATTTTCATTTGGTTCAGTGGAAATAGAAGATTAATCACTCAGGCATGAAAATTCATAATGCAGCAACACTGCTTCTTCATCCTGTGTTCACAGTCAAACTCTGGAAAAAAACAAAACAAAACAGTGCAAGTGGAAGAGCACAAAAAGGACTGGGGAGTCTCTCTTTTTCCATCCTACATATAAATGTAGGTGCTATTCAGACAGAGGAGGAAAGGGGTGAGAGGAGTCAATCAAAATAATACCAGCTTCTAAAAAAGCATGTTAAAACCTGTACAATTTATTCTGGAAGAAAAACAAGAAGTGTTTTCATGACAAAATTTCAGAGAAAGCGAGTATTTTAAGTGCATACCTGTGTACCATATTTGATTTTCATAGACTTTTTAAAAGGTTTTCAAATCTAAGTCAAGTAGCAAGCCAAGAGCATTTCACGGGCCACAGAGAAAACCTGTGAATGTAATTTTTTGGGTTCTTCAGGGACGGCTTCCCTGCTTTTAGTTCAGAGCATGGGAAAGCCATACAGTTCAGAAGAACCTGTTTGGACTGCAATATGTACCAACAGAAACCGTGTTTTTTTTCCACATGTGAAGTGCTCGTGTATCCCTTCCCTGCAGGCTTTCCTGGCAGACGTTCCACTGTTGCAGTGTGCAAAGCCGTGCTCTTGCAAAAGTCATGTCAACTTTCCTGTTAATCCAGGAGTTGTGTAAACTGTTCACGCTGAAACCCGAAACCAGGTGGAACTGACCCGGTTTGAGCAGTAAATTGATATTCTGGCCTGATTTGCCCAAGGATCCCCAAAGGTTTCGTTACAGCGTGTGGGTTCCTCCCGAGCAGCCCAGGAGCAGGGCAGTGCCTGGACCCCGCAGAACACTGGGAGGCCAGCCAGATGAAGGCGTGTGAGCAGGCCCTTCTGTGATAAATCCTTGTCCCTTGCTTTTTAATCTGTCCCTTTCCCTTCCCTCTCGATTCCATTGGGTCTCCCAAGCCCACGTGAGTCAAGGAGAATACATCTGGAAGGCACTTGGAGCAGCAAATGCCTTCGTAGTTGCCACTGACCTAAAATCCCCTTCAAACAGAAGTTAATTCTGTTCTGAAATGGAACTGTTGCTTCCGAGAAGCTCTTGTTGTGTCTGGGGCTTTCTCACCTGCTGCAGCAGTTACTACACGTGGCAGGATGGTGAGTTTGGGAGAGGAACCCTTCTGTTGCCACCAGTACCCACAGTGGGGAGGTGTGATGAAGCTGGCGTGGTGACAGGCTCCTCTCTGCTCCCGCATCTTGTATGCGGACTGGAAGGAGAGCAGCTAGCTCTGCAGGGCTAAGGTTGTGCAAATTGTCAAATCCGATAAAAATAACTGTTTCTAGAACAACCCACAGCAAGAACATCTTGCCTTAGTGAGACTATCGCATATGCAAGGAGAGATTCTCCTGTTACTGAGCAGACCGAGGCATTGGCAGAGAAGTGGAGAAGGGCAGACGTGATGGAGTTTCCAGTTCCTAACTGTGGCGCTGAGGGGCTGTGTATGAACTTCACCCCCTGTCAGGAGAAGAACAAATGTTTATGTGATTTTTGGTGGCATTTTAGATTAATAAATCATCCTTTTTATCTCACATTTTTTTCTAGTTAGTCACCAAGTAGAGAATTTACAAGAGCAAATAAGAGTAAAAAGGAAAGACAGAGGTGATGATTAACCAGATTTGTAATTATTGTAAGCTCTGGAGTGCATGCTGCTTCTCATTAGAAAGATAATTGTCTTTCGTGGAGTTGTAAAATCACATCTTTGTTTCAGAGCACAGCAGTGCAAAGCCTGCATTTATTTTATGGTACCCAGGGAACATTTTGTGAAATTCCGCATTGGTTTTTCACATATGAATAGATGACTGGTTTTGTGGGTGGGCCTGTTTGGGACGTTGTGTCCACCACACATGCTGCCTTCCCTGTCGACCCAGTAAAGGCAGCCAGCTTTGGCTGACTTGACTGGAAGACAGTGTGGTCTGACGGGTGGATGAGGCTGTCAGGCCACTTGTAGCTATTCCTATTCTAGCGAGGCTGTGGGAGTACAGCAAAGCTGCGAACCTAATGCTTGTTTTCTGAAAAAGTTATCAACTGGATCTTTAGCCTGGAACTTCTTAGAATTTTGTCTGTAGGTTTTTTTTGGGGGGATACACTAAGATTTTAGTTCTGGCATTTTTTTTGACTAAGAAAAGCGATGGTTTTATTCAGTCTTAGGAACACTAATAGTTAGGGATTTGGATGGCAATTTTGCTAGCTTTAACATCGCTTTTTTTCCCTTGAATTGTGTGGTCAGAGCCCATTCACCTCAGCAGCACTTTTCAGAAGCAGTGCCAAGACAGATCCTGGGACAGATCCTTTCTGTTCTGGGGTAAGCACCTGCCTCCAGATGTTGCTTCTGTATTCATATTGCTCCTGTAATCAACCTCTTGTTCTCCTTGAGGCTTTGCAAAGCTCTAATCATGTCAACTAAGTCATGCTTTGCATTACTGCATGTATTTATGGTTAAGTGGATAATCACTTGCGTTTTTATTTAATAACTCTTAACAAGTACACAAACAATGCAAGCCGTCATTACCAGTCAAGCAGGGAGAGGTACAATTCAAAGAATACAAGCAAAAAGTATCTCACAGCAATGGGAGGAAAGTGGGAACAACATTTAAGAAAAAAAATCCCACCTCCCTCCCTGGTTACCAGAAGTTAACACATGATTTGTTTCTTAGTGTTCTCCACCACTGTAGTCAGCGATGAATCACACCATGGACAATTTCAAGCTGGGCTGATTTGATAAGTTACACTTGGATTAGTGCTCAAACGTTATCTTATTTATGGCCTCTAAAGCTTTAATTCCCCTCCGTAACATATAATCTAATTAGTATTGTCGAGAGTGCAGTCAATTAGAGAGAGACAGAGAAAATGAGTGAAAACTAGCTATAAAAAGGGCTTTGTGCATGTGAAAACCTTGGGATCAATTTGATGCATTGCTGTGTAACAGCCGGTAAGCAGGTCCCAGGGTCACTGGTTCAGAGTTAACAGCAAGTGAATGTATTAGGGCTGATGTTACCCAAATAAAAATGGGAACTGGCAGTATGCCCATTTTTAAGAAGTTGCTACATACAGTGTGAAGTTTCACAAATCCAGGCAGATCCCCATTTTGTGTTGCTCTTTTTACTGAATTGCCACCAACCTGTTAAGTGGAGCCTTCAAAATGTACGCAGGAGACGCAGCAAAGCATAAGTGATGCTCTGGCAGATGAGTCGGAAGCACCCAGTGATCAGGGCCATCCCAAGGAGCTGATACCATCATTAACAAAGCTGTCACATCTGTTGCCTGGGGACCTGTTGTTCAGCCCAAATGCCAACCTGGATGGCCGCTAAAATGAGGTCAGAGTTTCACAGCCAGTGCTGCTGAGTTCTCCATAATGTCTTTGTGTTGCGTGTCCCTGTGCGTTAAAGCTTGCGCAAAATCTGCTCAGTTCAAACACATTCCTCCCCTGTCCTCTGGTTTTCCTCCTGCTTGCTGTGTAGCCTGCACTGCTCTGTACCCGCTGCAGCTCCTTCTCTTTTTCAGGTGACATGGAGTGTTACAGGGCAGGCCAGAACTGGAGGGACAGGACAAAAAAACTGCTCAAAACCCATCTTTTGTTAAGCTTACGATTCCCAAGAAATGCTAACCAGATTCAGTTGTCCCATAGGGGATGATCCAAAGTGTACATTCATGTAGGTGTTATTAATGTTTTATGACAGGGTGGGGAATGCCAGCCAGTGTTTTATATGGGTCAAAGCCAAATGATTATTTTTATTTTTTAATGTTTTGTTTTTGTAATATTTTACTTTTCAATATTTTTAATAACAGCCACGTGCATTAGTGCGTCGCCTGCCAAAGGTGTTGGGAAAACTTACAGCTGGGGAAAAGTTCCTGGCTCCTGATTTATGCCCTTAAAGACGATAAAAAATACTCCAGCTCTCCTGTCACTCACTTGGACCTGAGGGCTGCCTTGTGAACTCACATAGCAACACCTGTTTGCTCAAGGTGGGACAGTAATGAGCCGATACGCCTGCAGGTAGGGCCTGGCTGCCTGCCTGCTCTCGAGGGGAAGGGTTTTGTTTAATTATAACATAGCTCCGGCATTGCAGGCAAAAGCTGCTGTTGGTAGAAAGCTGCAGGAAAAAATCCTGCAGCAGAAATAAGCCTGTACTTGTGTGCTGGGCAAAGCGTGCTCCTGGAGCTTTGAGGAGCTTGCACTTGGATGTTAACGGCTCAGTTTACTGAGCACTGCTCTTGTGAATTGTGGAGCCCTCTGTATTTTTGTCTTCCCCTTCCCCCCAGTCTGGAAATCGGGTGGCCGCTGCTGCTCTGCTTGGGTCTCAGCGCCAGAGGGACAGCTGGCTGTACAGAGATTACCAGGGGAAGGTTTAGCAGGAACGTGGGGCTCACCACGCCAGCATCAGCGCATTGTTGTCTTGAGAGCAGCATCCTGTCTGCAGCAGCAGCAGCAAGTACAGGTGCTTCCTCAAGTCCCCTTCTCGCCTTCCAAGCACTTATTTTAGGGCCCGAGCCTGCAGCACCTCGCTGCGTTGTCCAGCGGTGTTCCAGCCGTACAGTCGCTTTTCTTCCCCGACGCTGTAAAAAAAATCTACTCTGGGCAGCTGAACAGGCTTCAGTGGCACAGGCGTGGGTAGTGCTAGAAAGACTGAAGGCCAGCTTTCAAAAAGACCAAAGCATTTTAGGCTGAGCTTGAAGTCTCCTGTAGCACCACAAGTCTTGTGTAAACACAGCTCTATTGATATAAAGGGGTTCACCGCAATATGCTAGCAAAAGCCCTTCTGTATCAATACAATAAGGAATTCTGGGCTAGGGATAGGTTGTTGTTTTAAGCAAACCAGTATAGTTAAAAGCTATAAATATTTTAAATGTATTTATGACCTAGGGAGCGGTGTGCCAGGCATTTCCAACAGCCCGTGTGTTTTTGGAAACCCCAGCTCTAGTTGGGGAGTGTTGACTTCCATCACTTCTCCTGAATTTAGCACTGCTCGTGGCTGGATTTGTTGCCCATTTGTTCCCTGGGGTGCTGGTGATGGCTGGTTGGATTTCCAGCTTGAGCCTCGCTGGAGCCGGGGCTGCAACGAGCTTCTCCCACAGAAATTGTCCTCAAATTACTATATGACTCAAAACTTGTGAAAATACAGCATCAAAACAAAGGCAACATTTTGAAACGTTTAATGAGGGGATGGAGTGGGAGGAGAAGAGAACATTGATTCAAGTGGAAAGGAATTTGGAAATGCAAGAAATTAAAAAAAAAAAAAAAGAGAAAACGTTTGTATGAATGTTATCAGCAGTTTGAAAAGCAGGCAGGCAGACAATTCAGATTGGGGATATATATGCAGAATTGACCTTTTAATTTTGCTTAGAATGAGTGAGGGTAGGAGCTCCTACACCTGGGGGATGGCTGACATGTCGTGGACCTGATGGCATCTTCAGGAGCCCACCTCAGCCCGCAGGGACTGGTCCTGCACTTGGCTGGGCCCCCATGTACCCAGCTCCCGGCATCCCGCTGGCTGGGTGGCCGCATCCCCGGGCTGTGCCAGAATCCTCAGCACCAGCAAGCTACTCAAAACAGAGCACCAGGAGCGGGCTGCTTAAAGAGTCTTTTGGCCAGGGCTTCGCTCCTTCCCGGCGTGATGGCGAGCACGGCACGCTTTTTTGAGCCCTCCCCTCGCCTGCTGCTAAATACTGGATGAGCATTCCTGTGTACGAGTTGCTTTGTCAAGTGAAGAGTCTCGAAAATGAGCGACGAGAAGCGCCCTCCTTTTCATGCGATAGTAATCTGAGACTTTTCCGTTACATGAGGCTCTCGACAAAAGCTTGTAATTCCACCAGCTTTGTTCAGGGAGATACCACTGGCCCCCTGGCCGTGGAGGTGCCCCGGGGTCGGCGGCCGGGCCCTGCAGCCAGCTCTCCCGGTGGGTCGGGTGCTGCTGAGCGGAAGGAGCTGCTTCGGTGTTTCGCCCGCCGTCTGTCTCTTCCCCTGCTCCGCCGCCCCTTCGCCCTTGGTACAGCCTTCGTTTCCTCCACAGTGCCGTATGGTAATCAAGTGACATCAGCCTCCACCCGGGCGGCTGCTGATTATGTTACAAACCAGCAGAAGGGTCTGAGGTGTGCGCGGCTCCTGCAAGTGCCGGCAAGGACGGCAGCGCGTGGCTCCCTGCTGCTTTTACCAGGCGGAATCGCAAGCTGGCTTTTATTTGATTGAGTTTTGCCAGTGCTGGGCGAGCGTTTGAAACCTGATTTAGGCACGTGAGCGTTGCCCGGAGTGGAGTGGGGAAAAAACAAGACACCAAAAAACCCTCCTGGTGCTTTAAGTTTGAACCCGTTACAGGCAGCTTACCGCCAACCCACACGGCTGGATTTTGAACCGAAGCTGTTATTTGCTTAGGGCTCAGCGAGAGCGTTTTCTCTAGGGACTGAAGCCAAACTTCTGAGGAAGCTGGGATTTACCTGGATGTATGGTAGAGAAACCTGTGGTTTCTTTATGCTGCAGTTCATCGTATCCCTGTGTTACCTGTAAATGGAATTACAAAAATCAACCAGTATGCCTGGGCCCTTGTCCCCAGGATATGCAGCCCAGGTGCCGTATAACTATAATCAGTTAGAAGGAAGATTCAAGCAGTTGCAAGGTAAGCCCGTGCTGTTTTTTTGTAAGTGTTGCTATGATATGATCCCCGTAAACATGTTAGCCTGGGCTTGTTCTCATTGAATCAAGGCTTTAACGATAACAGAGGCCAAAAGCAGTGCTATGGCACCAAGCTTTGCGTGCTTTCAGAAGGTACCGTGCAACTTTTATCCCTGTGAAGGTGTCCTCAGTCTTACAGTGTTATGGTGCGTGTTCAGCGCTGAGCCACTCAGCCGTACGGGTGAGGACTAACCTGACCAAGTCACTTAAAACAGTAAGGGGGAGAGTGAGGAAGTGGTCTTTCTGTTTATTTTTGCCTTAAATAAAATACAGTTGTAACTGTGGAAACTAATCGTAAAATTGTAGCTTTGTTTGGGTGCACTTTGCAGTACAGCACCTCTTTCTAACTGCCTGCCTGCACCCTGTAAAGACGGGTAGCTTGATTTCTTCAAATCAGGAGCACTTACATCGTTTCCAAATAAGCTGCTTTGCTTGAACTCGTGTTGATAGTAGATCACTCAAAAAGCATTCACACAATTCAGCGTTCCTAATTTTCTTTATCATATACTAATCTACTTCTAGACAGAGAGAATGTCCTGCAGTGCCTCCCCATTACCTTCTCTATCAGGTGGGAAGAGAAACCAGGGGTTTCTACTGGGGAGCGGTGGCGTGCTGGATAGAGGGTAGGCCTCTGAGCTGTGCTGAGAGCCCGGGCTCTTAGTGGTGACCTGGAGGAGGATTGGGCCCGGCGTCTCCCTGCCTCAGGTGCTGCTGCTTCCCTGTGCAAGGCAGGTCTCAGGGATGAATGAACTCTGGCACTGCAGTTTCAAAATCAGAAAGAATTCTTAGCCAAAGCCAAACCTTCTCCTTCTCTACATCCATATGGCTCTGTAAATAAGCCCGGAGTACAGTGAAGTTTATCCCTTCTGTGCAAGTTTCTTATTTTACTGTGGTCTATGCCACAAGCATGGTCCTGTGGTTCCCTTCCGAGAGGGAGGAAGAGCCTTGGTTAGTGCAAGGAATGTTCCTATTTGTTGGCTTAAGGAGGGAGGCAGAAAAATCTTTCATTCATACTACTTTGTTTATCTCGTAAACTGGCTCGCAGTAATGGCTGCGTACTGGATGTAATAAGATAAAATGACAGCAACTTAAACACTGGTAACTTAGGCATTCCTCAGGCAAGGCATGGAAAATCCAGGCTCCGAACTTGCACACGAGGGAATACGTTAGAGGCTTTATCTTGGTCATCTGTCAGATCTTAGGCTGCAGTGCTCGCTTTAAAAAGAGCGCGGTAAGTCTGTGGCACAGGGGAAGAAGTGCTGGCACATGCCTCTTTCTTTGCTGGTTAAGTTAGCAGTCTAAAGAAGGCAGATTTTATCATTTGCAGGGTCACTGCTTCAGGAATCCATTATCTGTGTGTTTACATCACATTGAAAGAGGAAAGGAGACCGCAGTGTTGAAAGCACAGAAAGTGAGTTTTCGCTTCAGTGGAATGTGGTGTTGACTTGGGGGGAGGAAGGGGGATTGCAATACTCCCCTTAAATTTACTGCAATTTCCTGTAACGAAAGAGATAAAATGCAGGGAGTTCTTCTGAAAAGAGGGACTTTGCAGTAGACCATCCATAGCTGTTTATTCATGCTGCAGAGAGGACAGACAGGCTTGAAAAGTAGTGCTGACAATGATCTCAGCCAGGGTGGAGCTTCAGTACAGGAAATGTTTTAAATTATGCACTAGATACTCCCTGAAATGCTAAATAACTATACAAAATATTGTGTGCTGTAAAGGGAGTGGCTTAACTGCAGACACAGAGGTGTCTTTCCTTGGATTAATAGCTCTTTGTTTGGAGAGTATCTAACAGCCATTATTTGGTAGTTGCAGAAATTTCAAGTGACTTCTGTTTCCTGCTAGGGGCTCTGGTAACATCACAGGGCCTTCTGTGGCACTGCAGGCTGCTCCATGCATCCCAGGCTTAGACCCAGCTAGGATGAGCTGAATACATGTAGGACTTTTAAATTACAATTCTGTCACCAGTTGGAAGGTGTACAAGTGAATAAGACCAGAGACATTTTAAAACATTTTTCAGTCTCTGGTAAAAAGTACCTTTAAAGCTTTACTTCCTTCTTATCGTTGTGCTTTTCGCCTTTATAACAGGGTTTCACCCCTCTTGCCCCTGGCAGCATGGCTTGGCACCATACAGGGTACCTTAGACTCCACCTGTGTTCTTCCCACACTGAATTTGCCCCTCATTTCTCACAGTTCCTGAGAGTATTCATGTGAATCCATGGCTTTGCACTAGCCTGTAGCAAGGTGTGGTTCAGGCCTAGCGGAGGTTGGAAACTTTCCTCGAGAAAAGCTCTTTAAGAGCACATTTCGACAAAAAGTACAGAGAGCGATTGCTCAGGCCCTGTACTGAGCAGAAGTGTGAATCAGAAATGAGATGAGGATACCTCTCTGATCTCATCTTTCCTAAGGTAGCGGATATGGTTGGTTTGGCACTGTAAGTCTCATTTGAGAAGAAAAAAAGAACCAGGAGACAACCTAACTCTGCCCTAAAATGCTAGCGACAAAGCGAATTCGGATGCAGATTTGTATGACCACTTAGGCACTCTTACATTCCACCTCTGTTAAGTGCCTTGAAGGTGGTGATTTTTATGGAAACTGTTGTTAAACTTGGCGGTGGTGGCTGGCGGAGCCTTTCAGGCAGATTTTGCAGCCCTGTGCCACGGGGGCATGAAGCCCGCGCAAGCTGTGGGACTGCACCTGGGCAGGGTTGCCTTGCTGGGACCCCCACCATTCTCCTCACGGGGTCCAAGTGAAGCAGGAGGTGGCAGAAGATGTTGCTAGGAGTGCATCAAGGCTGTTGCAGTGTCAAAAGAAATCCTGAAGTCCGTGTGTGGTAACAGAGAAGCAGAGGCTGATGGCAACGGTGTAAACGGTGCTACAGGGAGGCGTGTGTTGAAGCTGCCGTGACTAGAAGGGGAAATCCAGATCATCAGCAGGACTCCTCAGCATACTCAGTCCTGGTGCTCAGGAGGATGTCAGTGCAGGTGTGGAGAGAAAAAATGCTTTCACAAGTTCTGTTTTCTTTTGTAAGCTTTGTTAGTTCTTATTATGGTTTGTTCGCCCAGTCCTGGAATGATAAGCGAGAGATTGTATCAGTGGTTGCTATCATCTTAAACCTAGGTGTGGAGCTTCAGTTCTCACGGCTGGTTGTTCAGCAAAAAGGGATCGTGTTGTAAGGCTGGAGTAACCCTCTGCAAGTAAAGACAGGACCCCAAAACTTGTTTGTGGAAAACGTGTTGCCATGTAGCTTATGCAGGGTATGTCCATGGAGGAAATACATCCTGTTCAGCTGAGGACTTGCGTGACAAGCAAAACAGATAGGTTGTAACTGCAAACCAAGACATCACCGTGGCTGCGTTAACATTCCAGGATCCTGGGGGGTCCTGGAGGGGTTTCAGGGTTGGCAGGAAGACGCAAGTCAGGAATTTGCAAGTAGATCCCCGCAGCTGTATCACCTTCCACAGCAAAGGTGAAGGCGCCTGAGTGGCAGTGCCAGGGGAAGCCGTCAGGGCGAGAGCAGCTGTCATTGCTGTTCGCAGGCTCCTTCCCACCTGGCTAACAGGACGGCGTGGTGTTTGTTAGCACTGCTGGCAGTTAGTAGCTTGGTGGCTTGTTCAGTTCCTGCAATGTAGTTGGGAAGCTGGGCCTCAGCTCTAAGGCTGGGCCAGAGGTGCGAGACTTCAGAGGTAATCACAAATCTGAACTCCCAGGGGAAGGGAGCAGGCCAGACCTGTGCTCCTGTGCTCCTGATAAATCGCCTGGGGAAAGCCAGCTTCCAGAGGAGCTGGGTGCTGTACCCTGCTGTGTGGTACATTCTGATTTTGTTTAGTTTGTCTAATGTTGAATTTTAGGCGGAAATGTAATTTGTTTCCTGCAAGAAAGTCTCGTCCCCAGATCCCTGCCTGTGCCCAAGGACCAAAGGGAGCTGCTGCTGGGAACTGACAAGTGTGTCTGAGTTGCTCAAGGACTGGCCTAGGTTAGGGTAGTGAGATCTCCTGCTACACCCAGGATCCTCTGAAGTTATGTGGGTGCCCTTTGAAAAGTTTCACCAGCTGCGCTCCTTGTTGCAAGATTTACGTGCTAAAGGTTTTCACAGTTGCTTGCTAGCAATGACCTGCATAGCTACAGGCAGCGATTGCTGAAGGACATCCTACTTTGTCTACCAAATTGGTCACTGGCACTTCTTGTCATGGCAATTCCCGTTAAAGGTGAAACGGGGGAAGGTTTAATTTAATTTCAGATGAAATGGGTCTGGTTTGTGTTTGTTCCCCTCCCCCTCCTCTCAGACCCACAAATATGTCCATATTCTTCTGGCAAATCTTGCTTGGTTTTCTGCTGTTGGCAACCCTTCCAAAATCTTCATGTCACAGCATACTTCAGTCTTCTGTTTTCAGTGAACACATGGGCACGAGCTAAATGGTTGGAAGCCCTATCAGAGTTGCAAAGACTTAAGTAACTGCAAATGCAGCGTGCATGTCTGTGATAGTTGGGTCCTTATTCTTTCTGATGTAAAGTCTTTCCGCAAATATATTTGAACATTAGACTCAGTTTTATGGCATTTTAGCTATCTGCAACAAAGATGGTAGCTGAATATTGGTGAAAGTCATCTTTGTCTAGAAATGTTTCAAATGGACAGTTGTTACGAAAAGGTTATAAAAAGTGATCTTTCCAACTAACTGAGTGTGTAATTTCAGGATTTAACTTGGAGGAAATGATTGGGTAAGTGTTGTAGCTAACATATCCAAGTTCTTTTTCAAAAGGAACGTTTTTACCAAATCACTTGCTAGGCCTTGTACTTGATTCTTGTCTCTTCAAAAAATGAACCAGTCAAATCTAAACTTTCCACATCCTCCTACCTTTCTTTACCAGTCTGGGGGAAGCTGTGGCACAAAACTGATGCAGAATCAGCGAGAGGGCTGTCAGGGCTGCCTCATCATTGCTGCCCTCTCCAGAAATAAGAGCCTACCATTACACTGTTGAAACTGTGGAGTGACAGAGACACTCTCTTATTTATGCCTGGACCTAAATGTTGCAGCAAGGGATGAGGAATCAGTTTCATGCCCTTCCTTTGGGGAGGGACTGATCAGATCAGCACGGTTGGAAGTAAAAGCCATGTTTCAGTGATCATGCTTGATGTCTATTAATTTTGTTGCACATAAGCTATCTAATTGTGCCACCACACAAATTTTTGTCTAGGTGATATATAGCAAGCCCACAGAAGAAGATTTTGTTGTAGATTCTGGCTTAGTTTGTCTATGAAGGATAAACTTTGAAAACACCCAGGAAATTAAAACATTTAAACCCTTCGCTCCCATTCTCTGCCAATCGTGATATTAAAAACTAAATAAAAGTGAGACTTTTAGGAAAACTTAACAGAAAGTTCTTGCCAAAGTTTTTCTTTCAGAACAAATGGTAAGCAGTAAACATACTAGTTTGTTAATACTAACATGTTAGTGTATTTTCCCTGTTTTGCAGGGCTGTTGAGGACAGAATGGCAACTCCATCTTTTCTGTTAGATAAACTGCTACTGTGGCTCAAGACTAACTAAGTGAGGGCTAAGATGTTTCTTACTGTTAAAGAAATAAAATAGATCTTGATAATCTCCTAGGTACTGAAGTTAACAGTTTTATCCTAAACTCCTTTCTCTTCCTAAAAGCTCTGAATCCTTTTTCATGTCTTCAGATTTCTGAGAAGTGTCCTTCTGGTTGTGAGTTTTGGAACTTTAGAACTTGGGGAGATGCAGAAGGCAAATTAAAACAGCACAGAGTAGAGTGTTCCTGCTAATATGGTCACTGTTGATCCAGTTGAAAAAGTAAACGTTTGAATTGGATTTGACTCCTCACTGAAATAACTGTGAAAATTCACAACTCTGAACTGTTGCCTCCATTTTTATTTATTTTTTTGTATTCTGTTCTCTTTACTTTCTATTTAGATCGTTTGTAGTATTTGTTTCTAACTATGTGGATAAACAACTTAATTTTAAAACAAACAGAAAACTCTGGCTCTGGAATATTTAAAAAAAAAAAAAAAAGGCAATTGCTGTGTACCTCTGTGGCTCTGAAATTGTGAAGTAAACAGTACTTGTAAGCAGATATGTTCACACGTGATGGTAAGGTGATCTTTGAATACCCCCAGGGCAATTTGTTGCCAGTTAGAACAGTGAAATGATTTGTGAGATGTACTTAACTGGTGTAAAGCCCCGTAGCTCTGGGAATCTGGAAACACAGCGATTTGTGCTAGCGCTGGAGCTGGCCTTTTGTGTTTCTGCGCTGGATGCGTCTAATGAGCTAAATGCCCCAGACAGTCCCAGTGTACCGCAGGCATGTTGTAACCACGTAGGAGTGCAGGGTCCTGTTCCAAATATTTCTTCTGTCCAAGAGCCCCACTCAAATCGATTGTAGGTTTTTGCCACTAACATCTGTGGAAAGTGAGGCAGTAAATAAGACTATAGATGGAGATGGAAGTGGTGATTAAAAGCAAGAACAATTATAGGATTTCATTCTTGATTTTTTCTGAAATCTGTTTTGTGAGATTGTTCTTTCTCCTTTTCTTTCCGTCTTTCTGTTTTCTCCTGGGTGCATCCTTTGATTATTAAAGTGGGTGAAATGCTACCTAAGCCAAGGAGCCAAGCTGAAGAAAATCAAATAGCAGATTTGCAGCATGATTCACAAAATCCATGTTTCCTATTGCCTGTACTAATCTACTCTGCTGTGGTGCCACAGCGCAGGGCGTGGGGATCAGGAAGGTGCATGTACCTGCCGCTTATGCGCATGTCCTGAATTTCATGGCAGTAGTCGCATTAACTTCTTCACAGTGGTGAGCCAGTTCATTCAAAGAGTGTTTGATTGCTAACAGCTCTGAAGACCTTTTTGTTCCTGTTTCAGTTGCATCAGGAAGTATTAAGTATCAGCTATTCAGTAGCAGGGTATGACAATGACGTTTTTCCTTATGTGAAAATGAATTATCTCTATTGAGTAAACAGGACTGGGAAAACTGTTAAGCCTATTATTGGGAATTAGTCTCTTAACTTTAAAAGCTGTGGCAAAAGACAGAAAATCAAGTAAATAAGGTTTTGTGCTCTTCCCACAAGAAAGCCGGAGTGGAATTTGATGTGGAAATGAGCACCAGGGCTGGCAGGTACCAACCCATTGCCTACCTGAGGAGACAGGTCAGCCACTAGCTGGGCTGCTGGGGCTGCTGCTGGCTGCTGGCCCTTTCGGAGGGTCACTGGCAGAGAGCATGGTCTGTGGTCCCAGCAGGCCTGCACTCCCTGCCTGGCTCTGGGCAGGAGGGTTTTGCTCCTGGTGTGCCTTCCAGCGCGTTTCAGTCATGCAGGGACCAGACTGGAGCTGGCATTCGCACCTGAGGCAGTCCTGGCCCTGCTGTCCTCCACGACAGCCTGAAGGCAATTAAGGAGGGCATGTAAGGACAGTCTAAAATCGCCGGCTGCTCTTAAAAATGCACACAGCAGAATCCTTCCATCCCTTTCAGAGGAAGGAACACAAGCAGGACGGTGACCACTGATGCTTGTGACTTTGATGTGGAGCCTGAGGTCACGGTGGCCGGGAGAGCCCACGTTAACACAAAGGCCTTGTACACTTGCTGCTGGAACGAGGGTATCCCGGGCTGAGAGCCGCCTTTGTTGGAAGAGAACTACTGTAGCCAAACTAATATTAACCGCTCTCCCTAGCTGGGCTGAATGCCCCACTGTTTCCCTTAGAAAGAAGCTTAAAGAAAAAGGCCCTTCAGTTTTCAAGGGGAGCGGCGCAGTCAGACTGGCACGCATGCAGAAATTGTGGCAGAGTCCAGAGGCCGTGTTCATGGCTTCTCAGAGGCCTTGTGAAAGGTCTGGCATTAGCGAGCGGCCTTTTCCCCAAGACGACTGGAAATGTAGATAATGCCGTGTTCAGTCAAGTCGGGTTTGTTCATAAAAAACAAGAGCTGGAACTCCTGGCAGCACAGGCCCAGCTATGCTGGCAGGACAAGCTTGCACTTGACAGGGTCAGTGTTGTGTGTGACCTGTGCTTTGGTAGAATATCCAGTTCTGCACGGCTTTCAGTAAAACTCTGCTGAGCTCGGGGGGAAGGTCACAAATATGATTTCTCATTTACAAATTTTGTGTATTCTCTGCCTTAGCAAGCAGAAGTATCATCCCAGATGGCATTGTGCAGGAATCGGTTTGTAGTTCCTTGCAGAGACTGCAAGCGTCTCTGCCTTGGGTGTTGTCACAGTGGCAAGGCGAATGTTCACAAGGCTCGGTGTGGGCTTGGGCAGCTGGGTTTTGTTTGTTTCGGATTTTCTTGTCTGTCTGGTTTAGTTTTATCAGAACTGAGTTTTCGGGTAGAATAGCTAGAGAAACATGGAAAAGAGTGAATAAGGTGTGGTGCCAAGGTACAGAGATTATCTGTGTTACCACAGGACTCTAATCGTAAGCCAGGGGTGGCCGTACGTCTGTGAAGATTGAACGAAACAGAGCCTTGTTGCAAAGAGACTGAGTCTTTCTGAACAAAATAAATGCTGTCTGCCCAGATTTTTCTTGATAAAAACTCTCTGGTGTAGGAAAGATACCTACATTTAACTCAAGGGCTTGGCAAACTCTCCAGGAAGCCAGTCAATCTGCAGAGCCCCCTTCTCTGATGATCTAAGCCAAGGGAGACCCATCAAGGGTAGTGAACCCACACAATGGCTCAGTCCTCTCTCAGGAGATCTTCTCTCTCAGATTCAGGCCTGCTTCCTTGTTCTTCTCAAATAACTGCTCCTCTTGGGGTTCAGCTTCTCCACGCTGGCCCCATACGCTGGTTTCAGTCCTTCCTTTCCCCTTACCAAAAAAAAAAAAAAGCCAAGTGTTTGTTTTGCCCAGGCACTGCTTCCAGTTTTTTGAATATGATTTGGTTCCAGGAAAAACAGGAGAGTGTTGACATGGCTGTCTCATCTGCAGTCAACTGACTACAGTTTGCTTTGGGTAATTATTAATTCTGCATCTCGTGTAATATCTTTCCTTGGTTATCTCCAGGGAAACTAGACTTACTCTGGTAGTGCAACTGCCTTTTTTTCAGGGTGTGTTCCTCTTTTCAGCTTTTCCAGGTTGTCTGGCAATATAATGAAAAAGATTGCTCTGAAATTGCGGATGTGACTGTAATTTGATTGCATGAGTCATAGTCGTTACGGAATGACGATTCAGTACAGCTCTGAATAAATAGGGAGGTGTCTGGAAACGTCAGACATCAGTTTGGTTCTGAACTTGTGACCTCTACAATATTCTTGAGCACTGGGGAATTAGATAATTTGGGCTAACCCTACCTTTAAGTGCTCAGTGTTGCAAGTAGCTTAAATAAAGGAAATTCCTTGGGGCAGCGGTGTCAGCACCCCAAGTGGGGCTGTGGGTAGCATTTCTCCTCTTGCACTGCACTGAGGGGCTGGGGCCGCAGAGGAGACCTTGCGGTATGTGGTGGGTCTTTGGTTAAGTGACCAAAGTCTGGTTGATTGAGGCTCTGATTTGGAGCCCAGAGGAGGAAAGAGTGTCAGGAACTGTTTTACCCGTGATGGTGGGGATCACATTTGCTTTCTCAGAGGTGATTTGCACCCCTTCCTTTGTTGTCTCTGCAGGCTTCACTTGTCCTGTAGGGCGTGAGTTGCATTTCGTGCTCCTGGCCACACCTAATGACCAGAGAGGTTTCACATCCAGCACAAGGGAGTTGTTTTAGACAAGTGACAGTGCCTGTAGACAATTCCTCGATTGTGCCCTAGGTGACATCCTGGCCACTGCCCCTTCTGCAGGTGCCCAGGTAGCCTCCAGGAGCAGCTGCTGTGCGGGTTGTGCCTGGACGTGGTTTTTGTGGCTGTCCCCTCAGTCCTTATGGAGGCCGTTCACCATGGGAAACGTGGAAGCTGTGGCACGTGTTTTTCCACAAATCCATTGCTACTCACACACTACTGAATCTTCTCTCTCTCTGCCTCCTCCCCCCCAAAAAAATTAATAAGTAAATAGTGATAACTAATAGGAGATAGCATAAAATCCCCATGATAAAAATCTGTTTTACTAGAACAGTTGCTCCTAATGGGCAGTTGCACTGATCCTTGCCAGCACATGGAAGCTGACGATGCTCTTTGCCACTTGAGAAAAATGTTTATTCACCCTCTGTGCCTGGGGCCAGCCGTGTTACCACTGGTCCCTCATTGCACACATTTCTTTCTAGTAAAAGCAGCCTTGAGTTGTCCTGGAGAACAGGCAGGGCTTAACGACACCTGACATGTGAAGTCTTTGACCGTGCATGTGCATGCTGGTGGGGTGCGCTCCACAGGGAAAGAGAAGAGAGACCAGCACCTGCCACTTGTCGCAACACAAAATAAAGCAGCATCTGAGAGGGAATTTTTACTCCCAGTGTTTTGCCTGACGGCCTGAAACGACTGCACAGCACAGTGCAACCTCGGCAGTACCTGGTCAGCAGGCTGGGTACAGGGCTCTCCTCTACCTCGCCTCCAGTCTGCATGAGCATGGCTGACTCCAGCCATTTCCTAGCAGAGTTTTCAAGCGTATGCTTGTGAGCTGCCTAGTGCCAGAACACCTTTTGACATCAGGTGCAAGCCAGCTCTCCCTTCTGGTTTAGCTCCTGTTGCCAAGTTGCAATATATTTCCCGGGCACCAGCTGCAGGTCACTGGGCTTCAGGTTCAGATGTGTTCATGGAGCTTGTTCTGGTGCATTTGAGTTAGGCTCAAATATACTCGTATATTTGGAGACCTGTAGACACTGCGCTGTCACATCTCACGTTTCAGGAACACGCAAAGAAAGTGCACACGGTCTGCGTAAGATGGCGTAAACGCGTTTTCATGTTCTGGAGTTCTTGCCTCCTGCTGGATTTCAAGACATTTCCAGCCTTTGTATTAGTTAAATTATTTCACAACTGCCCGTGTACATGTCTGTGCAATTTGGCTAAGAAGGCGTATAATATTATTTTGGGGGTATAAGCACACAGTGAGTTCAAAGAGCCTGTTCGCATGCAGAAGGCAAACATGCCATAGTTCTGTGCTTAACTGGCCCCTGAATTATATAAAGGCATTAATGTCACAGTAATAGACACTTGGAGCATTTATCAGGCACTCAGCTTTCAGGAGTTCTTGAGCTTTGTTTCTCTTATTGATCGCTGTATTTCATAGAATATAAAAATACACAGAACAAACAAGCAGTGCTTGCCCCCAAATAAGTAAACCAAGGCACCAAAAAACCCCAAACACTTAAGTTCCATCTTTTTGGGGGGGAAAGCTGGAGTGCAGACCTCCCCACAGCATGACTAAGGTGGCATCAACGAAATGTCTTTGGGTGGTTCTTCCACTGCTGTCACACACCGAACTGGTGATGTTTGGCAGTTACATTCTCTCATTGAGTTAAAAATTAAAGTAAGCAAAGGTAAATTAATGGGAGTTCTCATAGATAACTTCAAGAGAAGCCACACCTTTGTAGCGTGGAGAGCTTTTCAGTTTGTGCAGTCAGTGCGTTCCTGATCCAGTACGACTCACAAGTCCACTTCAAGACAAGAAAAACAAGTGATGTTTCTGAACAAAGATACATATTTAAGATGTTCAAAGTATAATTTTATTCAACTAATTCCCTCAAATTTGTGCCACCTTTTAAATCTCAGAGAGATCATCTAGAGTTTCAAACAAAGGGAGTTTTTGCATTTTTCTGCTACTGCTTTGGAAGTTGTTCTATGGGCAAGTTCCTCTGTACTAGCAAAGTATTTGTTTTTTCCCCACTCTTGCATAACTCCAAAGGCTGAAATGATTTTGCTTAAACATGCCCCATTGTTCCACAAAAGCAGATCAGTAAATGACCTTTGGATTGGAATCAAGGAAAATTTTGAGGTGAGGAATTAGAATTTGTGTGCAAATCGTTTGCACCTCAGAAGTCACAAGAAAGTCGGTATGGCATGAAAAGACATTTTTTTTTTTGCAGTTACTACATGAATTTCATAAGGAAGACCATTAATGTATGGAGTGACTCATTGCAGTCTGTGTATGTTAAAGTTTACATTGTGTTTGCATGTTCTGGAGCTTTTCTGCAGGAATTTACAGGGGAAGGCCCAAGTTGTGCTGTTCTCAGACAACTTCAGCTGGAGCTCTGCATGATGGATTTGCAGATTAGAGCCAGAGAAGATTAGGGGTTTTTCCTCTAATGCTTATTATTAGCAGGTTGTTTCAAATCTCATTAAATTTCATTCATTTTAAAAACTCCCTTCTTAGAAATAACTGCATGTGATAAATAACATGGGTTCCTTCAGTTATACAAGTAATTGTCATTGTAATCTGCTGGGTTTTTATTGGTGATAGTCCTTCTGTTTTTGTCCTGGGGGGTGTCTTTGGGGTTTCAGCTTAGATCCCAAGCACGCAGAGCCATGGCCTGGCTTACCTGTGGTGCTGCTGCTTTCCTTCGGCAGCCTGCTGGCACAGTGTCGTGTGTCTGCTTCTACACTACAGCCTGCAATTACCAATAATAAATTGTTCTGTGACCATGGAAACTGGGTGAACTAAGCACATTGTTCAGTAAGGCTATAAAATCGGCCTGTTAAAGGGGAACTGTTATTAATACCTGATCAACACAGTGGTTGTTTAAATACATGTTTTTCCATTTAAAATATTTCTTTGATAATGAAAATTATAATTTAACAGCAACTAATTATAATGATAACATCTCTTAGTACCCAGATTTAATATTTTGAAAGGATTAAATGCATTCATCATAGATTTATTTTCTATTCATGCTTTTCTGTCATTGAAGTGAAATTAGATTTAAACATGAAAGCAACAAAGGTTTGGCATTTCTTTCATCTACTCTTCTTTCTGATTGCAATGAGTTTTTAAAGAAGCATAGTGAAGACATCCCACAGCTTTGACTTTTCACTCCATGTAACATCTCAACTTGTGCCTCAGATGAAGGAAAAGACCCTACACCTCTCTGGAACCCCTCAGTGGGATTCCACGGGAATGCTGGCAGTTCATTTACTGGCCTGTTTGTTTGAGGTTGCCAAACTTCTTAGAATCACGGGATTCCTTGGGTTGGAAAGGACATTAGGAGTGCGTTTGGTCTGACAATCCTGCTGAACGCAGGGGCAGGTTCAGGGATGCTGAGGGTCTTGTCCTGCTGAGATCTGAATGTCCCGAAGGATGGCCTACAGCCTCTGTGGGCCCACTGTGGTGTCTGGACACCCTCCTGGTGGGCACATTCAGCCTCGCACCAGCAGCAGGTCTTGGGCTGAGGTGTCTGCCATGCCCAGGTTGGCTCCATAAGGGAGGGTTCTCAGTGTCCATTTCCCTGTCTTCACGGGGAACATGGAGTCCTGATGCCCATCCCTTACTGACTCATCTCTGCTCCACAATTATAACTTCATATTTCCAAATACCTAATACCTAAGGAGGATCCCAGTCTGGCCACGCAGTTGGGCTGCAGAAACAGCAGGTTGCTCCTCGTCTTGTGTGAGTTGTTGTGTTAGCTGCAGCGGAGGAGGAGGAGGACTAGAAGAAAAAGAGTACAGCAGAAGGGAAATCATGTGAAAACAAAAAGCCAAACACCTCCTTCCTACCCATGTTTTTCTTCCTCTAGATGAGTGGGAATCCACTGTAAGATCTGTCATTCCACTGGGTTTGCAGAACAGGGAAAGAAATAGGATGGACCTTAGGGAGTCAAGTTCCCAGCATGTTCTATGCCAAGCCTTCTCCTTGCCCGTGCACCACTGCTAATCAGCTAGTGGACTGGGCACAAACAAAACTAATAGCACTGCCCCACTTCCATAAAAAGCCTTGTGTTTCCCTGCATTATGCTCCTCATGTTTTTTAAAGGAAATTGTAAAGACTCTACAAGATTGTGTGTGCTTGAAATAGGGCTGTGACCTCAGGCTCTTCATTGTGGGGTGGGAATCCCAGTGTCCGGGGACAGGCCGATGCTTTTTCCATAGTCCTGCCAAGGAAGTGAATTGTCTGATATGCAAAGGGAAGAAATGGCAGCAGGTGTTGTAAAACACTAACATTGAATCAGCCTTAAGGTGTTGCTTATTTTAAATAGGAGCAACACTGAGGTATTTTCTTGCTGTTTGTTAAAGGACCTCCATTTGAACTACATGTTGGGCGCTCCATAGGCCACAAAGTTAATTTCTTTATTCCACTTCTGCTATTTTGCTGTAAAAGCATTTTTAACCTGTTGATCCAAATACAGTTTGGAGATCAGGTATTGGGCCTCTGGGCTATTTCTCTCGTAACGCACACGGAGAAGGGGAGCGGGGCTGTTTCAGCTGGGGCGGTGGTGGCTGAAGCTTCAGGGCTGGGTGTGGGTGTTCCCAAGGGCAGCGCGCAGAAACATGGAACCGTTCTCCTCATCCACGAGAAAGGGTGCTGTTCTATAGCTGCTTTGTGTTTCATCCAGGAAAACCAGCAGGCAGTTGGTATCCCAAAGTACCAGGAAAAAAAAGGCGAAGGTTAATGTTTAGGAAATGGGGTGAATGACACAGTGTTTTCCAGAGCAGGGAGCTGTCGTGGTGCAGGAGATATTTACTCAATTTTGCGTTCCAGTTGTCCTGAAGTTAAACATCTAGTTCACTGGTTTGTACTAAGGTAGAGAGAGCTGAACTGATTCTCTCTGAATCTGCTTAAATACATCAATTTTGTCTTCTGAATTTAAAAAAAAAAAAAAGTAATCTGAGTTCTTCTACCAGGTTAAACTGTTAAACCCAGATGACTTTCATGTTTCTCTTATATGCTGTGGGAGACTTTACAGCAACTTTTTGCAGATGAACGTAATCATTCTCCTACACGGATCCAAAGTTGGCTTTCAGAGGGTTTATTTTTGTACTGCTGACACCAAAATGCCATAGACCCTGTGTAAAAATAAAGACAATGAAGGGACCTGCCCTTCCAGGCCCTGTAATGCTTGGCTGGCTACCGGACATTGTTCTGTGCATCACTATATTGTTCGAGGGAGGTTTAGTGACATCAAAGAGAAAGCAGCAGAATTGTTTTTTCCACATGCTGCATTATGCAGCTTTCCCTTTTTTCTTTTCAGAGCGTTTTCAGCAGTGAAAGTAGTCACATGCTGCAATGTTTAATAGAGAAGGGTAGATATTTAATAGGATTTAGAAGCTGGCTGGTGCTTCCTAGTAAGAGAGAGCAGGTTGTTATGCACAGCCCGGACTTGTGAACAGTATGTTGTCTGTGCAGTGGGGTCTGGAAAGCAGCAAGGGTTTTGCTACTAATGCAAATCACCAGCCGAACACAACATGAACAAAATCACCTTGTTGCTTTGTCATCTTTCACGTTTACATTCAAGTTCTTGCCTAAGTCATGTTCCAGCATGTAAAACCTTTGGCATAATCTCACCATTTTTAATGGGGAAGTCGCACCAAAGATTGCTTTTACCATAAATAACCATAGCAAATTCAGATTGCTTTGTTCAAAATCATCAGCTGCAGTCACTTCTCCATGTTAAACTGCCCGAAGTAAAAGTGAAGGAGATACTTCTAAAGCTCACCTAGTGGTTTCGAGGTGCTGGAGCCACATGTGCCACCTGCTTGCGCAAGATGCGGATTTGGCTTCCTGCGGGTTTTGCTCTGGGTTGTTGCTTGCCTCGGTGTGTGTGTGTTGTTAATTCAGCCCCTTTCTTTCCATTTTTATCTACTCCTGTCTTCAGTCCTGTCCTGCTATCTACAGCTGGAGAAAAGCAGCATCCACTTTTGGTTTTATTGTCTTACTGCTGAAGGTGAAATAGTCGTGGGATGATTGAACATCAAGAGAGACTTGCTTCATTTCCTTCCCTCTAAGGACACCTAATATTCCTCCTCAATGGGTGATCCCTTCTCCTTCTGTCATTTTCTTTCCTGTTGATCTATTCCAACATATTTTAATGTAGACTCTGTGCGTGTAACAGGTGCCTGTGTGCAGTGCTCATTGTGTTGTTCTCCCTGGGCTTCTTATCGCCACGTGTACTGACACAGCACGTCCAGCAGCTGTGTGGAAATGCCATCACCTGGTGATCGTTTATCCAAGCAGATGTTTCTCCCCTCAGCTGTGCCGGTACAGATACGCAGAGGTGCTTTTTTCCCCTTGGGGTTATATTTAGTATCGCATCAGTTTGCTGCCCCAAGCCGCCCCACTGAGCTGTCAGGTGCTCACAAAGGGCAGCCGGGGCCTTGCTCCCTGCCTGGGTCGCGGGGCTCTGGTAGAGCCCAACCTTGCTCTGAGCACCTGTCTCTGCCTTCTGACACCGTGCTCCAGGACCAGCAGCCACCAGCATCGTTCCTTTCCCAAAGTGCTGCACAGTGGAGATGTTCTGTACAAGCCTTGCCCAAGCCTACCTGAAACAAGGGAGGTTAGGCCCAAACAAAAACGGCTTTGCATTCACCAGCAGCCTTCAGTCAGTTTGGCAAATGGCGATCCCAGTGCACACATCCATGTTGCTTCACGATGAATTCTTATTTGATCACAGCACTTTGGTCCCGGTAGCTGACTTGCCATTCTCTCAGGCACCTTTCTCAGTTGAAAAAGCTTTGAGCGTGGCTGGAATTTGTGACACTGAATATTACTGGCTGCTTAACTCCATATCCTGGCAACTTTGAGAAAACATGCAGTGCTATCCTGCTCCCTGAAAACCTACAGTAATGGCTACATCGTCCTGTGAAAGCAAGCTCTGTTTCTCCCTTTGCATGGTTAGCCTGGGCTAGGATCAGAGGAATTAAGGGAAGCTGTGGATATTGGATGTCATCAGCAGAAGCAGTGTGCCTGGAGCAACTCTCCTCTGCTTTCTGAGTCAGTGTGTTTAGCAGTGCTTCACATAGGGTGCATGCTGGCTACGTTTGTTGCTGTAGTGAAAAAATAAGAATTTTAAGGCAGAAAAACACTTCCAGCGGGGAAAGTAAAAAGGAGTTAAACCTGCAGGAGACAGAGCATTTGAAGTTAAGGATTAAAATTCATCCTTAATTTGCCTTGCTTGACGTATGACAGGGATTCACAAATGTTGATACTGCACAGAGCGTGCTGCCCGCCGGCTGGGCTTGGCAGGAAGGATTTGCTGCACTCTCTCCAGGCAGCTGCACATGCACCAAGCACCCAGCAGCCATCCTAGATACTTGCTGTTGCTTTCAGCTTTCCTCTTATGCTTTAATTATTATGTGTTTTCTTTTTTTTTTCTTTTTTTTTTTTTCAGTAGCATTTCAGCTCCTTTCAGAGTGTTCCCTTTGCTGATAATCTGGCTGGGTGTGGAGGCCTTTTCAACCTGGGTGCTGGCAGTAGCTTTTGCACACTGAAAGTCATTGTACCTGTGCCGGGCTGGCAGCAGTGAGTGCCAGACATGCTTGCCATTCAGTTCTAAGCAGATTCAAGGTCAGTTTGTTGAAAATGTGGTTTGACCGGTATGGAAGGCAGCAGATTGTCTTGGAGCTGTTTTTAGAAAACAGGCAGCCGCACAGGTAACCTTTGCCACAAGAGCAATTGGCGGTGGTGTTGTGTGAAGGAACGTGGACTGATAATGCTTTCTGGTGTGCAGGAGCAGCCCGCGTCTCTCACAGCCAGCTCTCGGAGCCATGCGTTTTGCAGGGCGGTTATTAAGAGATGTGCTTCATTATCCTGGCCCAGCCCCGTCATTCCCTCAGCGCGTGGAACAGGAGATGGAGTGCATGGTCCTCTCCTGCTGTCTTGAACCAGGGATTCAGCGACTCAGACAGGCATGGCTCTGGTCTTTCAGAAAGCTGACAACATTTTGATCAGTTTTCTTCGTCATCAAATTAGCAGAGGCAGAAATGACTCTCCTCAGACGGTGAGGGGGCTAGATGGCTGCTTGAGATCCCCTCCAGCCCTCCTTTCTGCTAGTTGCAGTGAAAAGCTATTTCTGTGAGTTTCAGTGAAATAAGCTGCAGCTTATTTACTAACTCCTAAACAAAGTCAGTCCTTGATTTATCACAATCACAGAGCTGGAGCTTGCAAGCTTCCATGTGCTACTAGTATTGTCATGGGGGCTTCCGCATAAAGGAAATTTCCTTCCTAGTGTTGCTTCAAGATAAGTTGGATTCTCTATTATCAATACTGCTGTGAGAGCGGCTTCCGTTTTCCTGCTGTGCCTGTTTTGCATGTTGTGCATTTCTCTTTACCCTTGGGAAACAAATGTTTTCACAAGCTGGAGGACGCTTGGAGCTCCACCCATATCCTCTGGTTTAGTTAGTCTTAAAAACCTAAAAATGTGTTTTTGAAGGTATGAAGGACGTTGGTCAAAGCGATCACATGAGATGCGTAAACAGGGCTTCAGAGCCCAGCGCTGGTGTTACAGCTCTGGTACCATCCCTCATGGATGCACCTGGCCCCGTGTAGGTTTTTGTGTGGCACCGCACATTAAAATAGCTGTAGTTGTGTTCTGAGCTTAGCTGATCTGGCAGAGCTGTAAGTATCAGCTTTCTGTGGGTCTGTTTCTGGCTGTGAAACACAACCAAGATTCATGGGTTTTAGTTCTATGTGTGTTTTAACCTGAAACCCCGGAGCAGAAAAATAGTTTCAGTTTGAAAGCGTTGGTGAAAGCATTGCAAAAACCTGCAGTCGTTGTGAAACACTATGTAGAAATTATCAGGCGAGGTTTTAACATGACCAGCCCCTGTCAAACAGCTTCCAAGATGTGCTGGTTGTTCCCACGTTACGGGAGCAGTGCAGCCTCGAGCGGGGCAGCAGGAACGGCTCTGCCCCCTCCGTGCTGGTGGCGTCCCCAACAGCGGCGGTGGGGAACTGGAGAGCTGAGCTCCAGGCGCGTTACAGTGTGGCCTTCTTGGGTGGCCGGCCCGTCGGGAGGCTGACAGCTGTTGTGTCTCTCCGGTGGTGTTTTTTGGAGATAAGTTGCTGGCTGTCCCCCAAAGCTGGCAGAGAGCGGGCAGCTGCAGGCCAGCATGGGGACCCAGCTCTCGGAGGCTGCAGGGGGCACCTGGGGTTCTCCAGCCCTGCTGAGAGCTCTTGGCCCTTCCTGCTGGGAACTGGGGGACAGGTGAGAGAGAACACAAAGCCACTGAGGGCTGCAGCAGTGAAGTTGCTTGGATACGTGAAGAGCCACCAGCAGGCTCAGCGTGTGGAGATGGCACTGAAGACGTTGCAGCTGCCGTCTCCTAGGGACTTTGACACTGCTTTTATCGGGCGGCAAGCGGGGAGGAGGATGGCGCCACAGAGGATGGGTGGGGATCAGGTGCGAGGAGTGAAGATGAGAGCAAGGGTGGGGAGCTGAGGAGCCCGAAAAAACAACCGAACTCTTGAACCTCTCACTGTAAACAGGAACTAGAAGACCGCAGAAAGCGGTGCAGAGGAAACGGGAAGGTAAGAGGGGAGAGGCAGCAACTGTACATGAACAAGTCTAAAGAAAGCATGCCTGGTGGCACCAAACATTGGCTACTGAAGCACAGGGGGCCTCCAGCCTGACAGGCTGTTCCCACCCTACCCTCCCTGATAATTCAGTGTGCATAACAATGCTGAACAGACGAAAAGGAGTCGCTCTCCTGAACTTTCTCACGCTTCTGTCCCTGAACCCCTGCCGCCTGAAGAACACACTTCCACGTCCTCCTTTAGGCCACAGATCATGCTGGGGTGGGGAAGCTTCTCTGGGGGACCACCCCAGGGTTGGTGCCATCGGCTCCCCCCTGCTGCAAGTGCTGCCTGCGGCTGCCAGAGCTCTGGGCTTTCTGAGGCTTCCTTTCAGCAGCAGAAGATCCTAAGCTGGCATCAATTAGTACTGTAGCACCAAAGTTTTCACAGCCTGACACGGCACGTCATGGTTTTCCCATGTCCTGTTTTTTCTGTTCAAAATCAGGCTCTGACCCTTCATCTTTTTACTAAGGCCACATGGGTGTTCTTTTCCCACCCATTACTTTTATCCCGATCCCAAATTTGGAGGGTTGTTGAGAACCATAGCTTTTGACCAAAGATTTTTTTTTTAATGGATGGCTTCATGGTGATATCTGATAGCTTACTTGTTTATATAAGATTATCTGTGTCCGACTTTATCTGTAGGATCCTGTCCATCCGTTTTTCTCTTCAGGATGAACGTAACCCAGGGATCCATGAATGTTATGATTTTGTATAGAGACTGCAGCGATGAAATAAACTTGCTGAGCTGTTCGGGGACTTGCTCAAACCAGTGAAGCTGCTGAAGGGAGCTCTGGTAATTTCCGCTGGAATTTTCTTTCAAAAAGCACCAGCCATCACAAGGATTCAGTCAGATCCAAAATGGCTTGGGCTGGACAGTGAGCTGCAGCTCTGGCCCAGTGCTTGTGCTCCTCCTACAGCCTCGCAGTCCGCTGCTGCATCAGTGGTGAGGACAAACGAGAGAAGCAAAGTGTTGGTTCACAGGGCGCACTGCTGACTGATCACAAAACCCACCTTTAACGTCTTTCCAACACCCTTATTGTTTTTTAATAGATTTCGTACCTTCTAGGTGGGCAAAAGCTGTTACATGTGGGATGGTTTCAGTGTGTTAGCTCCAGGGCATTTCCTACCGCATGGTCGAGTGGCAGGAGTAAGTTCAGAAATACTTGGGAGGAACTGAAATCTTGGAGTGGGGTTTGTGTAACCAGGCAAAGTGCTGATCTGCTCTCCCGCTCCCTTTCAGGTTTCTCCTCCTTACTGCTGTTCTACTATAGTATTTCTTCTCTTGTTGCATTTTTTCCTTTTTCTTGTTTCCTAACTTTCTGTCCTCTTCAACCTCAGCTTCTTTGTCACTCCTTGCCACCAGGATCAGGCTTCTGCTGCTGGCCCTGTGGTCCCACGAGTGGGAGGCTGCAGCTGGCTAGGAAGGGGCTGGGGTCGTCCCCCCACCGCTGCCAGGGAGCGGGCATGGCCCTCCTTGGGATGGAGGGGAGGCACTGAAGCCCCGGGAAGTCTTCATATGAACTTTGGGTTCCTCTGCACCACCAATAACCTTCTGCGTGTGTAGAGCACGGTACTCAGAGTTCTCAGAGCTGGACATGTTACATTTTGGTTAGGATTTACCAGTCTTTATGTCCTGTTTCCAAAGGTGCCAACAACTTTAAAGAGACCTCTGGGAGGTTTAGATGCTCAGCTGCTGGGAAAAGCAGACCGCTTCCATTTGTATGTCTAATTACGGACTTAGGAGTCCAAGTTTGAGCACCTGTGTTGTGATAAATTTGGTCCGTAGTAGTTCCCAGCTCAGTGAACTGACTTTCTGCAAACAAGGAAGGGCTTCATCCAAAACCCTTGGCAAAAGAATTTAACCACAGAGATGTATAATATTTCTGTCTGAGAGTTCTCAGCTTGGCAGATAGCTGTTTGGGAGTTTCTGAATTAATGTGGGCTGCAGTGAGCCTGTGCATTAAGAGAGCTCTCATAGCCAGCGTTTTCGTGTATAAACAGTTGTGAAAGACTCTGGGAAGGGAAAGTGGAAAGAGACTGTTTTTCTATGGTTAAAATAAATGCAAGTCTACCTCAAACATGCAGTTACAGAAAAGTTCATCTTGATGTTGTGTAAATACAGTTACAGATGCTGAATCTGCAAATAAATGGAGGTGAGGGGGAATAAATGTGAAGTTTTGGTCTCTGCTCTCTTTTATACATACCCTAATCCAAAGTGACTGCTGCTATTTCGGGGGATCTGTTCTGGATTTGTTTGTGTATTTGAGAGCAGAAGTTGGCCTGTTCTTCCAGTGGTGGAAGATAACTCTTGAGCAACTTACTGGACAATTTGATCAGTCCAAAGTGGCTTTTACATTGCAGCTTTACAACTGACCTCTTTGCACCTTGAGAAAGCTGCTTACATGGGCAGCATGTAAGTCTGAAATCTATACTCCAGATTTATTCCACAGATAGTTACTCAGTAAAATTCCCAGTCATTATAGGAAATGCTGTGAGATAGGGAGAAAGGTGGATTTCGGGTGAAAACTCCCGTTTTCTGCATTGACTGCTAAGAAAAGAAGCCAGCTTCTTTCACCTATTAGATTAGATGTGTTTGAACATCACGTTTTGTTAAGGCGCATGAACTGTCATTTATTTTGGGTAACATTGTGGTGTTTTCTTAACAGATGAACGTGAGGCAGTTCAGAAGAAGACTTTCACAAAGTGGGTTAATTCCCACTTGGCACGCGTGTCATGCAGAATTACGGATTTGTACACTGACCTTCGTGATGGAAGGATGCTCATCAAACTTCTGGAAGTTCTTTCAGGAGAGCGACTTGTAAGTGTTTGCTTATTAGTTTTCACTGTGTGTTTTTTGTTTGTTTTAGTGAATGCTTGGCCCAACTGATGTACAGCAAAAATGAGAACTGAGGGTTCAACATTGCAAATGTCTTATGAATTAAATGGAAAAAAAAAAGTCTGTTGCTTCAGGAACAGCTGGATCCATACATCATTAAAATATTTCTGTTGGTTTCAGTAGGAATCAGAGGAAGTTGTCTTTGAATGTTTCTTGCTGGTGAGATGCTGAGTGCTTCCAGCAGCATTCTGCCTGCTCCTGGATCTGACGGAAGCGGAGCACTGAATGATCCCCATTATGTGCTGCCTTCCCTAGAGCATGCTGCGGGGTGTGGAGGACAGGTTGGAGAAAGCCAGGCCCACACTGGGGAGCTCTGCAGCGGCTTTTGTTGTGCTGTTGGTCACATCCCCACTGCCCAGGAATGCTCCTGGGACTATTTGAGTTCCATACAAATAGATAAGGCTTGGATTTTTTTTGGTTAGAGGAATACCTAAAATGAATTTTAATAAATGGACCAAATTCTTTCTCTAGGTGTGATACCAGCACAAGCTGGTGAATAAGAAAAGTTTTGTAGTAAAAAAAAAAATGCTGCTGCATGACAGGAAAACTGTGTGTGAGGAGATGTCTGGGTATCAGCCTTTCATTCTGCTCCTTAAATGATGGCTGTGCTCTTAACTACCCAATTTAGAGCAATCTTTTCAAAGAAATACGGGTCTTTAGCTAAGACCTAAGGCTACATGAGGTTGGGACTGTGTAATCGCTTGTCATCAAGCAGTCCTATTAATGGAAGCTTCATGGGCTAAGACTCTGGGTAATGAATTGAACATATGGCCTGCAGTGTAACATCTGTACAGTGAGGCAAGAGAGGGAGATTTCCAAATGCATCTCTGAGGGTAAAAAGAAACTCTGACGTGCAGGAAAGTACCCTGTCCTGGTGTGTGGATGGAGGTAAACAATCTCAGTGTTTGTCAACTACGTTTTGCCTGAAATAAGTTTCTCTGTGCCAAGTAATTTACTTCAGTGAGGTATTATGTTTGACATGCTCACTGCAGGTAGCACTGAGGTCAGATTTTATTCGTACAGAAGTAACTGAGATCCACATGCCCCATTATTTGAGGATTCGGGCAGCAACTCTGGCACCTTTATTTAAACCTTCGTATCTGCCTGCCAAGATTTGGCTTTCAGTGTCAAATAGCAGTGGTAAAGCTCAGACCAGACATGTGATTCTTGCTGCATGATTCATTTACATTTTTCATTCCAGGTTTAAAAAATGCAAACAGAGCTTACGCAGCTGTTTGGGTGGGGAGGGGGCAGGAGGCTGCTGGATCTGAACTTGCATCATCGGTTGCATATTGTGTTGGCAGCTGTCTGCACTACCGTAGATTCTTATTGTAGCTTTGTTATCTCAGGCTGGAGGACAGCAGTCTCTGAACAGTACATTCCACCACACCTTCCTCTGCAAACAAGAATACAGATAATGCAATGGAATAAACCTTGAGACAATTACACACACCAAAAAAATTCCAGTAGGATCAGCATGTAGCATCCACTTGCTGACGTTCTCCAGCCTTTTGGAATTTGTTGTAGCTGTTACTGGGTAGCTTCTGACATCACCATGCCACCCAAGCAGAAATGTAAAGGCAGTGTCTTATGCAGAAAACTTAAAATCGAGACAAACATCAAATGGTAAGAAAGCAATAAACAAACTCTGAAACTTGCCTAGATAATTATTTTAATACAGTGTGTTTACTGATGCAGTAGAACAGGATTTTTTTTTCCTGCATTTGAATCCAAGACTCTGGAGCTGGAGCCTGTGGAGCAGTCTGGTATTTAGAATACTAATGAGGGAAGCAGGACCACTCTTTGCCCCCTGTAAGGCCTCCAGCCACATTCGATCAAACTGTATCTTTTGAAAGCTGTTGTGATTTTTGATGATGAAAACACAGACTTCTTGAAGGTATACTGGAGAACCTCAAAATGAGAGTGTGCAATAAAGACATGTACATCTTCCCCTCTTTGCTCAATTTGATCCTTAATCCTAGTGTTTAGTCCTTACTACATAAGGTCCTCTGTACAGACCAGACCAGTATTTGGAAATAAAACAACAGCATCAATGGTCTCACTGACCAAGTGGAAAAGAATCCAGCCAGTATGAAAAGATGGTTGTAATTTTGTTTGCACACGCTGTTAATCAGTTTCTTCCAAACAGAAAAATAAAGCTGAGAATTGTTTTCAGCATTAAATTGAGCATTTAGCTCAGTTTCTTCCATCACTAGATAAAGGATTAGTAAATTCCTTTCAATTCCTGAATGCCCAAAGGTCAAACTGTTTAAGCAGATTCTCTGTAGTGAATTTGGTCATGTTTCCCATTGGAAAAGGGAAGGATTTTGATCTAAAACAAATAATAGAAGGTTCTGAGTTCAGGTAAATATCATATGCAGGGCCTTCAACATGTCTTCTTTCCCTCTGGTCAGTTTTCTGGGTCTGTGTTAGCCCAGTAAAGAAGAAAGTTGTGCCTCACGTATTTCTCATGCTGAGGCTGTGCAGGAGAGCGTGGCAAGCGCAGCCACACCTTGTACAAACAGGACTCGGACAGCTCTTCTCATGATGCAGAACAGTCAGTAAAGACTGCACGACCTGCCTGTGCTGCCCTACCGAAAGGTTTAACCTTCTGTCTCCTGCCGGTGCTCTGCATTTTTTCTCGGCCAGGTGACACTGGTCTGTGCAGGAATTTGCAGTGCCTTTTCAGGCTATTAATAAGTCGTAGTCTGAAAAGCTCCAGACTGCACTAGCAGTAAGCTGCTGAGGTCCCCATGCAGCAGAGGGTGCCCCTAGTCCTGGAGCACGAGAGGAACAGCAGCCTGCTCCTGCCATAGGGCAGAGAGTGGCACAGGTGCTGGGAGGCCTGCCCCTTTGCCAGGCATTACAGGTCCTGGGGCTGGATTCGCTTGCTCAGATTTACTGTGTGTACTCTGCTGCCTCACATAAAGTCCTTGTTTGTGGGGAGAGAAGGTCTTGCTGATCACTTGCAGGTTACATTTCCACGTTCCCGTGGAATATGCCATCATACAGGTTGTGGTTAGGAACCAGTGGGCCCAGGATCTGACTAAAACATCTCTGGTGAATGGCATTAGCTCTGTCACCTTGGTGCTGGAGCTTCTGAGAGCAGAAGCAGTGTTTTAATCCCCTTTTCTGCTAAATAACTTGAGGCATTGGAGCGTATTCTGGTTACAGCTTAGGTAAAGGAGAAGGGCCTCCGCCTGCCCCACAGCCAGCACTGTTCCCTTGGACCCCTCTTCCCAGCTGTGCTGTACAGGACTCACTGAAACGTGATTTGGTGGAGCCAGCAGGAGGATGGATGCAGCACTGTCCTTCTGGAGAGCCTTCTCTGAGCAACATTTGCACCCAAAGCAGGGTTTTTTCCTGGAAATGCTCGCCTTTGCTGGGAGCTGTGGACTGACTTTATCTGCTCTGTTTGCCAGCATCCAGTGTAGAACTGTGCTGGCTGAGAACTGAAGTGAGACTAAGGACCTCAGGAATTTACATGTCCTGAAGGGCATCTTCCTAGCGAGCGTTTCATCTCGGCGACACACTGCTAGTCAGGCTGCTGTTTGTGGGGAACATATGGCTCTTGCTGAAACTCTTCCCCTCAAATGCAGACTCAGGCAAGGATTTTGCATGCACTATTTCCATGGCCAGTTGATTACATTTTCTGTAGAAAACAAAGAGATCGTGTCAATTAGTAGTTTGGCTAGGTACCTTCGGTGACATCTCAGTGGGCACAGAACAAGCTCTTCAGCTGTAACCCTTATCCGCAGAACAAAGTTGCTTTAATTCTCTTCAGTTTTACAGCTGACCTCTACATGCTGCTGATGTGCTCCTGGCTTTTTTCATTTGCGCCAGGCCTTGTAAAACTGTGTTATGTTGGTGTGGCAGTTCCCCCTACTTCTCCCCTATGGAGGCATTGTTTGGAATAAATCTTGTCTGTTATTTTCATACTACTTATCCTACTCTGACTGACCAAAAAATGAAGGAAATTTCTTTCTCAGGGTGTTTTATTAACTATCTGCAGTTCAAATCTGAGCTGTCCTTCCGGAGTGTGTGCGCCAGTATTTGCAGATACTGGAGCATTCGTTACCAATTCCTTCTATTGCGTGCATCTGCCAGTTATCAGTCAGTTTCATTTCTTTATCTTTAGGATCTTCTTTTTAAGTGTGGAAGAACTTGTAAGAGAGTAAAGAGCATCTTGGGAAAATGTAATAGGTGTGGCATGAACTTAACGAAATGATTTATCTTCCAGATAGTGAGTGAATAGACTAGGTGGAAAAAATGAAGGAAGTAAGCAAGGAAAACATTCGGAAAGGCCAATGGAATTGGCCGCCCAGCAAGTGCAGCATAGGTCTGGGGTGTTAGTGATCCCGCCATGGGTCTGACATGCTAACACTAACCTTGGGTGAATGCCCTGTCAGATGCAAAGAGGCCCCTGAATCTGAAAAACAAATGCATACAGGATTGCTGCCTGGCAGTTGGCAATGTGGGTGACTCACCTGCCTCGATTGAAATCAAGCACTTGTTTTCTTCCATTTACAGTAATATTTGTTTTTCTTCCCCTTTTACCTTCTAGCCCAAACCAACTAAGGGAAGGATGCGCATCCATTGCCTGGAGAACGTTGATAAAGCCCTCCAGTTCCTGAAAGAGCAACGAGTGCACCTGGAAAACATGGGATCTCATGATATTGTGGATGGGAATCACAGGCTGACACTTGGCCTTATTTGGACTATTATCCTGAGATTCCAGGTGAGGATACTTGCATACCTATACACACATTTGAGATTTCCATACTTGTTTGTAATCTATTTTATTGTGCTTTTTAAGAGTGGACTGATCAAAGGTACTTGGTATCTGGCAGGGTCACGTGTTTTTATTTTTATTTATTTCCTAATAAATACGAAACTCCAGTCACAGACATAGACAGTCTTGCAGACCTAGGAAATGCTACACTCATCTGTTGATCACCTCTGCACTGATTGTCATTATTCTGGCTGACATTGTGCTTAAATGGATTAAGGGTGCCCACAGGAATTCTTTTAGTGTCTCACTTGAAGGCAGTGATTTCTTGTTTTCCAGCAGGTTGCACGTTGGTCTTTGCCCTCAGTTAGAAAAGGCTGGAAAGTCCTTTTGCAAAAAAACTACAATAAAAAACACCTTCTAATTTGGGGGATGCTTACTGTTTTCGAAATATGAAATTATCTGCCTAACTTTCAGCAATAGCAATGTTGCTTCACTGAAACTATGATATTTTTTTTTAAAAAAAGTAGTGAACCGTCTCTATAAAATCACAGAATCATAGAACGGCTTGGGTTGGAAGGACATTTAAGATCACCTAGTTCCAACCCTCGTGCCGGACCCACTAGGTCCGGGTGCCTCATCCAACCTGGCCTTGAATACCTCCAGGGATGGGGCATCTACAGCTTCTCTGGGCAAAATAAGATATTTGTCCATATGAAAGAAAAAATGTTTGCCTTTGTTTTTAGTATTTTCGTTTTTTTTTCCTTTTTTTTTCTTTAAAAAAAAAAGGTATCAGCCTAGAATCTGGAATATGTATTTGCGATGCTGCTAAGGGTAAACAATGTTTCCTCCAAGCTTGAGGTTGGAAAATGTGTTTGCTCCTGTGAAACTCCTGGTTAGCTTTTGCCTGTTGATGCCCCTGAAAAGACTGCTACCTGCTGTACCCCTCGACCCCAGTGAGCTGGATGTGCTCAGCATCCTGAAAGAGGTGCCATGAAAAAGGGTGAAACCATAATCCTGTATAGAACAGGGTTTGCCTTCACAATTGGGAATGTTTTCTGCTGAAGTTTAAATTGTTTTGCCTACAGACTAAAGAAAAGAGAAATCCTCTTGTAAAATAAGGGCAGATGAAGCTTTCTTCTGGGATGAATGCTCCTAAATGAGGAAAAGCTTTTACCTACTTCCACCTTGCCCTTCATCATAGATTTCCTTTGTTACTTATGTTTTTGATAGAATTTTTTCATCTTTTCAAAAAAAGGCAAAAAATGGTGTTTACTCAGAGGAATGCATAAAGCTTCTTTGTTAATTTCAGATCCAAGATATCAGTGTTGAAACTGAGGACAACAAGGAGAAGAAGTCTGCTAAAGATGCATTGCTTTTGTGGTGCCAGATGAAGACAGCTGGGTAAGCGTGGATTACGTGATTATCTCTAAAGCTCTACAGTATTTTGAATTTTCATTGGAATCATTTTAAATGGGCAAGTACATATATCTCCTTAAGTGGATTCAACCAAGAGAAGTGAACTGTTGTTTACAAATCAGAAAATTCTGAGTTTATTATATTAATTCTGTGCAATAAACATACCAACCAGATCATCCATGAACATATATAGCATATGCTGCCTCCTGTCCACTCCTACTTTGAAGAAATAACTATGCTAGGGTGTTTGCCACCAGTTTTCCCTCTTTCCATATAAAATGACATAGAGGTATGCAGGTGTTTAAAACAATTTCAGCTTTGCCCTGGTCTGCAGTACCTTTAGAGGATGCAGTCATTGAGTCCCTTCTTGTAAAGAATGATAACACCACTAGCTTCTATGGTGAATTGTTACTGTCAGAGTGAAAGTGAAGTTAACGTGTCCTGGGTCTCCAGCTCTTCATGTGTATTCTGGGAAAAATATAGAAGGAACAGAGCTGTTACATGGAATTACAGTCAAACTTTCCCTTTTGATTGCCATGTGAACAGGTCGTGGGCGAGCTGAAGATTTGTTGTATTCTGTCTGCATCTTTGTGTATTGATTGACTAGGACTTTCTGAGCATAAAAACTGCTCTTAATTCTGATATCTCCTCAGACTTTTTTTAACTTACTTTTAGAGCTCAAACATGAAATTACTTTTTGTTTAATGACATAAGATACAGATGTGCATTTTAAGTGTCAAAAGTGCTGAAACGTATTCTGGACTTCCTACAGTATTTTTGCCCTCCAGGCATAATGGGTTTTCTGTTCATGTTTAGTGTAATGTAGTGGGATCCACCCAGCATGTTGGATAAGATAGCAGCAAAGGCGAAGGTTGGTCTCTTGTCTTGGTTGAATCTTTTACTGTGAACTAGAAGGGGAACTGGAATTTGTGGCATAGAAATACTTTGAGAGCTGCAAGGAAAACAAAACTGATGGTAAGGTGGCTACCGTTTCATGCTCCCTGATTAGGCACATGGATTTCTAGTGTGAATTTGAATATCCATGTATCATTCTAATTCTTCCTTTTGACAGGGATTTTCATAAATGGAAATATTTCCAAAACATTTCTCTAACAGTAACCTTTTTGCATAATTAAATATCCATTGTTGCACGTTTACCCCATGAAACATGGATGTCCCGCTGATGAGTTGGGGCACTTCAGCATTATTCTAGCAATACATTTTATCTTCTGCTTCCAAGAACTCTTAGAAAAGCGGTTTGTAAGCACCCTGAAATTTGTGGAGACTTAAAAAATACCAAACTCACCAGACAAATTTGGAATCCGTGTACCCATGGGGCATGAAGGTGGCTATCACATGTGCTTTGTTTAAAAGTCAGATGATGAATAGGGTCAGTCCTTGAAGATGCCCTGGCACAGCAGACAGTTTCAACAAAAACTTAATGCATCACTGCTCCTGTGGCACCTGCATCCTCAGAAAAGGTTTCACTCCTCTCTTTTTCTCCAACTGTTCCTGCTCATTTCTTGAACTGGATATTTTGAGTACCTGAAAATGATTATTTGCCAGCAGCTGAATTGGGATCAGGCTTTAAACTTCTAGGGATCTGAAACCTCATAGGCTCCAGGTTAGGCATCAAGCTATTAAAAAAGTCACATCAAGTGATTACTTCAGAGGGCATTTAGAGTCTTCCTTTAGGAATGCATAGCAGTTCTGCTGGGTTTACAAGAATAAGATGCACTTACCTCTAGTGTCTGTCTGATTAGAAACCAGCTGTGATGATAGCTTGTCCGTTATGGGATGGTAACGTCCCACCCTCAGGTTTACAACAAATACGTCACTCCTGCAACCAGCCCTTAGTGATAGAGCATACAGAGCTGCAGCAGAGATGCTGTATTCACAGATTCACAGATTTCTCTAGGTTGGAAGAGACCTCAAGATCATCGAGTCCAACCTCCTATTGATCGTGCTTTCTTTGCTTTTTGTTCTGGCAGTTACCCCAATGTCAACATTCACAACTTTACAACAAGCTGGAGGGACGGGATGGCTTTCAATGCACTAATACATAAGCACAGGTATGTGTGGGGAAACGTCCTTATGGATTTTGAAAGCTTGGACTGGTGCAGTGTGTGCTGTGTTTTGAAGTTACACTGCAGCTTGATTTTGAAATCTGTGGAGGGGAGGAAGTGGAAGAATTGCTGAGAGTTTTACAGCAACTTGCCTTTCACTCTTGTGGTCACTGTGAGCTCATCTGGGCAACAGCTTCTCACGTCGCAAGTCATGTTTGGTTTCAAGAGAATAAATTATACACACGATCATTTCATTCTGTGAGTGACCAGGTTGGAAGAGAAGCTTTTAAACCTTACTGAGTAGCTCACGCTGAGCTCTAGTCACCCAAAATTGAGGGGTCAGCGGTTGGGGCACAGCGATGGCCTGGAGGAGGAAGAAATCCCTGGGCAGGGATGGCAAAGTCTGGAGCTGGACTTCGACATGGCTGGCGATGCCACCCACTGGCAAGCTTGAGTGAAGTGAGACAGCTTGCACACATCCATCATCATGAGGAGAGACTGTGTGACCACAGCTTTGACTGTTCATTTTCCAGGTCACCTTTATCTATGGTAAACCCATCCTTGTTTTTTGCCATGGGCTAGGTTCTGCTGCTCTGCCCTGTGCTCGGCATTACTTTGTTCCTTTAATACTCCACTGAAACGTACAGAGGCACTGGGCAAGCAAAACCTTGGCATCCCGAGAGGCCAGGGTTTCTGAGGATTGCACATTTTATTTCATTTGTTCATTTGAGGGTGGCTGCACTGTGCTTTGGGAAATCTAAAGAATTTTTCATCCTGTCTAGGCCTGATCTGATTGATTTTGACAAGCTGAAGAAATCAAATGCACACTACAATCTGCAAAATGCTTTTAACCTTGCAGAGCAACACCTTGGTCTTACTAAGCTCCTGGACCCTGAGGGTAAGTATTCCTGCAGTTTTAATGCTTTGCAGCTCTTTGTGGGCTCTTTTTTTCCACCCCTCCTTTTCCAAGGACACTCTTTTGTGATAGCTTTTTGTCTTAAAGAGCAGCTGGATGCTGCTGACTCACTTAGTGATAACAGCTAGAGAGGGAAGGAGAGAATGCAAGATGTCTCCTGCAGAGGACAGAGCTGTGGAAGCACAACAGCTTTAATTCTGAATTTATGCCCCATCTGACAAGACCACTGGACAGGCCATGTGTACATAAAATCATTCCAGTTAAAGGTGCCCTTCTGGTCTGCTCTGAGAAACACTTTGCTTCTTAGTTTGAGCCAGAAGACGACAAATGCGGACTTCACCCGATAGTTAGCAATTTCTTTCACAGACTCTTGGGTGAGTTTTAGCCTGTTCTTTTATGAGATTGTGCACTTGTGTATTGGAAGGAGTGCTTACAATGCTAGGACAAGAAAATTTCTTGTCACAGGACAAATAAATAGAGGCCATGTGTTTGGGCAAGTTTCTTCTTGATTATTTTCCATAGCCTCAGAATTGCTGCAGGAGAGGAAATAAATTGTTTTCCATCTGTGTATCTCAGAAGATTTGCTCAGACAGACTTGCAGTTACCTTCGAATCTCTCTCTCCAAATACTGATACAGCACTGAAGTTTTCTGCCAAGTCACACAGGCACAAGGGAAGTTAGCCACGCAGTCTGTGACAAAATCTGGCCCAAAGACCCCTCACCTATATCGCATGCTTTGACCATGGTCTGCACTGAGATGGATCAAGGAGAGCCTTCTTAGTGATAGAGTTCAATACTGCACAACACCAAGAAATTCAGAACCAGTCCAAAGCTGCTGAATTTATTTCTGATTAGGACATAAATCGTAGGAGCTGAACTGCCACTGAACCCATCTCTCAGACTCTTGAGCCCATTCATGTTGGATTATTGGCTTTGTTGTTTTAACTCATGCACCCGCAGTGTGCTAAGACAACTCTTGTTTGGTTTGCAGATATCAGTGTTGATCATCCTGATGAAAAGTCAATCATCACCTATGTGGTGACATATTACCACTACTTCTCCAAGATGAAAGCATTAGCTGTTGAAGGAAAACGTATTGGAAAGGTTTGCAAGTTCAAATTATCAGTTGTTATAAAGTAGTTTAAATCTTTCTGATTCTTATTTTTCCTTCTTGGGTGTTAATCCTTCGAAAGTCCCCTGTATGGTAGTTTTTAGTTTTGCTTTTGAAACATGTTTTGAATGTTAAATATTCCCATATGACCATGAGGAGTAGTTAATTTCCAGCTGTCTCTTATTAGAAAACATTTGGCTGGTGTTTTATTTTTGTTTGTTAATTGTGCATCATTGCTGCTTTTCCTTTCCCATTAGCTGCTCCTCACCCTCTGGGTCCTCTGTCTCTTCTGAAGCCCAGAAAAGTTCCTCATTTAAAAAATGTGCAGTCATTCTCTGCCCTTTGGCAAAGCTGCCCCCATCCTTACAGCTAGCAGACTGGATGTGAATCCTTTTGTAAGCCTTTGCTCTGCCCCTCTGTTGCCTTGGGATCATGGGAATTCAGTGCTGAGAAATGCAAAGCCCTTGTTCCTCGGGGAGCACAGCCCCCGTGGCGCTCAGGAGTGAGTGGTCTGATTCATAAGCCAGCAGAGCTTCCTTTATGCAGCTTGTTGGATTGAGATGACTCTGAAGAGCACTGCCCTTGAATTCATCTTTATTTTGTGCTGCTTGTTGCAGGTGCTTGACAATGCCATTGAAACAGAGAAAATGATTGAAAAATACGAATCGCTGGCTTCTGACCTTCTTGAGTGGATTGAACAAACCATTATCATCCTCAACAATCGCAAATTTGCCAACTCGCTAGTTGGTGTGCAGCAGCAGCTACAGGCGTTCAACACTTACCGGACAGTAGAGAAACCACCCAAGTAATTTTAATCTTAGCTTAAAAAAACAGTGGTCTTGTTTTGTTTAGTCAGTCATTGATTTTTATTTATTTTTTAAACAAACATCCAAGTAATTTTAGTCTTGGCTTGAGAATTTATTTTTCTGAACAGAATCAGGTATCACATTTCTAATTGGCACTGACCATTATTACTTAGAACCTATTTGCTTTATGCTATTCGATATGCACATAGTAATAACAATAGCAATAATAATTAAAAACGTGTGTTGGCTGTAGGATCTTATAGTACTGGAAGCTATCATTTCACTGAGGTGCCTGCCTTGTAATACAAGTGGTAATAGTATATACCATGCTAGTGCAGTAATATCATCAGCCATGTTTGCTAGCGGCGTACAATACCAAGACACAGCTATTAAAAGGCTCTTACTGCTTTTCCTAAATCAAGAGGAAGTGTGTCTGGCTTTGTAAAACATAGCTCTGCTTGCTACAACTGATACAACCAAAGCCATGCAACTTATTTCTGGAAGTTTCTTTTAGCGTTATGTTATCCGATCTATTTATTATTTTTGTCTAATATAAGTCCTAATGGATAATAATTGCAATTGAAAACATTACAAAGTATCCAGATGTTTTCTAAAATTGCAGTCTATTCCCTAGTGCCTTTGCAGTTTGTTTATTTCCCAGGCATACAACTCAGGGAAAACAGTGGGAAGAGTTTATTGACTGCAGTGAGCAGTTTAAATAAAACTTCCATTTCTTGGGTTGATAAACTAGGACAACAAATGCAATAGAATTAAAAAAAAATGCAGTCTTCTGTCCCCCCAAGGGGCTTAAATCTAAACAGATAGACAACTGACTTCTGTGAAGTTGTTTTTTTTTCTTTTTTTTTTCTTTCTGTCTGACCCATCTGGTTGGAAAGGCTATTTCTACTGCTTCCAGTGTTCACACAAGATGCAGGTGTTTATCTGAGTGTTCCATTCATAATGTCAGTATTGTAAGGAAGTGCTTTGTAATAACCTAGTAGTAACAAAAGCTTTATTGTAACTATTCTTTTGGAAATTTATTTAGGTTTACAGAAAAAGGAAACCTAGAAGTGCTACTTTTTACCATCCAAAGCAAAATGAGAGCCAACAATCAGAAAGTATACATGCCAAGGGAGGGCAAACTCATCTCTGACATTAACAAGGTAAACTGAGCCAGCAGCTGCTGTGCGACTCAGGATTTTGTTTTTTCCTTTCAGTCTCAGCATACTGGGAAGAAACGCATCTGCTGTCTCTAGCCTTGATGTGGGGGACCGTAAGGCATGGGAGAGGTTGGGTGATATTTTCCCTTCTCTTGGACTCGCTAATCTGAACCGAGTCCCTGGGTGGCCTCAGCATCTGTAAGCTGTTCTGCACGGGGAAACACCCTCAGTAGTTCTGAGCAGTCAGTTATGGATCCGATAGCCCTTGCTCATCCAGGGTTGTAGCTATTGTTAATCAGCAGAAAATAGCAACAATATAGAGATATTGCAGCCCTGCCTACTTAGTTTTGAGGAGATTTGTCCCAGCATAGCTCCCTGCAAGCAGGAGGTCAAGGGAGTCTCAGCAGAGCCATGCGCAGCAGCAGACACCCTGTGTTGTTCAGGGCTGTGGTGCCCTTGCAACACCTCTGCCTTCCCTGGCTCCCAGCGGGGAGCAGAGCTGGCCCTCATCTGCCTCGCAGCCCCTTGGCCCACAGCATGGGAGAATAAAGGAAGCGCTGTGACCAGTCCTCTAGGTTCCCTCTTGGGGCTTATGCAGCTATTTTTTATGCTGGTGCAGCTGGCAGAACAGCAGCAGAGCTGACAAGCTCTTTCAAGGATAACAAACAATTTAAAACTGTGAGCTCTCCTCATTTGTGTTTGATCGTGCCTGCCATTCCCAGGGCAGCTGTTGTGGGCGTCTGTGGCCTCGGTCTGCGTCCTAGAGAGCAGTAAACTGCGCAGCTCTCCTGTTTGCGTTAAGCTCCTGTGCCTGCAAATGCCTAAAATACTTTGGGTTTCAGGCAATTTCACATCTGTTAGGATTTAGAAGAATCTAGGGTAGTTTGTGTTTAATTGTGGGTATTTTTGTTGTTTGTAAGGAGATCTGAAAGGTGATTAGCTGGCTTTCAACATGCTTCTAAGGCTCTGTTTTTGTAGTATTAATGCCATGCATGTGAATAACTTCTTGCTTTGGGGAAAAAAAAGGACTTGCATGCAGCGAAAGTCACTGAATTCTGTACTTGTTTTCCTTTCCAAAGTGGATGTAATAAAGAACAATTGTAAATTGATTTTAGGGGTGAGATGGCATGAATCTCTAATTCTCATTTCCTAAAGGAGAAAGATAGAATCCCTTCCTTGGGAATAGCACTCAGAAGATTTTGAAACAATTGCTTTCTTACACATTGAAGCCAAAGTGGTTTGCTTAAGCTTTGTAGGAGGCAAATAACAAGTGAACACAAGAAAATGCATACAAGATAAACAAGACTTAAACCTCTCGCTCAGAAAATGAATTTATAAATTGAAACCAATTTTTAAGTCATGCCCTTACATTAGCAGACAAGATGTAAGGCCAGCCTATATAGACCAGATTCACTGGCATTTAAATAAATTTGCCAGTTCTGAGAAACTTGGCTAAAGTGACTTCAGTTCTGATTGCATGTGAAGCACACATGATTTATCATAACCCTATATGAATGTGTAGTTAGAAGATGCATTTTCTTTTTCTTCACATCTTCAGGCCTGGGAAAGACTGGAAAAAGCTGAACATGAAAGAGAACTGGCACTGCGAAATGAGCTCATCAGACAAGAGAAACTGGAACAACTTGCACGCAGATTTGATCGCAAGGCAGCTATGAGAGAAACTTGGCTAAGTGAAAATCAACGTCTAGTTTCTCAGGTGCTGCTTTCAGAAATTGTCTGTGTGACTAAAATGATTCCTTTGAGTAATTAAAGGATACAGTTCTTGTAAAGAGAACATTTCCTCTCCTGTGCCACTTATGTTACTGAATCTATGCATATTTATATTTATTGTATGTGTATAAAGGTATATTTAGTGTATATGTGTATATATTACTGTTCTATTTTTAATCACAGAATCACAGAATCGTCTAGGTTGGAAGAGACCTCCAAGATCATCTAGTCCAACCTCTGCCCTAACACTAACAAGTCCTACACTAAACCATATCACTAAGGGCTACATCTAAATGTCTTTTAAAGACCTCCAGGGATGGCGACTCAACCACCTCCCTGGGCAGCCCATTCCAATGCCTAACAACCCTTTCGGTAAAGAAGTTCTTCCTAACATCCAACGTAAACCTCCCCTGGTGCAACTTTAGCCCATTCCCCCTCGTCCTGTCACCAGGCACGTGGGAGAATAGACCAACCCCGACCTCGCTACAGCCTCCTTTAAGGTACCTGTAGAGAGCGATGAGGTCTCCCCTGAGCCTTCTCTTCTCCAGGCTGAACAACCCCAGCTCCCTCAGCCGCTCCTCGTAAGACTTGTTCTCCAGACCCCTCACCAGCTTCGTTGCCCTTCTCTGGACTCTCTCGAGCACCTCAATGTCCTTCTTGTAGCGAGGGGCCCAAAACTGAACACAGTACTCAAGGTGTGGCCTCACCAGAGCCGAGTACAGGGGGACAATCACCTCCCTAGACCTGCCGGCCACACTGCTTCTTATGCAAGCCAGGATGCTGTTGGCCTTCTTGGCCACCTGAGCACACTGCTGGCTCATATTCAGCTGACTATCAACCAGTACTCCCAGGTCCTTCTCTGCCAGGCAGCTTTCCAACCACTCATCTCCCAGCCTGTAGCTCTGCTTGGGGTTGTTACGCCCCAGGTGCAGGACCCGGCACTTGGCCTAAATGTATTCACACACACCCACTCTTGGAATCTATTCTTCAGTATTCAAGAGATATTCATGTGGAAATAACTACCCACAGTCAAGATTTTCTTTACCTGAATATTTCGGTCAATTCAACGGAATAAGCCCAGGAATAAACATATTATTATTTAACGTGGCTTTTGAAAAACAAACAAGCAAAAAACCCAAACCCTAGGCTAATCCTGATGGCCACCATGGTTGTTTCACCAAATCTAGTAAATGATGTCTGATTTTATCAGAATTATCTCTGATTTTATCAGAGGAGTTTTCAGAGCATTTTGAGATTGTGAAATCATAGAATCACAGAGTATACCAAGTTGGAAAGGACCCACAAGGATCATCGAGTCCAACTCCTGAAATTGCTAACGAGAGTGTTCTGCACAATCAGAAATCACTTTAGAGTTTGAGCAGTAGGGCTTTTCTCCTCGGCAGCCATTGCTGAAGAAGTTTTTCTGTCTTTACAGGATAATTTTGGCTTTGACCTTCCGGCAGTGGAGGCTGCAACGAAGAAGCATGAGGCCATTGAAACAGACATTGCAGCATACGAAGAACGAGTCCAAGCTGTGGTTGCAGTTGCAAAGGAGCTTGAGACTGAAAATTATCATGATATAAAACGCATCACTGCAAGAAAGGACAATGTTATACGCCTGTGGGAATACCTCCTGGAGCTGCTCAGGGCACGGAGACAACGGCTGGAGATGAATCTTGGCCTGCAAAAGATTTTCCAGGAGATGCTGTACATTATGGACTGGATGGATGAGATGAAGGTAGGTGTTACCCATTCAAGAATATAGAAAAAATATTCTAGAGATGTGTAAATGTCCTTTTTTTTTTTTTTTTAAGATTCGTTTTGCCTATCTGGTTTAGTTGGCAAATTCAGAAGACCCACATTCATGGGCAGTGAACAAATTTCTTATACCTTATGATGATATTTTAAAATAAAAATTAAAAACAATTAAGGAAAAGAACCAAGCTTGCTTCTATAAAATGACACGCTTCTATAAAAAGACACTTTTCATCTTCATGCCTCTCTCATAAAGGCAAGAAGCTTTGGTTAGAGTGCTTGGGTGAGGATGCAGATTTCGGTGAAAGGGAATTACATGATCTCTCTCCATCACCACTGACATGAGCCACCTTTTCACCACTGTGCTTTGAAAGCATGTAATTTGTCTGTTCTGCTGGGACCAAGGAAGGGGAAGCATTGTAACTTTGTTCTTGTCCATGAGCCAGCAGAACTTGGAAGCTGTTGGAGGAAAGAAAGATGTGTGTAGCTCGCTGGCAGCTCACAGGACCTGGACTGAGTGCCTTTCAGTGGTTCTGCTGAGCTGACTTGGCTTTTCATCATTAAAGAGCATGGTCAATTTCTTCATGGTTCTTCATCAGGGATTTGAAAAATGTTGGTTCAAATTCACATCAGTCATACCTCTCTAAAGTTGAAATAACTCTTCTTATGTCCCTAGTGTTTCTGTGGACTTTAGTCGGTGTAACAAAGGAGAACAGTGTAAGGCATGAAGGAGTCATTAAGAAACAAATAGCTTATGGCCTTGAGCCCATTTTATTCGTCTTTTACATTTTTATCAGGTGCTTCTGCTGTCTCAAGACTATGGCAAACATTTGTTAGGAGTCGAAGACCTGTTGCAGAAACACGCTCTTGTGGAAGCTGACATTGCCATTCAGGCTGAGAGAGTGAGAGGGGTCAATGCATCTGCACAGAAGTTTGCCACCGATGGAGAAGGTAACTAGCAGCCAACACATCCTCTTTAGTTTTAGTTATATATGGGGTTATCTGTAAGCCTCATTAGTTCTGCAAGGCACATTAGGTTAAGTTCAGCACCAGAATAAGAGAATCCAGCTTCATTTTTTCCTTCTTCCCTCACTGTGTCAATGATTAATTTGTCAAGGTAGCCTGTTCAGAAGTTCGGTGCGGCTTGTGTTTTGTCTGCTGTGTCACACTCCTAACCAGCAGCTGCTGTAACTTTGTAGCAGTCACCATTAATTCCTGGTTTTGTGTTTCTAATGAAACATAAGCAAATAATTATATTAAGTCTGATATTGTCCCAATCTATGCTAATTAAAAGCGATTCCACTAAACTAGTGTAATTAACTAGGGTAAATAATGTTCATTTTGTGTTGTGATATAAATCTGGGGTAGTGAATTTTCTTTCACTGAAAACAGTTGTGGGTGTCTTACCCTTTTTATTTATTTAGTTTTTTGTCTTCATTCACAGAACAGCATTTTCTGTTTTGTGTCACGGGATGGTGAAGTCTGAATTGTTCACATTGTTTCAGGAGACTAACTATGGATTCTCTTCCATAAACTTTGCAGACAGAACAAGCAGGAATTAAGAACTCTAGGTACACCCCAGCTGTTGCGATGAAAATGAATGAGTCCGTGTTGTAATGCACATTCTCTTTCTGAACAGGTTACAAGCCATGTGACCCGCAGGTTATCAGGGACCGTGTCGCTCACATGGAGTTCTGTTACCAAGAGCTGTGCCAGCTTGCAGCCGAGCGCCGGGCCCGCTTGGAGGAGTCCCGGCGCCTCTGGAAATTCTTCTGGGAAATGGCTGAAGAAGAGGGTTGGATCAGGGAGAAGGAACAGATCCTTTCCTCTGATGACTATGGGAAGGACCTAACCAGCGTTGTCCGTCTCTTGAGTAAACATAAGGCATTTGAAGATGAAATGAGTGGTCGTAGTGGCCACTTTCAGCAAGCGATAAAAGAAGGTGAAGACATGATTGCGGAAGAGCATTTTGGGTCTGAGAAGATCAGAGAAAGAATTAAGGATATCCGGGAGCAGTGGGCTAACTTGGAACAGTTATCTGCCATTAGGAAGAAACGTCTGGAGGAAGCCTCTCTCCTTCACCAGTTCCAGGCTGATGCTGATGACATTGACGCATGGATGTTGGACATCCTCAAAATTGTCTCCAGCAACGATGTTGGTCATGATGAATATTCTACACAGTCCTTGGTCAAGAAACACAAGGATGTTGCTGAAGAGATTGCAAGCTACCGGCCAACCATTGACTCGCTTCATGAGCAGGCGAAGGCTCTACCGCAGGAACACGCCGGGTCTCCAGATGTGCAAGGCAGGTTGTCCGGAATAGAAGAAAGATACAAGGAGGTTGCTGAGCTGACTCGGCTGCGTAAACAGGCCTTGCAGGATACCCTTGCTCTTTATAAGATGTTCAGCGAGGCAGATGCTTGTGAACTTTGGATAGATGAAAAGGAGAAGTGGCTGAATAATATGCAGATTCCAGAGAAGCTGGAGGACCTGGAAGTGATCCAGCACAGGTGGGAATGGATTTACCACGAAGTTTTGGGAATTCTGGCTGGAAGTTTTTGTGCACCAGCCACCTTTGTTAACTTGCCTATGACTCTGATTCTCTAATGCCTTTGTGATCTTTTTTTTCTCCCCCAGATTTGAAAGCTTAGAACCTGAAATGAACAATCAGGCTTCCCGTGTTGCAGTAGTGAACCAAATTGCTAGGCAGCTAATGCACAGTGGCCATCCAAGTGAGAAGGAGATCAAAGCGCAGCAAGATAAACTCAACACAAGGTACGTGAAGGCCTCATGCTCATGAAAAATGTGACACTGGATGAAAAAAGTATAGTGGTGTCACTTGTGTTTCTTGTATGTGTTTTTAAATATATTCTGATACTGTTACCTCAAGTATCTTCAAAGTAGACCCTCAACTACCCTCAACTTTCCTTCAAAAGGAAAGAGAGCTGTGTCTTTGAAATGTTCAATTAACAGATAAAGTTTTGTTACTGACTTCAACCAGGTCCTAAGTGTATCAGTACCATGACTTGAGAGCTGGAAACTTGCTATAGTGACTATTATTAATTTAAAATAAACAAACAAACAAAAAGAAACCAATGTAATACTTCATGTAAACTCACTCTCTTTTTGGTTTCAAAGTCCACTGAGAGAGTGTATTTAGTGTGAAAATTAGATGTAACTAGCAATTTTTCACTTGAGAAAAAATTATACTTGCAAGGACTCAGTACTGCTGATACTTGACATATTCTTATATATGCCATAGCTTGGTTAATGGTTGTTTTGCTAAAACTATTGATGATATGGAAAGGGCTGAAAAAAGCATGAATACGTTAAGTTATTTCATGGCTTAACAAGCTAATGTGAGTAACTGCTCGCTCAGCAGCGTTGCCATACGCTTTTCCCTTATTGTAGACAAGTCTCGATTTCTCTGCTTTTCTCTCATCACAAATTTCAGATGGAGCCAGTTCAGAGAACTGGTAGACAGAAAGAAGGATGCTTTGCTCTCGGCCCTGAGTATCCAGAATTACCACCTTGAATGTAATGAAACCAAGTCCTGGATCAGGGAAAAGACAAAAGTGATTGAATCCACGCAAGATCTGGGTAATGATCTCGCTGGAGTGATGGCCCTGCAGAGGAAGCTGACGGGCATGGAACGTGACCTGGTAGCCATTGAGGCTAAGCTCAGTGACCTGCAAAAAGAGGCAGAAAAGTTGGAATCAGAGCATCCTGACCAGGCACAGGCTATCCTTTCACGGCTTGCAGAAATCAACGATGTATGGGAAGAAATGAAGACCACTCTGAAGAACCGGGAAGAGTCTCTTGGAGAGGCAAGCAAACTGCAACAGTTCCTGAGAGATCTAGATGACTTCCAGTCATGGCTATCCAGAACTCAGACTGCAATTGCCTCTGAAGACATGCCAAACACACTGACAGAGGCTGAGAAGCTGCTCACTCAACATGAGAATATTAAGAATGAAATCAACAATTATGAGGAAGACTATCAGAAAATGAGGGACATGGGTGAGATGGTGACACAAGGGCAAACTGACGCTCAGTACATGTTCCTACGCCAGCGCCTACAAGCTTTGGACACTGGATGGAATGAGCTCCACAAAATGTGGGAGAACAGGCAAAATCTCCTCTCCCAGTCTCATGCCTACCAGCTATTTCTCAGAGATACCAAACAAGCAGAAGCATTTCTTAATAACCAGGTAAGTGGGCAAGATTTACTTGTCTTCATTTCCACAAGCTGACACTTGTGGAAGAGAGAGAGCTGAAAACGGATAAACTACCTTTTTATTTTTTAAAAGTAACTCAAATTAATTTGCTTTTTGAATTTTACTTCTTAGTCTTCTTGAGACATTTATTTTCGTATGAATTCAGGTGAATCTGTTTACAGCATGCAACATAGCCTGAGTGTAATACTTTTCTCTCTCTGATTTGTGTTTTAATCACAGGAGTATGTTTTGGCACACACAGAAATGCCCACTACCTTGGAAGGAGCAGAAGCTGCTATTAAAAAACAGGAGGATTTCATGACTACAATGGATGCCAATGAAGAAAAGATCAATGCAGTCGTAGAGACTGGCAGAAGGCTAGTTAGTGATGGGAACATTAACTCTGACAAAATCCAGGAGAAAGTGGACTCTATTGATGACAGGTAAGGTCAGAATGATGACAGAATGTAGCTGTTCACGTTTTAATTCTGTTATTTGAGAGATGACCTTTTATCAGAATCCAAAGGCAAAGCAACATGTTAGAAAACATCTGTTGCAGAATGTTTTCTTTGTCCTGGGGAAAAATAGGAACTGTAATGTTTCAAAAATATGCTGGGCTAATCTTAATTAAACATTACCTCTTCCATTTTCTTGAGACTCACTAGGTAATGAGCTCACTACCCAGAATTTGGCTATATGAGTGTTGCTTATAATTCTCAGAGTATTAATAGAGTTCATATTGTGTTGGGAGCTGTAGCAGTAGCTATACCTGGTTCCACAAGCCTTAAGTTTTTTTGCTATTCAATGATAATAATATATTCCTGTCCTTCCCCTGAGGAAGGAATGTGGCTCTTCAAGAGTGTAATTGGCATTGTATCTACCCCACCCACTCAGCTTTGATCACATTTTGCAAGTTGTCTGGCCCATCTGAAATGAGATTAGAAAGCATTGGTACAAATGTGTCTTTCATCTCAGAACAAGTCTTTTGCTTTGTCTCTTTAGCTGTGGCATGACTGCTATAGACTTTTAAGAGTTTTTTTTTCTTTGAAAACCAAATGTTCGTTTTTGATGGCTATGATTTATAGTTCTTTCTGCTTATGGTTTGAATAATAGTGGAGACTGTCAAGGCTCTTGTGATTCATGAGTGTCAGAACGCAGAAGTAAGCTCATACAGAACTTCATGTCAGATGTTACTGACCACCCTTCTGACAGACTTTCATCCTCCCGCAGCCAGTAAGCTTTAAGTTGGCTAGATGCCTTTATCTCTGAGGTCTGAAGCAGTGCAAAAAATGTTGTGCCTTTCCTGTTTTGGTAAACATTTTGCACTGTCTATGCACCTGCTTTAGCTGTGGCTCATGGATTTAAAAAAGGGCAGATATTCCTATGCCCAGAGCTTGCAGAGGACCTCTGAGCCCTCTGACAGTCTACTGCCAAGAGTACCTCATATTTTCATTCTCTCTCTAACCAGCTTGACTCTCTTTAGATCACAAAGAGAATCTGCAAAGACTAGAAAGAGGAGATTATATGAAAGCGATCTAGGATCTGAATTTCTTCACTTAATTGGGTTTCCAGACCCAGCAAACTAGAACCTGAGTACAGGCACACACAGGTCCCATTGTGTGAAGATAACTGTTTCTTTTTATGGAAGATGTTACTCATAGATAAAGGATTTACGTTTGCCTTTTGTCCGATACTGGAACATAATGAGCACATCCAGTCAGCATCTTCATTCTTCCTCCATTTCTATAAAGCACTGAATTTGGGGCAGGGAGGGCCGGGATGTCAAATGGGTGCTGTAGTGGCATAGCACATTGTGCATCAGTGCCAAAAATCCTATGCACTGTGGACATTTTGGTTGTCCCGGCTGTCAGTGCCCTTCACTGGGGAGTACCCATCACAAAGAGGTGCCTCTCACTCAAGGAGCATCCAGTGAGAAGGATGAAAAAAGGAGAGTGTTTGGAAATGCTGCCATCTCTAGTGTGACGAGTTCTGCCCTCATGTGGCCCACCTGTAGGAGCATTTTGTGGCCTAAAGGACATCAGGTTTAATCCAGTGCATAAATGCAGTCTGGTAGCTTTTTGATGCTGCTTACAGGGTCAGTTCTAAATGTATTTCTAGTCAGCACAAATTGTGCTGACTCCCCTTACTTACCAAAGGTGAAAGCTAGAAAATTATTTTCCTTTATTTACCCTCTCTGACTTCATATGTTCTCTACTTCAAGTTTTCACATCCACTTATGAAAGCTGGACTTGATCCTGCCCTTCTGATTAGGTGTCTTCTTTCTGTAACTTTGGAATTTTAAAAAACAGTAGCAAGGAGCCAGCCTCTTTGTGCAGCCCTGTCTGAGGTGGTTGGAGTGGAGACAGCTTCAGCCTTCCATCCTGCGTGTGCCCTGCAGGAGGGCCGCTGCTGCCCGTGGCTGAGGTGCTCTGGTTGCTGTTTCCCCAGCACAGCTCCTTCTCTGTTTCCCTGTGGCATTAGCTGGCCACCTGGGCCATCCTGGCTGCAAGACGTGCTGGAGTTCCTGCTCAGAATGGCACGCAAGTCCTAGAGGCTGTAGTTTTTTTAACCCCACTTTTTTTCCCAGGACATTTCCTCAATTCCAGAAGTATTTATGCAGAGCACTGCAAAAACCATCCGGTGCACTGCTATCCAGGAAATCTGTGTGATTGCTCTCTGAGTCTGTAAGGCTGATAAGCCTCAAGAACAAAGCCTTAGGGCTGGGTTTAGTGGGAGTGGTAGCAAAGGAAGCCTCTTTGGTTTTACAAAAAAAATGCTCTCCCAACCAGACTCCACCTGGATGTATAACAAAAGACCAAAACAAACAAGTTCAAACATGTGCAGTGGCTCCGTACTTCCTATATGGAGCTCTTTGTAGTTTTTCATATGGTTAATGGTGCTTTTTACAGAAATGCTTGCAAGCTAATGCAGAGGAGAACCCTCTGTCCATTGGTGCAGCAGACAGCCCCTGCCCTGAAATGGTTACATCTGAACAGACGCTGTAGGCATCAGGCTCAGGAAGGAGAGGAGAATGCAGAAGCTGAGGGAGCAGTGCGACAGGACGCACAGCTTCAGCACGATCTTCTAATGCGGTTCAAGGGAAAGATAAATGGGGAAAAGGACCTGGAGAAAGAGTGATGGAGGGAGAAGATGGGTTTGAATAAAGCTATCACAAGGAAAGAAGGGGAAATGGAGCAAGCTATCAGCACACCTGTGGTAGTTATACTGCTGCGTGACCTCTGAGCCCCTGTGGGTCCCAGCTTTACCTGTTGCAGCTGCTCCCTCAGGTAGGACACTCTTCTATAGCTGCCCACGTCTGCGGCTTTCCCTGTTGCCAAGAGGCCCTGGTGGGGTCTCAGTGAAGAAGAACCTTCCCTTTCCGTTTCTGAGTTCAGAGGGTTGCTGAGAGCAGGGCTCCTGGCTGGTCTCCCCTCTGCAGCTGTCCTTAATTTGGTGACTTCTGCTTCTGTTTCTGCCATCCAGAAGGGAAGTGTTTTCTTCTCCATTTTCTCCTGGAGGAGCATAAGGGGACTGCCCTGGTCCAGTTGCTTACATCATGGCCTCTCTGATTCTAAAACTGAGATTTAGCTTCAAGATAGTGGCAGGTCTGACTCAAGTTATTACCTGGTTCTATTTTTCATCAACTTTTGCACTTGTGCAACTTTCTAACTCAACAGAGAACTGAAATATTTTTTTTTCTTCTTGCCTGTTCAGAAAGGAGAATGCCTGCTGTTTGCTGTAACAACTAGAGAGTTAGACCTTCCTTGCATATATCTCAGCATTCTTAGCAGGCAGTAGCGTTCAAGCTATGTGTAAGATTTATTACTTCTACACGGTTTTGAAACCCACAGGCTTACAGTTAAACCACAAGAGATGTTGTCAGTTTTCAGTGGTGTTAGCATTCTCAAGGACCTCTGCAGAGACAGCCTGGGAACCTTGTGGCAAATTTTGGTGTTCTGCTCTTGGGTTAATTTGAATCAGGCACATCTTCATGCTGAATGTACCTCATTTGACTATTTTAGATTCTTCATAACGTTGCCACAGAATATGTCCCCATGGGATATGGGGATGTCCCCATGTTTTAACTGACTGTGGTACCTTTCCTATATTGTTTTACCATGTAGGTCTAGCTTAATTTAGACACTGGAATTTGAGGTTGCCTCTTCAGCATATAGAGGGAAGTCCCTATTTAATGTAGACCTAGACATAGCTATAATGTAAGTAATACATGCAATTTCTTGCATGAACAAGCAGGTGAATTCAAGCAGTCATTCTAAATAATTGGAGTCTGAAGAGCAAACCCTTCTGTGCTAGTGTGGGATTTTCTTCCACAAACTATTTCAGCAAACCAGTAAGAGCACTCACTGATAACCTGAAGTGTGGCAGAGTCAGTTTCTGGCCCTTCCTTGCTATGCACCTCTCAGAAGAGTAGGATTTTAATAGGGATAACTGCAATCAGCAGTGGAGCAATCTTTGTTCAAAAACTGTGCATCAGGCTTGGTGCTTTTCACCACCCTCCAGGGCTGCCCAGTGCTCTTGGCCCTCAGTGCAGCTGCAGTCCGGTCTGTCCGCCAGTCTGTCCGCTGGTCCATCCACCTCCCTGCCCCACCAGCTGGCTCAGCTCAGCCTCTGCACATGGGGCCAGGGAAATGGGGCAGCCAGGCCCTTTACACCATGTGATTTTAGCATCTGGATAAAAAGTGGTACTTGAAAGGGTTCTGTTCTGCAGTCTGTCTGCCTGTTGATTCTCTTTAGAGCCTTTCAGACTTACTGGTAGTAGAGGAGTAGTAGGGGGTAATAAAAGCTTTGTAATGGGAAGGGTAGTTATGCGCTGGAATAAGAAAATTCTAAAATCTGTCATTGGAGCTCTTAAAGAACACTTTGGGGAAACATGGACAAGGAATTTATAATGTTTGGATATAGTCAGTCTGGGTAGGAAGAACAGACTAAATGACTTCTTAAGGCCATTTATTCCCATTCAAAAATAACACCAATTCTGTGGTGAAAGTACAGGAATTCCTGCCTGTTCCAGCAGGGATATATTGCATCCTCAGTATGTTACAACCACGTCCTCAAGTGTCCAGTTTAAGCCTTGTTACAGTTCAGCCCTGTTCTTTAGAGATTTCTCATCTTGCAGTCTCACTCCAGGTCATTTTGGACAACCAAACAACCTTTTAGTGTTAAATAACTCTGAGCACCAACGATCATATTTGTTATGCTGAAGAAAAAAAAACACAGCTGTATCATCATCTGTGTGATGTTCCTGCGTATTTTCCCTTCAGAGTTCTTAAAGTCGGTATTTCCAACACTGCGTGGAGATAATTTGCTAGATTTTTAAACTCCAGGTTTCTCAACATAAGAACTTGTCTGTTCATTCTTAACTGTATTCAAATCAATGTCATGAAAATTTTCCTTTTAATTGCACAACTTGTGTCCTCTCCAGAATACATGAGTCTAGAATGTAATCTACTCTTAAATCTATTAAATCATTGTGACACTAAATCATCATGATAGAATCACCCAAACAATTCCTTGCTTCAATTTAGCAACCTGAGTAATGCACTGTATTTGCCAAGACATATATATGTGAGCCACAAAAGAGTGGAATCAAACCCACCACTGTTAGCTACATTACAGAGGCTTTTCCTAAGGCACAATTTGTGTGTCCTCTGCTTTGCACTCTCTCAGGTAACACCTGCCAAAACATCAAAATTACCTGGGCTTGGACTCCAGCCTCTTCCTTTGACGGTTATGTGTGTCTTCCCTGCCATCTGATCTGTAACTCAGTTGTTTTTTACCTACAGCTTTATAGTTGCTGCCTGCATGGTTATTCAGAGAAAGCTGTTGAGACAACGAAGGAGTAATGTGTAGCCGTTTAAAAGGTCCTCTCCCATTCCTCTGCCTTACAGACCTTTTGCTTTTATTTAACACCCAGGAAACACAGGTATTCTTTGTGTTTCTGAAGTCACTAAACTCTTCCAGAGAGCTTGCTCTGGTAATTTTTAGATCAGGAAAAGTGGTATGTTAAGCCAGTTGTCGTCAACATGTAATTTATAGCTTTCGAGAATATCGTGAGTGTCTGGAGACTTCCACTAACAGGGATTTATTCAGCTATTGGAATTATGTGCTGAGATCATCTTATAAATTGCCACCCTATAAAATAATCTCCAACTCTCTATCCTTATTTATCTTAGTCTATTACATAGTCCAGCAATAAGACCATGCACAACAAAATATGAACAAATCTTACACAGTGAGCAATAAACAGAAATCATCTTCTTTACTCTGCCTTCTCTGTCTAAATCGCCTCATAAATAACGGAAGTACAGAATGACAAGGATTACTATTCCAAATTAAATGTCAGTCAAAAACATGTTCGGCGATACCTCAGGAATAGGCTCATCAGGCACCATGTCCATCTGAAGAACCCACCAAGACCTGTGGGGCTGCCAGCACAACTCATGCTTCAAGGGGCAAACAATTAGGAATTAAAAATAGGGCTTTTTGACTAACCTTTGGTTTTCCTCTGTGCTAAGGTTACTGTTAAATGCTCTGAGAAATACATTCCAAGGCAAATAGAGCTTCTGTTTGCTGAAGTACACAAGTGTGTCACATGACACATAAATACAGCGTTTGGAAGGTTATATAAACGACTACAACTTTGTTGGCTAGCAGGAGGTGCTGAGCCATAGGGAAGGTATATTATGGAGACCATTACAGCAAGTGCACAGTTTGCAAGGGCTACGTAACCTGAGATCTAATTGTTGCAGTTTTGAAGATGATTTTCTTATGTTTTTTGGCAAACAGACTGAAATTCCCTGCAGTCTTCCAATTAGTGCTCCAAATTCTGTACGTAATACTTGTGAAACCATGCTGACTTCAAAATTTTCCCTGTGTATTTGACTGGTCACAAAAATAAATGCGTGCTGAACCTAAGTAAGCGCACTAAATAACACATGCACATCTGAGCTTCAAACATGCTCTTCATTTGAAAAGCAGTAAAAGACACACCACATACTTACTCAAAACATGTATCCCAGAGGGGCAACAGAAATGAAAAAAATGGTTTTGCATGAAATGCCTATTTCATTTTTTTTCTCTGCTGTTATTTTTTTGACTAGACACAGGAAGAACCGTGAAGCAGCCAGTGAACTTCTGATGAGACTGAAAGATAACAGGGATCTTCAAAAGTTTCTACAGGATTGTCAAGAGGTAAATTACATCCTTTCACTTTTATCACTAAAAGCTGCATCCTATAGACAAGCATCCTTCCCCCCCGTGTATTATAAGGGCTGGGATACTTGATATTTTGCAGTCAAGTCATCCAGTGGTATTTAGTGTTGAGTAAACAATTCAAAAAAACCACCAAAACAACCAAACAAAAACCAACAAAACAATAAGCAAACACCCAGAACCCTGCAAAAATTAATCCGTTTGTTGGTTGAACTGAATTTTTCTTTTCATCCTCTAAACAAAAGACAGGAAAGATTGCCAAAAGCAGTGAAGACTTTCTGCTGTGGTATAAATTGATCATGCTGAATCTGGTGGAATTAGCACTGAACTCTTACAGTAAGAATTTTGTCTGAGGCTGCATACGTGTTTGTGGCCTGGTACAGGAGAGTTGTTTAAGTGGTTTCTCCAAAGTATTAGTCAGAAGAATAGCAGCTTAGGAACAAGAGGGGAGCAGGATTAAATGTGATAAATTTTAACATATTATTTTCCTGATAGTTTGCATGTGCTTAAAATTGTAAAGTACTCTGACATTTAAAAAGAAAGAAATCCTTCCCAGATTTTCTAATGGCTTATTTGGACTCTTGACACTGAAGGCAATATTTTAAATAAAGTTAAGAAAATTCTTGTTCCTAGCATGAGGAATTAAGTGAGTAATTTTCAGGTTATTTCATGAAGTACTAACAGATACTAAAGATGGCACAGGCCTTGCCTGTGATGTGCATTAAATGCTAGCTATCCATGCCTAAAGGCTGCAAAGAAAGGTGACTGTGAGAAAAGTGCTTTTAATTTCAAGAGTTGTTGCTGCATTAGCTGTACATTTTAGCCAGCTACAGGAAACTGGAAGTTGCTGCAGTGCGTCTAAATGGACCTGCACCACAGTTGGGATTTCATACAAGAAAGAAGCAAAACGATGCTCATAAACTGGGCAATTGTTGTTTACTGCTTGGTTGCCTAGATGCAGTCTGTCTTCCTGCATTGTGTAAGCTAGCCATGAACTTGGCTTAAATGCTCCTTCCTTGGTAGTAAAAACATGACAGATGAGCAAAAATTCTGCTGGCATTAGCAGCAGCTTCTTCCTTCCTCTGTAACATTTCTAATACAAAAATCCCTCCGGCTCTTGGAGCTCTTCTAGCTTGTGTGTCAGTGTGGTTGTGTTCTTCCCTAGGATCTGTTTTTTTCCCCAATGTCACTGAAAGAAAAAGGAAAACATAAAAGCTCTAGTGTCTGGCCGCCTGAATGCCTTTTCTCTCAATTGTTTCTCTCCAGCCACTAAAGCACGGATGTCTCCTCTGAGCAGTTCAAAGACAGAACTAACAATTTCAAAATGTTACAAATTTTTCCAATCCTTTTTGAGCGGACATTAGCCTTGATGATAATTGAATGGTTGTTTTCTGAGAGAAAAGCCATAATGAGACTTAGAATTGGTGCTGGAGGGGTTACAAAGTGCCCACTGATAACCTACGTTGGGCCAGAGAGAGTGTGTCGCTTCAAATGGGGCTGCCAGCTCGGTGGAGCTGCTCCCTCCCAGCATTTACAGGAGCACCACTGCCCTGAGGAGGTGGAAGGGAGCCAAGGGAATACCTCGCCCTTTGTTCTTCCACGTCCTTTGGCCAGGCGGCCGGGAGTTGTTAGCAGGCAGATCTGAACCAGTCTCTGTTTCAGCAGGCAGTGATCTTCAGCATTCCTGCCCGCTGCATTAGGGAGGTTCTGTAATGTGGGGAGAGGAAAGTGTTTTCTGCAGTGTGTTCCTTCCCCAGGGCAGCCACCTCCAGTCCCTCTGAGCCAAAGCCTTGCTGTAAATGTGGCCTCCTGCCCCTCTCTCCTTCCTCCTCTGACTCACAAGCAAGGCAGTGAGCAGGGTCAGTGGCACTCGAGGAGGTGGCAGGATAATGCTCATAACAACAGCTCAGCACTGATAAATCTTTCCTCTGGGTCACAGGCGAAGGGAGCTATGGCAGATTGTTGTGTTAGTCAGTCGGATACACTGGCACAAGTTAATCCCGAGGTGTTGCTTTTTTTGTCTCTCTCTTACATTCATAAATATGAATGTGTTAAATTGGCAGAGTGAATGAAACAGAGTGACAAAAGGAAATTCAGAGAAGAGGGGGAATTAGATAAATTTTGCCGTTTAGTCTTCTGGGACATCCTGCTCTTCTACAGCTCACCTTGGAGGTGATTAAAGCTGATCTTCCTGTAAGAGCTTCGAAGCCTCAGCACTGTCTGGGCTAATTTCCCTGGGGACACCAGAGGAAACACATTTGGGTAGGCTGCATGTCAGAAGCTTTCTGTCTGCTCAGCGAGTGTGCCAGCAGGTCTTGTCATGGACCACAGACGTCTGTGAACCTCCGGAAGAGAGAGAGGCTGCGTCAGCCCAGGCATTTGCAGTGTCTGGGAAGCACACCAGCAGTCGGTGCTCTTCTGCCTTCTCTTATTCCTCTGGCACACTTACGAGAGTTGTGTCTCTACATTTCTCTTAGCTAGGCCTGCTTTTCATTGCAGGTTTTCTGGGAGCTGATGACAGAAACAAAATTTTGTGGTATGGGTGCAGGAAATGGGATGAAACCTAGAAGTCTAGCTCTGCTGGCATTAACAACTGACTCATGGTTTCCTGGACAAACAAATACCAAAAATGCCAGTGTGAGGCACTGTTTTAGCAAATTATTGTATTATCTTTTTTAATCTATTTCTGCCCTGAAGATACCAACTTCCAGTGACTATAGTGATTTCAAAAACCAGATTTTAATAGTCACCCCTAAAATGCTTCATTTGCACTTCTGTCTTATCAGAAGGAATATAACAACATTCTGAAGCTCAGGAATGAGCCAGCCACTGGCTGTGTACTACCGACTGTGTCTCAGTGACCCCATCTGTTGGTACAGATGATGCTACCTTTCTTTGGGAACCACTTTTAAATCCTTGGAAGACTTAATGCTGTGGCTGGGTAAAAGCTAACAATAAAGGACAAGCACTGCAGTTTTCAGAGTGAAGCAGCTATACTTTTCCCTAGAAAGGCAGGAATAAACACACTTATTTCACGTTGTATAGTAATCCTTGATATAGCCTTTGATCGTTAAGTAGCGCAGCAGCCTGTAGAACTGTCGCCTTAGATGCCTACAGAGGTCTCCATTAATGGGAGCATTTTTCTGTTCAGACTTGATAGCAAAATCAGATGAATTTCTTTGACTTGTTTTTAAATTGCTTTGATTTTCCCTTTTTGTGGAACTTCACAATATCTTTAAGGTACAATTTAAAAATGGCTTGTGAATTCTGAATGAATTTGTTGTCCTGCATCCCGAATATGCAGTGGTGAATTGGCAAGTCTGGCCTGTGCTCTGTTACTCCTTTTGTCAGAGTGCTTCCTCGGCAAGACAGTGTGTATCACCCAAGTGGCATTCTAGGAAAAAAGCTTAGATTTGTTTTGACATTTTCCTCTTTGGCAGGCAACTTTAAATATGCAGTAAACCAATCTTTTTGCAAGTTCTGTAAACATTACTGATAGTGGGTTTTTTTCATCCACACCTAGGGAACAGATAAAGCAGTCAGACTAAGCCTAGGAGGAAATCTGGTACTGGCTGCTATGATCGTTTTCACATTCCATTTGCCCTTGGCAAATAAACTATTTTTAAAGTATTGATTTTTCTCCAGTGTTGATCTGGGAATTGTTCTCAGTGTCTTTGTATTTGAATAAAATCAGAACACAATCAGTCTTGGATTTTAGGTAATGAGAAAAGGGGTATCTTGAGTACCAAAAACCTTGCTGGAGACTGGACAAATAAATGAATTCAAGTGTTTATGTAATCTCTATAGAGAAAAGACTGTAGGGAAAAGGTACAGATATGGTGAGAATTAATGGTCCCAAACCATCTTTATTCTTAAGGCTTTTAATACAGAACTACACTCAGTGTTTCCCTGAAAGATTTACCTTAGGGCTCTGCTTAATTCTGGAGAGTGACTTGTGCATGCCACTCCATTAGTGTGTACTTGTGTCCTGAGGAAACCCGCAAGGCTCCACAGGGGTGTGGTGATGACATTCAAGTCCCGTCCTGAGTAGCAAGTGCATTGCGTAATGTTGCAAGGGAAAAACAGCGCGAAAGTACATCGTGACCAAAAAGCAGGACACATGTCCGTTTCTCTTCCTGTTGAGCTGCATGAGACCCGTTTGATTTTGCTCATGATGGAGTTGATTCCTTTCTGTTTGGGTTGGAGGTTATTTATATGATGGAGATGTTATTTAACTGTTAAAGGGGTGGATCCTTGACTGAATCCCGAATAAAAGCAGTCTCTGAATCTCATGCAGCTCTTCTGTAGTGGGCATCTCTGTATGCTCGGTCCAGAGGCACTTGGATACTTTGCATTATTCCCTACTGCAAATGTCCTGAACACCTGTGTATCTTCCTTTCCAGCTCTCACTCTGGATCAATGAAAAGATGCTTACAGCCCAGGATATGTCCTATGATGAGGCAAGGAACCTGCACAGCAAATGGCTGAAGCATCAGGCATTTATGGCAGAACTTGCATCCAACAAAGAATGGCTGGAGAAGATTGAAAAGGTAACTAAAGAATGTCCCAAAACCACCCTTGTCTTTGTCAAAGATGGTTATGCACAAAGAGAAGATCTGTTCCTCTGCAGGAACTGGTCCTTGAATTGTGCATTCAGCTAAGTCAAAAGGAGATTTCGTTACTGTAGAGTAACTATCTCATTGTGTCTCCATCTAACCCTTCATTTCACATCAATCTTAAGTATTTTTACACAAGACACATTCACAGAACACTTAATGGCTAAGTTGCCAGTTTCATTTTCTTTGTCTAATCATTCTTACGTGTTAGGAAGAAGGCTTAACCTATTTTTCATACCAAAAGGCTGAAAAGGGCAAATGTTGTGATTTGAGGTAATAAAGGAAAAGTACTTCCCGGGAAATAACTGAATGTAGGTGAGTTCAGACACCTGTGCTTCCGTGCTGGTTTTCATTCTTTCAGGACTATAATCAGGCAGCTTTTTCACATACCAACTTAATGCATGAAGTAAAGTACAGCCAGTTTTGTGATTAATTAATAGATTCACAGCTCTTGTCACCAAGTTACTGTGAAGGCCTTTATAAGCTGTGATCTGTACTTTTCCCCCCATTTCTTGTGTGCAACTTTGGAAAACTAAGGAGGAAAATTAAACTGTCTTTAGCTCTGACAGTGGGGTTTCTGTTCAATGTAAGTTAGCTTAATTGCTCGTTTCCTTCCCTACTTTGGCATTCTGTATCCCATTAGAGGCTTTTCTGTGATCTGCAAATAGCAATACCCTTTAATGGTGTAATTAGAAGTCTGCTCTTAGTACTGGATGTGCTTTTTTAGTGATGCTAGTACATCCTCATTCTTTGCCTCTGAAAAATCAGATTGCAGCAAAGAAGTACCAAAGTTGTGTCATGAGTCAGAGCTGGCAATCACTATTAATGTTATGGGGGTCAGTGCTATTGAATGTTCTGGGTTGTGAGTAGTGTTCACATCCAAGATTTATCTATTGTCGGCACCACGTAAGTGTAGAGGTAGAAGTATAATTAGAGGTGAAGAAAATATTTCCAAAGCTAATACAGTCTTTGTAGAGACAAAAAGATATTTCAAGTCCAGGTGCTCTGCTGCTGCTAGGTACAGGTGTCCTGCTTCCCAAGGAAGTTCTCTGATACTAGCACGAACCCGTGGTAATTGCTGTAACCCATCAACACACCTTTCTCAAGTCACACAGATAAGTTTTGGTGCCATAAGCTCCAGCATTATGCTGGGTCTTCACCACTGCCCTGGTGAGATGTCACACGATGTGGGGCAGCCCGTTCTGCTCCAGTCCCAGCAGCGTCCCCAAGAGCCCCCGCAAAGGAACATGAGTAGGGGGGAGGAGGAAGGAGGCGTTGACTGACTTTCCCAATTGCCAAGAAACTCTCGTCCTGGCAACAGAGGGATGTGGGAGCTGTTGTTCTGGAAAGAGTCATTGGATAATTGGAGATGGTGGTTGATGTTGCCAGCAGATGAGGAATCCTGAGTGCTTGCTAATTGGAATAATTTCACTAGCGGTCTGTGAGTGTTCCTGAGGAGGTGCCATTTTGGTTGTTCTTTGCTTTGCAGGAGGGAATGCAGCTCATTGCAGAGAAACCAGAGACTGAAGCTGTAGTGAAAGAAAAGCTGACAGGTCTCCATCAAATGTGGGAAGAGCTCGAATCCACTACCCAGACCAAGGCTCAGCGTCTCTTTGATGCAAACAAGGCGGAGCTTTTTACCCAGAGCTGTGCTGATTTGGATAAGTGGCTGAATGGTTTGGAGAGTCAAATTCAGTCGGACGACTATGGAAAGGATCTCACCAGTGTCAACATCCTGTTGAAGAAGCAGCAGGTAAATGGAGCACAGGTTGCAGAGTGGGCAGAGAGCAGATATCTGCACTCAAAGGAACAGATGGGAGATCCTTTCAGTTTAGAAAAGTTTTTATTTGCTTTTCTTTCTTCTTGTTGTTCCATCTATCTTTAAGAAACAGCAAAAACTCATCCAGAAACAAATTGGCCATAAATTTCTTGATGCAGTTGCTCCCCTGTACTTTCTTCTCTCCCATGTTAACGTCTCTGTTCTGTCTCCTGGGGTAGTCCCCCAGTCACCAGTCCCTCCTCTCTGAAGCTGGCTGCCTGCCCTTGATTCAAACTTGTCCATTACTGGTCGGTCCCTGGTTTGCTGCTGTAAAGACAGTAAGGGAGCAGTAAGGACAGGAGGGAGCAGTGAAGCTCTCATGCAATTAGCTGTGCTCCGAAATTTTTCAGAGTAACTTGTGAACGCCCGATAGAAGCAACTTAACTCTGCTCTATCAGCCAAATTCACCATTTGCGCAAGCAGGCGTAACGGGGTTATCAGTGGGTGGCTGCAGCTGTGAAGGAATGGATCTGTGTTTAAACCTTGTTCTTTGCAACATGAGTGTTACAATAATTATTAACGTGGTAAATCCTTACTGATCAGCATCTGTTCTTCCTTCTTACATAGCTATTGACATACCCAAGTCACATAAACTGCTTTTACGCTACTTCTCAAGTTCTTTTGCCATGTTTGTGTTTAGATGCTAGAGAATCAAATGGATGTTCGTAAGAAGGAGATAGAGGAACTGCAAAGCCAGGCACGGGCTTTAAGTCAGGAAGGAAAGAGCACAGATGAAGTAGATGGAAAACGCCTTACTGTAGAAAAGAAATTTTTGGAGTTGCTGGAACCTTTGAATGAAAGAAAGGCAAACCTGCTGGCCTCCAAAGAAATCCACCAGTTTAACCGGGATGTGGAAGATGAAATTGTGAGTACAAAAGAAATCCCATTCCCTAGATACTAGGAAAATCTCACACCTATCACAGAGCTTGGAAGAGGCCTTTCAATCATGTCTCAGTAGCATCGTAGAGTAAAGCTGCTTTTTGCATGTCATGCACACCAGTCTCTGTCTGCAGTCCTAGCTGTATCTGGGGTTGCTCCAAATCAGATGTGCTCTTTTTCTCTTGCTTTCAGTTGTGGGTTGGAGAGAGAATGCCTATAGCAACATCTACTGATCATGGACACAACCTCCAGACTGTGCAGCTACTGATAAAGAAAAATCAGGTAAGCGGGTGCTGTCAGAGCTCCCTCCCTGTTATTTCTCTTTAGCACTGACTAATTCAGGAAAGAAAGGCCTGGGGCAAAATTATGGGTGCATCAGTCAGGATATGCTATGGGGAGGTGGGGTGACCGTAGCTGGGGGGCAGCGTGTTCCAGGATGCTCATGGAGGGCAGAGCCCCAGTTTATCCACATGAGCTGGTGGCTTGTGTTTTGCTGCCCCTCTAGAGGTGAGATCCCTAAGCAGCATTTTTCTTTGTTGGGTGCAGCGTCTCATAAGTTTGCTTTTCTCCTGTTAGACCCTTCAGAAAGAAATCCAAGGACATCAGCCTCGTATTGATGATATTTTTGAGAGGAGTCAAAATATTATCACAGACAGTAGCCCTAATGCTGAAGCCATTCAGCAGAGACTTGCAGACTTGAAGCAGCTGTGGAACCTCCTAATTGAGGAGACAGAGAAACGCCACAAGCGCCTAGAGGAGTCTCACAGAGCGCAGCAATATTACTTTGATGCTGCCGAGGCCGAAGCCTGGATGAGTGAGCAGGAGCTCTACATGATGTCAGAAGAGAAAGCCAAGGTGAGCAGCTCCACAGCAACACTAGCTTGATTTTAGTTGTTTAGCTAGAGGGGGGTAGGTGACATAATCTAATACGTTGCTAATGTAATGGTAACATAAACAAATCTAATTCCCTTCTAAAAGCTCAAGTGATCATCTCTTCTATCTGTTATGACATCTTGGGTAGTGTGGAGGATAGATCTTGGTGTACTGAAGCTGCCTCAGACTGTGGATGGCAACTGTGTGTTCTCCTTTGCTGCAAGGCCAGATGTGCTAATGCAGTCCTGTAAGGGCAAAAATTCCAGCAGTGCGGAATTGCTGGGAACAGCATGGTGCGCCTGTCTGTGAAGTAGGCCTGATGGTCACTCAGTGGAAGCCACTAGTTGTCAGCTGCAGGCCTGTCTTTACTCCCAGCACAGTGAAACCTGAACAGCATCAGACCATACCAAACTAGCTGAACATTTATTTTTCAATAGCTTGGCAAGTAGGTGTAAGGATGCTGTATCTTATGTGTTACTTACAAAAACACAGCATCTTCATTAACCTGATAAAATCAAACTCAGCTTTGTATCAGCATAACACTTTCATGGGTGTTCAGTCGTCAGTTAGCAAGGATTTGTTTTCTTTTTTATATCTAAGCAATGCAAATGAAAAGGACTATTAACATCAGCAGCTCATCATGAAAAATGTTAATGAAAAGGCTTATTGACAGTACCATGTAACACTGAGAGTTGTTTTCTTTCTTAATCATAACAACACATAAAAAGTTTTGATTGGAATTTCTCCAGGCACTTTGGTGGAGAATCCTTTGGCATGAGCTAGTTAAGATTTCTTGTCTTTATCCAGTCAGTAGCCGAAAAGCCTAACAAGCAGTGTGCCTAAAACTGTTCATTTTTCTGAGCCCTGTGCAGTCAGCAGTGTGTAAACATACAAAGAGCTTCCTAGAAGAGGAAATTCAACATGCTTAGTGCGCAGCTGATGTAATCTTGTTCTGTATCTCAGAGGGGTTGTTGTATTCACGCTTTTTTACTCACCATTTTGCTTTCTGTGGGTACCATTTACTGTGAACTCAACTGTTAATTTACAGTCATCAGGAGCTGGGAGCAGCTCTTTATAAATCTTCCTGGTTACTGCTCTTTGCTAATGCACCAAAATGAACTTGCTATGTGGGGTCTTGCCCTGGAGTGGGAAGAGTGGATTTTCATTTTCTGTCACCATTACAGGATGAACAGAGTGCAGTATCCATGCTGAAGAAGCACCAGATTTTGGAACAGGCTGTAGAAGACTATGCTGAGACTGTGCACCAGCTTTCAAAGACCAGCAGAACTTTGGTAGCAGATAATCACCCTGAAAGGTATTAACTGCTGTTTTTAATTGTATCGCGAGTTCTTTTAGTAGTTCAGTCACTTCACTAGCTCATTCTGACACACAAAGACTACAGTAAAGAGAAAATAACTCAGTTTGTACAGGGGAAGCTGAGTTCAGTTTCATTAGAGATGCATGTTGGACCACATTGATTTGGCCAGAGACAGGATTTTAGGAGAACCGGGATTCTGGGTGCAGTTTTCTGCCCTGAACAAGGGTCAGTATGTGCAGCTCCTGACTTCTGGATAGCACTGCGCACCTTCAATAAATGCCCCTTGTACCCTTTATACAGGCTAGCAGTGTCAGATCTGCTAGCACTGCTGAACTGTACAGAGGTATAGCAATCCTGAGAGACAAAGATCCTTATTTGTTCTTTCAGACAACTTTATGTCCAGACCATAGGGTGACAGTTATTTATCCTTCTGTCTTAGGGCAGGGCTCCCTGAGATCTACTTCTGTGAGATTTCTGTAGAAATTCAGAATTGAATCTCAGATTCAGAGTATGAGATTCAGACTTGAATCTCATACTTTAAACATAGGCATAGTAGCATCTTGATTTTGGTTAATTTATCTCAACTTTCTCAAACAGGCTTCCCTGTGAGAGAATTCAAGAAGTGTAAGAGCTGTTTCATTATAAGAGCTGCAACTAAGCAAACAGAATTCTCCATTGGATTTGACTGTGGGGCTGACTTGATGATGAGGCTGATTTGTGTAACTGCTCTACCTTTGCAGAGAGGAAGATAGAACAATCTTAGGCAAGATACTCTTTGCCCCTGTTGGAAGATTGTTATTTAACTCAAAAGCACTCTCTTGTGGTCATCATAATTTCTGATGAGAGTGGATTTCCTGGCTGAGCTCACTGCAATAACATAATTGACTTCATATGGCAGAGGGAAGGCAATTTGACAGGGCTGTATGGCTCAGACAAAATATATGGAAAGATAACGGCAAGCAGAAACATTAATCGCTTTTGGAAATGCTGAGCTTTAGAGTGAAAGAAACCCATCAGTGCTTCTGAACTTTGAAGCAGAATTTAAATAAAAATGAAATGCTCCTTGCCTCAGCAGCTCAAATCCTTCCTGTCATTATGGGAGAAGGCTCTGGTATGATCTGTGGTCAAACAAAAGGAAGTCATGGTTCCCAGCTTCACTCTCTAAAGTCAGCGGAGGTATACGTACATGGCAGAAGAGATTTCCAGCTAGTGCAGCCAGCTATCCCAGCAGAAGGCTGGTTAAGGGAGTCTGAGCCAAATTCCTGCATACAGCAGGCACACATCCTGGCGATTAAATATCCCAAGCGTGATTTTTATTCTTTGTATTTTTTTTCAGTCTACTCTTATTTGTAAAAGATAGGGAGGACTTGATGCTCTTTGGTTTTTTTCAGTGAGCGTATCAGCATGCGCCAGTCCAAAGTGGATAAGCTGTATGCAGGCCTGAAGGATCTAGCTGAAGAGAGAAGAGGCAAACTGGATGAGAGACACAGGCTCTTCCAGCTTAACCGAGAGGTGGATGACCTGGAGCAGTGGATTGCTGAAAGGGAGGTGGTGGCAGGATCCCATGAGCTGGGACAGGATTATGAGCATGTAACGGTAAGTTCTTTGGATGTGGCTGCAGGTTGATCTTTCTCTGGAGGCTGCACACAAGTAGATGGTTCATATAAATGGGTGGTTGGTTTGACTGGTTTGCTCAGATCGCTTTGCAAATACAGCCTTGCATGAATCCGTTTCTCTGTGTTTCAGATGCTGCAGGAGCGATTCCGGGAATTTGCCCGAGACACTGGAAACATTGGACAGGAGCGTGTTGATACCGTTAACCACATGGCAGACGAACTCATCAACTCTGGACATTCGGATGCTGCAACAATTGCAGAGTGGAAGGATGGTCTCAATGAGGCCTGGGCTGATCTCCTGGAGCTCATTGACACGAGAACACAAATTCTAGCAGCCTCTTATGAACTGCACAAATTTTACCATGATGCCAAGGAAATCTTAGGACGCATTCAAGACAAACACAAGAAACTGCCAGAAGAGCTTGGTAGAGACCAAAACACAGTGGAAACACTACAGAGAATGCACACTACATTTGAACATGATATCCAGGCGCTTGGTACCCAGGTGTGTAGCAAGTGAACACAACACGATCTGTGGCTGAAGAGTGCTTCCACTGCTCTTGCCCCCGCTGTGGCTGGGAGACAGAGTGCTGGCAGCTGCTTGCCAAGTGTATTCCTATGGGAATAAGTTCCTATGGATCATTTTCTTATCTGTTTTTCTGCTTCTCTGTTCTTGCATTAGGTTAATTAGTTTCCCTAAAACAGAAATCAATAGATTTCTTAATACACGGATAATTGCCTGTTGAACTTTATTCCATCTCCTGCCCTTGGCTGGAGAAGAATTCATAAATGCAGAGAAATTCTGTATTGATTTGAAGTAAAGCAAAAAGTTGCAATGTCTCCTACTAGTCTTAGGAATAGAGTATGGATAGGGAGGCATGAGGGTAACACACTAGCTCCACAGAGAAGCTTTTTCTGATTGCCCCAAGCAGCAGCACCGTTAGTAGGACACTGCATGGCAGATATGGTAGGAAAATAGTTTACATTCAAAGAAAAATAATCATTTGACTTAAGATAGTGTCTCTTTAGGCAACTTCTGAAAGACAATGAACAGATACTAAGTCTGTCAAGAATTTTTAATATACCACAGGTAAGATGAAATGCAGGTTTCAGGTTTTTCTGTTCTTAATGTTTTTCTTGAGTAGCATTTATATTAATTGTGCTGAAAGCCACCTTAGGTTTGCTTGCTCTTTATGCCAGCAGAAGGAAATATAAAGGGATGTGTAAGCTTGTTAAAAAAAATCTTTAGAAATCTCCTCTGTTAGGCACTTTTTGCTTTCTGAGAGGCAAAGCAGGTCTGTAGATCTACCGAGAGGCTTTCTGACTCGGTTATGAGTTTAGGCTTTCTGACTTGAATATCGCTTTTTATAATGCATCCTAATAGCAGTCAGAGGGGATTTGTCCAGGCTAAGGTTTTTAAAAGCAGCCAAACCTGATCTAATTCTTTATCTTCTGAAGCCAAGGTATGTTAAATAGAAGAAGGCAGCTGTTCATACAGCACACATGGGATTCTAAATTTAAAAAAAACAAAACCAAACAAAAACAAAAAAAAACAATGTTCAACTGCCAAAATGAGAATTCTGGAGAGAAACAAGTTGCTTAAGGAATGGAGGAATTAAGACTGGCTGCATTTATCTCAGTAGGTCAGAAAAGAAAGCTTTTATGACTGAACTGTCTGCCAGATCTTGATTATGTTGCAATTTACATAGTTGTTTACACTAGAATAAAGAGGGTGTAGCAACCATTTGATTTTTTCAAGAGCTTTGCTTGAAGAAGCTGTAGATTTTATACATTAAATGGGAGACATTCACAAAACACCAATCCCAGTCTCTCAAAAAGGTAATTAGAATCAAGACCTAAATGAGGGAATAGGTAATGATAGCACTAAGCTATGTCCAAAGTACTTCAGAGATAGTTCTGGGGTGAAACTGCTAGAGTACCACCATAGATCATCGTGGCAGTGGCAAGATCTGTGTACCTGTAGCTAGAACACTGATTAATTTCATAATCAAACCTTTCTAAAATGAGAAAATGATTAGAAAAGACCCAATACAGTGTTTCTTGGCTCGGAAAATATGTGAAACAGACAAGAAATAGCATTTGATGTCCCAAGAGAGCGTTTGTAAGCAAAAGAGATTTCTAATAATAGAAGGATCTTTGAATTTCTGAATTTCTACTGTTTGAAGTCATTATCTGCATTTCTGAAAAATCATCTCTGTGTCAGCTAGAATAATGGTTTTGATATGGGAGTTCCTGAGTGGTATTCTCTCATTTGTGTGGGAGGAAGAAAATTTGATGATGAAAATGGTCCCCTTTTGCCCTGGAATTTAACAGTCACTTTATATTGGCATCCAGTTTTACACGAGGCTTAGGCAGTGGCAAATCTTTATCTTTGGGGTCCCTTGTCCCACAGACTTCTCTAAGAAACATTCTTGTAGAGATATACTGACTGAGTAACAGAATAAACCTTTCTAGTATTGACAGACCACATATATTGACAATTAATATTGACAATGACTTCAGAAAGCCATTCCAATTTTGAATTAGCAGCTAAGATGCCCCCATATTTGATACTCAAAAATACCCAAATGTTGATTCATTTATCTCTTACAAACACATGCCAGGTAAGACAGCTGCAGGAGGATGCTGCACGCCTTCAGGCTGCCTATGCTGGGGACAAAGCTGATGACATCCAGAAGAGGGAAAATGAGGTCCTAGAAGCCTGGAAGGCACTGTTGGATGCCTGTGAGGGCCGCAGGGTTAGACTGGTGGACACAGGAGACAAATTCCGTTTCTTCAGCATGGTTCGGGATCTCATGCTTTGGATGGAAGATGTTATCAGGCAGATTGAAGCCCAGGAAAAACCAAGGTAATGTGAAGTATCTTTTGTAGTATCATGCAGAAGATAAGGCTGCAGGTCAACTGAGGAACATCTGTAACACTCAGTGTTGCTGAGCCAGAAATTGAAACAGTGGCTGACATAATGGGATGGTGTTGTGGCAGCTTGCTCTTACGTATTGCTGCCCAGTAGAGGCTGGGGGCTGCAATAGAAAATTATGTTCAAAGATTGTCCCACAAATTTCTTTATCTGACCCCCGACTGACAATAGAATGGTGCTGTCCCTATGGAAGGGCTGTTGACAGTCCCTGTTTTCCTGAACTACAAAGACAACCTAGGAATTAAATTTTGTATCATACCATTCTGGGTTAGATTTTTTTTTTAATGTAGTAGCTGTTAAATTTGAAATACATGTTTCTGAACCATGGATTGACTATTTTAGGGATGTGTCGTCTGTTGAACTGCTAATGAACAATCACCAGGGTATCAAAGCAGAAATTGATGCCCGAAATGACAGCTTTACTACCTGTATTGAGCTTGGGAAATCTCTTCTGGCAAGAAAACACTACGCATCAGAGGAGGTATTGTGCTTACTGAACGGGTAACAACTGCAGTGCAGCTGGCCTATAGATTCCTTTTCAGCTAGAGAAATTTGCATTGTGTAATTTATGGATTAATAAGGTGCATATTTATAATGGCATGCATTACTTCAGGGACTATTGCAGTTACTTGCTATTGTGAAATTAGCGTAAGATTTAATGCTGTGGATTCATATGGGGGAGCAGAGATGGCACCAAAGTTTAAAGTATCCCTGTCAGTCCAGGAAATGCAAAGAAGCTGTTGCATTCAGTCTGCAGAGAGCTGTCTCTGGGATGGCTGTGCTTGGAAAGGTGATTTCTTAGAGCAAGAGCAGAGACAACTGAGAGGCAGCCTGAATTTTGCTGAGGGCAGCTGGAATGCTTATGAAGAGGCCTGCTAGGGGAAGGAGCAGGAAGAAGTTCACAGGGAGTAAATCCAGGGAATATTACAAGAGAAATGTATTGACTTTCTAAGGCCTTGATTTATTTTCTGATTTGACTAAGCCAAAGGATAGAGGCTCAACCCTTGTTTCTTCCTGCCTCCCTTTTGCAGAGGGAGGATAGCCGAATGTCGTAAGACTGCCCACTTGGGGAGTGATGTTTTCTGTATTTGTGTTACATGTAAGTGCTGCGGAGCAGCTTCAGAGTAATATTTCCTCAGGAACTGGAAGGTTTTGCTAGCCAGTATTCACCCTGTGAATGATATAGGGCTTATGCTGGCATGTCATTGTTAGCACAAGTAGCTTCAGGTAGCACAGGTAGCACATTTTGCATTATCTATAAATAAAAAAAAGTGGAAGATACACTGCATGGTTGTACCATTAGATTTGTTTGTCCATTATACTCCTTTGATCAAATAATCTTGGTACTGTACTTCTTAACAGATACTGTATGCTTATGTAAACGTAGTGTTTTAATGTAAATGTCATATTTATTTGTATTTCAAAGGAAAAAAAAAAAAGCCATAGTATTCATATTTAAGTCATTCCTGACAATCCAGCACAATGTATCCTGTCAGTAAATGCCAGTGCCTTTTGCTTGTGATACCAGCTTACACAGTGTGGTGAGGTGACTGTGCTGCCTGATGCTTATGTAACAGTCCTGCATTCTCCTCTTAAATCCAGATCAAGGAAAAGCTACTGCAGCTGACAGAGAAAAGAAAAGAAATGATTGACAAATGGGAAGACAGATGGGAGTGGCTGAGACTGAGTAAGGATGTCCTCGCATTTTTCTTGGCATGGCCATATCTAGTTCTCTCTTCACTGTGTCTTTCTGAGCACTTTAAAAACGTACAACTCCTTTTTTATTTTTTTCATCCACGTCTGTAAAATAACTGAGAACTTGAAACAAAGAAACCTGCACTAAAGGCCTTACTCTGTATGACCAAAACTGGAGCTAGGTGAAACAGATGCACTAGGTTTTGCAGGTGTCACATTCCAACTGTTTTTCTACAAAGGATGTACTAACAAAAAAAACGGGGAAGTAAAGCTTTGTTACCTTACACATGTAACATACCAGCATTGTCTGAGAGGCTAGGTTAATGAGTTTATTGACAAAAGATATACTTTTAAATGTTAGAGCATTTTCCAGTTTTTACACCAGGAACAACAACACAGTTCAGATACTCTAACAAGGTTTTCTGTAACTCATATGGACTGAAGGCTTTGCAGCAGACAGTTACCAATACGTGCACTTCGAGCATCTCAAAATGTACAGCACAGTGTAATCATTTTGTGGAGCTCTGGGCTGCTGTGCGTACTTTCTTCATTCTTTCTGAGTCTCAGCAGGCTTTAAGAATCGCATGATTGCCTGTCCCTAAGTTTGGGCGGTTGAACCATATTCTTTATCAAAATTGTTGCAATGTCATTCACAAAAGCTGTGGAAGCTTTTTTCAGCTGAAATGAAACCTGGAACTGTAGCATTGTAGGCAAGCATGAAGTACAGGCTTGCAGCCTTCAGTCTAGCTGTTTGGTTGACAGGGCAGAGTGAGGAAGAAAACCAGCAAGTAACAGAATTTCATCCGTGAAGTTACTAGGTAACAGCTGATTAGAACGAAAGGAGACACTGAAATTAGAAAATTAAATAGTTTGTACAAGAAATAAAGATGGGTCTTAACTTTTGTTTTTCCTCAAAGCAAAGCCAACATGAGAAATTTCTGTCTTTTTACTGTAAATTTCAGTGAACTTAGTTAAGGAAAACACCTAGCCAAATACATTTGCTTTTTTCCCCCAGCTATTTTAAAGTAAATTCAGAAGATGCCCAATACCTTCATGATGCCCTTTTTGACATTAATAGCACTGATGTCTGTACATTCTTTACTCAGTTTTGGAGGTGCATCAGTTTTCAAGAGATGCAAGTGTGGCTGAGGCCTGGCTGCTGGGGCAGGAGCCCTACCTATCCAGTCGTGAAATAGGTCAAAGTGTTGATGAAGTGGAAAAATTAATCAAGCGGCATGAAGCATTTGAGAAATCCGCAGCTACTTGGGATGAGAGATTTGCAGCACTGGAAAGACTGACCACGGTGAGTGCTTTAGACAAGAAGAACTCCTCTTGGCCATTCCCATTGTGGTGCCAGCTGATTGTTCCTAGTAACTTCCCAGCACCACCAACCTTACCTCCATTTGTTGATGCTGTGGAGGGCCAACCAAGGCCAATCACCCAGGGCCTGAAGTTTCATGTTCCCAACAATGCTAAAACCCTCTTAGGTTCATTTGAGCTCAACAGCCTGCAAAGGGAGCTTAAGTGGTAAATGATCTTAGTAGTCTGCAAGAGCTGTCAGAGGCCCAGGAGTGATGTCCCAGAAGCAAATTCTAGAGTTGAGTGGTTTGCCCCAGCTCTCTGATGTACAGGCCATACTGCTAAAAGGGAAAGGAGATGCTGAGGAAAGAAAACCCAGATCCAAACTCTTGAAAATATTTTCAGTTCAAGAGGACAGCATGGGGAGAGTTCAATAAAAATGTTTGTTGTGTTTTGACTGCTCCAGTACAAGGCTATATTTTCCCCTATAAATACATAAGCAAAAAACACAAAAAAAAAAAAACAACTCCAAAAAACATTTTCATCAGAGCTGAAACGTCAGTAATTAATGCTTGGAAAGTATCTCTAGAGAACAATCTTTAGACACTAAAATTGAAATGGCTTAATTTTTAACACTCGCTGAACATCACAGCTGCACACAGTGAATTGGAGTTTCATAGCATCTTCAAAAAACAAGCTGTTTTTGTTTTGACGGTTAATTTCAGGGATTCCGATGTGAAACATTTTACTTTCGTGTATGTCAAGCAGACAAGAGGATGTCACTTTTAAATATTTTGGTAGCTTGGGATACTTTGTTTTTTTGGTTTTGTTTTGTTTTTCTTTTTCTTTTTCTTTTTCTTTTTCTTTTTTTTTTTGTTTTAATGAATTAGGTAAGATATCTGGACATAGCAAGCTGCTGCGCAGGCACTCCATTTCATATTAGAGTCTGATGCCCTGTGACTTAGTGCCAAATCCAGTGCAACAAGCTTTGTATAATTAATAAAGACCTGTGCCTTCAAATTTTATGCCAATAAACTTTAATTTCAGTAAGTTTCAGAAAAATGTAGGGTATTGTTCTTCATTTCTAGTAATGCCCCTGAAAAATGACTGAGATGCAGTGCTTTAACACGCACAAAAATGTTTCATTTATCAGTTGGAACTGCTGGAAGTACGTCGACAACAGGAGGAAGAGGAGAGGAAGAGACAGCCGCCTACTCCAGAGCCAAGCCCAAAGGCTGCAGAGGATGCAGACTCCCAGCAGCAATGGTAAGCCCACGATGCAGGAAGCTGAACTGCATGCTTCACGTGTCAGGATTCTCACGGTGAAGATGTGTTGTAAAGGGGGAGTCTGGAGGTTGCGTGATTTTGTGATGTGACCCTTTTTAGAAGACTTCATGGATGTAGCTGATGGGGGCAAGACCTTGCCCAGAGATCTCAATTCACTGCTAGGTTGAATGTTCCAATTTTTCACCATGAAGCAGTTCCTATTGTTAAGACGTACCTGGCCTTCAAGTAAAAATGCTGTTTATACACCTTATACACCCTGTGTGTTATTAATTAAAATTTCTGAACAATCGTTGCTTTCTCCTTTAATGAGCATCTGTTACGGATGGATTTTAAGCCGCGTCCATGTAACATTAACATTTATGAAATTACTTGTATGACAGGAGTAGACTTTGTGAGGTAATAACCGTCATGAAAGCCTATTTTGATCACACTTAAGCATTGGATTTATTCAGCGGTTCATTTCTTTATTGCAGTAGGCTTCTGCCCTTGCAAGTGGAAACGTTTTAAAGGCAATGCTTTTACAGTGTTGTCAACAGATGACTTGGCAGTTTTTAAGAGCTTGTTTGAATTTGAGATATGTAAAATTCAGTAGGAAAATCTTGTTTTGGTGAAAAAGATTTGTGACTTTCAATAACTTAATATCTTTTCTTCTTCCTTTCTCAACAGGGACGGAACAAAAGGAGAACAGGTTTCCCAAAATGGTTTGCCATCAGACCAGGAATCTCCACGGGTTAGTTACCGCTCCCAAACCTACCAAAACTACAAAAACTTTATTAGCAGACGGACAGCCAATGACCGATCATGGTCTGGACTGTGACATAAAGAAACATTTGCAGCAAAAGACACCATTTTTTCAGTATGATTTACTGGTTCTGGTTTAATCTTTTGGCTTCAGATTTCCCTGCTGCTTTTCTCTTCCTTCCCATCAGTTGATTTTATTTAATTAGCAGCCCCTTGGAGATATATTTTGTTTCACTTTAATCCTTGTTTATTTCAATATCCCCACTGACACTCAGTTGCTTTAAGGTGACACATTTATTTCATGTTATTTACTGTGAGTTTTTCCTGTCGTTAATAGTATTAAGATTTTCCAGCTAAACCGTCTTTTATATGAGTAATTGAGATTTAATGAGATTACATCATAATGAAGAAGAGAACTAGAATCTGACAGGTATGACGCATCGAGTTATACTAACAGGTTTCAGCACGGCAACATTATTAAATCAGCTGCATTAGAAAGTGAGTTATTCACAAGGCCAAAGACAATACATGCAAATGAGCTCAGTAGAAAAGGCTGGGAGGGAGGGGAGTGTTGTAACTACCAACAAATTAAAAGCCTTAAGGTTAGCTTTATAACATTCCATGCAGAATGGATTCATTGACTGCAGATAAAAATAAACATGAAATAAACCAATAAAAAATAGTTTTTAGATTTATCTTGGAATTTAGTCCTTTGGAAGAGTTGTGATCTTGCTGACTCTCTGTTTTGGGGCCCCATTTTCCCTTGGAGAATTTACGCAACAGCAGTTCCATTGATGGACATTGAAGATACAGTGGTACAAATGAGATTAGGATGCAGACCCTTATGGAGAAGTTGTGACACTTTTCTTTGAAAGTGAAATAAAGTACATTGGTCTAAGATCCCAGCTCTCTATTTTCTATAGATCTAGGCTGAATTGTCAATTCAAAATTATCCTTCTTGACAGAGAAGGTTCTAGTGGAGTCAGGATGCATGCCAATACTCTTAAATGTGCAGCCATAGAAATAACAGTAAATATGTATGTTTATTTAAAGCAACACAGTAGTTGAAAACTGTCCTATCCCTTCATTACCTTCCTGCAAAGCCTGCTTGTTCCAATTGATGCTCTGAATTGTGGTAAAAACTGGCACTTCTCTGTCATGTTTTTGAACCTCACTCTTTCAGGTCATAGTAAACACAAGAAGGGCTCCTGGCAGGCTCACATCAGCAGATATTAGAACTTCTACCACAAAAGAAATAAAGGTCCCAGTCTAGACATTGGCTGTCTTTCAGCATAAGCTTACCTTTCAGATCATCCATCCCAGTTACTTCTGGGTCTTCACACAGACTCTGTTAACGCTGTTGGATAATAAGCAGTTCTGTCTTTTTCTTTCTTTTAAATAAAGCCTTTCAGTTCATCTTCAATATTAATGAGGAAGTGAGATGAGTGTTTTACATTCTAATGTTTATGAAATTATATGTAGTTGTGGCAAGGAATATGAATCCCAGATCATCATCACCTTGCTGGTTATCACAGTCTTATACATCACCTGTTTGCTTCATTTTTTATTTTATTACCATGAAACATAATGCATTTCCATGTTAATCTTTGCCATCCACACTTCACAGTCTTCCGTGAGAGCTTTTTAGGTCAGTTCACTGAATCTTGTGTTGCAATACATCAGATGTACACAGCTGTATTATTTCTGACTTGAGGCATGAAATATGCTGTAGTTGGTCAGATTTTCTCTGACAACCAGCTGAACAGTGCAGCTATAATATTCTGTATTGGCTAAGCTCATAAAGAGAGGTGGTTGAAAGGATGTGCTTCAGTAATTGTACTTTTACTGTAACTTGTCTTTCCACTTCATGATGCATGTTTTTTTTCTTTTGTCAGGATAACAAGATATATATTCTTAATGCTTTTTAAATTTTCATATAAAATTATGCAAATGATCTGGTGTCTACTTACACCAGTGTTGGGTCTGTGTGCCTTTAAGAGTATGGCAGTTCTCAGAGCACTTTAGCTGTAGCTTCAGATACCGCAATTTGGGAAGCCTTCAGATGTATTCTGGCTAAAAATTAGTTTGTAAAGGTAATTTATATAGATACATGTTTTTACTTGCATTAGTCCACTTCTATATAGAAATGATACTTACATGATTAAGAAAAATAAATTACGTCATCAATTAAGGTCATCATTTTAGGCACAAGAAGTGTAAGATTTCACCAATTCAGTATGGCGTATGGTTCTGGCTTAAAACATTAAAATGGTTACTTATGCCAGAACAATACACACAAGCTGTCATCTATTTGCATCTGAAAAGGCAAATATGTCTCTATTATTTAAGCTGTGGTGCAGAGACTTAAGTTGATGACCTGTACTTAATGTTGCTTCAAGCACTATGAAAATCAAAGGGATTTCTCCAGTCATTGTCACCGGCTGTCTTGTTGCATGTTATACAGTCCTGACTTAAATATACCTCAAGAGTAGTCTTTAGCCACTAAAGAATTCGCAACTAATCTCTCAGTCACGATTAAGAAAACTGTATTCATGTACGTGATAACTGTTTTGTTGTAACAGTACAGTTTGCTATTAATGTTTGTCCTCTGTTGCGTTGTCTTTGCATGCCAAATGCATGTTTTCATTAAAATTTGTTTAGCTCCTGTTTTTCTCTATTTTCATGACACATTCTTTGCATACCTGTTTATGATTCAGATTTATTTTGCTTGTTTTCTGTTAATTGTAGATAACACATGGAAAGGAAATAAAACCTGAAAGAGCATCAATAAAGCTTTTCATAGCCCTTTTACAATCAGCAGCATTTTAAGTAGATTTTACAGGTCTGATTGTGTAATTAAAGTTGGCAGTTACCATTTAAAACCACAGGCTTGTAGATTGCAGCACTGAATTACATGTTACTTACCATAAAAACATTTTAAGTAGCTGTGCAGTGGCTGCTGTTCTGGAACTTGTCTGTTTTACTTCAGATTAACCATTACAGGTACCCCAAAATCTGTAATATTTTCACATCTTGTCTGTATCACTACAGAAAACATACTACTTTCAGCATTGGCTTAGCTAATAGGTAGTTCTGGGTAGTTGTGCTGAGTCAACTGTGGTCTATGTAGCATGCAGACTACAAGTCTCCAGTAATTCTTTATTGCTGTTCACAAGTGCCTCGTGTATCTCAGACAGGGATCCTGTCAGTTTAAAAGAAGAGTATGTTTGAAGTTCAGTAACAGTCAGTGGTCAGTAAAATTTTCAAAGGGCTCTCCTTTTTCTTTAATGTGGTATGTTGGCCATTGATCAGTGCTGGTGGTGATTAATTAATTAAGCATTCTTTGGTGAATCACTGGTTGTGTATTTCACTACCTGTGTTGCAGCAGCAGTGCTGGCAGTGTTTGGATAATCTTCAGTCTCATCTATTTATTCCCCCTACCTCCTGCCCTCCTTTAATCAACATTTTTGTTTTATTTTGAGATTTGAATACAAATAGCACGGTTTGATGGCTTTGACTTAACCTAAGTTTGAAGAAGCAGCATCATTGATTTTTACTCCAGCTGGATAACACTAGATAGATCTTCAGTGCAGGGTAGATGTTCCTTCTGATAACTAGGCTGTAAGGCTACGTGTCTTTAGGGACAGAGTAAAATAGATATGACTTGAAGTGGAATGTGAGCTGTGATTCTTTCCCTGTTTCAGTGATGTAGTGTCTGTACTCTGGAGATTTAGATTGCTTAAAGGCAGTTAACCAACCCTTCCCATATTCATAGCAAGCTGACACTTAGATCTTTCTAGGTCAATATCTGAGGTACAAAGGTGTGAGGTACAATAATGTATACTTGGCAGGTACAAGAAGTTTTAGACAATGGTGGCGAAATTTAGTTTGTTGCATAATAATTCGGCTGCTTTTGAATTGTCCGGGCTTTTTGCAGAAGTGGGAATGTCTAATTACTGTGCCATTCACAAATACCTGCTTGTCTGCATAAAAACAGTCCAGAATGTTTGTAATCTACTAGAGCATTAGCAGCACTAAGCTTTAGTAACTTGCTAATAATAATAATACACACTGGTTGTGTAACTCCTGAGCTGCTACCAAATGGCTCTACATGTCAAAGTAATGGTACAAGAAAAAAAAAAAAAAACTGGGACCAAGCTGCATTTCCAAAGTGTATAGCCATTAGGATTCCAATTTAAATGATTTTTGGATGAATGGCTCCTGAAGACGTCGACAGCTTGACCAGTCAGAGCTGCTGGAAACATGGCTGCTCTCTAGGCTATCTCGATCACAGTGCGACAGGCAACGCGATCAACAAAGCAAGTGATGGGCAAGGCCTTGGTTCTGTCTTTGTTTGGGGGTAAATAGCTGTGTGATGTTGTGTGACTGTGGTGGTTTTCAGTTCCTTTAACAAAAATCCAATCCACCTAATAATGAAAGTCTGAAAAAGACCATGATAAAATGACGTATGACCTCATTTCCCTTGTCTTTAAGATCCAATATCCTAACTGAGATGGTGGAGATGAAATGCATGGTGTAATCTTTCTAATTTCTGCATGTTTTGATTTTGTTGTGTCACTAGGGGAATGGGGAAAGTGGGAAAGGAGCTTTTACAGAAACAAATTCTGCAAATTTTTGTAAATGCTCCTGGGCAATTTTGACATATTTTTCTGTTGACATACAGCTAATACCTTTCATAGACTTTTTATGCCCCAGTAATGTTATAAATGTATTTAAGGTGGCTGATGTGTATAACTTCTACTGTTCCTCTCAGGTTCACAGAAAGTGTGATTGTTACTGTTCCAAACATTTGAGCACTTAGCAACAGAACTGAATGCTCTCATTTTAGGAATAACAATATATAAAAGAATATGAATTGACTAGCAGAGCAAAGCACAGTAAAACTCACACTGAAGTTTAGCAGCTCTTATATTCCTGTCTCTCCACCTATAAAATGAGTACTAATCCATTCATACCTTCTAATTTCCTTGGCCTTCTGTGTCTCCATGGAATGTGAGAAAGATTTTTTGGCCTGTGTCATTCTCCAGGCAAAGTTTATACACAGCCACGTTGTGCAGGGAAACAAATTAACTGCAAGAAACCTTAGTGTCATGAGGCATCTAGCTGAACATTTCTTCCACTGTTCCTAGGTGGCAGAAACTGCAGAAACAAATGAAATGGTCAATGGAGCTGCAGAACAGAGGACAAGTTCAAAAGAGTCTAGTCCTGTTCCTTCTCCAACGGCAGACCGCAAAGCCAAGGCTGCCATTCAGGCCCAGACTGCTGCTACCCTACCAGCCAAAACACAGGAGATTCCTTCAGCTCAGATGGAAGGCTTCTTACATCGTAAACATGAGTGGGAGACACACAGCAAGAAAGCCTCCAGCAGGTAGAGTACTTGATGCTTAATGCATATAATTGCATCCAAACTCACTGTGATGTGAGATGGTAAATGTTACCACTGCTGTTATTGTCTTCTCACAGCTCCAAAGTACTTTCCAAGATTATGCTCCTGTTGTTCTAGGAACTGTGTATACATGATCGAACAGTATATTCAATGAAGTTGCTATCTAATGATACATAGTAGAGAATGCAGTATTAGCCACACTTAGAAGGTGGAAAACAGAGGCATAAAGATACCATGATTTTCCCACTTCACATGATGAATTCATGGCAGTAGTGGGATTTGATTCCAGATCTCTTGAGTTGTACGTTACTACAAGAAAAGAAAAACATGTAGGTGTGAGAACAGAAATGTCCATATTCTTCTGACATCTGTTTGCACATTAGCACTTTCCACCTACACTGTAATCTGTTTAGAAGAGAAAAGCGGGTGAAGATGATTTTGTGTGCCTTAGTTGAGTCCATTCCTGAGGACTCAATCCTGCCGTTCTCAAACAGGCAAATTTTTTGAGATTCCTGTCTGCAGTAGAAAAGCAGACACTGGTCCTTCATGACCTGAGAAGGCTCTTGAAACCAGATTTATGACTTAACTAAAAAGAAAAGTGTCAACTAGCAAGTACTGAGCTACACCAACACCTGAGGGATTTGGTCAGAGCTGAGGTGCTCCATGGAGCTCAGTGCAGCTCACTAGTCAGTAAGCTGCATTACAATCCAGCCATGATTTTTCTTCAGCTAGTTATTTCACAACAGAGAAGACCTACTCTGGGGCAGTGACAGCCACCAGTACTAATATCTAGAGACTCTTATTTCTAGTAATTGATCTTTAGAGCTGTATTAGAGAATGAAGTAGACAGTGTCTCTAAGAGCATTTTTAACAGTCAAGGATGTCATATGCAGTCTGTTCATTAGCTTGCAGCACAATGAGAATTCCTTCTGTAATAAAGTATAGTCATTAAAAGGTCAATTGGTTTCTCTCCCAAGGATGTAAACTGCATAGTCTGCCAAATAATCCACCCACTGTTAGGATATGCTAACATGCTATCACAGAGAGCTCTGGAAATCTATATTTCATTTGGTTCAAAGTCAGGACTTCTGTCTTGAAGTCTTGAAGTAGTGCTTTTATGAGAGATTTTTTTTTTTAATCTGTGTTTTACAGGACATAGTATACTGTATTTCTATCCTCAGACTGAAGTGGTCTCTGTTATCATACAGTAATCATTGTGTTCAGTTTCTCCAGTTGTGCAAGTAAGAGCATTAGACTGACAAGTATTTTTGTTATTTTCCATGTCCTGAAGATCATGGCATAACGTGTACTGTGTCATAAACAACCAAGAAATGGGCTTCTACAAGGATTCAAAAGCTGCTGCTTCTGGCATTCCCTACCACAATGAGATTCCTGTCAGCTTGAAAGAAGCAGTCTGTGAAATAGCAGTCGATTATAAAAAGAAAAAGCATGTGTTCAAGCTAAGGTAAATCTGTACAAGTATCTTTATGTTAGCCTAAGTTGTGGTGGGTATGTTCACTTGACAAATTCTTTGGCAGGATCCAGCCCACGAACTGATCGTGAATATTTACTGCAGAGTCTGCTTTTCTGAACAGGGTCTTCCCAACACTGGATACATGGTCCATATCAAAGGTAGCAAGCACTATCAAAATACTCAGTGCACTTTATTTATGTCTGGGACAAGACTAGGTGTGTATTCCTAAAGTTAAGAGCCTGCATTTAAAAATGCTGAACTTTCCAGGTATCAATGACATTTTCAGGTTTTGAACATGTAGTTACAGACCATTCATACGGAAGTGTACAAAGTACTTAATGTTCAAAGGATTTAAAAAAAAGCTTTTATTTCCAAAGTCTTGTGTTTGTTTTACTGATCAATCTTTTAGTGCCCACAGTTAAAAAGTATTTTACTAGTACGCAGCTGTTAGGTGATTCTTTCGGAGGAGACTCACTTTATGAACTGATCCCATTGTGGAATCCAAGATGGAATATTTTTCTAAGTTGACATTGATGCAAGAATCCTCTAAATTCGATTTAATCCATATTTAGGGAAACTTGCTGTTAACCTTCTTGAACATAGCCTACAGCTATATGATTCATCCTCCATGTTATTTCAAACAACTCTGAATTGATAATGTAAGAATAAGGTGTTCCAAATATGAACTTAGGCAGAAAAAGCAATTGCCCTTCCTTCCCTGTCACCTGTATCCGGTCTCTTGGGTAACTGCATGTAGCTTATTTTCTTCACTCATTCTCATTAGAAGAATTCCCCAGAGAGTTATGCCAGCTCATCATGGCAAAACTCTTTCTCCAAGCTGAGAAGGAGAACACCTGAGAGGCTCAGTTCTGCAAAGGGTGAGGTCTCTGTAGATCTCACGTGCAGGCAAATCTCTCACTAAAAGGGCTAGTGGAAAATACACTGAAAATATTTTCCTTTATTGTTTAAAGAAGAAAGGCATAGTTACATTCTTCCAAGTGTCTTACTTTACATTAACGTTGTTTTACTGACTAATACTTAATTTCATTTCATAAATAGATTGTAAAATGCTTTCATTTTCTGGGGAAAGCTCAGGAAGCCTGCAATGCCATTCCGACTGACTCTGCTTCTGACTTGTTTCAATGCCTGAAGTTATTCGGTCCTTTTTTATTAATATATGTCCTCACATAAATCATTTCATATATTCCAGTTAAACCCTCTGAGTAAAATCAGCAGAGAAAGCAGCAGCAGCTACTCATGAATAATATACAGTACAGTATCTTGAGTCATCACCACAGTACTTACGACAGCAGGGCAGCTGCAGAATTTTGACAGGTTTCTACAAAAGCAGTGAAAACTCTGCGTGTTGTTTGTGACTTCTGTCTTTTTAAAGTATTGAATAAACGTTTATACTATCGTTTCCAAAAGAGAAGAGATCTGCCTGAAAGAGCAAGTACTGAAACAGCAGTCATCAGCTGCTGAAGATGGCAACCTCCCTCTGCAGTGCATCCTGACATACTGGAACACATCCACTATCATAAGCATGTATAGACACCAGAATACAGTGTGTGTGGCTGCATCTGCATGATAGTATGAGATACTAAAACATTAGTTGTTGGGGTGTATTTGTGTGTATATAGATGTTATGACTGTCCTATATGTCTCGGTCTGATTACATACTGTAATTAAAAAAGCATGAGTTGTACCAGTGTGACTATTACTAAACTAAATTTGTGATGGTGGTTTTCTTTGCAGATTGACTGATGGCAATGAATACCTCTTCCAAGCCAAAGACGATGTAAGTTTGTTTTTCTCACTATGCATTACTGATGTGGAATCTGTGCTGTTGTGCAACTGGGGAAAAAAAATGCAAAGAGCTCGGGATACACTTTGATTTCCTGGTCTTGAATCATGTATGTGTGCGTTACGTTTAGATTCAGAAGCTCCCACAGACAAACCAGGGCTTCTCAGATACAAGATACAGCTTGTAGTAGACAGCCCCTGCCAGATGATGAGTTAGGACTGTGTTTAATTTCCCACTTCTATCCATTCCCCATCTCCAATGTTGAATGAATGAGAGAGAGAGACTGTGGTGCACCGATTTTAACAGCTTTCTACCTTTGGGTCTTCTTGAAGGAGGAGATGAACACATGGATTCAGGCCATCACATCAGCTATCTCATCTGATAAAATCGAAGTGTCCCCCACCACTCAGAGCACTCCAGCTTCCAGCCGTGCCCAGACCCTGCCTGCCAGTGTCACGATAACCAGCGAGTCCAGTCCTGGCAAGAGGGAGAAAGACAAAGAGAAAGACAAAGAGAAAAGATTCAGCCTTTTTGGTAAAAAGAAGTGAACTCCATCTCCACACACTGCACTTCTCTGACCGTTCCAGTGGAATTCCAGCATGCGAGCTCAGAACCAATACGTTACTCTCTGTGCCTCATGTTCCTCAATGTGATTGACATTTTTTTTATTTATAGAGCGTTTTAAAATAAAAAGCCAACAAAAAAGAATCTAAAGTTACAAATGTGTATGAGGTGCATTGGGCAGCTTCTGTAGGAGAGGGAGGACCAGGTTTGGGGGTTTGTTTTTTTTAAATGAAGTTAATGTAGATTAGATCTTAATATTTAAACTGTTCCTCAATTTTGTGAGGCTGTCTTGGAAAATAACCCACTCCTAGTGCTATTGGTATGCAAGGCAGCGGTGCTTTCGAATCTACTGTGCACATCAAAAAACAATGTACAAATTTTCAAAAATGTTCACTTCCATTTAAGGTTGTTATGCTGAGTCTTGACTAGTAGAGCCTCCCATTACAATTCTAACATTTATTAAAATGATAGTGTATTATCTTTGCTGTAACAGAGTGCAGGTATGCATTAACTTACAGACAAACCATTTATATCCTGGCATTGGTTATTAACACAACCTGAAGCTTTTCTGCATCAAGTACGACAGATAAGAATGTTGGTGTATGAGATGGATTAGCAGGCTGATACAGTTTTAAATAATCTGTAATTTCAAATTTTTTTTTTTGCCGAAATACATTATATTGTATGTTTCAGATAATTCTAGTACAAAGTATAATAAGACTAGATGTATAATAAACCCTTTAAAATCATTGATAAGTGTAAAAGTGGAACTGAAGCATTTACTGGAAAAGTAATGTTACTCAAATGGTTACTTGCTTGTCAGCTACAGCACTGTGTTATAATTTTGCTACATTACCTTGCTATTTGATACATAGTGTGCATTTCTGTCACTGTAACTATTGTAATGAAAAATTTTCATCTTACTGCACAATCAAAAATTACATTTAATAGGAATGAACTTTCAATGACTGGGCCTGTAGTCAAGAGTAGTACTGGAACTGGCTTTCAGTTGTATTGAACTGTACCTCTAGACTTTTACCCTATCTGTTAAATATATGCTATGTCATTAAATGCTTTTAAAACTAAATATGCTGGTTAAGTTTCTTATTTCATTTCTGATAATGTTAAATCATAATTTTGAAAGAGGATCAAAAATAAAGTTATTTTAAAATGTCATCTCTCCTGTGCACTGAAACTAATGTCTTAAAGTGTAATTCCATTTTTTGTGTGAAAATTCATACTGAAATAATTTCTTTCTTGCCACTTTTCTTACCTTTCCTTTTCCTTCACTTCTCACCTGCCATCTCTTTCATCCTGCCCCCCAGATTGTGCCAAAGAAAGAGAATAAAGGGAGAGGGGATGGAATTAAATCAGTGTTTTGTAAAATGTTTCAAGGTAGACATTTTTTGTTGGAAAAAAATCCAGCAGAAAAAATGGAAGCAAGGGCTTGAGCAACTGAATGAGTTACCTGAATGTCTACCTGATTGACAGAAATATCCATGTATTAGTTTGCAGCAAATTATTTTAACTAAGCCTAGTTCTCCAACTTTCTACTTACCCTATAGTAGTTTGCTCAAGTGCTTAAGCTCTCAGTAAATCAGGCATTAAATGAATTTTATAATTTATTGAGGTGGTGTTGTCCAGCCCAATTTAATTTCACTGATACTGTGTCAATTTTTTAAACATTGCTCTCTTGAGATGCAGCCACTCTTGCTTTCCTGTGAGGACATATATTTAATGCAGCTAAGGTGAGTTCCAAAGCTCAGCATTTCCTTGACCTTTTCAACATTTTGAAGACTTAGCATCTTTTCAGAATTTTCTGTAGGTTGGATGACATCTGGGGAACCATGTGAAAGGAAAAGCTCCCAGAAGACCAAATAGGAATCGAAAATTTAAAAATCACTGAAATATACAGAACCTGGTTTTTTTGTGAATACTGAAATACACTCAAATACAATTTTAGATGGCAAGTACATACAGTGCAAACAAGCACGTTTCTAAACCAGTTTCTTGAACATATGACCAATACAGTGTCTTAATTCTTTTCATGGATTGTACTGTTTTATGGATTGTCTTTGTTTTCTGAAGTTTTGGGTTATTAAACAACTGAATATTCATGCTCGAGTTTTTACTCCTGTAATAAAACATTGTTCCAGTCCAAATATTAGTAAAATGTAGGATAATACCACCAGTCCTGCAAAAATGTAATACAATAAAAAAAACTGAGGTTTAATGTCAGAATATGAAACTCCTAGTTGATAAAAACGCATCAAAATGTTGATGTCTGTTGATGCCTTACTATATTTGTCACTGCAACGAAGCTATTACAATAGCTAAGTCATTTAGAAGATCAATCTTTACTGCCAGTTGTGTGAGCAGGGATTTGGTTGATTATGCCTTCAGAATTCTGTTTTTCTTGCCTCTTACCTCAAGTTGTTCCTGAAAACTACTTGAGTAAAGTCCTTTCTGCTTAATAACTAATTTCAAGTTGCTGAGGAATGATATTGAATTCTGAAAAGTCTCACCTAGTTTCCCTTTTGAGTGTAATTTATAAGGATGCAATGAGGGTCGCAATTTCCACGCAGAGGGTATTGTTGGGACAGGAAGAGCATCCTCTGACAAAGCCAGGTCGAAAAGACAAGTCTTGCGTTAATATGGTCCCATCCTGTTTAAATGCTGAATACCTTCAGCAAAGCTGCACTTTCATGAAAGGGACAGGGTGCTTAACAGGTGCTGGAGCCACTGCAGAAGTCCAGGGCAGCCCTCTTTTGTCGTAGGTATGTTAGTTTCAGAAGGGGGTGCTTTTATGAAGGATCTGCTGAAAAATGTTAGAGGAAGAAAAGTAGTATGGATGACAGAAATGGGACTGAAATTGGGGCAGGTTGTTGCTGCTACTGTTGTTAACTATTGGAGTGGTGCAATCCAAAGAGTTATATAGCCATCTCTAAACATGGTTAGACCCCCTTGATGGATGGGGGTCATACTCCTTCCGATTACCACACTGAAGAAAAATGAGGATTTCTAGTACAGCTTCAGACTGTACTGCAGTTTCTTTTTGTTGGTACATTTTCCCAGGTAATCCATTTTTAAGTTGCTTATGTTTTCTCTGGAGATGCATTGCAAAAGTAATATACAAGTTGACTCTTAAACTTTCCAAAGAAAATTAATAGAAGCCAACCACTTTTCAGGTACATTGCCACCATTGTTAGGGAGACATCATCCCCTGGTCAGGAGTGTCTGTCTTCCTTGTCTTGGTGAGTGCTTTATATTGAAGTCCAAGCTGGGTACGTGTTCACAGAGCTGCACCTGAATGTTCCTCCCTATATCCGCACGAATCATGTACAGTGAGGATAAAAACACCAAAACTTGTGAGCCATGGGAATTAAGCATATGTCGAGTAGGAGGGTTTTCTTTTAGATTGATGCAAATAATCTATTAATCCATCTGTTCTGCACAGAGAATATGTTCTGTTGTAGAGATCCACTCTGTATAGTGAAAATTAACGGTAAAGTAACAGAAATGTATGATTAAATTCTGTTCCTGTGAAATTCTGTTTTAGACTGTTTTTCACTTCACTGTGTTTCTCTTGATTATGATTGAGTTTGCAGAGAATGGACTTTAAATGTGTAGGGTTTTTACGAATACACTTTTGTAATAAATAGCTTGCAGGTCTAATACCATGATGCCTTTTATTTGTGGATGTTTTCATTTTTCTACCTTTACTAAGCATAGGTGGCTGAGTAAAAACAGAAACTTAACGAATTGGAACAAATATTTGTCCCTTTCATTCAAAATAAAAAGAGGGGTACTGTGCTAAATGATATCCCTAATGTTGAAAAATTACTGGAAAAAAGCAGAACTCAGCTCTGCTGATGCTACAGCACTATCTGTAGACTGAACAACAGAGTACATCCTGACAAGAGGAATTGAAGTTCTCAGCCAGCTGAAGATGAAGAAGGGTTCAACTTGTTTTCTATGGTCTGGTATCAAGAATATGTATTTTGAGGTCAATCAGAATATAATGCTAAGGTAAGAAGGCACTGTGTTCCTAATGCAGGAAAGGACAACATCAGAATTTGACTTGTGCTTGTGACTATGTACATGCAGGCTGCTTGTTCTTCAGCAAGACTGGGATTTACCTCTTCTAATCGCATTCTTTGTTTCATAATAAACTCCCTGTGAGTAGATGCCCAGATCTCCATGATCCAACAGAGCTCTCTGTTCCACATACAACCAGTCTAGTTTATTTGCAAACTAAGCTGATTTAGTAGTTGGGCACAAGGAGAACATAGATAAGTTAGGAATAGCAATACAATCTTTCCGACTGTAATAATGTCTGGCTCCTGTTGGTGGGAGCCAGACAGAAAGCTGAGCTGAAGATGTTTAGCACTCGACAGTTGTATTGAGGCTATCCTAATTCTCAAACTACAACAACATGCTGCCTGTGGTGCACGTCACTTTACTGTTCATTTCACTTCTTCCTAAGCAGCTTGGGTTTACAAACTCATTAGTTACCTGGCCAGCAAATTCCTCCTTTGATTTCTTTAATCTTTGCATCTCAGTTGCCCTGAGGAGCCCTGACAGCATTGAAACCTGCTTGTTAGCACTTTAACATTTAAAGCAGTAGACTTCGCATACATTGGTTGGGTTTTTTTTGCTCGTTTGGTTGTTCTTTTTTGAGTAGCTTGATTGCAATATAAATTGCCATCTCCTCCACGCCTCCCATTTGGTTATCTGAGAGCTGAGCTATTAACAAGGCAGAAGCTGCAGCATGGCTGTGAGCACCCCAGTAACTACTGAAATGGAAGGGAAAATACAGCGGAGTAGTCTCCTCTTGTGTTCTTCCCAGCCCAGGCAACGCCCTTCTGCAAAGGTAAATCAGACACAGGAGCCGGGGCCTGTCCAGGGCAAGAGATTTCTAGCATGGATAACTGCTAACGTGCCACATAGCTATCACAAGTTGGAGCTGCCTGAGAAGTTGCCAGAAAGGTAATTTAAAAACAAAAGTACAGGCTGCTTATGATCCCTAGCAGAAGCTTTCTCCCCAGAATTTTGAAAATACACCATAGTTTAGTACTTAGTATGTGCTTGCTAGTTAATTTAGTATTTATTCTTTTTTCCTTTAAGACATAAAAAAATCTAAACATCTGCCAAAAAAAAATGCAAACAGGCCTTCATGTCCAATTTAAAAAAATCCCTTTTCTGACAAATATTCACCTTAAAAATAAGTTTTGATATGTAGACATATGCAATAAATCAACTGTTTTCTCATCTCCTGCTTTCTATTGTACAAAAGTTAAAAAAAAAAAAAGGAAACATTACTTTCTTCCTAGTATAATAATCATAATAGTTCGACACTTTCAGATAGATAGGTGGGCAGTTTTATTTTTGACTTCTTAGGCTCCTTTTAAAGAACACTTCATATTTCGTTCATGTCTAGTGCTAGTTATTGTACTAGTGAGACAAAATTTCACACTGTATGAGATACATAACTTATCTATTAATGCTGGGCCATCACTTACCTAGCAAGATATTGCCCCCAGTCTATGTATCCAAATATTTCTAAACTTGGATATAAATGATATGACTGGGCAAGATCCCACTTTTGCAGGGCTTTACTTGTTTTTGTTTTTCCTCAATTTAAAATGTACCATAAAAACAACTATATTTGCACGTTAGGCAGTAATCATTTTTCAGCACACAGATAGCAAAGCTTGCCAGTTTTAATTCATTCTGATTTTGCAAGGCATATGAAACTAACATGTCTAAAAAAAAAAAAAAAAGCTAAGTATTCTTCAGCGTCCTTAAAAGAATCAAATAAGTTCATCAGTGCACCTTGACCATGCTGTCTCTGCTAAAACTTGTTTAACGGTAGCAATACTGTTCTGATTTGCCCCTTGTTCCACAGTCTGTCTAACGCAAATGGACACTTAACGCCAGCACATCATTCAGGTTAGCAAATTGATTTATAATGAATAACTCTCAGAATGCATAGAAAATATCTGCAAGCCCTTTGTGTTCTGTAAATAATACATGTGCTGCTTTGGAACATTTGTCCAATCCTAGACGTCAAATGAAATTAACCATTTTAGATAGTATTTCACTACTCAGAACACAAACAAGAACCGTAATGACATGGGTGATGGTTCTTTAAATTGAGAAGATTGAAAGTTAATGACATGCAGGCCCTGATTTAACATGCTACAGATCTATGTTGCTTTTTATCAACAGTGATTTTATTTTATTTTTTTTTAATTTAGTAACATAGTCTTGGTTCTTCTATTTCTTCTTGCACAAACTAATGCTTGTGGCTGTGCATATCTACCTCACACAACTTAATTCAGTATTTTATAATTTAACACATGCATATCACATTAAGGTACTTTCGAAACATCTTTCTCTGCCTTGTCAAGCTGTAAGAGTATGTTTTTTCTTTAAATATGGGATAGAAAATGTTGTCTCCATATGTTGAAAAGTAAAATATTAGTCACGAATTGATTTAACTCACTAAGCAACAAACCTGCAGAAGGGCTAGTGCTTTAATCCACTTTTGTACTTAATTTCTTTTATGACTTCTAAATAGTAGAACAAAATATGTTGTGGAATTATTCATTTTAATGTGTGATTTCTTGAGTTAAAGCTCTCGATGAAAAACCCAAGGGAAAACTTCAAGGTTTTTGTTTTTGCTTTTCCCATAGCGTTATCATAATTTCAACTGGTCTATCTGATTCTTTCTGTACAATATGGATGAAGATAGTTAAGGCTTGGTTCACCCTCTTCTAAGTCATGAACTGAACTCTTAATTTTTCATGAAGAACACTGCATCTGGTTCAACTACAGATAACAGGCTAAGCAAACAGGACTAGCTTCTCAGCTGCAGTTACTTCACAAAGCTCTGTCTGTACACAGGAGCACTCTCTGCGTGGTCAGGACTTAGCTGAGAAGTCGGCATTCAGCGCATGAGGCTATAATCCATTTTCTCCCCTACTGCTGAATGTAATTTATCCCATTGGCAAGCATTTTTCTCTAGCCTTGTGACAGCAATTCAATGAATTCTAGTGGATTATTGTTCTTTGCTTCAAAGGCTCTTAAACAAGATTAAAGTAAAAATAAGGTGAGGTATAGAACAAAAACACAATTCAATATTGTAAATGCTGTAGTGTAGGGGACAAACAGTGAGAATAAAGAGAAATATTGCAACATAGATCAACTAAATGCAAAAAGCAAAACAGTTAGGTATTTTGCTCCTCGTTCAGCTTGTACCCTGTTGCTCTGCATTCTAAAAACTGCCCAGCAGGGCTGAGATGCCTTGTAACATGTGCTAATGCTATCAAAGCAGATCTAGATTGGTTGTGTGCGCCATCACCTGTCATCTGAGTCTCTCAGCGCAGCCAAGGCAGCAGAGTAGCTTCACGCAGCCCACGTGATCACATCTGCAGTGTGTCATAATGCAGCATACGCAGAGTGCACCTGGAGCAGCCCAAGGGGGAGAGCCTCTGCTTCTCAGTCATCACACCTGCAGGATAGTCCAGAACAGATCAGAAAACTGTAAATGGCCTACTGTGTGAGATAATATCAATTTATTCTACAAAGTATGAAATGACAGATTTTGTGCATAAGTATCTATTTCATAAAGAGTTTTCTCTTGCTTTTTGAGCTCAGCATGCTGATTAACCAAGTGACTGTGAGCATCAAAAACTATGACAGTTTAATTACACCTGTCTTTCTATGTTTGAAATATTACTAATTTGCTTATTAAAATAATCAATCTCACAATCTTTAAATTACATGAAATGTTGTGGTGGTTCACGACGTTAGAACTGTAGAAAATGTTTGGGCCTAATATGAATTTTCTTACTACTTTCTTACTAATATTGCTTTTATTTTACTACTACACCTAGCTGAGAAAAACTGTCCCTTGTTCTCAGAGTACCATCATTATCCATGAGAGGTCACTCTAGCCAGAGAGATGCTTAGCTGTAAGAGATCTCTCACCTGCACAATACACCTGAATAATCAAGAAGTTTTTGGCACTCACCCTACTGGTCTTGACCGTAAATTAGCTATTCATATCTAATGAGGCTAGATTCTGTACTCCTAAGGAAATGGAAGAAAAAAGATTGACAATGATTACTCACATCAATCCATATTTTTTAAATGGCTGTTCACTACAATACCGTGAACAGGAAGAAAATGTGTTACAAAATAAACTTTTTTCATATTTTTACTTTCTCTGTATTTTCTCACTACAATAAATTGGAAGTTTGCACTAGATTGTAACAGGGCAGAGAGCATATCTTGGAAAACCAGGCAAATAATGTTTAAAACTTCCTTGGTTTTATTAATAAAAAAAATAGAATTGAACTCCACAAACTGTGGGTCCCTATCTTGGATATCATCAGCATGCTGAAATCACAGTGAAATAAAAAGATGCTCCCCTCGCTACAAGAAGGACATCGAGGTGCTCGAGCGAGTCCAGAGAAGGGCAATGAAGCTGGTGAGGAGTCTGGAGAACAAGTCTTACAAGGAGCGGCTGAGGGAGCTGGGGTTGTTCAGCCTGGAGAAGAGGAGGCTCAGGGGCGACCTTATCGCTCTCTACAGGTACCTTAAAGGAGGCTGTAGAGAGGTGGGGGTTGGTCTATTCTCCCACGTGCCTGGTGACAGGACATGGGGGAATGGGCTAAAGTTGCACCAGGGGAGGTTTAGGTTGGATGTTAGGAAGAACTTCTTTACCGAAAGGGTTGTTAGGCATTGGAATAGGCTGCCCAGGGAAGTGGTTGAGTCACCATCCCTGGAGGTATTTGAAAGACGTTTAGATGTAGAGCTTAGTGATATGGTTTAGTGGAGGTCTTGTTAGTGTTAGGTCAGAGGTTGGACTAGATGATCTTGGAGGTCTCTTCCAACCTAGATGATCCTGTGATTCTGAGAAACAGAGTTTGAATCAGACCACATGTGTGAAATATGAAAGTTAAGGAATGTTAGGGTAGTAAATCTAGCTTTGTTGCGAAGATCTGGATTATAGGAGGCTGTTACTTCATTTTTAATACTTGATGGTTTTGATTAAATAAATGTTTATAGCAGATGAAATTGTTCTCAGAAAATATCATCTGTACCTATAACCACTGCCATGTATAAAACTTCAAAGACAGTCCAACACTGGCAATCACCTAGTTGAAGAAATAGGAGGTGTACACAATAGAATTTTATATATATACACATATATATCTATAATGGTCAGTCAGAAGTCAATACCAGTCACACTGTGGCCAGTGATGCCAGTACCAGAACACCAAGACACCCCCAGTAAAGCACATGATGTGCAAAGCTCATGTGCCTTGCTCTTTCAGCAGGATATAGCATGTAGAAATTTAAAGAACAAAAGTTGCCACCAAAAATCCTGCTGTTCATTTCTTCTTCTTCATTTCTTAATTATAAAGCAGAGAAGTGATTGCAGGAAGGGCCAACATTTTACAGAGCCCATTGTGGTCTAGATGATCAAAGGATGAGTATGTATATTTTATTCCCTCTGATTCTGTAGATTAAATATAACCTGGAAACAGTCTGTATTATCTTTTCCACAGAGACCGTTATCTTTGAAATCCAGCTACTTTCTTTATCCCCTCATGGTAAAAGAAAGGCAGTGAAAACTATCCCAGCAATTGTCTTCTGAATAAAATGGAAAGATAGCACTACGTAATTCTCAAGAGAATGAAGAGCTGGATTCTCTTAACTTGGAAAAGAAATGTCAAATTTTAAAGGTTATGTAAACTTGTGGCAAGATTTAGGCATGTCTCAGATGAATCATCATAGGAAGGAAGCTGAGTCAAGTCAATGGCAGCCAGGATACTTAGCTGAAAGGAAGGGGACACCTCCATCCTTCCTGTGACAGAAAAAATCCACAGTGATCTTTCCACAGTTTCTGTGGGAAGATCAAGATCTCTGTAATGGTGACAGCAGTTTTGAATAGATAGTTGAATTTCCATGAAAAGATTACAGAAAGACAACTCCAAACGCATGCCTGGATAAAGGCTGGCAATAACCCATCAGAGATTATCTGGAAGACCATTCAGGCAGGAGGTATGGCTGTGAGCTGTGCTGTGTTAGGCGTGCAGAGATTCTGCAGCTGTATGGTGCACTCAGCCAGGCTGGGGCTCTGCATACCACTCTGTGTGCTCTGTACCTCTGGGCTCTGAGCAGGGATGAGCACAGCAGACTAAGACAAATGGTTTTATTGATCTGCTCTATGAGGCAGTCCTGGACTGCACTCTAGACATACAGCAAAACAAATATATTATGGTTGGTTGGTCGGGCTTTCTCTCTAGGCTAGGAGAAAGAATTTGAAAGAATATATTTGAATTTGAATATATTTATATAAAAGTAAAGAAGTAAAAAAAAAGTAAAGTATAAAGTAAAAAATATATTTGAAAGAATACAGTATGTCTGATCTTTCAGAAATGAGCTTACATTGAGTCCGAGGACGGAAAAGACTCACTTTTTTCACTTTTTTTCTGCTAAGACTATTTCTGGACAGATCCTAGCATTTCATCAATGCAAATCAGGATTTCCACCCACAAGAAATAAGAGCTTAGAGCCAATTCCCCTGTTATTATTTTGTAGTTAAATTGTAAAATCACTGAGAGGCATCAATCAGGACTGGATTAATGTAATGCCAGGCAAAAAAAACAAACAGAACTAGATCACAGTTCCTGCCTCTGATCCCTCCCCAGCCAAGTTCTTATGGATTTGATATAATTTTAAAAATTATTTGCAGCTCAAATAGAAGGTGCCTATTTTGAAAAACCAATTAATGTGACCGTCTCACTGCATCTGCAGTACATTCATCCATAAAAATGAGTTTTAAGTGGTATTTTGTGTATGAAAGATCTAGGACATAACACAGATGTTTCTGGGAGGGAAAATCTCAGTGTTCGTTATTAATCACAGCTCTCAGATATGTATAGAGTGGGCAGGATATATCACAGAGGAATAGCGTTAAACTGAGATGTGATGCTTTTTGGCATCTATACCAGGAGTGCTTTAGAAGAAACAAACAAACAATCAAATACAAAAATCCCAAACCCCTCATGAACAACAGCAGCAAACGGTCACTTCAGCAGAGGGTGAGTAATAAATGTCATTCAAACAATATTCATACAGAATGCCATTATTAGTCATATTTCATCTAATAATAATGACAATGAAACAGGGACTGAAACAACTTAAAAAGTCACCTACCTGAGCAAGACAAGCACACTCTACTAAGAGTTTAAACAGAAAATATTTGGAAGCAAAAACAGTGGATGGTTGGGTGTCTGTGCATGCTTGCTCATGACAACGGTTTTCAGACCTTAGAAAACATTAAAAAGACAAACAGCAAAACTGTTCTTATGTTCCTGTTTACTCAGTCTGCCACATGAGTATGTAGAGCCTTCACATGCATGTGACAGCAGCTTCTCTCAGACAGTTAGTGTTTTCTAGCCATCAAGTGGCATTTAAATAGTACCAGGAGGTATTAGCCATAAACATGGCTAAATGCAATACTGCAAACATGTTTATGTTAGATTGAAACTTTTAATTGTTACTGCCTAGGTGCCATTGGAATAGATCTAAGAAAAAGCTTTTCTGTTAAATTGATGCCTAAGCCACAGGTGGTAAAAGGGTCTAAAGTTTTTTCCATTTCCAGCACAAACAACTCTTTGGTATGTGCAAGAGCTATTTATACTAAACATAAGTAGTCACTCAGTAAGCAGAAGCCCATCCTCATACCTGCCATTCATACAAAGCTAGCAGACAACTTATCTGAGGCCCTCCTTTTTGCCTAAGTTCTCAGCAAAGCCTGGCAACATTCATTTTTTCCAACCAACACCATTTTTCTGTAGGTAAATCGGTGGCTCAGCAGCCAAACAGAATCTGCTTCCAGCAGTACCTGGCTCCAGCCTCTTGGGGTGCCTCAGGCGAAATGCCTTCACCCATTCTGAAACAGATCTTGGTGGCCTCCTCGCTCTCCTCCGCAGTAGGCATTGGCAACAAAAGCAGTTGCTGAAGCCGAGTATCTTTTGCATTGCCTTCTTGGAAACCCTGCAAGAGGAAAATTAAGTGTTGGATCAAATAAGATTATTTTACTGGCTAGCCAAAGAGCTTAAAAAAATACTGCCTTCTTAAAAAAAATACTGCTTTCGTAAGCACTTATTAAGCTTATAACACTTTGGCAAAGCAAAGTTAATTTGTAAAGTACTACATAATTCTGTTGCCAACCAAATAGCTTATTTGTACATTTAAAATGAAAGAAAATGAGTATGCAATGATATACGTTTCAGGCTAGGCAAACAAGCTCCTTCCACAATGAGGGAAAATGGTGTTGTTATTTGCAAATTTTTGTCTTTTTTTCATTATGTTTTCAAATACATTTTAAAGTATTTATTTTTATGAGAGTTAAATTGGAAATATATTTAGACTATTCTTTTTGAACCCAGATGCCCTTTTTGAACAGGTTCGTTCACACTCCATCTTGATTTATACTTTTCAGCCTTCCTCATATTTGCGATAGTGAGGAGGATTCCAGAACTCATGGCACGCTTATTACTGTTGCTCATCTAAAGTAAAGCTTATGTCACTGAGTTTCTATCTCAAGAATTATATTTAGTTAGTTTTATACACTGTATTAACACTAAAGAAAACAAGAAAAGCATCAATGACGTTTATGTTGTACTGACAATGAACAGTAGGTTGCAGTATTGAGGAACACTTTTAGCAACATGACAGCTCCTGATAGGAAATTAATGCTTTTTAATTGGAAAAAAAAATCACAAAAAACTCACCATGTAAGTTAAGATTATATGAAAATATGTGAGACTGAACCTGTAGATCCACATATTTAATTTTAAGGTTTTCTTCTTGTTTTTTTTTTTGGCTATTAGTTCATGACTAGTGTACTTCACTGCTACAATAATGATTTATAACAAATCATCTTTTCTAAAAATGAAGATATATTTTCAGCATAACAATGCATATTGTTTAATGCTTCCACAATTTGACCATACTAAATATCACAAATAAAAAAAAGAACACGCCAAGGTTTTATTGAAGGATGAAATATGAAGTTCAATATGAGCACCATTGCTCACAGAAAGGCTGCAGCCTTGCAATCAGAGCCTTCAAATAAGCTTTTTGTCTGTCGCTGCTGAGTAGGTAAAGAGCCTATTTGTCATGTGACTTATTTTCCATGAGAATTATATAATGCAACAACAACAAAAAAATCATAGGAAGAAAGCTAGGATAACATGGAATTTATTCCATTGGATAATACTGAGATGAAAAAGGATGAAGAAACCAAGTATTTCTGGTTAATGATTAGAGTATGTCTGTAGGTAGAATGTGAACTCAACAATAATTTCATTCGTTTATCATGACTGTACTAAGGGAAGACAGAATTGAAAGCACGTTAAAGGACAGGTAAATAAAGCAGGACTGATGGCATACCGAAGTGAAATGACACAGCTCATAGAAACACATTTTGTAACTGACAGAACAGGTTGAAGTTTGAGTGTGATATAGGTTAAAGTGACACAGAAAATCAAGTCAGGTGATTATTTAACTGTAACTCATATCCCACCAAAACAAAACAAATCTAGAAAACATTTTGTTAGTGAACACTTCAAGACTAGATATCCAATATAATTATTAAAAAATACAAATTTATGTGACAACCTAGGCGGTAGTATACATAGGACAGGAATGTTCTACCTATCATACATCTTCACGTGCTGCGTCCAGTAGCCAAAATGTTGCTGATCCCTGAGATACTTTTTGACATTTACAGCGTTGTATATGATAAATTGTAAAGAGAGTAAAATATGTTTTAAAGAGAGTAAAATATGTTTTTTTTATATAAAAACTAGATATAAGCCCTCTAAATTATGAGTGTGGCTCGTAACTGTGGCTCTCCCTGCAGTTAATATTCAGGAACTATACAGAGAAGCAACAGGTCAGGCTTAAAAAACGTTCTTGCAGCTAAAGTAAAACAAGGAATTAGGAATTCATAATTCATTAGACATCTTATCAGACACCCACATCCAGTGGTTGACAAAAGAAAATCACTTTCTAATGTTTCTGAGCAGACAGAAATAAAATAATGAGATTACAAATGTTTCTGCATTGCTGCATGAAGATATTCCAGCCAAGCTTCCAGTATGAGTGGATTTGCATGCCTGTGGGTAATGTAACCCACAGCTTCTTGAAAGCTATTCTTGCTTCTGTCCTTATGAGGCTACTTAAAGAGTATGAATATACAAGAATGTGAGAGGTTATATCAGGTGTCTCTTCTAGAAGGCAAAGGTCCTGCCTACATAATATTTATTCTTGATTTATTTTAATTAACTTTTTGCAGATTCACATTAACAAAATGTATACTAATAATCAAAGCACTCAAATTAGATGTTAAAATACAATGGTTAATAACAGAAGAATAACGGACAACATCACAGGTGATAAAATACTGTATGTTAAGACTCCATTTTCTTGAACTACTTAAAGTGCAAATATTATTTCCTATTTACAACGTAGCTTAGCTGCTTGACATTCAGAGATAATATCTAACCTTGTTATTAATACTATTGATCCTATAAATCTCTCAGGACAATCTTCACTGGACAGAACCTTGTCCTCAATATTACAGTATTTGCTCTTAAGACAAGAAATATAACTTGTTTATTCAAAGACACTGCAAGATTCTTAGAGAATTAAATGTTGTAACAATAAAATATAAGAAAATGAAAAATCTTAAGCCCTTAAGAGCTTATTTACATTAAAAGTTAAATGCATTGCCATTATTTTAAACACATTTTCTGAACGGTTACCTAAAAAGAAGGAAGGAGAGAGGGCTGATTTAGCAATTGCTTATTACTGAAAATTTCAAAGCATCTAAGTTGATTTAAATGAGTGGGAGGTAGTCAGAAAGACAGTCATTAAAATGCTAGACCCTATATGAATTTGAAATACTTTAAATAGCTTTAAAAAACATTCAAATTATATGCAGAACTTATTTCAACAAGGGTTAAAATACAGTGAAAGTAACACCTTTGAAAATCTTTGCAACTACATTCCTCAAGGACCACTGAAAGAGGTAATTTATTGAGGTGCAGCATATATTCTGTCCTGAAGATCTGGCATGTTACCAAAAGGAAATTAATTCACGACAAAGGACTTGTGCTATGAAAGCTCTGTTGCCTTTTCTGAAAAGCTCAGTTGTAGCAACCAGCAGCAAAAGACTCCCAACAGGTTTTAAACTGCAGAGATCAGCATGCAGAGGTAACTGACTTTTTAGCTAGTCAGTGCTTTAGCTACATATCAGTTTATCCACGAAGATGCTTAAAAAGTATGCTTCAGAAATCCTAAATTAGGTAGTTTTATAGCATTTTTCTTTGAATATGGTAAATGTAGTTGTTTTTGTGTATGTGTACGTTTCTTTGGGGGGAGAGGGTATTTTCACAAATTTTATCCAACCAGCAAAAATATCTTTTTTGTTTCGTATTTACAGCCATTCCTTTTGAAAAGGGCTTTGTAGTAACAGATTGAGAGCTTGGCAACAACAAACAAACTTTTTAATGTCTGTATATGTTTGGACAAAGCAAGACACATATTTTACTTTGTGACTACTAGGATGATTTAACAGGTTAGTTGCTGGAAAGAAAACCAAAAGAATGGACAGCTAGTTTCATTGTATCATTTTTCAAAACTATTTTAAAACTATTTTCAAAACTATTGTGAAAATAGAAATGATTGTAAACTGTCAGAACAGAAACTTGGTTTTTATTACGTAAATCTGCACCATGACTTGTGCAGCAAGCCACAGCAAGCCTCTACTCAGCCCTGGTCAGGCCTCACCTGGAGTACTATGTCCAGTTCTGGGCTCCCCAGTACAAAAAAAAGACAGGGATCTCCTGGAAAGAGTCCAGTGAAGGGCAACACAGAGGATACGGGACCTGCAACATCTTCCCTATGAGGAAAGGAAGAGACCTGCGTCTGTTCAGCCTTGAGAAGACTGAGAGGGGAACTTATTAATGTTTACAAATACCTTAATTGTGGGAGAGAGAGGGATTTGGCCAACCTTTTTTCAGTGGTTTGTGGGGATGGGACAAGGGGCAATGTCCAAAAAATGGAGCACAGGAAGTTCCACACCAATATGCGGAAGAACTTCTTCACGGTGAGGGTGACGGAGCACGGGAACAGGCTGCCCAGGGAGGTTGTGGATTCTCTGGAGATATTCAAGGCCCGTCTGGACGCCTACCTGGGCAACCTGCTCTAGGGAACCTGCTTTGGTGGAGGTCGCTTCCAACCCCTACAATTCTGTGATTGGATGGAAGGATAGAAATATTCCAAAGACTTGGTTGAACATGTATTAAGCATCACATGCTCTTTTTGAGATTGCTGATGGAAATACTTAAGAGCTACCCTGCTGTAGGATTATGAAAGGAATAAAACACTGCACCATCCACAATACACAGTATGTTAAGAGGAGAAAATTGGGAATATTCTACATTTTATTAAATGTGACATTAAACATACTTATTGTGAATATCATTGGTGGTTTGGGGTGGTTGTTTTTTTCTCTTCTCATAATTCGGAAACGGTATCTAGACGTGTGCCCGCTCTTTCCCTCTCCTCTGTTCACTGCGGTCCATGTACAAGACCCTGAGACGGCGGACGCCACCCACGACGGCGGAAATGGCCTAAGATGGCGGACACCGCCCGAGATGGCGCACGCCACCTAAGATGGCGGACAGGGCCCGAGGTGGCGGACCCCCGCGGCTGCTGACCGTCAAGCTCCCCGCTAGCACCGCTATCCAGCCCCATCCCTGGGAGAGGAGGCATTGCCGGAGCACCTGTAAGCAGGCTGCAAGCCGGGGTTCCCCTTTTCTCCTCCCTGGGGTTAGGACTAACGCCCCCAAACGCGCACCTGGCGGAAGGCCCGTGCTCCCCGCCGCTGTTAGCCGGGTGGCATTCACGGGAAGGCCCGAGACACTGGGATCGAGGTTCGGCGCCCAGCTCGGGGCCGCAGCCGCACTCCCCTGTCACAGCCCGGCGATCAGCACCACGCTGCTAACCACCACGGCTCTTCCGTCACCAGCGGCCCCACGGCTGCTGCGGGTACCTGCTCTCCTTCACTCCCGCAGCAGCGAGCCCGGCGGGGCGCTCGCTGCTCCCCGCTCGTTGCTCCCCGCTCCCCTCGCCCCGCCGAGGCCGGACCCCGCTCGCGCCCCGCACGCCGCTGCAGCTGCGCCGCCGAAAGGGCGGGAAACGCCGCGCGCCACCCCTGCTCGTGCCGCCGAGAGGGCGGGAAGCGGCGCCGGGCCGCGCGCGCCACCCCGGCTCGCGCCGCGGCCGTTGCACAGCCGCCTCCGCTCCCGCCGCAGTACGGTCACCACGGCAACCGCCCGGCGCCGGTGCGCCGCGGGGCATCCTGGGAGTTGTAGTCGCCCCCTGCCCGCTGCCCCCCGGCTGCGCGGTGAGCGAGGGCCCCGCCGGAACTCGCTTCCCCACGAGGCGCCGCGAGGGCTAGGGCGGGGGCGGGAGCGAGGCGCTGGCAACCAAAGGCGGGCGGCTCTGCCTACTCGCGGCCGTGCTGGGCGGGAGCGCCGCTGCCTCTGTCCTCCGCCACCGCTGCCAGGTGACGGTGGAGCCGCTGCTCCTCGACGAGCCCTCGCTGCTCCCTCCGCTGGAGAGGGAGGGCCGCGCCTCCACCCTCACACGCCCGAGACGCCGTCCCCTCGGCGCCGCCGTGTGGGGGCGAGAGGGCAGTGCCCGGCCCTCAGCGGGGGCAGCCCTCAGCGGGGGCCGCGCCCGGGAGCTGCCTGCTCGAGGCGCCGTCAGCCTGGGGGTCGCGGGGGACGACGTTCCCTCCGTAGGCTGTTGCTGGGGGTGGGATGCCAGGTTTTCCTCACAGGTCCACTTCGAGCGTGGAGGGGCGTAGTGCGCTGAGGGCCGGGAGCGTTGCCGGTGCTGTGAGAGTGCGTGTGAGCCGCTGTCGACACGCTGCTCTTCGCTTTGGGCAGATAGTGAATGTGAGGCGGTGTTGTGTGGGGAAAGGCACGCGGGTCACCCTTGTAGTGGGTAATTTATACCTGGCTTCCATTTGGCACTGTGCTGTAGTGCCTCTCTGAATGAGCTGTTGGGTTTTCGCCTCAGATTTAGCATTCTCCTTCCTGTGATTGTGGCCGAGTTTCTGGAGGGCTGGATTTGGTCTCTTGTTGAGTGATACTATAAAGCGATGGATGGCTTACCACAACATGCAGCAACCATGCTCTCCTGGTAATGACAATACAAATCCTGCTTTAGATGAAACAGAAAAGTAAGGAAGTGTGTTCCTGGGAAATACCACTCCAACGGACAGCAGTAAATCAAAAAATGAATGCAACATCACCCCCTCTTCCCCCCTATTTTAAGGCAAATTGGAGTGGTTTGTGACTGAGAAATTATAACATGAGGTTGTCTGAATTATGTAGTCACTGTAGACTCCAAAAAGAGCAAGTTTTGGATTCTAGGGAATAAGGATAGATGGGGTAATATTATCATATTTATTCTGGTTGTTGTATGTGAATCCTCTTTCGATAGTACCTAATATGAAGACTGAGAGCATTGGATCCTGCTGAAAAGGCTTAGAAGACCCTAACCACTCAGCGCTGCCACAGCACACATCCAAGCAGTGTTCCCCCCCCAATCAAAGTAGTCCCCCTGCATTTTAAATACACATGCATTCTGCAGTTTGAAAACACGATGTTTTTTTCTTTCCCGTTCCCCCCCCCCCCCCCCTTTCAGTTTTGATCCAAAGATAGAAATCTTAGCAAGAAGAACACCCGGGAAGCTTTTTGCAGGAAGACAAGAAGGTGCAATACGAGAGATGCAGCAGGGAGCCTTTGGCAGGTGGCGGTGACGCACAGAAGTTACTTTGCCTTCGGAAAGAAAAAAGCCCTGGTTGCTGTTTATGTAGGTGTATTTTTGTTATCTCCCTTCTCCCCCAAGAAGTTACCGGGGCCGCGCAGCAGCGGGGAAGCGGCGACTGCTCGCCCTGGGCGGCAGCAGATTATGGTGGCAGCGCAGCAGTAGGAGCGGCAGCGGCAGCAGTAGCAGCCCCGATCTGCGAATGCGTTTTGCATTTACGATCGTCGCTGGAAAGTGCCACCTGAAGATTCGGCAGCCGGGCAAGGACCGCTAACGTTTCAAAAGGGAAAACCCCGACGGGGAAGGAGTTGAGGGGAGGAGGGGGCAGCGCTAGGTTTTGTGCGTGCTTGTGGGGAGAGGGGATTGGTTATCATGGCGGATCGGACAGCTCCTAGATGCCAGCTCCGTCTGGAGTGGGTTTACGGGTACAGGGGTCACCAGTGCCGCAACAACCTGTACTACACGGCGGGCAAAGAGGTGGTCTACTTTGTGGCTGGAGTCGGCGTGGTTTATAACACCAGAGAGCACAGCCAGAAATTCTTCCTAGGGCACAACGACGATATTATCAGGTAAGGGGGTTGACTTCTCTTGTGGTGGGGCGGGGTGGGGTTTAAAAGGAAGGGAGGAGAATGTAGGGCTGGCAGAATACCCCCCTCCTCGCTTCTCACAGCTCTGCTTGTAGCTGTCGTTTTAAAGCAGCTCAGATTTGTTATCAGCTGTCTGGGTAAAAGCTGGGTATCTAGATTAGATTATTATTATCTTTGTAGCACAGCTTCAAAACGTTGCTATAACACAGAAGGTAAGTTTTTCTGTTGCACTGCACCAAAAGCAAAATAGATTATTTCCATATAAAAATGCAATGGGAAGATCTTAGTGCAACAGTGCTGCAAAACTGTGGATCCAGCAGCTAATCTCCCCAGCACTGGGAACCTGTATCACCAATTCTGATGTCTTAGACAAGGCGGGTGTAGTTCTCCTTACACCCAGCACAAGAGTGCCATAAACCTGGCCATAAACATACCATTCTGAAAATTTCCCTGAAAAATCGAGTAGAACTGTTGGTACTCCAGTCAAAATAATTCCAAGTGTGCTGGTGCAAGATGGCTACAAAAGCACAGGTCTTGCTCCTGATCTGGCTAATTTCTTGTCTCTTTCTTTCAATTTCTGCTTAAAAAGTGAATTTGATTGATGTTACCATACTACAGGGATACTAATTTTATTCCACCACACAAAGTAACAGAACAAAAATGTGGTTTCAGAGCTCAAGATAGCCTTTTAAACAATGTGTTCAGAATATAGAAATGAAGTCAGTAAATAGAAAATTAATGTTGTCTCCACTCCTGCTCTATTCCTGACAAAAACCTGAAACTAGAATATCCTCATAAAGGGAGTTGCATGGTAATGACAGTCCTCTGAGCACAGCTAGCTGCTGCCCTCCCTATTCACCTGAATTCAGCATGAATGAAACGTTTTCTTGATGAAAATAGTCCCAGGTGACTCATGATGCAGTAGTACTGTGGAAATACCTGCTGAAGTTAGAGTTTTGACACTGGATAACAAAATCACATAATTGTCATATAATCATTCTGGAGTCTTGTTTACAGAAAACCATCCACTTTTCCCAGTGAGAGCTTGGCTGCTGTGACTCCTAGTAGCGTTTTTCTCCTCCCTTTTATAATCTGAGTTAAAGCAGTGCCATTTCAAGAAAATTCGGTGCATGTGTTCACAAGTTTATTGTGGTTTCAAAGGTGTTATCGCTTCCAGAGGGTTATTCAAATAGACTCTTAGTTGTTCAGATAACTAAGAGAGGAATGACTATTTTAGATGTATCCACAATATCATGAAATGCAAGTTTTCTTTACTGCAGGGAAATAATTTTTGATACTCTAGGGGATATGAAGTGTAATCCGTATAGAGAGTAGTATGTATGAGCTAATGTTTGAATTCTTAATAAATACTAGAAAGATAACTTGTCAAGACACAGCTGCATATATCCATTATTTTTTTATACTTGATAACGCTTCCCTGCCAAACCCAACTGTGTTGGACAACTTCTGTGCCTTCTCTTTTAAAACATCTCATATTAGGACACCACTTTTGGCAGTGTCACATTTAGAGCTTAAAATGGGTATAGAAAGATTGTGAGTGCCTCGTATTTGTACACTAACTAGAACTGTAACACTAATTTGACACTAACTGTGCCTGGTCTACTTTTTTTTTTTTTTCTTAAAGAAAACTAGCAGTCACCTGTTCAAATTAGCAGGTGTTTTGAGGATTCATTGTCTGTTCAGTTATTGTTTAACTAATGCTTTTGGATGATGAGTTTTGTTTCTGATCCAGGTCAAGATGAGAATTCTCTAGGATGACCATAGTTTCTGCAGAGGATGAAATGTTTTGTGCCAGAAAGCATGAACAGGGCCCAAGATGTCAGTTGATTTCCATTTTTAGTGGCCAAGAAAAGTTGCTGTCATAATGGTTTTAAGGAAGGAAAGAGTTGTTATTTAAGTGTCTCCAAAATGTTGCTAGAATATTCTGTTGTTTGCATCTGTTAATGTTTGCCTCTTCTGCCTTTGATGCACTTTGTAGACCTTATTGAGGAATATTCCATCACTGTCAGTACTTTAAAGTCAGTGGTTCCTTGTATGAGTATTGCTGATATATCTAATAAATGCAGGAATTTAAATTATCACACTTTAGGCTTCACAGCATCCAATAGAGTTGAATGAGAAGAATATAATTCTCACGTTTTTCTGCTTTTGTTGGAATGTATTTCCCTGAGACTACCTTGTAAACAACAGTGCATGTATTTGCAGTCCAACAGACTACTTTTTAAGGAGGTTTGAAACATATTAAAAAAAAAAAAGTAGAACTTGCAGACTTTGGAAAAGATTGCAGAATCATTAACACTGTAAATCCTTGAAGCGGGCAGAACCCCTTCCAGTGGTTGCCATTAGCTCGTCCCATGTTGAAAGCTTTCAGCAAATACTATTTTGTGGAAACAAATGATGAACCTGTTATTCAGAGGGTTGAGAACATGTGCATTACCTTAAAATGTTTACTACAATCATGAAAGTAGATACCTTCCCTTGGTGAAAAGGTCACATGTAAAAGCGTATGCTCACTGTTTTCACAATTTTAATAGTCTTGTCTCTTGCTTTGTATCAAGGTAATGCAGTTGGACGTCATTTAGTTTTGGCTAAAATAGACCAGGCTGTTGGATTAATGGAGAAATGATTTTTTTTTTTTCCTCCAAGATTTATATATGAAAAATTCTGTTTGTGTAAGGAACTTAACATACTGCACTCAGCTAGTAAGGTAGATGTCCAGGGTGTGAACAAGGGTATGAACAAGTGAGTTCTGAAGTATTTAGTTTCTTGTGTGAGGCAACTACAAGGTGCTGTACTTCCGAGCTCATCCTCCTTTAAACTTCCTAATGAGATACGGTTCTGGACTGCTGAATTTAACTTTGAAGTGAGTTCTGCTTTGTGGAGGGGTTGGACTGGCTTGGATGCCCTCCAGAGCTCCCCTTCAAACCTAAAGCATTTTATGATTCTTTTGTTACTTCCCATCATATAATGTTATTCTTCTTGCACATTAATTAATTGTGAATAGTTAATGCTATTGTTTATCAAGTACTGTCATTATAAAACAGGATGAGAGCATGTGGTTGAAATGAATAGAATTGGTTCTGGTCTCTGACTACTGATGAGTTTTATTTGGACCCTAAAAATGCATGCCAGTTATGAAGTTTGCAGTCAAAGAGCATGAAGTATACCCTATTTTTCTCCCTCTGTCTTTTTTTTTTATTTATTAAAAAAAAAAAAAGCTGTGATGGTCAAGCACAATCTAGCAGCTTAGGGGTGGTGAAGGTCAGAATATTACTGTTTTCTCTAAGCTGAGAGCCCTGCGTTTTACTCTAATGCCTTTATTACAGACCACAAAGCAATCCTGAAGTTGCTTGCATGGTAGCTCTTGTTTGTTCTTGAAATGTGATCTAGCTGAAGCATCATAGCTGATGTGTAATAGCTATGTCCAAGTCTAGCTATTGCAACGTTTTTACATAGAAAGTGTAGTATAGATTGTCATTACACACATAACTTATTTTCATTGAATTTGGTCATTTGTGCTCTACAGGATTAGGTTTTGGAAGTTGTAATACTAACATATGGGTATTGTTTTCCTTCCTGATTAACTTGAAAGTGGGCTTTACAGAAGGCCATTGTAATGACTGTATGTTAACATGTCAGCAAGAATGTTGCATCCATGCAGTGTCACTGCCTTCAATGAAATTCATGCAAGTGTAGGATTTATGTTTAGTATTACTGCTTGCAAGACTGGATTGTAAGTTTTGACTGTAATTGAGCTCTTGCAAAAGAACAGAAGGTTTTCTTACTCTTATTGTGTGTTACTTTGCTAACAGCAAGCAATTAGATGATTCCTTGTTTTCATTGCCAATAATGTCTGCAATATTGAACGGTTTTCCTGGATATGCAAAAACTCGCTGAGAGAACACCTTTTACATTGTATTGAAGACTTCATCTACACTTAGTAGGTTTCTCATCGTTTCTACCTTACATTCTGAATGAGATTGTGTAAGTTGTTAAGAACATCTTAATAATGATAAGACACCTATATTTAACTTGACAGATACCTTCGTGTATATGATATGTTGTGGTATTATGCATTATGGTGTATGTATGTGGTATATGTTGTGGTATATGTATGGTGTATGTTGTGGTATTATGCACATTATATCACATTATGTGATTTTTTTTTTTTAAATCACATTTTGCTTTCTAACTGGCTTAAAACAAGTCACCTGTAAGGCAGGGAGCTGCACAAGAGACTGCTCCTTTTCTCAGGCACCTCTGTGGTGTTTGCTGCCTGGGCATGTTACCTGGAAAGTCAGCCTATGATCTGTGGATACCAAAGCATGTCCTTTATGTAAGGCTGCTTACGATGTAGTAGCGATGTAGGATTTATCAGAATATTGCTGTAAGTATGCTGGTGTACGTGTTCTACTGTGCTGACAGATTGAGATTAAAAATGTGGATGTGCCAATAGTTATGAGATTTACTTTGCTGCGAGAGTGACTGGGGGCCTGGTTTGTTCTTTAAAGTGTTCTTTTCAAGAGGCTGGATTCATATTAGAAAGTGACTGTTTTCTTGTCTTTCTGTAGTTGGGGAAGAAAGAAATATGATTGCTTGAGGCAATGTCATATGTTGTTGACTATAGTAAACATAATTTTGGAATAAGTAAATTGATGGCAGAGGTTTGCAAATCAAACCCCCAAAGTGAAAATACCAAAAATGTACTTGAATAGTTTTATTTAAATTTTTGTATTAAAATATTTATGTTTATAGAGGGTGCTTATTTGAATGGATCTAAAATACTTCAAATTTATGTAGAATTGACACCTTTTTGATGGCAAGTTACAGCATTTGTTTCCTGTAAAATGATATTCAAGTTAATGTTTTTATTTCTTGTAATTTTATGGAAAATTGTACTGTCTGTAGCTTGTTTTTAACCTGGACTTCAGTCACAGAAGGTGCCCATGCGGGACAGCTGAAACATAGCAACCAAAAAAATAGGAAAGTAGCAATGAAGCCAAATGAGACTTTTAACAACAGAATTTCCAGACGTGTTTCCTATGCAAGTGCTATGCAGGTACCTAAGCAAAGCCATTACAACTTGAAAAGCATGATTGTGGAACAGCTAGGGTGAAGCAGAGTCTGAGATCTGAGCATTCTAAAGTGATTTGGAAAGCGTTTTGAGACTGTAGGTTGTTAAAGGATTTTCGTATTATGGAAATCCTCACCCTAGAAATGCCCCAAAGGAACTAATTTTATCAGCTTACGGCTTCTTTTACATTCAGTCTCAAAAAACAGGGGAAAATGCCTGTTCTTTCAGGACTTTCTGGTGGCTGCTCTTATATTTGCTCTGTTTGATTGCTATGGTGTGTTAGGATTTTAAGCCTTTACTGAGGTGTGAGTTGGCATAAATATTTTTCTTAAATATCCATATTAATGCATCAGACGTGTGGAATATATAGTTACTGCATCTTATCAAATATAACTTTAAAATACATAGATTAGTTAAAAAGATAAAAAGTTTAGCAGACATTTATACAATATGTCTGTGAGAATTGTCATTTAACCACATTATTTAAACAGTCTAATCATTATACATCCCAGTGAGACATCTTATATGGTAGTAGGAATATAAGAAAGATTTACTGCTTGCTCAGTCACAGTTTGTGTGTTTGTTTGGACAAGTGAAAAGATGGTTGTTGTTAAAAATTGCAAGTAGACATTTGAGCATTTAAATCATCAGTTAGATTTAACTCATTATCAAAATGGAAAAGAAAAATCTTGTTCAACAAAACAGGAAGCACTCGTATTCTTCTGCAGAAAATGCTTGGATTGTTATTATATTTCTATCTTTGCAACGTTGAAAAATGACAAGCATTTAAGCCTTTATCAGCTAGTGTATTAAGTTTTTTTTCATTGGATTTGTTAGAAGAAACTCATCACACAGAGCTGTGCGTCTTTTTGAAAATCAAGGTTTGGGTATTCATTAATCTTATATTGGAGTCTTGGAGTTAGAGATCTGTCATTTTACCTTCTTCCCATTGCTTACATTAGTTTATCTTGAAATTTAAATTTAAATTATTATTTTAATCTAGATGACTAGGAATCTTCAGGTACTGGTGTGCAATTGCTCTTTACCATCAATCATAGGAAAATGCCTTGTTATGAGCCATTCTGAATTTATCTTGATCATTCAAAGGATGGGGATGGGGGAACTTATGGGACAGTTTTGTATTACTGTTTCCTACCATAGAACTTCCTGCAAAAGTGTACAAATTTTAACTTTTACAGAAGTTCATAAACACAAACTGTCTCATAGAAGAGGTAAACCTCCAAGAACTATTCTTTCCGTCTTTCTTAACCTGACTAAACAGATTTCAGATTTATATAGGCAGTTTCCAGATACTTTCTTGATTCTAAGTCTTGATTTTTTTATTTTATTTTTTTTGCCAGGAGGAACTACAACTCTATTTATTAATATTTTTTAAAACACAATGAAAAAAACAATCGTGTGTTTCAGCACTTAGTGCAGAGTAATGATGCCTGGAATAACTTGTTTGTAACTGGATATGACAAGAAAGAATCATCTTTGATAAGGGCTACAAATGCCCTTCTTACATCTTCACCATAGGAGTTGGCAGCCAAGACTTTCCAGATGAGGAGGTGTAGGTTGCTACAGTCCATGCTTCAGCCTTTTTCTCAAGGACACAAGAGTTGCAATTCCTTTGAAAACGGAAGAGGGATTATCTTATTTTATTTTTAGTTTGTGCATGGAATTGCAGAAGAGAACTCCTCTGCTATAGTGTCTCCTTGAGAGTAGAAGCAGGGTTTTCAGCTTGAGGGAGGTTATTTCTTAAATAAAAGTCTTGGGTGATGAGAAGGAACAGCAGCAATACTTCTGTTAGCCTCTGTAGAAGGATGAACTGCTGGAACAGTTATTAGGTAGCATAAATATTTCAATGAATTCTCCTCAGTGGCGTTAGTACTAGGCTTAGGTGTTGTATCCACAGGCTTTCTTCAACTCAAATCATTTCTGCAGGATGCCTTTCACAGGAACCTTAGTGAACAACAAACACGTAAAATTTGTACTTTTTTTTCCACCTGAAGTATTTGATTTGGAATAGCAGCTTGTTTTTTTTTTTTTTGTGATACATTTTAACTCCAAGAACATTTAGTTACCTGTAGTTTGTCTACCAAATGTTGAATTTGAATTTGTCTTTAGAGGTGATATTTGTAACCGCCCTGGAATGAGATCTTTGGAGCTCTATTTATTTCTTTATTTATACTCTATACTTGATCTGAACTTCAGATCAAGTATAGATTGTATGTTTGTTTTTCTTGAAAAATGGCACGATGAGCCAACCCAGGAGATCACTAAAGGAAACATCCTTCACCCCTGCTGCATCTTCAGTGCCAGTGCCATCACATGGGTCCAGGGAAGAACATTACAGTATTTTTGTCTGGAGTTACTGGTGATGTGAGGAAAGGTTTAAATGCATTATGCAAATATACCGGAAATAGAAGTTACTGGTTTAGTTTTCTCACCACCATACATTCCGAACTGGATTGTGCAAGTTGTTAAGAACAACTTGTTAATGATGTGGTTCTCAAAGAGGTATTGCTATTTGTCTGATCTTGTGTAGTGGTGACGTTCTGAGCTGTATGTTTGTTTTCGCAGTCTTTTGAGATTTTTCACGTAACTGAGAAGACTAACTGTATGTAATTAAGTTAGCAGTCAGAGATGGACTTAGTGGTGTCAAATTTTGATGTTCATATTTCAGAATTATTGCTGAGGTGTTTTGCATTTACTAATGTGATTTTAATATAAAATATATCAAGCTCCTTTTAACAGTCTAATAGTATAATGTACTTTGGTACACTGTATCTTATTGATATAATTTCTGTTGATGTTGAAGTTTCTTCTTTCTTTTGAGACAGATGGGTTGTCTTTATTTGAGAATGGAATACTCTGAAACTATGATGACAAAAATGGAATATGAAATAAACTATACTCAGAGACAAATAGTAACCCCTTTGTTTTAGTTGCCTAACAATCCTAATTACAAATTTTTTTTCTGAATTTTTATGAGAAATTTTGATTGTCTTCGTTATTTTCAGCAGACCTGAATGTTGAAGTGGCAGCCCTACAAAAGAACTGCTGACTAGTAATATTGTTGTATTACGTCAAAAGTGGTGGTGTATTTATACAAAGTGTCTGCCTTGCAGTCCTCAGAAATTGCCTTCCCTATGCAGAGAGGAAAAATGCAAATGTCATTTACTCTTATATTGTCTTTGGTAGTAACTCATGTGCAAATATTCATAGCAAAATAAGGGTATTTATAACAGTTTCAGGAAAGGTGAACTGAACTCTTGAAGAATTCAGGATACTATGTACCATTTCTTTTCCCTCTCCCTCTTTTTTTAAATGTCCTTTTTTTTTTTTTCTCAGAATGATTAAGTTAACTGTAGTTAAAAAAATAAAAGGCAATAAAACATGCCTTCAGTTAATTACAACTTGCAATTTAAGTAACGGCATTTCACCCTTTCACTACGACTAGTTAGACCATACTTTCTTCTGTGTACCTTAAGATACATTGGACTAAAGATGAAAGCACAGTCAGCTTCTGTCTGACCAGTCATAGTGTGATTCCTTCATTTTTTTCCTATCCCTGGTTTTTGAAAGTTATTCCTGAAGTATCTAAATGAACATTTTGCTTAGTTTTCCAAATGCTGGAATGTATTGGAACTATGATTAGGTAAGTTGAGCTTTCTTTACTTATATTCTGCAAGACAGAAGGCAGAAAGGTGATTATGTATGTGTGACTAATTACGTGGCCAGTAGGACCAAGTATTTGCCTGTGTTTATGCTGTTGTCGAATATGTGCTAGCGTGGCTGCATTTAATCAAGATTTTGGTCTTTAGCAAAATAGTCTATAGTAGGTCTGTAGCAGATTCCTGGAGGATTCTGAGGTGACTTTCTGATCTTTTTAGATAGTGTTTTGTGTGGTGTTTTTTTTTTTTAAACACCCACTGAAATGCTGCTCAATGAAGCTACTCATTCTTTTAGCAGCTTTAAAACAAGTTTGCAATGTGCAATTGTCATGCTCCTGGTCCAAGGTTGTGTGCGTATAATTAGTGATTACTGCATATGATCTGGATCCACTTCTACTGGTAGAGGTTTTTTTTGTTGTTGTTGCTTTTTTTTTTTTTTTGAAGTATTGACAACATGAAAGCCTTGTCTGTGTGGGCCGCAGAAGTCTAAAAGGATATTATATTGAGTTGTTAGGAAAGCTGTCACTTGTTGAAAGAGCTATTTGAAAGCTTTTTTTTTTTTTTGGTCAGGCTCAAGAAGTTAAATCTGGGAATTAAATATCACCATCTCAGTTAGGCAAAGCTACTTTTGGGATGGTGAGTTCTTTGTTGTGTTCCTTACAAGAGTGCTTAAAGTGCAGTTTCTTCTTTCCAGGAGCTAAATAATGGAAATGCTTTTTACTGGATGGTTCTCTTTGCAGGTTAGTTAAGTATCTAGGAGGTGGCCTTACTGTACCTCTGTTTCCCCCATGTCTATGCACCTGGCACCTTCACTGGTGGCAGAGTGGGCCACATAACTTCTCTTTAGGCAACTGCGGTTCTTTTTTGTGGCATAAGAACATAATGGTGTGATACAGATGAGGTGCTAACCTAGAATTACTAATTTCAGACTGATCTTGAAGACATATTCTAGTTTGGGCCTGCACTGGCTACATCACTTTTAAGTCAGGAAGCAGGTTTTAAAGAATTATATCCGAGCTACATGGTTGCAGGAAACAGCCTTTAACAAAAGATGCTCAAAGCAGATAGCCCATTAAAATCACAGCCAGGAATATTACTTTCTGTAGTTTCGTGATAGTTTAACATAACACCATAGGTCTGATGTATAAGTATTGTTCATCAAGTAAAGTAAATAATTTATTAAACATTAAAAAAAAAAAAAGGCAGAACATAGAACTTTATTACAAGTAAGAGGTGCACATATTCCTTTAGTGATATTTTCACAACAGGTTTTACCAGAATGTTCAGGTAATGCTGTTTCAGGGAACCTGCTAGATGCATTTGCTTGAATGTAGAAGCCTAGAAGAAATGAAGTATGCACTGAAGTTTAGCATAGACATGACATTTATAGTGGTTGAAAGGTTGGTTTTCCAAAAGCTTACAGAGCCTTCCTGGATGTTTTTAGAAGATTAAGATTAGTGGACATAGGCTCAGGATATGAATATTTTTGCACTTTGAGACTTGAAAATAGTTTTGAGTCTTTAGGATTGTTAAGTAATGTTGTTAAAGAAATGTCATTATGCTTATTTTTATTATTTTATGCATAGCACTTTATTCTCCTGTTACATTTCCCGTGCTTTATAATTGAATTGGTTTCTGTACAACATTCAGAATTTAAATTTTTTGGGGGGCTTCTTTTGGATATGGGACTCTTTTGCGTACATAATTTTGGATATAAATTACATCACAGATCTCAAATGAAAATTAATATTTACAGTTTATTTTCAGTGGAAATTTGACATTTATATTGCAATGAAAGGAATAAACTAGGAATAAAATTAGATCAGGAGAGCTAATTCTCTTTATTTCCCTTCTGTTAAGTGAAAAGAACAGATTTTTCAGAGTTCTTCACATCTGTGTTATGTTCATTTTTCTTCCACCCTCTTCAGAAGAGCCTCCTTCACTCTGCCAAAGAGAAGCTTGTCGACTGCAAAGCTTGCTACACCAAAGCTGGCCTTCATGAACAGAGCTGGCCTGATGCTAGCTGCAAGAGGTTTTGGCTTCCTTTTTCCTTTTTGCATATACACTAAAAAAAATTCCAGTGGTAGCTTAAGAAATGAGTCATGGTGTCACCTGTGTAGGCTGAAGATCTTTGGGAGCAAAAGGGGTGGGGGGAGAAAAGCAATCTGTAGAATACTGTTTAAAGATGAACAGTTAATAAGTGACCTTGGATAAATGGAAAATGGGCTAGGAGTACTAAAGAGTAAGAGGATAGACCAGTAATAAAGCCACTGTCAAGCAGTTAATATTCATTTCATATGCATCAACTTGTAAAATTTTACCTCTGGGTAGTCTAAATTGTCCTACTATACCATAAGTAGGACCCTAAGCACTGATAGCCTACTGTATTCATAAAAAAACCACCACCAACAAACAAAACTTCTGATGATCAAGTTGTGATCACAGCAAACTGATTTGTGGCTAAGGCTAACGTTTTGGATGTAATTAATTTCTCCTTTTTTTAACCTCCTAACCAATACACTGATCCCTTTACTTCTTCTGAATTGATGAATGTTATACAGCTATTGCTTTGCCCTGAAGTTGCTTAATCTGCCCAATTGCAAAATGCTTGCTGGGGCATTGGTAACAATTCAGAAGAGTTACTGCTAGTATTCTAAAAAGCAGCTATGTGAATGCTGAATACTTTGCTTCAAATGGGACATTTTGAAGCAAGCTGCTTGTAGGCCATACTAGAGATCTGTGTCAATGTGTTTGCTATATACAATTTTGGTCTTCCAAACATTAACTTTTTTTTTGCCTTGGTATGAGATTGGTGCTGGCAAGATAGTGATAGGGAAAGCAGATGTTTGAGAAAGGCAGTAGCTGCAAAATGCTTTAAAGAGTAGCCTTATGCTGGCAATAGACATCCGGAAAAGCTGATTTAGCTGTAATTGCCACCTTTAAAATTATTTTGAAATCTGAGACTAGTCAGAATAACTAGTGTATTTATTAGCAGTAAATTTACTAGTAAATTTATTAGTGGTGGTGGCAGATGATTGTTTTGAATCCAGTAAAAGGTCTGAAAGCTTTTACATTTTTGCTATTAAATGTGTTTTGAGAAACTGATGAAAAAAGGTAGTATAGTGTCATGCACCCTGTATAATTACAGTCACTGAATATAGATTAATCCCTATGAATATTCTCCATAGCCTCTAGTTTAAATTTATTCAGTGGCTCAGTAAAGGTGCTTTATTCCTTGCTGAGGTTGATTTCAGTAGGTCTCTTGCATATGCCTTTCTAAACTCAGGATAGTAATCTTAAGTGAGTTTATTACCATACATGCTACTATTTTTGGTTGAATAAAATTATTAAATAAGAGGTAGAACTGAGACAAGAAAATGTTCAGGCATTCCTGCCATATATCCCTGTAAAGTAAAGACTAAAATTAAAACAAACAAACAAAAAAAAGTAATGGGACATGTGCGTGCATGCAGAGAGAGGGAAAAAGTAACTATTGTTTTAAGAAAACCTGACGTATGCTAAAGAATTTCTATCTGATGAGCTCCAGATACTGACATTTTAATGAAACTGGCATTTCATTAAATCCCCTATATTCCTGAAGGACCCTGAAGACAGAGAGGAATCTAACCATAATTTTTGATAACTTTTTGCTGTGATGAAAATGTATTGGTTTAAAATTTTACCCAGCCACCTGAAAGAAATTTTAATTACTGGAAGGAGTACAGAGACACTGAATCATCATAAGCGTATTTTTTTTAACTTGAGCAGTGAATTTGTATCACTAGAATATCACTGACTTTCTATCACTAGCCAACAGGTTTTGGACTATTCTGATATTCCTGTAGCCTACAGATAGCAAGCAACAGAGTTGTTCTCATTCATTACTGGTTCCATTAATTATATTTTAGCTGAAGATGAACTGTTAATGAAACCACTTTTGATACTAGAACATTTCTCTTATGACTTAATGTGCCAGTCATGAGGCTAAAATGACTTGCGCCCTTTAAAAAAAAAATCATATCCTTTATAAAATAATCTTTCCTAAAATTAATTCCTTTCTGGCAGAACACTAATACCTTTAGCAAAAGCAATTTCATAAATAGTGACTATATTAAGAAAATAGATATGAAATAGTTTCTTCTTTAGAGATAGAACTTAGCTAAGAACTTTAATTTGAAGGGGTTGTGTCTTTTTGTTTGTCTTTCTTATTTACTTTTTTCAGGGCTTCTATCAGAGTTTCAGATTTATAACTGTTATTTTTTTCCTTGTAAGGAGTTTGATTTTGGGGTAGGAGAAGGAAATAAATTACAGCATGAAAGAATATTCTCTTCAGTATTGTTTGTAGAGGGAATGGAGTGTGCATACTACCAGCTATACTAACACAGGTCTAATACTGATTTTTGAGTGCCCACCTCCATGGCATCACTGTTGTATTACAAAAAATGGAGGAGGCAATAAAGAGTTTTTACAAGCAGCCAGCAGAATTGTTACAATAGATTCTAAGGAAGGTAATTCCTCTCTCCACATAGGTCATATTCCCAACTACTATATTTTCTTGCTATCTTTTCAGCAGACCCTTTCTTCTCTGTAGATGTAGGGAAGAGTTCTTAGAATAATAAATCTTAAAAAGCACATATGGCAAAAGCCTACAGTTTCCAACTCTTGGGCCAAACCAGTTATTTCAGTGTATATTTTAACACTTTTTATTACAGTATATAGTTTACTGTATTGCTAGAGAAATTATAAATAAAAATACCAGAAAATCCATGACTTGCATTAACACTGAATGCCAAGAATGGGGTAACTTTTTTTTTGAAAGCTTGTTGCAGAATCACAGAATTGTAGGGGTTGGAAGGGACCTCAAGAGATCATTGGGTCCAAACGCCCCTGCCAAAGCAGGTTCCCTAGAGCAGGTTGCCCAGGTAGGTGTCCAGAGGGGCCTTGAATATCTCCAGAGAAGGAGACTCCACAACCTCCCTGGGCAGCCTGTTCCAGTGCTCCGTCACCCTCACTGTGAAGTTCTTCCGCATATTGGTGCGGAACTTCCCGTGCTCCATTTTTTGGCCATTGCCCCTTGTCCCATCCCCACAAACAACTGAAAAGAGGTTGGCCAAATCCCACTGTCTTCCACACTTAAGACATTTGTAAACATTAATAAGATCCCCTCTCCATCTTCTTTTCTGAGGGCTGAACAGACCCAGGTCTCTCTTCCTTTCCACATAGGGAAGATGCTCCAGGTTCCGTATCCTCTGTGTTGCCCTTCGCTGGACTCTTTCCAGGAGATCCCTGTCTTTTTTTTGTACTGGGGAGCCCAGAACTGGACATAGTACTCCAGATGAGGCCTGACCAGAGTAGAGTAGAGGGGGAGGATCACCTCCCTTGACCTGCTGTCCACACTCCTTTTAATGCATGCTAGGATCCCATTGGCCTTCTTGGCCACCAGGGCACACTGCTGGCTCATGGCCAACCTGTTGTCCACCAGGACCCCCAGGTCCTTCTCCACAGAGCTCTTCTCCAGCAGGTCATACCCCATCCTGTACTGATACATGCAGTTGTTCCTTCCCAGGTGCAGGACTCTACACTTGCTCTTGTTAAACCTCACCTGGTTTCTTCCTGTCCAGCTCTCCAGCCTGTCCAGGTCTCATGGAATGGCAGCACAGCCTTCTGGCGTGTCAGCCCTTCCTCCCAGCTTTGTATCATCAGCATACTTAATGAGGGTGGACGCTATTCCCTCATCAAGGTCATCAGTGAAGATGTTGAACAAGACCGGACCCAGCACTGACCCCTGGGGAACACTGGTAGTCACAGGTCTCCAGATGGACTCTGAGTCGCCGATCACCACCCTCTGAGCTTGGCCAGTCAGCCAGTTCTCAACCCACCTTACTGTCCACTCTTCTATCCCACACTTTCTCAGCTTTGGTAGCAGGATGTCGTGGGAGACAGTATCAAAAGCCTTGCTAAAGTCAAGGTAGATGACATCCACTGCTATCCCAGCCATCTACCCAGCTGGTGATGCCATCATAGAAGGCTACGAGGTTGGTCGAACATGATTTTCCCTTGGTGAATCCATGCTGACTACTCATAACCTTCTCTTCCAATTGCTTGGAGATGGCATCCAGAACAAGCTGTTCCAAGACCTTTCCAGGGACAGAGGTGAGACTGACTGGCCTGTAGTTTCCCAGATCCTCCTTCTTGCCCTTCTTGAAGACTGGAGTGACATTGGCTATCCTCCAGTCTTCAGGCACCTCTCCTGTTCTCCAAGACCTTTCAAAGATGATAGAGAGTGGTTTGGCAATCACCTCCGCTAACTCCTTCAGGACACATGGATGCATCCCATCGGGGCCCATGGATTTGTGTGCGTTGACCCCACTGACGCTCCCATACCACTCCCTTGTCAACCAGGGGGGAGATCTCCACTTCCCAGACTCTTTCTCCTCCCTCCAGGGTCCAGGAGTCCCGGGGGGGTAGTCTTTGAAGCAAAGACCGAAGCAAAGAAGACATTCAGTATCTCCACCTTCTCAGCATCCCACATTACCAGGACACCCCCCTCGTTCAGCAGGGGACCCACATTATCTCTAGTCTTCCTTTTACTGTTTATGTACTTTAAAAAAAAAAACAAAAAACCAACAACAAAAAACCACTTATTATCCTTTATCTCTTTTGCAAACTTCACCTCCGGGTGGGCATTAGTCTTCCTCGTCGCATCCCTGCAGGCCCTGACAACACTCCTATACTCCTCCCAAGAGGGCAGACCCTTTTTCCACATTTCATAGACTTTCCTCTTCCTTTTGATCTTGTTGATGAACTCCTTGCTCATCCATGCAGGTCTCCTGCCCCCCTTCCCTGATTTCCTATTCTTTGGGATGCACCGATCCTGAGCTTGGAAGAAGTGCTGTCTAAATGTTGCCCAGCTCTCACAAGCACTCTTGCCTTCTAGCATTCTGGCCAGTGAGATACCCCAAGTAGATCCTGGAAGAGGTTGAAGTTGGCTCTCTGGAAATCCAGGGTGGCAATCCTACTTTTTGCCTTACTTCTTCCACCAAATTCCATCTTGAACTCCACCATCTCATGGTCACTGCATCCCAAGCTGCCCCCAACCTTCACATCCTTACCAAGCCCATCCCTGTTGATAAGAACAAGGTCCAGAAGCAGCCCCTGCCTTGTCAGCTCTTCCACCACCTGCATCAGAAAATTATCTTCAGTGCATTGAAGGAAACATTTGGACTGCGCGTGCCTGGCTGAGTTGTTTTCCCAACAGATACCTGGATAATTGAAGTTCACTATGAGAACCAGCGCCTGGGATTACAAGGCTGCTTCCAGCTGCTTGTAGAAGGCCTCGTCGATCTCCTCCTCCTGATCTGGTGACCTGTAGTACACCCCCACAACAGTGTCTCCCATACCAGCCCGCACCTTAATTCTCATCCACAAGCTCACTGCTCGTTCTTCACCCTCCCCCAGGTGGAGCTGGCTACATTCTAATTGCTCCCTCACATAAAGGGCAACTCCTCCCCCTCCTTTCCACAGCCTGTCTTTCCTAAAAAGGGTGTAGCCCTCCCTGACTGCATTCCAGTCATGCGAGCTGTCCCACCACATCTACATGATAGCAGTGAGGTTGTGGCCCCGTGGCCGTACACAGATCTCGAGCTCATCCTGTGTATTTCCCATGTTTCGCGCATTGGTATACAGGCATTTTAGGGAAGCAGCAGGCGCAGTTACCCCTAGAGGGATGCAAGAAGAAGATTCCGGACGGGGTATCGGGAATATTACCTTCTCTGAGGAGCCCTCGGACAATACTGTGGGACAGCTCAGAGGTTTTTCCCTACTATCTTCAACAGTGACAGCAGTGACATCCGCCAGCCCTTCTCTGTCACTTCTAACTCCCCTCCCTTTCCCCGTCAAACCTAGTTTAAAGCCCTGGTAATAAGTCCAGAGAACTTGCTCCCCAATACACTTGTGCCCCACTTGCTGAGTCGGAGTCCGTCAGCAACCCACATACCTCGCCTCTCAAAGGCCTGCCCAAGATCAAAATACCCAAAGCCTCGGTCCAGACACCATCCCCTCAGCCAGTCATTTACCTGTCCCGTTCACCTCCTCCTTTCTGGGTCCCGGTCACCCATCAGGAGGACAGATGAGAACACTACCTGCACCCCGATCCCTTCAACATCCTTCCCAGGGATTGTCTGTTGTATTTTTTCACTTAAGCTTATGCTGAAGGCTTAAATATGATTTTCTTTTTTGTAACATGCATTTGGTATGGATGCAGTTTCACTCTCAAAATTCTTCCCTGGAGAGATGATACTTTGCTCCAGGACATGTATATAAGTTGTAGTGGCACAGACTACAGGAAAACAAGTATATATCTGAACTGGATACAGGGATGCATGAAATCTTCTTTAAAAGCCCATTCATTTTTTTAAAAACTCTAAAAGTAATAAGTTAATAAGGGGGGGAGGCCTGTTGCTTTGTGGCTGTATACACAATTAAGTCCATTCCTGTTTTTATTCTCCTGTCTGTCTGTCATCACTTAAATCTGGAAGTCTGCTAAACCAAACTGAATGCAGGTGATGAGCTCATTTTGTTGAAAATACTTTCCCCTAATCTTAAATTAGGTTTATGCTTTATAAATATCGTTAGATTTTAGCCTCCAAGTATCATATGAACTATTAGCAAAAACTATTTCCTCTGTTTAAGGGGGAGTGTAATACAGTGTCTACCAAGGCAGAAGTAAATAGAAAAGATGATATGAAGAGGAGAACATATTTTGATCTTCATGTAAACCTGTCAGTTGTGGCGTGAAGCCTGTTTTCTCTCTTGTTGCATTTTGAAAGGCCAAAAAACCTGCCCTATATAGCATCCATGATACCGTTAAGCTAGAGAGAAAATAGAATATCAGAAAATGACATGCAGTAAAACAGATTATAACTGTCTGAAATAACATGCTGCTGCTAGGCAGTTACATAACTGTGTGAAACTCTTCAATGTCCCCTGCACTACAGAACCTAAAATACAGCAGAAAGGTCTCAGCTGAGGTTATGCCAACTGCTCTGAGGCTTCACAGGGGACAGTATTCTAGATTCAGAATCCATGCTTTGAATAGTTTGCTAAGAAATCAAGAGAAAAAGAGAAATAATAGTAGGCAAGGGAATGAGACATAGTGCTTGCATAAAAAACAGTCATAATTCCATGTTTGCTTATTTAAGTCCTGTTTAAAATGAATCCTTTGGATAACTATAATCTCTCTCAAATAGAGCACTTAGCGGATTTTGGAGTGTAATAAGTTTACAACACCTGCTCTTTCATATTTCTGTCTTTGGCTGCACATTCATTAAAACAGGTAAAACTAATAATTACATGGATAATTAATAACTATATTGCATAAAAATTTGGGGGCAAGGAGGTGTCCTATATTATGATGGTGCTCAGTGCCACCAGTTCTATTGAAGAAGAAGTAACCTGAAGCTGTTTGTGAATACCTTTTAAAAACTTGTGCTCAGTCATTCACCAGAACATAAAGATTAATGAATGCTAAAAAGAGTTGTCTGAGATTTGGCTACTTGGAAGCGGATTGGAAAGATGCACAGAGTAGATCCAACAGTGCAAAACAGACCTACCTAGATAGATATTTTCCTACCTAGATAGATATTTTGAGCTTTTTTTTTTGGTTCTGCAAAGATAAAGGTACTTAAAATGAAATAAGTTCAGATACAGAACATACTTCTTTGAAAACATTACATCCTTAGAAGCATAGATGCTGTTGGGTTCCAGTGAGAACTCTGGTTCCTCAGCAATTTAATAGTGAAAATTTTATCTATCGTTGCTTATGTAAAGCATGAATTGAATTACATGGCATTACTTTTAATTTGAAGTTTACTGAATTTACATCTTATAACAATTCACTTTCAAGCAACTACAAAGCAGTCTTGTCAACATTGCTTACCTCAAGATAAGTTACTGTCAAGTCAGATTGTATGTGCAGCAGGTGGGTTTTGAACAATCTGTCAAGTATTCAGATAGTTTCTTTCAGTTACCTAGCTTAGGTGCTGCTCAGGAAACTCAAGTCAAGAGCCCAACTTAATTCAGTTGTCAAAGAAGAACTGTTTTCAGGCAGGTAATTCAAACCTTGTCCAAGTTAATTGCCTAAAATAACCTTAAGTAGAGGTACTGAATGATTTCCCTTCATATGTTTTTTTCCAACTCTATTTTATAGCCAGCACAGAAGAGAAGTTATCTGATTCAAAGAGCATGATAAATTTCCAAACTCCTTCTTCATTTTTTGCTATTTCTCTCATCTTTCTGGAAAGTTATCAAAGGCAGTATTTGCTTTTCAGCTATCATGATGGCTCTGAGTACTATCTTATGTGCTAGCATATGAATTGCTCTGTTAACGCAGATGGATCATTTTACAAGCTTACAAGTAAATTAATCTTCAGTGGGTATAATTTCTGGAAACACTTACCAGAGCACTTACCAGACTAAGTGCACAGTCCAAACGCTTCTTAAATTCCAACAGGCTTGGTGCAGTGACTACTTCCCTGGGGAGCCTGTTCTAGTGCGCGACCACCCTCTCGGTGAAGAACTTCTTCCCGATGTCTAGCTTAAACCTCCCCTGCCTCAGCTTGACACCATTCCTGTGGGTCCTATCACTGGTGACTAAGGAGAATAGGTCAGCGCCCACCCCTCCACTCCCTCTTGCGAGGAAGCTGTAGATTCTGATGAGGTCTCCCCGCAGCCTCCTCTTTTCCAGGCTGAACAGGCCAAATGACCTCAGCCGCTCCTCATACATCTTCGCCTCTAGTCCCTTCACCATCTTCGTTGCCCTCCTCTGGACACTCTCCAACAGTTTTACACCTTTTTTGTACTGTGGTGCCCCGAACTGCACACAGTACTCGAGGTGAGGCCGCGCCAGCGCAGAGTAGAGTGGGACAATCCCTTCCCTCGACCGACTAGCGATGCCATGCTTGATGCACCCCAGGATCCGGTTGGCCCTCCTGGCTGCCAGGGCACACTGCTGGCTCATATTCAACTTGCTGTCGACCACAACCCCCAGATCCTTCTCTGTGTTGCTGCTGTCCAGCATCTGTCGCCCAGTCTGTATGTATAGGCAGGGTTGCCTCGTCCCAGGTGCAAGACCTGGCCCTTGACCTTGTTAAACTTCATGTGGTTGGTGACCGCCCAGCTCTCCAGTCTGTCCAGATCTCTCTGCAAGGCCTTTCCACCCTCAGCAGAGTCTACAACTCCTCCAAGTTTGGTGTCCTTGGCAAATTTGCTCAAAACACCTTCTAGTCCTACATCCAGATCATTTATAAAAACATTGAAGAGGACTGGCCCTAAAATAGAGCCTTGAGGGACCCCACTAGTGACCATCCGCCAGCCTGATGTGGCCCCATTTACCACAACCCTTTGAGCCCTGCCCGTCAGCCAATTGCTCACCCATCGTATGATGTTTTTGTTAAGTTGTATGCTGGACATTTTGTCCAGTAGGATCCTATGGGAAACTGTCAAAAGCTTTGCTGAAGTCCAAAAAGATCATATCAGCTGGTTTCCCTTGATTGACTAGATGGGTGATCTTATCGTAAAAGGAAATCAAATTTGTTAGGCAAATTAGACCTACCCCTCGTGAACCCATGTTGGCTGGGACCAATGACTGCATTGTCCCCCAGGCACACTTCAATAACTTCAAGGATTATCTTCTCCAGAATTTTACCAGGCACTGACGTGAGACTGACAGGCGTGTAATTGCTAGGGTCTTCTTTCTTGCCCTTCTTGAAAATTGGTACAGCATTTGCCAGCTTCCAGTCTAATGGTACCTCTCCAGATTCCAAGACCGTTGAAAAATAATTGAGAGAGGTCCCGTGATGACATCAGCCAGCTCTTTAAGCACCCTGGGATGAATCCCATCCGGACCCATGGACTTGTATGGACCTAGGTGGAGCAGCAAATCCCGCACACTTTCAGGGTTGGTTAGGAGTTTATCATTCCCACCGTCATGGTCCTCCAGCTTACGGCACCCTGGGTCCCAAAGCCCATCATCAGTATTGAAGACAGGCAAAGAAGGCATTAAGTGTCTCTGCTTTGCCTATGTCCTTGTCTGTGAGGTGACCTTCCCCATCAAGTAGCGGACCTATGTTTTCTTTGGACCTCCTTTTTCTGTTCATATATCTGAAAAAAACCTTTTTATTTTCTCCCACAGACTTGGCCATCTTCAACTCTAGTTGGGCTTTGGCCAAACGAATTTTCTCCCTACAAATGCTAACAGCATCCCTGTATTCCTTCCACATTGCCTGACCCTCCTTCCAGCAGCCGTACATTTTCTTTTTTCCTAAGCTCCAGTACAAGATCCCTGGTCAGCCAGGCTGGCCTTCTGCCCCGCCTGCTTGACTTCCAATGTTTTGGAATTGCTTGATCCTGTGCTTTTAGGAGGCGGCGCTTAAAGACTGACCAGCACTGATGGATGCCGATGCCTTCAAAAGCAGTTTCCCAGGGGACTAGTTCCCTGAGCAGCCTGAAGTCTCATCAGCATAAGATGTCATTCAAATCAGACTGTCAGGGGTGAAAGTACAATTGAGAGATGCTGGGAATCCTGGTGTATGTAAAGACTTCAGTTTTAACTTTATATGTGTTACGTAGCTCTTGATGTGTTTGTTAGCAGTGATAGCACTGACTGTCTGCTTGTGACATCCAGTGTTCCTAGAGCAGAGTGGTTAGACTGACTTCAAAACAACCAAAAAACCCTTCAAATTGTATAAACTGACATAATAAATTTTGGCGAAAGAAAGAGATTAACTGTCTCAAAAGTGGTCAACATACAAGTGTTAACAGTTACGTTAATAAGTATGAGTTATGTTAATAGTTGTGTTAATTACTAGAGTGTTAATGCTTATGTGAAGAAATCGTAGAGCTTCATAGAAGGTTGGTGACACCTGTTTATTTTTGTAAATGCCTACCTTAAGAATATATTAATCTGGTTAGGTAGTATTTTTCTCAGAGTTGACACAATGTGAGATATAATATGACTTTTCTGTAAGAGCTGAGAAAAGTGCCCATTTATCTGAGCTAGAAATGTTTTGGCACTTGTGTCTACATCAGCGTACCTGGCAAGTACCTTGACACTTGTGTCTACGTACCCTACCTGGGCAGCCTGCTCTAAGGAACCTTTGGCAGGGGGCTTGGACCCGATGATCTTTCGAGGTCCCTTCCAACCCCTACAATTCTGTGATTCTGTAATTTCACAATTCTATTTCAGTTAACCAATCATCAGGTCTAACAGTTATAAGATAAATTGGGCATAACCATGGTTTATTATTTTTCAGCAGAGGTCAGATTAAATCAAGTATGAATACACTGCTGTTTAAAAAAAAAAAAAGCTCTTTGGAATGTACTGTTTCTTGCCATATTAAATAGTTATTTGATGGAATTATTCTGAATGTGCTCTGTACCCAGTGTATTGCATTTCACATATTCCCTGGGGTATCCTTTATTTTTTGTTTTGAATCTGTGGGACTCCCTACTGCCTAGAGGTAAATGTTCTTTTACCTTGTCAGTTAGCTTAGTATGAATTACTTTATACATGATGACAGTTAAGTGCACTGCACAATTTTTTCTGCCTTCTTCCGTATCAGATGTAACTATTTAATCAGCCTAACCCCCTCAAAACTAAACATTTTCTGCTGCTGTCACAGGTTACTACCAGTTGAGTTATAGTTTGTGTACTTATTCACCTTAGTATTTTGTCAGGATTGTGTTCTGCTTTGTTATTTTGTGTTTTTAATGTATCTATCTATATATACACACAACAAAAGCATGTATTTGACTTCTAAATAAATTGTTTTGACTAAAAGTTTCACATAAATGTTCTATGTTTAAAAAACAACAACAAAAATGCTTCTATTTCATATTACAGTATCCTGATTTATGGATGATAGAGCTACTCACAGCCACAATCTATGCAAATATGTGTAGTTACTAGATAAACAGGAATGTCTCTCCCAGAAATGTCTGTTCATACAGTAACGAATTTGACTAGGAATAAGTCTCACTTCTGCTTTTGATAAACTAATTTCCAAAAATTCTTATTCCACCATAATTTCAGACCAGTAGTATTAGAACTCTTGACAATGAGATTCATTTATCTTCTTTTCTTCCACTGTGTTGTTTCCCTCTGGGGACAGAATCTTAATCTTTAAACACAGTCCCTCCTTATTTTTAGTGTAGAAAGTAGTTAACTGTCACTAGCAGATAAGAAACACACTTTGTTCTAGATCTCAGAAAACTAAATCCTTAGGACCAGCTTCATTACAGCATTATTAGCAAATACCATTCCTAGATTTGAAAGACTGCTATGGCTTTTTTTTCTTCTGAGATTCAACACAGTAACAGTCGTTATCTGTGTCAGGCCTCTTGCACTTATTAGATTCTGTAGCTCCAACTATGTTCTCGAAGTGCCAATTTGTGATAGCTGTGTATCTTGGTAGAATGGGTATCTGCTTCTGCCCTTGAGTGATGGATAATGCAAGCCAATGAGGTCTCTGCAAAAAGCAACTGCACTAAAATCTCTTATGTTCCTTAGGTCTCAGTTGTGTTCCTTAGCTATTGTAGTAATGGAGAAGAAATCAATTTTAAACCTAGTGTATGTTGGTTTTGAGGGGGTTATTCTGAAACTTTCTTCAAAGTATTTTCTGCTTCGTGACAAATCCAACCAATGCTGAATGTATATTCCTATCTACAAATCTGTCAAGTAAGTGAAAAAGTATGCAACAGTCAGCTTCATGGTGTCATATTCTTTTGTCAATAGGCAAAACTTCCTCACTGTCAGACTATCAAAACACACATCCTGCACAAATAATGTTCATTCTACCAAAAAACTTCCACTGTGTATACAGGGGTTTTCAGCGTATTCTTGCTTCATCATACAATTTCACATCTGCAATGTACACTTTTAGGACTGGTAAAGATTAAACTGTCGTCTTTTAGAAATAGGACACATTTTCATTCATGCCTGTGACTATAATAAATATGATTCTGGTTTGTCTTTTGCCTTCATTCAATATGACCTGAAAGCAATTGAATGCAGCTTCTGCTACACTAAGAAACTTCAGTCTATTTTTATTGGTATTATTTTAAATATTTCTTCTAAATCATTATTAGTGCCAAATTCACTGAAGTGAAGTTTTGGCCTCAGGAGTATATTACGTATACTTCACTAAAGTTCCTTTCTATCATCAGTTCCTATGCTTCATAACAAATAAGGACTACTTTAATATAGCCTGTTTAATGTATTCCTAAACCTAGCCTACTGAAATTTATCAAGATGATGAATTTCTTCACGTCAAATCTTGAAATAGAAGAGTTTCATATGTTTTCTTTCCTGGATGCTTGATGAAGAAGGTGAGTAAAATATTTTCCAGAAACTCAATGATAATAGATCTAGTAACTGCAGAACACTTTCAGTGTTGTGATTTAATTACAAAGATTATATTCTAATAACTGGAATGAAATACATGTCTCATGTTCTTAACCTCTCCCTTCCCCAACAAACACACAACTTCAAAATCCATAGTCAAGCACTATTGTTATAATTTTTAATGCGAGTTAAATTACATGGCAGCTAGAGTAATACTGCACATGGAAAAATAGTATGGCTAAAATGACATCAGGATTTTTATCAATGTTAAAGAAGGTTTCAGGAGAAACATTACTCTGTGGAAATCTTTCTGTCTACAGTTTTACCATGATTTAGTAATGAAGTAGTAGTAAAAACTTTATTTTTAGTTCAGTCTGCATTGCAGCAAATAGTAGATAAAATACATAAACTTTTTTTAATATGGGAATGGGAATTCCCTTCCTGTATGAGATCGTAGTTGCCGTTGCAAAGCATTGTGCTCTCTTTGATTGTTATGGTCTCTTCTCTGAGTACACCAGCTTCAAAAGCGCAAACTGATTGTGGCCGCCCCTGGATAACTCTTTTAATTTCAGGGTACCTTCTCTTTTATCGTGGTGGTAGTAGTGTTGAGTGATGCTGTCCCTTCATTCAGTTTATGAATGTACTGGACTTAAACACTAGATAACAGTTTTTTTTTTTCCAGATGAGGGCAAAAAAGTGACTGTCACAAGCAGGAGTTGTTCTTTGTGGTTTGGTCTGTTGGCTTTATAATGACATGTCCAAATCTAGTGTATTGGTAATATCATACGCCCTCTCTATACTAAAGCCCTTCTGTTTGTGATTTATTTCAGCATAAACATTAGGCATATGCATAAAACATTACATTCAGCTCAGAAGATCATGGGGGTATCTAGCTCCTCATTTCTTTCTGAAGACAGATACAGCATTTCATATGGCATTTCCAGTTCTGTCTGCTGTTCCTCTGTGACTGTTAGCTTACTCTTTCTAAAATGTTATATTTTACTTGTTCTTCTGGCTCCCTTGAGTCAGCTAGGTAGAACTAGTTTCTATTTACGTTTGGCATCCAGCAGCCCAAATGGCATAACTTAAATGGAACTAAAAGTAAGTATGTCTCTCTCCTATTTTGTTCTTCGAATGCTCCCTGATGTGGAACTTCCCAGGCTCAGTTGTAAAAGATATGGGGGTATTTTATGAACCTAACTTATTTTGAAAATTTTAGCATATGGCTTTGATCAGCTGTTTCAGAAAGCCCTGAGGTGTTCAGTTCGTGGGGAAAAAGTTGGCAGCAGATCATAAGCTTTGAACATTATTTTGTTAGACATTTAATCTTTATTTTTCTTAATTAGAATCTTAATTTATATTTTAAGGTAAACTCCTGATTTCATATTTTTTTCCTTTTTTTTCCCAGCTTATTATACTCACAGTTTAGCTTCTTACATTGCTGTAAAAAATGAGCTTAGCTGAGACAGTGAATAAAAATGAGTGCTTTTGGTTAGCCTTTAGGGAGATGACTTCATAGTTATCAATCAAACGCCCACGCAGCTGCAACAATCTGCTTAGACTGATGACCCCATAGTCACCTCCCTAAAGGCTGGCTAAAGGTCTCTCATCTCTGCACTGACTCAGAGACATTCTTTGCCTAATACATAGAAAATTTCCTTGCTGTCTTTATTTTATTTCTGTCCAGCCTGCGTCTTTTTTTTTCCTCTGTTCTATTTTCACTCTTGTGTGTTCATCTAGATGTTTGTTATAGTTGCTCCCTGTCAACATAAGATCACAGGATCATTGTTTACCGTATCTGTCAGAATTAGGTGCTGATTTAAACAGCTTAAAGTGTGTATTTCTCTCAAATGAGGTTCAGTTGATTGTAGCCTTTCAAAACGACGAGTACTGTTGGGGCAAGGGGCAACTGACTTTTTTTCTACTAGATAAAACACTAAAGGCATTTGGTTCTCCAGCCTTGAGACCAAATGGCATGGTGCAAATTGTATCCACCCACTTGCATGTTTTTCTTCTCCAAAAGAGGGTGACAGCGTCCAGATGACAGGAAGAGTCCATTCCATGTTTTGTTTTCCAGACCTTGCCCAGGCCTTGTCTGGGAAAGCACTAAATACCAAGGGCCAAAACTGCTACTGTTTCAGTAGCATAGGTGATAGTTGGCCAGTGTTGAATCTGTTCTGAAAGTAGTTTATTTGCTTTTATAGATGAATCTGTTAATTTGAAGGCTTGGCAATTAAATATCTAACTCTAAATATTCAAAGCCAATCAGGAAAGTGCTAACAAATACACCTGAGAACTTGAACCTGTCATGTTGAAGAGGGTGATAATAAGCAGTGTTAGAGGTCCTAGGGGTACTATAAGCCAAGATGGATGCAACACTAGCAGTCAGCCACTCCAAAACTCAGTCACCTGTAGAAGCTGTCAGGATCATGCTATGCATCTCTGTATTTTCACAAATATAGAAGTAGAGAAATAAAGCCCATCAGAGTGTAATAATTTTCTTTACTCTTCTTCTCTGCTCTCATATGAGATTTAAACTTAATACAAATAAGAGTATATCAGAAAGTAGTTTGCAGTAGTATTATACAGTAGCCAGGAAAGATGGCTTTCCCCAAAGAGTGTAGCAGGGACTATTGGTGTTATTCTCTCCCACATTTTGGTGGATAAATTGTTCTGTCCAAACTATCTAGACTAGTATAAACCACAAAGAAATAATGGAAAATTTTCTCTATTTGCTAATGTTCTTATTTTCTGTGTATGTCTATAGTTTCCTGCAGTATTGATATATGTTGCTTACATTCAGTTGTACAACAAAGTGAAATGTTTATCGTGTTCATCAATACAATTGTTTCTCCTGAAACAATCATTAATAACTCTTGTTGAGGATTGTTTCCAAAGTACTCAACTGAAATGTAATAGAGATAATCTGTATATGTAACAGGCTATTTACATCTGGCTGGGAGGAACTGTGACTAACGTGTGTATTATTGTAGAGAGATTATGTAAATTTAAAAACATCACCTTTCTAATCTTACTATGTAGATTTTGAAGGTGGTTTTAAAATGAGGAACTGTTGGAAAAATATATTACAATCTTCATGTTTTTTTGCTTAACACTGTTGAACTGCGTCTGAAAGGGTGTTTATCTTTGTTGCATAAAATATGCACATAAAAATGCGCATAAAATAACTGAATAAATAGACTTATTCTCTTGTGATCAAAAAATGAACAGGGTGTGACACCTTGCTCTACCTTCTACTTACAAACAAGAACAACTGGTTGGGGATGCTAAGGTTGGGAGCAAACTTGGATGCAGCAGTCATGAGGTGGTGGAATTCAAGCTCCTGAGAGATGGCAGCAAGGTGGTTAAGTAAGATCACAAGCCTGGATTTCAGGAGAGTAGACTTTGGCCTTCTCAGAGATCTGCTTGGAAGAATCCCATGTATTAGCATTTAATATGTATCGCTTTCAATTATTCTATCTGTTGAAGATTAATGAAATTTAATGAAATTAAAAGCATATGTTTCAAATAAATTTTATATGTAGAACATCTACCTATTTTAATGTTGATAGGCCGTTGCTCTGCTGTTGTTGGGGGTGGGGGGATGGCTGTAAAAGAGGTCAGGTGAGACATATTTTCAGCAAAGTAAGGTAGCATGAATATTAGCAAAATTACATGCAGTCATCTCAGCCCTTTTCCAGTGAAATAAGAGACCTGATTGTCTAATGACACGTCAAAAGAATTTTTTTTTTAATGTATGTTCCAGTCAGGTTATGAAGTTCTCTTCCAAAGTAAAAATGCAAACGCTTCTAAAGGTACTTATGATTTCATTATGGGATAATAAAAGCAGAAGTGTATTATTTTACAGTTTTGATATTTAAATCACAAAAGTGGAATAATGCTTTGGCTTTCCATTTTTTTCAATTGAGTTTTTTTATATTTTATTCCAGCTGTCTGCATAAAACAAAAATAAAATTCGTGCAAAATACATTGCACAGATTAACATCTAAAATTTTAGTTGATTCTCAATGCACTAGGTCTGATGTTTTTGTAAGGGAGAGAAGAATGTGTCACACAGCAATTAGACTTACTAATCATTTACTTTCAAAAATACAAGTGTAATCAGAAGGTATTAACCTCTGCGTTGTTGGCTGAACTGCAAGTGGGTTAGTACTGCAGATTATAACATACCTGGAGATACCATTAACAGTCTAGCTGTATTAGCGTGGAACTCAAAAAGGAGCAAAGTTACAATTAATTTTACTATTTTTCTTGTGCATCTTCCATGGCAAATCTGGGAAATTCTCTGATGCAGCATTCATTAAAGTGTTTGCTTCCCATTTTATCTATCTCCCTCTACTGAGAGCACAACAGGAGATAAGAATATCTGAATCTGACCAGAAGATGTTTGTGACACAAAATTTTAAAAGTGGTACCCAGTGTATTGTAAATGTTCTGTAGATGCATCAATATGCAATCAAACATTACATTTTAATATGCACTTGAAAGCATTCTGTTTGTGTAAACCAAACTATTTATCATTTGTTTAAAGCATTTATTTTGATATGCTTCTGTTCTGAAGCTAATGCAGAATGAAATCTGTATATAGTTCTTTAAGCACTGCAGCCAAAGCTTGGAATGCATTAAGTAAGACTTTCTTGTATAGCCTTTTCCTTTAGGGAATTTCACATTATGAATGCACTGACAAATCATATGTTTGCCTTACTTCTTGAGAAGATGCACTGGACACTCATGGTATTCTTTGACTTGTTCTTGGAAAGTGTGATGGTCCACATGACATAATCCTGTTATTAATAACTTAAATCTCACAATATCCACCTTACAAATTGGGCAAGTTTAAAGCTCTTCAGGCTTCAGGTAAATTAGCGTTAAGAGGTTTTAAAGTATTTATTTTTAAGAACATCTACAAAATTGTTTAGATTAGCTTTTAAATAGCCTATTAGGTACATCATAAATTTTTCTAAAGTGGGTATTTAAGGGTAAGCTTCTATATCTGTAGCTCTGAAACATTGTAAAAGTCATGTTGAACAATGTTGTTCCCGTAGAGGCTTCCTGACATCTTTGGAAGATGACTGTGGTCACTCAAGATTTTTAAAATCAAGTTTTTTTACAAATTTTGTGTAAAGTGTCACTTTTTTTTTTTTAAATCATCATCTGTGCCTTGTGTCGAGTGGTGTTTGACTGTTGCTGCTGAGTTCATCCATGTTAGCTAGGGTCATTTAGTTTGGCTCAGAGCATGCTTTTGAAACAAATCTCCCAATCTCCTACCACGTATTGGTTCGTATCATAAACAGTCTTAATGCATGTAAACTGGATTCCTTTTGGGTAAAATAGTTTCATGCTTTCTGCGTGCTATTGCTTAGCAGCTGCTAGGTGGTATTAAGTCCATGGGATCAGACTGCAGTTAAAGTGAATTAAGATGTGTCTGGTGTGGACATCACATCCCCAGTGCTAAATTCCATTCCCACAGATTCACTTCTGTTATGCTGCTCTGTACAACCACTCACGTTTATAGGGATGATTCTTGGGCTTTAATCATGGCTGAAGTTTTGAACACTCCTGTGCTGTATGCTGCCAAGTTGTGTTAAACTTAAGAAGAGGTTGAAGTCTTGAGGGAAAATAAGTGTTCTGAGTTTAGTAATAAAGTTAACTCATAATTTCTGCTGAAATCAGTCTGTCACTTCTTGAAATTATTTCAGCAAGACTAAACTCAGTAGAACCTTGTGTTAGCTACAGTTGATTTCAACCTAATCTGATAGTTAATACTATATTAAATATTCATTTGGACAGTGTTTAATTAAACATAAACTAAACCTGGTATTTAAGAGAGGGTCTTTCATGTTTCTTCAAGGGAATTCTCTGACTATATTTGGAAACAAGGGAGAAGTGGCCATTCAGTCTATTTTCATGCTTTTTGAAATCTGAGATAAAATAAATAACAAGTACATAGTTATATCAATCCTTAGGAAGATATGCCAGTTTTACTAGGTGTTAGGTATGAGTACTTGCTAGTATAGAAAAATAGTGATTTGAGTATCAAACTGATTAAAGTTTCTACGAGATGCAGAAACATGTGGAACAAAAGATGATTAATATAAATTAAAAATATTTAATATTACTTTTTGATTGAAGTCATAGTAAGTACAGTGAAAGCAAAATAATTTTTAATTCAAGTGGAAGCTTTCTAATTTTCCCAGAATAACCTCTTTGGCTACTGAAGGTCTGATACTACATTGATTATTCTTTTCTAAGCAACTGGAATGGAAGCTTTCAGATTTCCTCAGAGTAATATCTTCGGCTATTGTAGATCTGATAATGCATTGATTGTTCTTTTACAATCAATACCTCTTTTATGCAAGGCTGGTATGTATGTATCTTGAACTGTGATGCATTTTATGTGTCTTACTTGTACATGGCATAGAATGGCTTTGTAATCTTTTCTTTTAATAAAAGCTCTCTCCTCTAAAATGAGAAAGTCAATAGGATATTAAAAACGATGTGATGTCTTACTAAGTGTGGACTGCTAATGCTTGTTCTTCAAATCGGTGTAATTTTAGTTTGGTACTTAAGCACTGTCAGTTTCAAAGACAGTGTAATTATTTACATTTTGGTATTAGTTGTTGAAAAAGAGAATTTCATGGCCTAGTGAGTAAGGAGGTACACCATATTAGGGGATATTCAAGTTAAGAATTTGTTCAGCCTTAAATTTTGTACTGATCATAAGGGGGAGGACCATGTTTTACCTTTTGCCAGTTTATTGAAACACTTCCGTTGTAAGTCTGATCAGGGTCTTTCTATAGGCAGTGGTGAAAGAGAATTTCATCCCGAGGGTTGTTTGATATAGGCATCATGTAGGTCTCCTTTGATTCTTTTTAGCATCATAGAAATTATTCTCTGGAGATTTTTTTGAAGATAAGCTTGTAATAAGATTTGTGAAGTGCTGCATTCATGTGTACACAGATCATCTGAATTTGTCTTCAGGCTTTTGTTTACTGCTACTCCTCACAGTTTTAAATGGGCTTTGCTCATTGACACTGTTAACACCCACAATATGTGCTATCTTCATTAATACAACTCTGTTACTGACTGTGCTAATCTTACCTCACAGGACTAAAATAAAAAGTGGAATCATTTAAGAGATACTGTTTAATGCTTCATGCTCATCTTCTATACTTAAAGAAGGGAAAAGAGACCTATTTTCTGTAGTGTTTGGTACTTGGAAGCCATCAAAGCTTTACAGAATTTTACCTGCCATTAAGGTAGACAGCCTGAGCCTCTTTGAACTTTATGATTTCATTTGCTTTAAGTAATATTCATTTATGATGCCACCATTTGTAGAATAGATACATTTGGTAGAAGTAGCTTCTGCTGCCATCTGCAGCAGAGGAGCTGGTGAATCTTGGTGGCAGAGCAGAGAGAAGGGATGCCTGGTGCACCTGCATCTGTCTTTTGTACTGTCCCCAGGATATACACCATGGGTTTTGTTAGACATAGAATGTATTCTAGCTTGAATGTGCTTACTCTTTATGGTGTATATACAGATTATGCACATGTATATATAGGCTTTCCAGAAATGCTCACATTAACAGGAGTACATGTATTCTTCCTAAATATCATTAAAATACTATGTTAGTATTAACTCCTGATTTTTGGAATTGTAATCTCAAGAATAAGATTTTATATCATAAATGTCTAAGAAGTCATTTGATTTTCAAGTCCCGATGAACTAGTTTCTCATCCAAAAGCACTGCTCCTGCCCACAGTAGTATGAAAAATACATTTATGGAGCTTATATGGTCTTCTGTGAGACTCCAAGACACAAAAGCAAAGAAAGATTTTACTTTGACTTTTATAATTAGTATTAACATTTACATTTGAAGCTATTTTTTTTCTTTTACTTGGTTAGACGGTGGGCTGATGGAGTAATAAAACTGACTTTGAAATGGACTTTCTCATTCCTCAGGCAATCTGCTTTTGTGTGGACCACTGTGCTAGGGTGAATTTGATGTACAGACTAACTAATAAAGCCATTTACTTTTTTTTTCTTGGTTTCATTCATTCATTTTTTAAAGGAAAGCATAAAAAGTACTTATATAACATCATGGTAAATGACTTAGAGAAAATACTCAATAATAACAGGAAAATATCAACAGTGAAATTTAAAGTGGAGAAACTAAAACCTTTTTTTTAGTGACTGTACAAATTTTAATATTAAGCATCGTACAATTATGCTAACTCATAAAAAGAGTCAATGAACCAAGAAAGAGAGATAATCAGGAAAAGCTTTCTTTTTTTTTTTTTTAAACCTGTATATACAGTTATTTAAATTCTAAAAATGACCAATATGAATTTCTGTCTTTCACCAGACACAAGTGAGAAAAACTTGTTTAATTCACATATCTTTAGGGTTTTACACCTCTATGGCAGAGGGTAATAGTTTCATACTTCATAGTGATATTCAGCAATATTTCTATGTGTTGAGTGTAGGAAGATTTTTAAGGGCTTTCAGTGTGTTTATGTAGTTCTTTCAGTATTTTTAGTAGTTTTAATAGGAAACATGGGTCTCTCAGTAAAATATGTGTTAGGATGATTTTTGTTAGCCAGTATCATAAAAAATACAACCATTACAAAAACTTGGCAGAATTTGACTGAAATAAATTTGGAAAAATGACAGCTTATTGAAATACTTTGAATTACAGTTCTCAAATTGACAAAGGCTGGAAGTTATAATGTCTATAGTCACCACTTATCTGCTGTTTGTGAAGAAGTAACTTTAGGTTTCCTTTTGCAGATACGTTTGGTATCTGCCATTCTTTGTAGTGGAAATATTTATATAAGCTGCCCTTAGGAAGAAAGGGTGATTTATTTATCATGATGAAGAGGGAGGCACTGAGCTAACTGTACATATGTTTTGTTATCTTTTACTTAGGCCCCTTAACCTACAGTCCTTTAACCTTTACAGTGCCTTTAAGTGAGTAACAGCTAGAAGGTGAGATACATCCTCTGATAGTAAACTTCCATCCAGTTGGTAGCAGTAATGTGCAGTTGGAGAAATTGTGTTCACTTCAAAGTTCTGAGAAGATAGAAGTCTGGGTAGTTGCATAGATTTCTGTTGCTGCTACAATCAAGAAATCAAATTAGATATTTTCACCTCCAGTCTCCCCATTCCCAGCTCCTGCATCCAGTGTAATACTTGGAGATGGAAGGAGCAGTGGTAGCTGAAGTCCTGTTACCCACATACAGGATCTTCAGAGCGTATTCCAGGATCAAACAGATATGCTTTGGTGGTCATTTTCTAAGGCACATGAGCTGGATGTATGCAGGCACATTTTCACAAGTGGAGCAAAACACATCTGACCCTGAGAGAGAAATCTTGTAAAACTTCAGTTTGAACAACTGAGCTTCAGAAGTATTTTAAATAACTATAGGCAGCACTATGAGACAGATTTCTGTTAAAATTGCATCCTTTGATTAAGTAATGACTTTAATTCAGTATAAAGCTTCAAAATGAGCTACCTTTCCTTAGACATTTGAAAACACCCACTTGATAACAGCCAAGTGAACACCTGAACTACATGAGATACTTCATAAAATGTGTCTTAGACACAGATTCCAAAGACCTAGTCTGTGGAATCAATTCTGTGCTATCAAATTAATGTGGATGTGATCTTTACCTTTTTTCTGATAAAAACAGCTCAATTCTGTGAGGATTTTCAGTGATCTAACACCAGTTAAGCATACATTTTTCTTTAGAGGAGTCTTTCACCTCTAGTTAACCTGCAGAACTTGAAAAAAAAAAAAAGAAATCAGATGTTGTAAATAGGAATGGGCAATTAAAATACCTGTACCTGGATTTGCCAGGTTTGTCAGTTTGTAACAAATCTGGATCAGCTGGAAGAGGGATGGGAAAGAAATAGGGGGTTAGATGCAAATTTTTTTTGTTAGATTGGACTCAGAGAAGCTGCTCAAGAGACTTGGTAAGCACTCATTAAACTTATTTATGCTTTTCCAAACAACAACAAAAAGTACCTTATTTTCCAGTTTTGTTTGTTGAAGAAATTGAAAATTAATTCCTCAAATCTTTTAGTATTTTTATTAGTTTAAAGGTATGATCTTTCCCTACCTATTAGTTCATTTTATTGCCCACGTTGCAGTTACAAACAACATTCCACTTAGCTTGTTTCAAATCAGCAGTGGTTGAAATCAGCTGAGTTGCAATGACTCATAGAACCTGTGCTAGAAAGGAGAGAAGGCTAAAGGTAAGCAGGGGAAATGCTGACATTAATTTCTAAATTTGTTTCTTTGGTATTCTAGTGCTTACCTTTCTAGATTTTATATCTCAAGTATTGATATGTTGTTGGTGAACTGTTTGGTTGGTTTTTACTATGATGCTGGAAGCTTCGTCACTGGAAGTATAACAGTGTGGTAAAACCAAGGCTTTCTTTTTAATCTTTAATTATTATTATTTTAAATGAAAAGTGGTATTTATCTGCTATTTGTATATTAATAGTCTATTGCTGAGTGATATGCCTTTCATCTGTAGCAGTTAGAATAGGCTCTGTGTAACTAGGTAAATTCTGTAATGTAGGAAGTTTAGCATGTAAGTGTACTGTTAGATGTGCTCTAGCAACATCTTGAAAATCTTGTGGTAATTGGTAACTGAGGTACAGAATCTTTATGTAATCTCATACACAATAGACACTTGATACTTATAATCTTCAGGTTGTTTCAGACAAAATAAGCTAACAAATGTCACATCCATTTTAGTAAATGCACTTCCCCAAAAAAATTTCATGGTTTATTGTATAAAAGCTTCTTAAATTTGATTTGCTTGGAAAAAGGAACATAGAATTAGAATATGTATGTATTAAAGGTAGTCTTCAAGTCTTTTAAGAATAGTGTTTGTATTTGTGTTGTACACAACTAGCTGGTGAAATAGAATTTCAGAAGCCTAACGAGTACTCATAAAACCGATACTTCTGACCTTGTGACTGATGTATTGTAACTAGAAATTTAGGTGATAGACCTAATTTAATGTTAAATGTAATTTCTATATGTTCTGCTATGTTCTCAGCTTCAATGTAATCTTTGTCAATACGCGCTTCAGCACACCAAACAGGAGCAGAATTTCTGTACAATTATACTAGACTTGCATTCTCATTTCTGTTATTTTTCAACCCCTGAAGTATAGGGAAAGATAGTCTCTTTGAAAACCCAAGAGAGCATGAGCTTTCAGCTGATTACTACGAAACAGCATAAACAGTTTTGTCCTCCTTACAGTTCTTAGGGAGTGACATGTCTCTGCTTAGGCCAAGTGGAAAGAGAGATCAGAATTAAAGAAGAGCATAGCCAACCTCAGACACCTAACCATGCTGAGTTATGGTTGACAGTTCTATTGCTACCAGAAGTCCTAAAACTAGAGTATATTCCATATATATAACCAATGCATCACTCCATTTGTTACGTCTTCCAATACAGCACAAGCAGTAAAGATTAACAGCTTTTTTGCGTGTGTTGGCTAATGTAGATACATCCAATTCCCATGTACTGTGCAAGATTCTGCTATTTATTATACCTAGAAGTCCATTAGCATGTGGAGGTTCAACTGGCCACAGAACGTGAACTGTTGTCATTCAGAAAGTACAGAAGTAAACCTAAATCTAATCCCTTGTCCACCACAGGAGAATTATTTTATCTCCCTCAGTGTGATCTGATTATTATTTGTTGTACCATACCATGTTTTTGAAAAGTAATGAGATTGGTGGTCTTGCCTTTGCGTATCTGTGAGGTCACAAGAAATGTCAGTTGGCTGTATGCAAAGGAAAGGAAAGCCTTTTCAGTAGCACTGAAAGCTCCACATAGTCTAGGGCAGCTAAAATTAATGTTTTCCTTCAGCCACACTTAGTATTACCACATTTATCATTTCTGTAGACGTGTATTGTAGACTTCTTTCCTCATAAAAAAGAGTTATCATCTGCTTCCAACTGATCAAATGCAGCTCGGCCTTTGTTCACTTGACATAATATTGAGTCAACATCTCATTCTTCCCTACTTCTTTCTATTAAAGTGCTTAAACTCAAAATGTTGTGTGACAGATTTATCATGAGTAGAATGCCTGAGTAGGAAACAGCAGTAATGTAACTTATTGCACATGAAATAAAAACACTTTTCCTGGGTGGAAAATCCTGATCTCTGCTAATCAGTTGGAGGCAAGCATATGCAAATATATATATATATATAAAATCCCTGTGTGAATTTTTAAACAAGATCCTGTGAGTTCTGTCAGTTCACGCAACTTGTCATAGATGTGAATATACCCAGGGATTTTCAACAAGATGAAATCTGTTAAACTAAAAATTAAAGTGGGAGTGATCCAGAAAAGTTATGAGAGTGACTTTTTTTTTTTTCCTTGTTCTCTATATTTCTCCTTGACCATTCTTCTCTGGGCTTTCTTGCTTATTGTGTCTTCTTTTTGTCTTCTCCAATGTTTTATTCATATTGTAGCTCCCTCTTGATCCCTCTTTTTGTTAGCGATGTGTATTGTCTGTCCTGTTCCCGAGGTTTTCTTCTGATTTCCTCTCTCCTCTTTCTCAGATGTATCTGCAAATGTTTTGACTTGGATTGTGTCTTGAGTGATCTGCATAGTTACAGCTATATTCCCTGATGACTGCTAGCTATACAGAAAGTAGAATAGATCCAGGAAATCCCAAAGCAGTTAATTACTGAATCAGCCTCCGGAAAGAATACCTTCAGCTGTGCTGTCAAGCATAGGACCCATCTGTAGCAACTATAGTGCAACTTGATTGACATCATCATGCTTTGGGCAATTAATTAGTGCACAGATATTTACTGTTCATTGTGACCACCAGTTTTAGAGCTGACTGGCTTAATCTTTGCCTGAATTATGTTCACATCCATACTTTTGGGAGAAAAGGCACAGCTACGTTCAGTCCATTTTTAGTCTTTTCAGCTCCAGAGTGTGATGAAATCAGAAAAATAGGAAGTTTGATTGCTAGCAGCACTGTGCAGTTGGTGTCATCTGCTTTGGCTGCACTTTGAATCTGGTATTTGAGCAGAGTCAAACTGAAATAAGGTGAACACAGGAAATAAAGGAGGCCACAACATGCGACAGTGGTCATAATTTCTTCAGTTACATATTTTATCTGAAGTATAAATTGTATTTGCAGTCAGAGGATTCAGACTGACCTTAAAATTATGAATAACAGATGAATGCGAAGGTTTTCCTTTACAACTGATTGTTTCAGCTTCATCTTACCAATTTTGCAAAATTGCAATATTTATATCAAAAAGTGCCATGTGTCTTTGGTATTTATTTTCATGTCTTTTGGCCAGAGTCTTTTCAGTCTTAATGTTATGTCTAATTTTGCTGTGGTTGCTATGATTTTCACACTTACATATCCATAACTTTCAAGTAGAGCAAAGAACGAAACGCTGCAGCAAGGGGTTGTCCAGAAATCCTTCAATTATCTGAAAAAACTATTCCTTCTCATTTCTAATTTATAATTTTGATAGCTTCTCTTGCTGTTTCTACAGAAACAAGCAAACAACCAAAACACACACAAAATAAACAACCCAACAACAACCCCCCCAAAAAAGGTTTTATTTTAGACCAGAAAAAGTGCAGTAGCTGTTTTAGCCAAACCACACACACCTGTGCAGTTTTAGTCATCTCGTGATTGTCTAGCAGCATCTCTGCCCTTCTCTTAATCCAGGCCAAGACCCTCTATTTCCGTTATCTTTAGCTCTTCCCTGGAAAAAATAGTCATACCATGTTACACATGAAAATTTCCAGCACTCTTATACTTTTGTCATTTGGGGGGTTATTTTCAGATATTTTCGGAATGCTGAAATAATAAGCATGAATGCAAATATAATTACACTCAAATGGAAACTCCGTGCATGCATGTGAAAGCTGAAGGAGGAAAATGGTATATGGTAGTGTAATTTGAGAATTATACAGTAGCATGTGTCTGGTCTACTGCAGCTAATAAGCAATACTGCATATTTTTCCCAGATCACTTGTTCAAAAAACACAATTCATGAGCACATCAACAGTTATTTATACTTACCTTTCAATGACCTTTATTAAACGTGCTTTGGATAAAATCTCCTAAGACTTCCTTTCACTGGCAGAAACTTGGAGCTGAAAAATACTTGTGAGATATGTACAAAATAAATATGCCATCAGAGAACCATATTACCTTTTTGCTACTGTAGCCATGTGTGGTGAGGAGCCATGGTGCTGCAGGACTGTGCTGCAGTGCCATTCCCTTTTATTAAATCTGCCATTTTTTCTGTCTGTACAGATGCATAGGACTGTAAATCACAGCTGGCCTCAAAGTGCAGAACATTTTTGCTAAAAAAAGTAACAATTACATTTTAAGAGATTTTTTTCTTGCTTCTTTTCACTTCTGTTACTGGGGGGAGATTTTAATCACTTGATCAAAACTAATCTTTAAGTCTGACCTGACTCTATGAACCTGCTGCAGCTCTGTGCTGCAACCACAATCCATGTGTTCAGCAAGGTTATGTACCCCACCTCATGGGCCTGATCTGCCAAGGCTTCTAATAAGCTCTGAGCCGCCAAGCAGACTTTACTGAAATGTGGTGGGATAACTCTGTAGGCTCAAGTAACAAACAATGGCCCAGAACTGGTCAGCAGTAATTGCCTGAGGACAGAGAGGAGTACTTCTAGAGTTGCAGGAATGGCTATAACTTTGCAAGATGCTGACACTGTTACACCCCATGCTAGTTCTGGAAAAAGTCAGAAATAACATCTATGTCAAAAAGCCCCTTGTGTTTCCAGGACACTTTCAGTATCCTTAGCGTACCAAAGGCTATTAATGAGTGTGCTTCAAACACCTTTAGCAACACCAGTTGTTCTTTCTGTCTTCCCTGTAAGTGATTACACTTAGGCTCAGTTTGTGGCCAGGACCTATTCGGAATGCCGAACCAACATAGGGATTTTCAATCACAGTCTGTGTTGACTTCATTCAAAAATGTATGTGTTCGCTTCCTCTGACAAGCAGATGGTCACTGTCTGAGGCAGGCCCCCAGATTCAGAAACAGATTCTCTGTTGTTGAGAAAGTTAGCCTGCAATGACTTGCTCTAGGTAGGAAGCCAGTGCAGAGTTATGAATAAATGCTAGAACAGCTAACTGTATCACTCTTCTTCCTACACGTGGAATATGAAAGGGGAAAGCAAGCAGTAAAATAGTTAGTAAGTACTTAGACCTAAAATATAAGTTATTTGCCAGATGGTCTTAAATGCATGTTTCTGTATGCATTTGCTCCTCTGGGTTCTGAATGGGCAAATTATTACCTTATAAAAAACAAGGCAGTGAATTAAAGTTCTGTCACTGTCCTTACTCAGAGGTGTTTCCATGAACATTCATATTTTTTCAGAACAAGTAAGTTCTGTACCTCTGTTGTTTGCAACAAGTAGGTGGCAATATTTTGTGTATTTCAAAGTATTACTACAGCTATACTTTCACATGTGTAAAAAGTAATTAAATTGAATGTGTGTGCATTAATTGTATTATACATACTTATAAATGCACATACACACGCAGGCTCGGTGTATCAGAGCTACCAGATCTCTGCGGTCCCTTTTCTCACAGTGAACCTTGCTTCATACACGTGCCATACACTCACATAGCCCCTGTCACTTGTGCAGTGGTACCTGACGTACAGAATTGCATGTGCGGTGTGGGATCTGCCAGCCAGCTCTTTTCTGCACCCAGGGTTCTCAAGCTTGCACTTAAAGGGCAAAAAGTCACAAGCTGTGCTTGTGTATGAGTAGCAATCTCCTTCATTATCAAGAGGTTGATTATCATTGAGTGATAGTTATGTTGTTTGTGTTTCAGAATTAACTTAGGAGACTATACGATTATATGCAGACTGAGGCCATCAAATTCCTCCAAACTTTTCTTACTATTTTTTTTTCCCCCAGCATGATCTAGTGTGGTGTATGCAGGTTGCTTTGTTCTTCACTTGTTCCACTTCTTTTTTCCTGGCTTCCCTTTCCTTCCTGTTGTTCTCATGGTCCTGCAGGTCACCACGTTTGCTTTCACTTAACTGCTGGTCTTCCATTGCTCCTTTTAATTGGGCTTGGTTATGTTTTGTGTTGTGTTCAGTAATAGGGGTCAGGCTGCATCTTGCCTTATTTTTCCGATAATACTGGTCTGTCTGTACAGTGAATTACAGACCCCCCTTTTGGCCCCACAGCTGTGGAGAGAAACAAATTTTTTCCTGTGAAATGAGGAATTCCAGGAAGAGTGTTAGTTTTCTTTGCTGACATGTGAAAGCAGCTCTGTCCTTAGCGTTGTATGAGCAGTAGAATGAAGCTGAAGAGATCCGTGGTCTTCAGACATGCCTGCTGGCCTGTCAGGATCTTGAAAGTGTCACTTCATTCTGCACTGAGAGCTAACAGTGCGGAGCAGAAGGAGGCAACCGAGAAGAAAATACCTACTGGCACGTAATGGCCTATTTCAGGATAGGCTTGGAGCTTCTTGAAGCATTTTGGAAAAAAAAAAAATCAGAGATGTTTTTACTATGGAGAAATAGTCTTAATAAAATGGTTCTGTTATTTATGTGTCCATTGTTCAAGCATAGCACAGTCAGTGCCCTGAGTACTTCCAAAGAAGTTTGACCTAAATTCTGAGGAAAAAACACTATGTTCTCTGTTCTGGAAAGCTGTAGATTTTGTATCAGACTTTGAGCAAGAAAGTATCAACTCTTTCATTTATTTGCAAATTAATCATATACAGACAATATCTGTATTGCTAGGGAATTTGAATTTAAATTTACCTCACATTCTACATTGTGTAGCATTGTGTTAATATAAAACTGCATAATTCTCTAAAGGTTTGTCTGAACATGCAAATTATTCCAATTTTAAAATAGGATGAGTTTGGAGTAGAGAATTATTTATAATGGTCTATCTATCTAGATTTATTTTAGAATAGCGTCAAGTTAGCAGGCTGCTTTAAGGTGCAAAAAAGCCCTAGCAATGAGAATGGATTGCGTTATCGAGAGATGGGTGACAAAGCTAACCATCTTTCCAAAATCAATTCTTGTTTGTTAGGTGAGACATTCTGGAAAGTAGTTGTAATTTGTCTAAAAAGTGTATTTGCTTGATCCATGTTAGTCAAGGAACAGTTAATAGGATGGTTATAAAGAGATTCAATTTAATACGGCATTCATAAATAGTAAAAATTATATGTTCACAACAGTAAAAGCAAATGTTAATCCTTTGGCTGCTTCAGTGAAAGTGTTTTGACTACCTGATGAGGTTTGTAATAATTAATTAAAAGACACAGGATATAGTGAGCTTTAGACTTCTGTCTGTTGTCTGATACACCTGTTTCAAGATCTCAATGAGCCTATCAATTTCATATGTGTGTATTAAAGATAACAGGAGTAGCTTTCTTCTTGCAGCATCAAGGATCAGTTAGCTAATGCAAGTAAACTGCTGTGAGCCAAAATGCATTTTTACTTTGATTACTTCAGACTTTTGATGTATTTTGGTATGTAGAATCATAGAAAAGTCTGGTTTGGAAGGGGCCTCCAGAGATCATCCAGTCCAACTTTCTTTTGAGAGCACAGCCTTAGACTAGGTTATCCAGGGTCCTGTCAAACTAAGGAATCATTTCCAGCAAGGGAGATTCTATCACTTCTCTAGGCACCCTGCCCCAATGTTTAATTCTTCCCACAGTGAAGAGTGTTTTTCTTATATCCGGACAGAATCTTCCATGAAGCGACTTGTGTCGCTTGCTTTATTTCCTCTCACCATCCATCCTCATGAAAACTGTACCTCCAGCTTCTCTGTAACTACCTTTGAGGTACTGAAAGAACGTCAAATGCATTCTGAACCTCCTCTTTCTGAAGCATCTCTTCCTTAACTGTGGTCAATCAATTCTCTCATCCCCTTTTTGTTCTTCCCAGTCATTCTTTGTTTCTAGTGTCTGTAATTCTCTGATTCCTTGACTATGTATTTGATGAAGGAAAAAATGGCTTTATTGGTGGTTTGGGAACAATTTAAATGCAAAAATTACAATTTAATATTCAATGTAAAGATGTTGAAGTGGTTCGTTTTCCATAAACTTTTCTATTTCTGAGTTTTAAACTGAAGATCTGTATTATATGTATATAAATCTATAGAAACTGTTACAGGAAACAAACAAAAATACATTATAGACAAGAAGCAAATACATCCAATCCCTTGAAATTCTAATGTGGGTATAAAAGAAAAAGAAAACCTTGGAGCAGGATATTGTTGCAACAGAAATTGCGGAGGTAGGAAGAGTTTACCATCTGGCAAGGCCCTCAGACCAGATGGATCCACTAATGACTTTTGTAAAGCATTTCATCAGACTCTGTTGGAACGCATGACTGGCATCTTTAATTATTGTAATTTAACAGGGTTCCAGCCTTGGATGCTAGATTTGTAATCATTGATCTTGGAAGTGAAGGAAAAGAAAATGGTCCCCAAAATCTCTTTTTCCTTATAGATCGTTTTATTAATAAGGTGTAATGTTAAGATACTATGTAAAGTTCATTGGTTCTTCTTAAATGGATTGTTTGGTTAAAAAAAATGCCTATTACGGTGCTTTTATGAAAAATCTCTTGTTGCAAACACATCAGAGTGCTTTGGGAATTCAGTTAGCTTTATGTATCCACAAAAGCGTTCAGCTGCTCAGAGGAGCAGACTGCCAGAAAGCTCCTTGCTTTCTTTGCCTTCTCTGGGAGGAGGGGAACATGCACTTCCCAAGCAGTCATCTCTGCCTTGTACCCTACACGTGCATCTGTTCCTGTTACTGTTCCCACAGAGAGAAGGTTGAGATGTGTGGGGAAGTGACTGCTGCCACCGGCCAGTCGTACCAGCAGCAGTAACTGGTACTCTTGCCCTGCCTATGTTCTGCCTTAGCTCTTTGTGTGGGGTGGAAGAACTGCCCATAAGGCAAGACAAAGTCAACTTCCTTTTCACACAAACCTGGAAAGTAGGGAGAATTTTTCATCTGAAACTTGTTCTGTGCACCGTGCTTAGGTCCTGTGGGAGGGACTATGCCCTGGTCTGTGACGGCACTGCCCGTGCTGCAGTCACTCTGACTTATACTAATGCATCTCAAACAGGTATCTGCAGGCCTATTGCCCGTGGCTTGCAGAAAACTGTCTGGTTGTGTAATAAAGCCTATTCTGTTTCTAGCTCTTCTGCCTGTTGGAAAGAACAGGAAATAATTCCTTAACAGTGTTTTTCTGTACCATAATTGGCAGTTGTTTAAATACATAATCTGTTCTAATCATATTTTTATCTTGCACTAATTTTCATAGTATTTCAGTACTTTCCAGTGGTGCAAGTAGTGATGTGGCTTCACTATAAATGGTTTAAATATAAGATAGGATGTTTGCTTAGAAAGGTGGAAGAAATGCACCTGTCAGTTGGAAACAGAAGAGTGAGGTCTATACTCAATTTTAAAAGGTGTAGAAGGGCACAGAACCTGTGCCAGCAGAAAATCTTATGATCTGGAGGTAGGAAGAGAAAATAAATTAAATACTTGCACATACGGGTTTTGTATTTTAATTTGCAACAACCGTGGAATTCATATATACAGTTACTCAGTCACCAAGATTTGTTCTTGAAATTAGACTCCATTTCCTTACTCCATAATCCACTGTTCTGTCTGCCAAAAAAGAACGCTTGGTTATCTAACAGCCAGACTGAACGTAGGCAGTTGTAGTGCATTGTCAAGGCTGTGAGCGGGAAAGGAATGTCCTTAGCAGTTCCGAAAAATCAGGCTATGTATTTAGGTGCCAAAAGCTGATATTGGGTCCTAATTTTAGATGCACCATTAGTTGACTTCATGCATCAAAAAGGATAAAGCAAATAACAGATATGTTTGGTATGGACGTATTTAGGTTGTAGGGAATGTGTTGTTGTTCATATCCAGGAACAGAAATACCAAACGTAAGACAGGAAGTTTTAGTATGTGGAAGCCAAACTGTACAAAACGGTGGTAGATGTAATTAAGTTGCAATTCTGTTCTAACAGTGAGATAGATTAGTTCAATTAATCTTTTCCATCTGGTTTTTATTTTTATCATTGCAGAAAAGTAATCTAACTGAATTATAAGTATCAGAACTTAAATATGGTGGAGTCATCCTTTATTCCCCTAGTGAACTAGTTGACACAGTGAAACGTAGAATCCAAGCCTAGGAAGAAAAGGAGAAATGAGCAAGTGCAGGAGAAGATAAAATTGTTTTATTGGACATTATGCTATACGCGTACTTTTTGCATGAATTGTTCTTTAACATGAAAAAATGAGTACATATGTTTTTGAAATATCCTTAAGTTTTTTTTTTTTTTTTAATGAATCTTCTCCGTAATTAGTATTATCTGCTACTGGAATAGAAAAAAATAGCTGCCCTAAGCCATCTGTTGAATGCCAATTTATTTATAGAATATTTTTCATAATTCCATCTGTAGCTCACATATTCAGACATTGTTCTAATTTGTTTCCTGAATAACAGTGTAAAACTGTCTTTGTATTCCTATTACCTTAGGGAGAGTTTTTTATTATTAACATCCCCAGGCTAGATTTTCAAACTAGATCCTTTGGGCTTTGTCAAAGAGAATATTTTAAGGGTTGAAGGATAGACTGACAATAGCTCAGAATAATTGCGAAGAGTAGTTTCTGGTACTTTGTCACTACTGATAGCATGCATTACTCTTTTGTTAACGTGGGATGAAGTTTGCTAAGTGGCGGCCTTCTGTCTTTTTGTGTTACAATGAAAATCTGTTGTGTGTGACGAGGAAGATATATATATATTTCTTTTTTACATGATGTTACTACATGGTTCCAGAATATTTGACATCTAAGAGAAAATCTCCCAGCTCAGGATGGAAGTAAATATTGAAGTTCACAATTAGGCATGGGAGTGAGAAAGATACTGTGGGCTGACTGGTGGAGATTTCCGTATCTGAAGGAATGTGCATGGAGATGTATTTTGATTCTGCTAATAGAACCGGCATTAGAGCAGCTTGTAGTAACATGTCTGTGCACAAATACTACAGAAAACAAAAAAGTTGAGAGGCTTGTGTTTAATAAATATGTAATATAGAGCTGGTCAAGCAATTGTACTGAACACCAGTGGAGTTGATCACTGACAACCAGGAAACAGTTTTTTAAACACTGCCACCTTTCTTGGGCTTAAGTAATAGAAATGATGCTTGACGCAGAGGCTTTTGTGCAGTTTCGGTGCTATTTCTAATTGGCTGTTAGAGAAAAATGAAGTGAACTCACAAAGGTACAGTAAATTTTACCTCTCCTTGGGTGGCAGTAACTAAAAGGATATCTTAAAATACAGAATCACAGATTCACAGAATGGACGAGGTTGGAAGGGATATCTGAAGATCATCTAGTCCACCCCCCCTGTCAAGCAGGATCACCTAGAGCACGTTGCGCAGGTTGGCATCCAGGCAGGTTTTGCGTATCTCCTTTTGTGGAAGGAGACTCCACAACCTCTCTGGGCAACCTGTTCCAGTGCTCTGTCACCCTCACAGTAAAGAAGTGCCCTCTCATATTCAGCTGGAACTTCCTGTGCTTCAGTTTGTGCCCATTGCCTCTCAATAGAACAAATATTGTTCTTCAAATACAGGAGAAAGTTTGTTTTTGTATCCTCTAAGTCCATTTTTAAACTTGTAATTATGAGAGGATATCTTGAATGTAAATTGTGAAAAATATTATTTATTCAGCTGCTCATCCATATTTCAGAATATTTAAGCTAATGTGTAGAAGTGGAATAAATTTTTGAAAATCACCCACTGACTTCATAAAGCCATAAAAGACTAAGATAAAAACCCATGTAAAAAATTTCTGGTTACATTTTCCTTAAAATGTGTAGTTAAAACATTATTGCATGATAAATTGTATTCTGCAGTCGCCATGTCAATCTCAAACATATTATTTTAAGATATAAGTAGATAATGGGATAGACTGAGTTTTGAAGACAGTTGATACGGTAATTCAATATATTTATATAATAAAGATTTTTTTTTATATAAAGACCTAGATGTGTGCCTGGGAATGTAAAGGGAGACTGGAGAAAATGGTCTATATGGTTTATATGGTCTTTATATAATAAAGATGGAGATGGTTTTTGAGAACTAAGAAAAATTAAGTTTTAGTTTCATTTTTGCATTTTATACTGTTTTACTGATTGAGAAAGTGTATTGTAACTTAAATTGTATTCTGTTTCAGTCTTGCAGTTCACCCAGATAAAACTTTAGTAGCTACAGGGCAGGTTGGAAAGGACCCTTACATCTGCATCTGGGATTCCTACCGTGTACAGACTGTTTCTGTTCTTAAGGATGCACACACACATGGAGTTGCCTGCTTAGCTTTTGATTCAGATGGCCAGGTTTGTATATCTTCTTTCTCTGTGCTTTTAATTTAGTTTGATTTGTGATTCCAGGCAATATGCATATATAAGTATTTTATATGTGTAGGTAGCTGCATTGCTGTAGTACTGAAATTCCTATTGTGATTAATTGTTTTAATGCAAGGACTGCAAATATTGTTCTTTCAAAGACCAAAACCTCAACCTACAATTCAAGTAGATGCATTGGTTGTTGGACAAATACCCGTACAAGAAATGGCCCTCCCTGGCTCACATGTAATAGCTTCACCACATACTTAGCACCTACTGTTCAAAGAGACCATTTCCTGGCAGAGTCTTTACAATCCTGCAGCTTTTTTGGCAGAGGGACTCCAGTAATCTCACTGCTAAGAGTCTCATTGGCTGGGATACACAGTAAATTTAATTGAAAAAGGGGGTTAGAACACAGAGTGTATGGTTTTGTACACTATTATATGATTTTATGATATTTTTAGACAATATTAAAGTAAGTAAATGGTGGGCTATTCTCTGGTAAGCGTATTGAATTTTTCCCTGGAGGAGAGCTAGTAAAAAACATTAAATCTATTTTCCTCCTTCTTCAGTCACAATTTATATAAAAGTGAGAAATGCTTCATATTTACTTCATATTCATAGTTCTCTATAAAATTAACAGTGCAATTTTGTCATTACTGATGTCCAGGTTTCTGGTGTAAGACTGAGGTTGTAGTTTATAATTGGTTGCTGAAATATTTTTAGGAATGCTTAGAAGATCTAGCTGATTCCCAGATTCTTGCACAGATCCTCCTTGGTTTTTCTATTTGCTTGTGTACATCAGAATTAAAACTGAAAAGGGCAGATTTGCCTTTAAATGTTTTTCTTAAAATCATGTCATAGACAGAGTTAGATGTCTACAGAGAAGCACTTCGCTATCATATGCCTAATTACTCTTCCATTGACCACACAGTGGTTTTATTCCTCTTTGGATTATATTTCTTCATTAGAAGTTAGAAGTAAGTTTCTATTTTAAGCCTAGTTTTCAACCATCTTCCTCCATTTTTTTTAAAGTAAATCCATTTCCTCTGAAATCTCATGTGCCGATTCTAATTAAAGAAAAAGGTGTTCCTGGGAAGTGTGGAATAAAAAATGAAGTGAGAAAACCCCCAAATCAACAGAAGAAAATTTCAAATGCTATAATATTTTAAAGATATTGTTTATTCAAAAATGTGTTCTTAAAATTTTCTCTTGTTTTACTTCCTGAGACAGGTGAGTAAACTTTTTAAAAACCCCTACTAAAAAGTTACATAGTTGGCCAAGAGCCCAGTCAGTATGAGTTAAAGTTGGAGGCTCTTCTGAAAGTCCTGCTGGGTGCCTACCTATAGTTAAGAACTGAACTTAATGCTGTGTTGACGTTGCAAAACAGCGACATTCTTTTTCTGGAAACGTTGGAGAAGTTGCAGTTTATTCTGGAAATGAAAATTTGCATAGAATGCTTTTATATCTGGAGAAATGTTTTCCAGCATTGATCTAAATATGGATGATGTATCTTGGCTTTTTGCTGCACTTTCTGGCTTGCAGAAGAAGGTGCTGTGCTGAGCCAAAATTAAAGGGCTTTGAGTGAAGTCTTTAAGTATACGAAATTCAGAGCTGCTAGCAGTTCCAGTTTATTTAGTCAGCACAGTCACCTCAGGGAGCTGGCATCTTACGATTGGACCAAACAGATATCATGCACAAGGCTCACACCTTTCGTTTAAGTGCATGCCTTTTATTCTTTTTTATTGAATGTCTCTTAGTATCCAAGAAAGATTTGTATTTTAGCCTCAAAATACAAAACAATTCAACAGTAACATTAAGGTATAGATGCAAAAAGTTATGTATTCTTTTCTCTATTGCATCTTTCTAAATAAGTACTGACTGAGGAAAAGCTCAGGTAATTCTGCTTCTCTGCCTGGGCTCGATTCCCATAAAATCAACTTGTCTTCCTTCGGCTCTGCTATGCACAAACTGTGGTTCCAAGGGTGACTGCTGTGTTGAGGGCCGCGTGGCTCTAGTATGAGGATTTAGCAAAGGTCCCAAAATAGTGACACCGCACTTATAGTTTAGTCAAGCTAATTAGCTCCTGTTTTATGAGAAACTCTGGGGTGTTTTCAGATATTCAAATGAATTAGTTCTGAAATATTACTTCCTGCTGGAATTCAACTGACACTGCATGGAGACAGCTTAGGTGTCTCTGCAGTGCTTCCCTGGCATAATTACCACAAACTGGGTAATGAAGAGTGAACAGTATTTGTTGTCTTTTCTAATATACAGAGGAGATAGATAAGTGGCTTAAATCAAAGATAGCTTATATGCTTCCTTTATTTTATGTACTTTCAATAAGGCTTTGAAATTTAGAGATTTATATATTAAAGTAAATTTCCTATTAATGTTATCTGTAGTTAATACTGTATTTTAAAAGTACTGTAGGGAGCTGAATATCTGGCTGAACAGCTGCTATTTAAAAATAGATATTTGGGGCTTTTTCTGTATAAGCAGGAAATGACATTTGGTGGGAGGGAATCTGCACGTTGTTCAGATGTTTGATGAAGAGCTGTCAGTTTGTATATAATTAAAAATATATTTTGTTGAACCAGGAACTAATTAGAGTTTGAAAGTACTAACATCTACCCTTTACAGAATTACCTACAAAGCTGATGTCTTTTATATAGAAGTATTTCACTAATGCTTCATATTTCAATTTCTGTTCCGAGTTGTTTTATAAGGATCCTTTTGTGTACTTTCTTTAATAATAATAATAAAAAAGAGTAAGGAGAGCACTGCCATAGTGCATACATACATTTCAAAATTCAGCATTACGTTGCAGTAGGCTTCTTTAGCCAGATCTAAGTCTGTGTAGATTTAAAAATAATTGTTTAATTATGTGCATAAGCTACTTGGCAGATATTTTCTTCTATTGATTCTGTGAATTCTCTAATCAGGATGCTGTCAAAGTCCCTCCCAAAAGGAGTATTAAAAGTAAAAGCCTTTCAACCAAAAAGGAAACTCAGCATTTGTCATTCTTCTGCCAGCAGGAGACCTTCCTCGGTAAACTGAAGAGAAAAAAGAAAATATAAAATATTAGTTACTATCCTCTAGTTGTTTCACCGTCCATCTACCCCACTAGTGGTAATTTCCTGACTGGGAGCTACAGTTCAGGTCAGATGTTAAAATCATGAATCTAAAAGATATTGTAAGTACTGCCATGGTTTCCATGGTGAAGAGAACAGTATAAAAAAGGTGAGAAAAAGTTGGAATCAGTGATGGTTCCATGAGAAAATATCTTGTGTTTTGATCAGTACATCCAATTCCCGGGTAGGTGTAGATTACTCAAGAGTGAATAAAACATGTTTGCTACAATAATCCTCCTTTCACGTGCCTGCAGTAGACTCTCACAAGGGTGAATTTAACAAGGCCTCAGGTATTTTTCTGTCAGTGAGAGGCATATAAAAAGTAGTCTGGACTTGGAGAAACTCAGAGGAAAATATACATGTTTTTTTCATTAATACCATATTGCTTAGTACACTTGCTGGTAAGAATTGCTTGGGTCATGCATTACTCACTAGGCAGAGTTCAGCTGTTATATTAGGTTGTAGTGTATGTTATGTTAATTTCCAAGCAACCAAATGTAAAAAGGATTTATTTGATTGCTCTAAAATACAGGAACTGTAACTATTAAGGAGGCAGTGCAGGGTGCATGTGTATCTACTGCCTTTAAACTAGAGTTTTTTGGAAGTGGACAACTTAAAGAAGATGTACGCTATGTTTTTACACTTTAAAATAACGTGAAAAGGTACGGAGTATCTTGTCTATAATTTATTTTGCTACTGAACGATAACTGGAGCCTTCTGTTTCTTTACAAATAATGATTTATCTCAGTTCTATAGTGGTTGGTAGCCTTAGAGCAATTAGTATTATTTTTTTTTCTAATATAGTGTTTTAAAGGAATCTTTGGTAATTGCACTTGTTTTCTTTTAGCACTGGTTTTGTATTAACTCAGAAATCTCTAGACTTTAACCAATTTGCCTATTGAAAATCTGAGCAAAAAATAGTGGACATTTAATGGAAGGAAACTTACAGAACAGAGATTCAGTTTGCAAGTTATCTTCTTAAAGCAAATCTTCAAGGAGAAGATCTGGTCCATGTCATATCTGAAACATATGCCCATTTGGATCAGATGATTCATCTGCTCATCTTTGAGGCCAAAATAAGGTTTCATTCATTGCATGTTCTTGAAGTGCAGGCTTTCCTATAACAGAGCAGAATGCTTAGGAGCTTTAGTTGGACTCTTAAATCTTTATGATAAGACATTTGTGGATGGGACAATGAGAAGAGTAAGGGACAGGCAGTATTGATGCAACAGATGTGACTTTTTAGAAAGTGTTACTGAACTAGGAGATTGTGAGAGACTCTTTTCGTGGGAAACACACTTCCCGCAGTGCAAGTTACTCATGTGTAACCATTATATATCCCTATGCAGTATATGGCAGTTGGCATCATATCCAGTATGTACAGTTGCAGTATGTTTCACACTAATTCAGTCTTCACATCACAATGTGTCTTCACAGATCACAGCAGTCTCTGTTCCCATCAGTCATGGAATCATAGACAGATAGAATTGTTTGGATTGGAAGAGACCTTAAAAATCATCTGATTCCAACTCTGCTGCCGTGTGCAGGGACACCTCCCACTAGACCAGGTTGCTCAAAGCCCCATCCAACCTGGCCTTGAACACTTTCAGAGATGTCAAAGATATCCCGCCTAATAGGAAACTCTGCTGGAAATCATGTGAAGTTGGGCACAATCACTGGAAGGTTATCCGACAAACTAAGTTAGGTGGTTGTTAAAAGTATATCCAATTCAGATTCTAAACCTCAACAAAACAAGTATAATGAAGAGAAGTGTATTTGGGAATAGTGAGAGCTTGTATTTCCATAATTCACTTTTATTATCAGGTTAATAGATCAAAATGCTAGAGTGTTGTTCACCTCAAATGAGTACTTCAGTTCTTTCATGATAAGAATTTTATTTGAGACACTGGTAACATGAAATTAATTACCTGACTCTAGACAAGATTAGACATTTCAGTGCTTTCTCCAGTGAGCAAGTGGTTAACAAGAATATCTTGATGGTGCCTTTAGCAATATAGTTCAAACACAAGGCAAATGGGAAGATACATTTGTACACACAATAACCTGAAGTACAATAAACTGATTTTTGAGTTGATTCTCTCTTAACTAGATTATTATTGTTGTTTTTCCTTAGCGTTTAGCTTCAGTGGGACTGGATGCCAAAAATACAGTGTGTATTTGGGACTGGAAGAGAGGAAAACTACTGGCAACAGCTACAGGCCATTCAGACAGGGTAATTGTATAAAGGTTTATTGAATTTTGTCTGGGAGTTACAAAAGTGTTTTAAATTTATTTATTTATTCATTTGTTTCTATCAGGTCAATGCAGAGGTAATTCTGTACATTCTACCAGCTTTTAAAATACCAAATTAGATATTTATTTCTTCTCGTTATGCCAAACAAAGCACAGTGTTAGTGAAAGAGGCACATGATGGGTTCTTGAGCTGGCTGTCTAGCAAGCCTAGGGAGGAAATACTTTGCAATTACACACTGATCAGGATGATTTATAGCCCTTTATATGAGATGTGAAATGCTAGCTCAGTGGACAAGGGTAATATTTTTTCTGAATACATCAAAAATACATTTTATCCTGAGGGAAAGTTTAGTTATTTCCCTTTTATTTTTGCTTAAGATAGTTACCTATAGGTGAACTATAATTAGGATAAATATTCCTTTTCTAGCTATTAACTTCAAGTAGGGGGTCATAATAACCTCTGTAAATAGGAGAACTGAGCAGGTCTGAGTCTAGATTATTTTTCAGTATTACAAAATGTTTAAACAAGGTTAGTGTATGCAAAATAACTCCCAACCATATATAAGCACAAACACCTGTATGGTAAAATAAGTTCTGGACACATTCTGACAACTTTTTTCTTAAGCAAATTATATTATAACAAGTTAGAATGTTACAATATTGAAATACTACAATATTTTACTACATATGAAGGAGTATTTATATATGATAGAATATATGCAAGCAGAGCAGCATACTAAACCCTTCCTTACAGTATACGTGTGCATATAAATCAATCTGCATCTTATGTATTATCTGGATGAATCATAGAATCACAGAATTGTTTGAGTTGGAAGGAACCTTAAAGACCATTTGGTTCCAGCCCCCCTGCCGTGGGCAGGGACACCTTCCACTAGAGCAGGCTGCCTGAAGCCCCATCCAGCTGGGCCTTGAGCACTTTCAGAGATGGGGTATCCACAGCTTCTCTGGGCAGCCTGTTCCAGTGCCTCACCACCCTCAGTCAGGTAATTTATTTTTACTATGTTCACAACACAACAGAATTTTTCTTAGTCTTTATTTAATTTTATTCTTTCAGACTGATTCACTTCCCAGTTAGGTCAGTGGAAGTTTTGCTACCACCTTGTGCTACTAACTACAGTAGGCACAAGATCAGGTTCTGAATTAGCAGAAGACTCCAGGACAGGCAAGAACTACTAAAATCTTAGTTTCCGTAGATTTTCACAACCAGAAAAGGGAGATTTTTCATTGAAGTGGGAGTGGGAAAGAATGCATGTCTAATTAGGCCACAAATTATAATGACTTAGTCTGCCAGAGTCATACGGCATTTCTGAAAACAAAATATCTTGCTTGTATAACAAAACATAAAATAGTACTTGAACTACCGTAAGTCATGATTTTTATAAACAAGATAAATATTTTGTAGGAGGGCAGCACTAGAAAGCTGTTTGAAATTCTCAGATGATTTATAAGTAACAGCTGAAGAGCTGGAATTAGCAAAAAGTCCCGTTGTCTTTCTCTACAGACGTTTATTTCCTGCAGTAACTAGTGATTGTGGTAACCTCATTGGTTCTCATCTCAGACACTGAAAAGCTGAATGCCACAGATGTGAAGTCTATAAATGACATGCTGTTGAAAATTTGAGCAGAAATATAAACTTGTTATTTCCAAACTTTATGTGGTATTTTTCATTTGACATAATCCCATAGTCATAGAATACACTGTAAATTTGTTCTGATAAGCTATACAGGATCTAATGCTAATTTTTTTGATGTATGCTTTTATAAATGCAACATTAATCAAAATGAATAACGCAGTTTTATCTCTATAGATTAGTTAGATGAATTATACCTCATTTTGTCACTGGGGTCTTTCTGTACTCAGGTTAAGCTGCATATCGTACCTCACATTAAAATAATGAACAAAGACAAATGTACCAGTCTTTCATCCCTAAACTGGAGGAACATTTGCTCACAACACGACTCCCATCTTATTTGAGACTGTAAATATGTTTATTCAAGAATATCTTGGAGCTGGTATAGATCACTGATGTGAAGGCAGAAATGAGGTGTGTTGACAGAACTGGGTGAGAAGGCCTTATTTGACTTAATCATTGTTTACAAGGAGTTCCAGATTTACCTATATGTTGTGCTTTCATTTTTAGTCATAGATTGCAGTAGATATGATGCCTAAAAATTGGTAAAAGCAAACTGAGCCTAGATGCAATTAGCGTATAATTCAAAATACCAACTTTCTATGTTTCTTAACAGATATTTGATATTTCCTGGGATCAATATCAACCGAATAGAATTGTCAGCTGTGGAGTAAAACACATAAAGGTAATAGCTTTTGTGTTCTGGTTGTTGTTGTGTGGGGGTTTTTTTGTTTTGTTTTTTAAAGTAAATTACAGTTGTGAAAGAAGGGCTTAGATATAAGAGGTATTCTATTTTTCTTTTTTTAATCTGTGAACACTTTGTCAAAACTTTGATGCCAGTTTAGGCATTCAGCAGTGACTTGAAGTGCAACTTAACAAGCAAAGTGGGAAGATCATTTGGTGTAATTTTCATTATCTACTTCTAATTATGTGGTTCTCTGCCTTCTTTCTGTCTCTGAAACCCTTCAGTGATTTCTCTTGACAAGTGTCACAAGGGGTCACTGGACAGGTATAGGATGAATTAAATCAGAAGTATGAATTGAATGAACTTCTGTTTGGCCTATCATGCTACCAGCAATTGTGGGAACACTGCAGGGAAGGTATGCAATACTTGCAGAGATGAACAGATGGAAGCACATGGATCCCACTATTTGCTCCCTCTAATTCTCCTTGTCTGGAATTGACTTAAATATGAACCTAGATATATAGCCTAAGTTTAGGATAAAACTTCTTGCACCTATAAAAAACTTAGAGAGAAGTCCTTGTTTGCTCATATTCCCTGAAGGTTTCCATTTTCTTCCTGCCTCATCAAAAGCATTCCTAACAGATGGCAATTATTTCACATGGCTGAGGTGGGAAGAGCTTTAACTAGAAGTTTAGAAACCAGTTAATATCTCTAGTTCTGGTTACTGAGAAGTTTGTGCCCATTAAACCACTACTGCTTTCAAACTGTGGGTGGTTTTGGCAGAAGTGATACCATCTGTTGTATTCTGCAAGCTGTCTTCCAAAACCTGTCTTTGTTTGACACCTGTGTTGTGTTTAAAATGGCCATAATTGCCCTGAACAGGCATAATACCAGCAAAGTCAATACATATAGAGTCATGCCAAAAAAAAAAAAGGAGGGGAGCGGGGGGGAGTCGGAATGCTTTATGATTATATGTGCACCTTCAGTGATGCTCAGGCAACAGTCTATGTAGTTGTCATTCATTATAGGCCTATGGAAATATGATAATTAACTTACTAAGAAGGAAAAGAACAGCTCTAAAGTTATTGTATCGGTTTGAGAATAGGGACTAGTACATGGGAATAGACTCATTTATTCCTTTAGCATTTCAGTTCTATTGGGTCATTTGGCTGAGCAAAAATTCAAAGTGGTAGTAAAGCCTAGGAGCTAAGGCATGTCAGATTGAGCTCAGGATCCACCCTCCACCCACTTCCTAATGCTGCTACCTTCTCTGTTGCCTTTCCAGAGCTAACCAGAAGTGAGGAGAGCATATGTTTTTCTCACAGTATGAAAGCCCTAGGGGAAATATTCCCACTGCCTGCTCGTAAATTGCCTTGTGGAAAAAATAATTATCAATAGAGAAGGATCTGCAATAAAAAACCTTGATACAAGGATCTTCTGGAATTCAGCTTTCTAGGAAATGTATAGGAGCAAGTACAAAGACCTAAAAATTGGGTTTATAGTCACAAAAAAGATGTAGGCATATGAAGTGAGATAGACATTATGCACCTATGTGAGACATTTCAATATTCCTGTTCAGTCTCTCAGAGTATCTCTTTATTGCGAAATGGACCACAGAGCATAAATGCCTAAACTAGTAAAGACCTGAGCTGACAAGACCATTCAGGACTGTGTTATACCCCACACACACTTACTGTTCTGTTTCTGCATGTGTTCAGAACCTCATAGTGCTGCCTTATCTAGGATGCCTAGGGAATTTCAGTACTTCTCTTACACATCTAAGTGAGATCCTCTTTACTCTTCCTTCACTGGGAAGCCTGATCCTTGAGGAGGAGCTGAGAACACACTGTCTCTCCTTGATAAAATTACGTCTATTAAAAAAATTACACTCAGAACTGATTCCAAAAGTATGAGTATGATTTCTCTAGCCCAGCCCTAACAACACCATTCTAAGACAAAGTCTAGATTCTTTTGCTTCATCAGCAGTCTTATAATCTTCGTGGCGGAACGTTGCTGTGTCTGTGCAAGAGTGAAGAAAGTCACTATTCCACAGCTAGAAAATCCTATTACTTTGCAGTCAGAGCAAGTTCAGTTTCATGTACAAGCATTTACAGCCCTCCACCCCATAGGTGGTTTCTCAACAAATTTAGTTTTGAGGGGCATATCTTTCAGGACGTTACTAAAGGGCAGAAATGTGTTTTCAGCTCATCCAGAAGCTTAAGTATTTTATTGCTCCAGAGCTGTAGCTTTATTTTAAGTTTTGCAGACAAGAAAAATGGGATGTTTCTGGCCTTTGAAAGTGTGCTTTCACATTCATAGATTTCACCCAGCAGAACATGATAATTAAAAAATTAGTGACATAATGAGAAGAGGTAGTGTAGTAATAATGAAGCGGAATGCTCCCTCACTTTCACAAGCAGCTTGATCAGTTTGTTTTCTTCTTAGACTTATACTGCATTTGCCTCAGGGTTTCCTGTTCTTGGTAAGCAGGCAATTTGGGAAGTAATGGGTAGTCTCATAGGACTACAGGAGTCATTTAAGTGTCTGTCTGTAAGGATGTACAGCTGTGAGATCTGCACGTTAATATGAAAAAAATCTGCACAAACTTTTCCTAATATGTCATTTACATTTCAGTTTTGGACGTTGTGTGGAAACGCACTGACAGCAAAAAGAGGAATATTTGGTAAAACAGGGGATCTGCAAACTATCCTTTGTTTAGCATGCGCAAAAGAAGACGTCACGTACTCTGGTGCTTTAAATGGAGACATCTATGTTTGGAAAGGGCTAAACTTAGTTCGCACGATTCAAGGAGCGCATAGCGTAAGTTGTTTGTTATAACATCAATTTCTGAAATTACCTGTTCATTGACTTGAAAACTTCATGAAGGCTTATCTTCAAAGATCTTCTGTTTCAGGTCAGAAGAACGTTTAAGACAGTTCATCAGTTAAGAACTTATCTGTAATTTTTTTTTACTTTGTTTACATATTATCAGCAGGTGCTAGCTGCTGAACTGATAATGACGGAACTTATATTTTTAGCACTGATTTAACCAAGCAGACTAAAGCAAAGTTTCTAAGTCTAAAGTTTCTAAAGTATTATTATTATTAATCCTAAAGTTTCTAAACATAAAGTTTCACAGATTGAGTAGCTTCAGGTATGATCAGTTTACCTAAAAATACTTGGTAAGTAAATGGTCGTATTTTAAATATAATCTTACCACTGAAATTCCAAACATTCAAGACTGATTCTTCATAAAAGCTTCAACTGGGAGTAAACCTGAGAATGAATTGACAATCTTTCAGTTCCTGTCAGATTCCAAATGACATCTGAACTGAATTCATGAAAGAATGTCTCAGTCATCTCTGCACCTGTAAGAATATTTTTATCGCTTGTTTGCCTGTTTTGTTTATTCAGGGTAACAAGTTATTTTAAGTGTTCCATGTTATTCATTTAATAATTCCCATCATAATATTAACTAAGCCAAATTTAAAGTTCTGCAAACGGTCTATATCACTGTATGCAAATTTCTACATAAATCACTATGAATGAGAGCACTTGAAATAAAAGTGTCCCCTTGTGTTTGCTGGTTTGCCTTATGTGGATGGGACAACATTTTACTGCCTAGCAGTTCCTAGCCTTTAACAAGAATCTATTCAAAAACATTTGCTTCATGTGTTTAAATTGACCGTAAAGAACTTTGAAACTTGTTATACTATTGGTTAACAGGCTGGAATTTTTAGTATGTATGCTTGTGAGGAAGGTTTTGCGACTGGAGGGAGAGATGGTTGCATTCGGTTATGGGACACTGATTTCAAACCAATTACTAAAATTGATCTCAGAGAAACTGAACAAGGATACAAAGGTAAGGAGCTATTACTTTTTTTTTTTTTCACACATCTAGTTAATGGGTTATAACACAATTTAATTTCAAGCATAAATGTCTCTGCATACTGCTGATTTTTTGCTTAATGACTGTATTTACTTTTAAGATCTGTGTTCCTTTTTTATTCTGTCAGTGATGTAGCCTGAAGTTTTCTGTATTTCATCATATAAATAGAAGGATGCTTATCGTTGCTGCTCCCAACGATGGAAATATGAGAAAACAAAAACTGATTAATCACAGACAGCTGAATTAAGTTAGCCAAATTTTAATTTATTAATTGTAATTCATTTAACTGAGATTTTTGGAACCTGCTATTGATAGATGCTGAGCATCTAAGCACACCATTTAGGTTCATTTGGAATGGTAGCACTTGGTATATTTAGTGGAGAGGTTACTATTAAATTCTTGACCATCATGTTTGTTGAAACTAATCATGGTTCCTACAAGTCATCTCTTTGTTTTGTGATTCAGATTTTAAGAGTACTTAAAATCTTCATGAGTTACAATGTATGCTTTATCAAGAACTCGTTCTTTTGGGAATTCTACACATCCATTTGGATTGAGAATACAGCAGTCTGTTTGCTTGCCTTAAGTAGGCTTTACATAGTTTTGGCAGCCAGCTTTGTAATGGTTTATTTTCCCTGCTTCTTAACTTAAATTTTCCAACAATCTTCATGTTATAATTACCATCAGAATAGTCAGGAGGCAGCTACGGAGGATGACATTTTCTTTCTCAATTATGTATGTTTTGGCCTATGATCTAGTAACAAGCTTGTTACATTTATTTTTTCAATTTACTTAAACCAGATTGGCTGATGATTCTAAATCTTGTAAAATCCATAAGTTTGTGATATCTAGGCTCATCCAACAAGCAAACCGCCAGCAGCCTTGGATGAACACTGCTCTGCCAATTTGCCTACGTGTAGTGTAAACTTGCAAAATTTGTCTTTTAAAACATGTGTCAAGAACACCCAGCCAGTAGTCCATTTGCTGTATAATTCTGGCTTAATGTAGGTTTTTGCAGGCAGAACCATAATGTTTAATATTACTTCCTAGAAAACATTTGCAGTACCTTATTATAGTTTACATCAGTTTTAATCAACTTAGAAATACCTTATAAAAATTGTGGAGAAATAAGCCAGCCTGCATTGTGAGTTAGGAAGATCATTCAGGCTAATAGCACTCTTGCAGGCTGTCTGTTCCTAATAAAAGTCAGAATAACTTATATGAAGGGCTACACAAAGAAAGCAGTGCTGACACACAAAACATGCATGGTCATCCTCCTTTGCTCCTTATGAAGTGATGCTGGGCATGAATGTTATTGCACACATTCATGAAACCAGAGTAGAAGCAAGCTTTTGCTCTTCCTGCTACCTGGGATGTGTCCATACTTAGGGCATGACAGACTTTAGCTGACTTCAGTTACTTTTAGTTGACTGTAGTTAACAAAACTTATATGGAAAAATTTAACTACAAAATAATAACTTATATTACAGAACTGTAATTATTCATAAAGGTCATCGTCTATCTGCAGAGAGCACCTAGCTATCCTTCTACAGCTTGCCTAAAAAGGGATTTGGGACTTGATAAAGTTCAATCAAGAAAGGGCTTAGTGAGGGAAAATTCCTATTAGACGTGCTGTTCAGTGATTCTAACTTGATGCCTTTATTTTTGCTGCCTGCTAAATGTTAAAAGAAACAGAATTCTTAGATGGGAGTAGCTAAGCAGAACCAGACATCATAACAGCAGTTGTATGTCTGAGCGACAGTCAATAAAGAATTTTACTATCTTATTGCATGGCAAAAGTAGTAAAAATAATCATTTCTGGAAAGTGAATTGTGTTGCTATTTAATGTATATTTTTTGTAAATTATAAATTAAAAAATAAATTAACTATTTTCTAAAAACTAAACATTGTCCAAATCTTGTCTTGAAAGCACTTAAATCCTTCAGGTTTTATGTTTGTCTGTCAAAGCATTGTCTGCATTAATGGCAAGAAACTGACTTAAGCAAGTCTGCAAAATTTTACCAGAGCTTAATCAAAGATGGTGTGGTCATAAGCATTATCATTTAGACTATCTGTGAAGTGTTGTATGACTGCTGTATCACTAGAACTATATTAAAAAAAAAAAAAAAAAGAAAGGACGTTGGGGATGACTGCTGGTCATAAAATCCTAAAATCCAAGCATGCACTTATATCCTTGTCACCTTGTTCTTGTTCTGGGCTTTCTTCTCTCTTGTGTTCTTTCAGTGTGATACAGCTTATGCCTGCTGTTTCAGTTGTGCCTTAGTACTATTCTGCTGTGTCTGTCCAGTATGTCATCCACTAGTTTAAGCATATAGGTAACTGGAAGCAATGGTGGTTGCCGTAGTTGCTTACCCATGACCTTCATTCCAATTACATTTTTTCCAAAGCATTTTACAAAGACATCAACATTCAAACTTAAAACTCCTTTCTAGGGTAGCAGGAATATTTTTTTTCAGCATATACTCATTCATTGGTACAGAGGAGTACTAAAAGTTTTTAAAATAAGATGCATCACCAGTAAAAATCAGATCATAGACTTGCCATTTATATTTAAATACACATGAATATTAGTAAAAATTCTTATAGTGTGGAATCTTTCCTTATGTGCAGCACATCACAGGAAAAAAATACCTTTCCCACATCAAAAGTTGTCATTAATAGTCTAAATCTTAACAATACCAATTTTCTACTTATCATCTGAGCTTCATTGCTTCTATGGCCTTTAGTGTTTATAAAGAAAACTCGAGTCAAAAATTCTATAGAAATTTAGCTGGATCATAGAATGAAACTGTTAAAATTAAAAGGTACTGGAACTGGACAAGACAATAAATGAAGATTATTTTGCCCTTCTCAAGAGATAATACAAAATGCTTAGAGTAAATTTTATTTATGTGACTAGAAGTTAATTGCATTGAATATTCGATTCCAAATACGTTAAAAATGTGACATGTTTGACCTTGATTACATGACAAATGTTTTTGTTTTTTTATTCATTCACACCTCACAGCATCTAGACCCATTATCCAAACTTAGAAATTTTCATCTACTGAAATAGAAGATACAAAGCCTGGAGGCAATCAGCCAAAGAATGCTATCAATCCATTAACGTTCTGGCTTGAAGCATTCTTTCTCAGCTAAGGGTAACTAAACCAAATTCAGTCTTAGAGCTGTTCTACTTTTTGAGTGTTCTTCATAAATATTTGCTAGCAGACTTCCCTACTTTAAAAGATGTTTTAGAATACAAAACACTAGTTTTCAAACACAGTCACATATGTTGGGGTACTCAGTGCTGTAATTCATTGCTCAACCTGTTAAGATTGTATTTTTAAGCTTGTAGCTAGTAAAATTCCAGCTGCAAAGTTATGATCAGATCCATGGAATAAGATAAAGCTCTCTAAAAGGTATGCAAAGCAAGGTTCTGTTTTTTATTTTTCTGTAATAATTAGTTTGGATAAAAGCAGAGAACTTTGATAACTTGAGCATAAACAATTTTATTTAAACTCGCCGTTAAAAGTTTGATCACCATTTTATTTATTTAAATATGGAAAAATCTAAATGCTGAAAAAAGGGAGAAAACCACATGAAGTTTAACAAGAGCAAGTGCTGGGTCTTGCACCTGGGACGAGGCAACCCTGCCTATACATACAGACTGGGCGACAAGACGCTGGACAACAGCCCCGCAGAGAGGGATCTGGGGGTTGTGGTTGACAGCAAGTTGAATATGAGCCAGCAGTGTGCCCTGGCAGCCAGGAGGGCCAACCGGATCCTGGGGTGCATCAAGCATGGCATCGCTAGTCGGTCGAGGGAAGGGATTGTCCCACTCTACTCTGCGCTGGTGCGGCCTCACCTCGAGTACTGTGTGCAGTTTGGGGCACCACAGTACAAAAAGGGTGTAAAACTGTTGGAGAGTGTCCAGAGGAGGGCAATGAAGATGGTGAAGGGACTAGAGGCGAAGATGTATGAGGAGCGGCTGAGGTCACTTGGCCTGTTCAGCCTGGAAAAGAGGAGGCTGTGGGGAGACCTTATCAGAATCTACAGCTTCCTCGCAAGAGGGAGTGGAGGGGCAGGCGCTGACCTATTCTCCTTAGTCACCAGTGATAGGACCCACAGGAATGGTGTCAAGCTGAGGCAGGGGAGGTTTAAGCTAGACAACGGGAAGAGGTTCTTCACTGAGAGGGTGGTCGCACACTGGAACAGGCTCCCCAGGGTAGTAGTCACTGCACCAAGCCTGTTGGAGTTTAAGAAGCGTTTGGACTGTCACAAGGTCTAAAATTTTGGGTAGACCTGTGTGGTGCCAGGAGTTGGACTCAGTGATCCTTAAGGGTCCCTTCCAACTTGGCATATTCTATGATTCTATGATTCAGTATTTGACACAGGAATCTTACCTAGTTGAAAATTTACATCTTTAAATCATATCAAATTATTATTTTTTTTAAAGTAAATTCCTAGGTGTAAGCAAAGCAGAAAAGCTTAATCCCTTGACAAACTGGCAGCAGGAATATTAGAGGCAGCATTTTCCCAGAATTGAACTTTGTCTTCTTCTGTCAAACGGAGACAATTTAACAGAACTGTTTTTAATCAACTGTGATATAAGACGTAGTTTCAAAACATGATGTTTGTTATAAATTAACTCTTAAAGTCTTAGTGAGTTTCACTGTACTATCGCTTTGTCTTGTCGTTGCCATTAATATAACATTTTTTTGTCCCCCGTCAGGTTTGTCCATCCGAAGTGTCTGTTGGAAAGCAGACAGACTTTTAGCAGGGACACAGGACAGTGAAATATTTGAGGTGTTAGTAAGAGAGAGAGATAAACCCATGCTGATTATGCAGGGACATTGTGAGGGAGAGCTCTGGGCCTTGGCAGTCCATCCAAAGAAGCCTTTAGCAGTCACAGGAAGCGATGATCGGTCTGTAAGGTAAGGCTACATCTTTTTTTTTTATGTTTAATCATGTACACGTTGTTTTTAAGCAATATCAGTTTGACATATTTGTAAATTATTTCTTTTTTGGCCTCATGTTAAGACCCTATTAAGACAATATTATTTTTCTCCATGTTTTTCTTAGCAACTTCTCTTCAGCCTCTTCTCTATTCTTCTCTATTTGGGCTCCACACATCATGTAAAAGTAATCAGAATTTGTGTTCAAATACTTGGGTTTAACACGTGCTGGAGTACTTTCCTTTCAGTGCTCATTATTGTTCTGAACAGCAGGTTTAAGTATCTAAATACAACAGCCACCTCATACTTCTCATTAGGTAGTACTATGCGATGCGATAAACCTAAAGCCTAAATAACTGACTGAATTTTTGCACAGCAGGTGTCTGACTCAGCCATTTTAGAACATTTAATCTAAACCCAATTAAATTAAATCCCAGAAAATGAGGTTAATGAAAATGCACTGGTTTACCCTAATGAAAAAGGTCTTTCAGATGTTTCTTTTCCTCTCCTGGTTAAAATTTGACCAATTGAGAAGCTGATGAAAAAAACTAATAATTTTTTAATGCTTGGTAAGATATTACAGTAACATTTGGATTAATGTTTGGATTTAAGCTCAGATGCTTGCTGTACTGAACACAAGTTCCATACCCACACAGCTGTTGTATGTTGTCTCAACTGGATGTGGACAATGCCCACTGTGAATAATTACTTACCTGGGATTAAAGAGATTCAGCAAAACTTCTTCTCAGCCTTCTTTTTCATCCCTGGGAAAGGTACACGTGGGGATGGGAGAGACTTCTGGGAATCCTGGCTTTGTTATGGCAGTTTCCTGAGTCTTTTCCTCAAATGGTTTTCTCTGTTGCCCACTGTATGCAGAGTGCATACAGTGGGGTTCATGACAGCTTGGTTTCCTAAGCTCTGGTTTTCCTACTGCCCTAGGGTTCCTACTGTCAGGTTTCTCTTGACCCTTCTGTCCTAATTTCTAACACCTCTGTCAGTTAGAGTTTCACTTTTTTCTTTTCCTTTCTCCCTTTTTACTTGTACTGGTTTTCTACTCTTGCCATTCCTCATCTCTTTCTACCCATAATTAAATTCTCAAATATGAAACTAACAAAACTCCAGTTAGTCTCTACAGTCATGTAATCTCCATGTTTCCTACATATTAGTATTATTTCTTTCAGTTCATAAAAATGCAGGGATGGTCTCTTCTGCTTTTTTTTTTTTTTTTTTCACAGTTTTACAGGCAGGCACAAATTCACACTGCCTTCGTTCTAGTGGGATTCAAGCCCATTCTGAAACAAGAGCTGCAATGCTGGGATTAGCATAGTACTGGCCTGAAGCTAATAAACTATGCCAACTAAGACTTTGGTATAACATGGTAATACCATTCTGGTTTGGAGCTGGATAATGCTGACTCAGTGTGCGTGGAACAAACTTGTGCCCATCTAAAAAAGCATGTTCTTTGTGCACATAAAGCCTTACTTAGTTGTGCTCTTATGTTTATTATTGTTGTTCTAGTTCTTATTGTATTACTGATGCCTTTGAACATAGCCATTCTATAAAATGTGCGTTTATTAACATTAATGTTTTGCTGCGTTCCAACATACACTCATTTAGCTGGTTAGGCACTAGGGAATGTGGGATTTGAATTCTTGTTCAGGCAGTGCTATTTTTTTACATGCAAATGCTTCATGTGAGGAATTCCACAGAAATACATAAATGCTTGTTCGTTTTCAGTAACATGAAATGTACACAAAAGGATTTTCCTATATTGTTTTTTCTTTAATGTTTTTGGGCTGCAGGCTTAGAGCAATTGTGTGGTCTTAGCAACAAATGCAAGGAAATAGATTAATAGTTTTGAAACTGAAAGATAATTCTGTTAGTAAAAGGATTTTCCACAACGGAAGGGAATATCAGTCCCAAACCAGAAAAAATTGCAGTAGGGAAATGAAGCATCTTGAATTTGTTTGCCTAGAAACTTCATGCATCCCTAACATTATGAGATGAATTTTAGTAATGATTTTGTATTGACAGGAATGGTTCTATATTGCCATTTACTTTATTACATAATTTTTCTTAGTATTTGATTACCACATTCTTTTGAGAAGAATATCTATAGTATAAAGTAAATTGTTTTGCAAATAAAATTATTTAGTAGGCTAGATTACATTCTCACGTCTAAATGACATGTTTAAATGAAAAGGACCTCAGAAGCATTAAGGAGAATTTCTCTAGATTTTCCCTAGCACAGCTGAGAGAAGACTAACTGAATATAGGATTCCTCAATTTTAAATTTCAAAGCCGTATCAATGAGGAATGCTGCTTGCTTCCTGTCTCTTACAACAGGAATAGGGAAGAGACTTCATTGTCATCTGAACACCAGTGGAGGCATACAGAATTACTTATTATGTTTGTTCAGTGGAATTCATACCTGTCTTTTTGTAGCATAGCAGTGTAACATCTAGCTGCAGGACCGCAAATAGCTGCTGTTCTGGCAGAACATCTCAGCTATGCTGTCTGTTTTTCTTGAATGATCTCTTTCTCTACTCCTACATTTGTGAGAAGATTGATATAGAATCCTATTTTTATACAAATCAATTTGAATATTTATGTCTGTTTTTTTTGTTTGTTTGTTTTTAACGCAGTGTTGTTCTGCCGGTGAATGAAACAAACCAGCAGTTAAGCTTCTGCCATCATCTCTGGCTGTTTCTGCATATGAAGTGGTTGCTAGTAAACCTCCTGGGAGGCTGTAATCAGTATGTGCACCAAAAAATAAACTCATATGTCAGCTATGTGACAGAAAAGACTGGAAAATTTACTAATAAAATCATGTTTCATGAGCCTGTTTTGGCATCTAAAACTCACTCATTTAAACAAACACATTGGAAACTTTCTGAAGAATGTTAAAAACACATCTTCGCCTTGTTTGAAAACAGAGGCACTTGTAAACAGAAGTAGTTTGTTTATCTAGCTCTTTCCAAAACAACGTGAACAATGTACAGGAGCATTTTGCCAGCAAAAATACCTTTCTTATTTTTATAAACAAAGCCAGGCTTTTCATTTTTCAGTTGTGCATACAAATGCCTGCACATGCACAAAATGATTTATTTTTTACTTATTGTTAAAAAATGATAAGTTTTCATTAATTCAATAAAGTAAAAAAGGTGTGGTTTTTGTATGTTTGTTTTTTTTTGTTTTTTAGAAAATTGAATTATTCTGCTTGCACTGCCAGGTATTGCAGTTATGCTCCTAACATTTTGAGCAAAGTGATCCATTTGGAAGCAGCAATTTTGGAGGCAAACTATCCTGGTGTTTCTTTTGAAATCTTTCCAAATCCTTTCTGGTTCTAGGACCTCTAACATAGCTCTTAAGAATCTTGCATCCGATCCTTACTTCCGTTTTGTCTTTGAAGACAGTACTAGCATCCCACAAAAATTTTTCACCAGGAAACTGTACATGCCATTGTTTCACTGAGACATCTTTTCAAATTCTTTCTCATCCTTGAATTCTCTCAGACTAAGAGAAAACCAGGCTGACCCTAATAACATTAACCTGACACGTCCCAAAGGGTTTCTGATTGAAAAGAAATGCTGAGATCACAGGGTGCTGTCCTTTTTCGATACAGGCAGTCAAATACTATAATCCTTTTACTAAATTTATCAAACTCCGTCTTTATTTTTTTTTCTCCTGTTACTCTTACTTCAAGGATGCATCTAAATGTTACTGCTGGTGTGGTCAGAAATTTCCTTCTCATTTTCAGGGTATATTCATGTTCTGTTTATCCTATTTGTTCTAGTGCCAACATGGTCCTTCAACATAACTTTTTCTCCTTCTTTGATGTTTACCCTACTGCTGTATTTTTGGAAGCAATACTATCCCTTCCCAGCCTTTGTTTCACTAAGGTATAAAAGTTCAACTCTTTTGGTCCTCTTTAATGTGATACAGTCTTCATTCTCTTAATCATCCTAATAATCCTTCACTGCATCTGTTCCTGTTTTTATTCAAATTTCTTGGGAGACTGTAAAGAATATGCTGGGTGAGGTCACTGTGTTGTGTGCTAATGTTTTTATGTACCTCCTGGAATAGCACCCAGGATATATTTTAGGATCAGATTTCCTTTTTCCTGTCTGCAACTCACTCGTGGATCATAGTCATTCTATAATTGAAAAAACAGTGTGGGATCTTACTTCTTTTTGCTGGTTCCACTTACGTTTCAAGCTTACAGCACAATTTTAGATATGAGACTCTGAGAATATGGGCTTTAGTTAAATTTCATTCCATGTCTATTTGTTTCATCATCAAGAATCCTCTGTTTCTTCCAATTTGATAAATCCATCTGTGGGTTCACAGAGCCTCCCAGCTTGCTGTCCGTAGCAAATTTCATTAGCATTCTCATCTTTTGTGCTGGTGTCTTTAGCAAAAATATTAAATATACTATTCCAAAGCTTGTAGAAATCTCGGTAGTATCTTCCATCCAGCCTAATTGTTTCTTTCTGTAATGCTTGCATAAAAATTCATCTAATATCATGTTACAGTTCCTGTATAAATTAATGTTTTCTCAAGTTTTGCCAATAACTACATTACTAGTGTTAAAATATTTTACTTAATATTTTATAAATCTCTAACAAATACATTAGATCTTTGATGCTGTCCTCAAAATAAAGATAGTTGGGTATTGCTGACTTAATTTTTCTACCCCAAGAGGTCTTTTATGCATTTTCTTCCATATGTTTAATTATTCTTTTCGCTATTTTTTTTCTAAATCTTGCATACTGAGATCTGATTAACCAGCTTGTAGTGATCTGGGAAACTCCCTTCGTTCCTTCTTAAAATATAGGTACAGTGATTGTTTTTCCCCATCTTATGACATATTTATTGATTCATTTTATTTAAAATGTTGTAAATGACCAAATCAGCATGCAGTATTGTATACTAGTTTATTAAATGTTGTAACAAGAAAATTTTCCCCGTGATTGGAATGTTTACTTTCTGTGAGTATTACTTTCACTTCCGCTGAAAATTTCACCCTGGTCTGCATGGACCGTATCTGTTTACAGAAAATTGCATTCTTTTGTTATTCATCTAGGGGAATTCTATTAGCTAATGAGTCCGGAAATAGTACAGAATGCTTGTAGTTTAGCTTGAAGGACTTTCTTCATCCTGCTTACTTTTTTGCTGTCGCAGATATGTGTTCCGGTCTGAGCTGCCATTCCCGCTAGAACTGGGAGTAGTAAAGACTCCTTTATTTTGGAAGCAATTTAAACCTGGGTTGTCATTTGATGTTATTTGCAAAGAGGTTTAGTGCCACTGTCGGAAAATTCTGTCTCCATATATTGAATCAGGCAGTCACTGTATACCATTTTTCTCTTCTAGATTGATAAGCAGTTTTGAACTTTTAAAAACTACGTATATGAAAGTCTGTTGGTTCAAGTCAGTGCAAATATCTTCATTCCATGGTTGGAAAGGAAGTTAATGCATTCTAAAATCTTAATATAAGGCGTACATACAAATGGGCCCTTACAATTCGGTTAGACTTGTCATTTTTACTCTTGATAATATTGAACTATTGTGCAGTCAGGAAAAAATCTGCTACTGTTTCCAATTTCCTTTGATGTAGATTATGGAGTCTTGCTGACCATGCCTTGATAGCTCGTTGTAATATGGAGGAAGCAGTGCGGAGTGTTTCTTTCAGTCCTGATGGATCACAGTTAGCACTTGGAATGAAAGATGGCTCCTTCATTGTTCTTAGAGTAAGGTAAGATGAGAAAATTTGGTACTGGGTTCTTATGTTAGGTTTGTTTTTTGCTTTTTTTTTCCAAGTAACTCAAGCCCCTATTATAAATTTTTCATATTAAAAATAAAGTAATATCATTGTGTATTTCATTTAAAAAAGTAAAATTTGAGGATATGCTTTCATAATATGAGGTGCTTAATGCCGCCTTTGCCTCAGTCTTTAGCGGCAATACCGGTTGTTCTCTGGATACCCAGTGCCTTGAGCTGGTGGAAGGGGATGGGGAGCAGGATGTGGCCTTCGCTATCCATGAGGAAGTGGTTGGCGACCTGCTATGGAACTTGGATGTGCGCAAGTCGATGGGGCCGGATGGGATGCACCCGAGGGTACTGAAAGAACTGGCGGAGGAGCTGGCCGAGCCGCTTTCCATCATTTATCGGCAGTCCTGGCTATCGGGGGAGGTCCCAGTTGACTGGCAGCTAGCCAATGTGACACCCATCTATAAGAAGGGCCGCAGGGCAGACCCGGGGAACTATAGGCCTGTCAGTTTGACCTCAGTGCCAGGAAAGCTCATGGAGCAGATTATCTTGAGGGTCATCACGCGGCACTTGCAGGGGAAGCAGGCAATCAGGCCCAGTCAGCATGGGTTTATGAAAGGCAGGTCCTGCTTGACGAACCTGATCTCCTTCTATGACCAAGTGACATGCTTGGTGGATGAGGGAAAGGCTGTGGATGTGGTTTACCTTGACCTCAGTAAGGCTTTTGACACAGTTCCCCACAACGTTCTCCTCAAGAAACTGGCTGCTCGGGGCTTGGACTGGTGTACGCTTCGCTGGGTTAGAAACTGGCTGGATAGCCGGGCCCAGAGAGTTGTGGTGAATGGAGTCAAATCTGGTTGGAGGCCGGTCACTAGTGGTGTCCCCCAGGGCTCGGTACTGGGGCCGGCCCTCTTTAATATCTTTATCGATGATCTGGATGAGGGCGTCCAGTGCACCCTCAGTAAGTTTGCAGATGACACCAAGCTAAGTGCGTGTGTCGATCTGCTCGAGGGCAGGAAGGCTCTGCAGGAGGATCTGGATAGGCTGGAGCGATGGGCTGAGGTCAACTGTATGAAGTTCAACAAGGCCAAGTGCCGGGTCCTGCATCTGGGGCGCAACAACCCCAAGCAGAGCTACAGGCTGGGAGATGAGTGGCTGGAAAGCTGCCTGGCCGAGAAGGACCTGGGAGTATTGGTTGATAGTCGGCTGAATATGAGCCAGCAGTGTGCTCAGGTGGCCAAGAAGGCCAACAGCATCCTGGCCTGTATAAGAAGCAGTGTGGCCAGCAGGTCTAGGGAAGTGATTGTGCCCCTGTACTCGGCTCTGGTGAGGCCGCACCTTGAGTACTGTGTTCAGTTTTGGGCCCCTCGCTACAGGAAGGACATGGACGTGCTCGAGCGAGTCCAGAGAAGGGCAACAAAGCTGGTGAGGGGTCTGGAGAACAAGTCTTAGGAGGAGCGGCTGAGGGAGCTGGGATTGTTCAGCCTGGAGAAGAGGAGGCTCAGGGGCGACCTTATCGCTCTCTACAGGTACCTTAAAGGAGGCTGTAGAGAGGTGGGGGTTGGTCTATTCTCCCACGTGCCTGGTGACAGGACAAGGGGGAATGGGCGAAAGTTGCGACAGGGGAGTTTTAGGTTGGATGTTAGGAAGTACTTCTTTACCGAAAGGGTTATTAAGCATTGGAACGGGCTGCCCAGGGAGGTGGTGGAGTCACCATCCCTGGAGGTCTTTAAAAGACGTTTAGATGTAGAGCTTAGCGATATGGTTTAGTGGAGTACTTAGTGTTAGGTCGAAGGTTGGACTCGATGATCTTGAGGTCTCTTCCAACCTAGAAATCTGTGATACTGTGATACTGTGAATATTACATGCTGTTTTAAAATGTGCTAGTTTGACAGTGAGGAACAAACCTATGCTTTATTCAAGTCAAAAAATTAGCTCACAGTAATGAGGTTGATACAATCTAAGACTTTCAAGTTTGGCTTTTTTTTTTTTATTTATTCTGGAATTACACAAATATTTTGTGAAAAAATGTGCATAATAGAGTTAACACAGTTTTGAGAGGCATCTCCTTGATAAGTTTTCTGCCATAAACAGGAATAGCCAGTATCAAAATAATCAGTGATTAAAAAATATTTTTAAGTATTTGCTAAATATACAGAAATTCCACATTTTTTATTAGATGACAAGACTTTTTCTCATGGTGCATCCTACCCAGTGGGCATTTTCTGTCTGGGATTATATTATGAAAGACACACAAAGGCAGGTAAAGCATAAACTGGCCATGGAGTGAAATAGCCAACAAAAATAGTATGACTTTAAAACAAGCTATTTTAATTGATACTTGGAAGAGTTTACCACTTGTTTAACATTGTTGCATATTTAGTAAGCATATATTTTAAATGCTTTGAACTTGTAGCTGATAGGAGGGAAAAGCATGTTATCGATGGAAGATCTGTGAAAACTGCTGTAATACTGCTTTAATGACTTTCATAAATCTTAAGTGATCTGTTCACATTAATTTAAAATCCTTTTCAAAGACTAGTAGTTTTCTAAAGCAGTTAATCTTCTTTGTCTCACAGTAATCTTGTCTTTGCTAATTTGTCTGGTACCTAAGGTTATTCATGATTCAGCTGGTGGAGACTGATAATGATAAACCCAGCATTATTCCTGAAAGAGTGGCAACACACTTGTGTAAGGCCCTGAATGCAATTGCTTCTCCATCTGTTCCTTTTCTGTGGCAGATCTTCTGAAAGGGAAACAAATCAGCAGCCCCTGATGCAGGAAGACTGGACTACGGCCATATGTTTTGTTGGCTTTTTTTTTTTTCCGACTGTATGTGCTCGGTGACATGAATCTTTCTGATCTCCTTCTTCCGTGTCCTTGGCCATGAAAGATCTAAATCTATGGAATAAAGAATTCACTGCCCTTCTCAGTAGCAGTATTTACCACTATGAAATAGTTAGGTTGCCAGTTTTTAGGAATAAGGCAGAGCTTACAAATTTTTTATTTTTTTCCATTGGCAGACAGAGAGGGATGCTGGATCCCCAAAAGATGTAGCTAACTGGTCATAGTACGGGGGAGTAATCATAGCTAACTTTACCATCCTAGTTGTTTGCCACTATTGTAAACTGTTTGTCTGCCTCCCCAAAAGAGACAGTGTAGAGAAATGGGTATCTCCCACAGGCCATTCAAGCATGGTCTTGTGAGGTACAGTAATCACTCTTAAGGTGGAACTCTTTTTTCATTTACTGTGTAAAAAAAATTAAGTCTGGTCTAGTTTAGACTAGACAGCTAACTTTTTTACAGCTAACATGAGATGAGTAGAATGAAGAGTATCATTGACGGGTAAAGTTGTTTCTATTTTTTGTTTTTAAAATAAGCTTATAGCCAATGAAAGCAATAGGAGCTTCTGAAAAAAAAGGATTGCTTTGTGAAAACTGTTTTTTGTTGTACAAGGTATTCAGTGCATTTGTCTTCATATTTGTCTTAAATATTTGTGGATTGTACTTCCACTAGTTTACAGTTCATATTTTCACAATTCGTTCTTGCAGAGACATGACAGAGGTAGTTCATATTAAAGACCGAAAAGAAGTAATCCATGAAATGAAATTTTCACCAGATGGCTCTTACCTTGCTGTGGGTTCTAACGATGGTCCAGTGGATATCTATGCAGTTGCTCAGCGATACAAAAAAATAGGAGAATGCAACAAATCGTCTAGTTTTATTACTCATATTGACTGGTCTGTGGATAGTAAATTCTTGCAAACCAACGATGGTGCAGGAGAGAGACTGTTCTACAAGATGCCTTGTAAGTTTACAAGTATGAACGTGGTGTGAACAAACTTCAGTGTTGGTTTGAAGAGAACAACAAAAATATGATATAAACAGTACATCTGCAAGCAGAGCTTCTTGGCTGGAACTTATAATAATATATAATTAATATATAATAATAACATAAATACTGTAGTTCATTTTTTAAATCAGTATTCACAGTATATACCCACCTTCAGCTTTGGTTAAGTAAAAACTGTCTGCATTGTAGGGCAAGATTTATATTCACATCACCAGGGTTAAAAAAAAAAAAAAAAAAAGTACCAAATGTATAATTTTTTATTTTTTTGGGACCTCAGCTGTAGTTATATATATATATATATATATATATACACCCTGTACAATTTCCTCGCAATCCAACTTGTCACTTCTGAGGTTGATTGGGTTGGAATTAGATGACATTTAAGGTCCCTTCCAACCCAAACCTTTCTATGATTTTATGATTCTGTGATTGTCCTGTAAAAGTATTTGTAATTCATCTGTAACAGTATGAGAAATAATTGATTTATTATAATTCATAATTGAGAATGCTTTCTAATATTTAGAAAAAACTGTCAGCAGAAGAGAGCCTTAGGAGTAAGATTTTGTTCTCATTTGATCTACTTTGGCAACCCTCTTGTGTAGGGAATCTAAATCGTATTTTTCTTACCCAAACTTATCTGGAGGTTAATTATGAATTTAGCTGACTGTGGCCATGACTCTTTGAAAGGTAGCTGTTTCTGGCTCCTAGCAAATACTCAGTTTCAGCCAAAATCTGAATTTCCATTGATCCTGGGATGAAATAATATAGCCATCAAAAGTAATCTAAGTGTTGGTTAAGTCTTATTTCATTATCATTACAGTGATAATTTAAACTTGAACAGTTCAGATTAAGTTGGATTCACTTAAAGTTTCCAAACTTGCATCTTCCCTTTACTTTCTTCTCTGTGAACTTTAAGAAATGATGGTGTTTTTGATAACTATTAATGAGTAGCACATAGATAAACCCCCAGGCATATTAAATTAAGCAAATCCATTGCATATTTAGAATGAGTCTGCAGTTGTGTTTGATAAACATTTTGGTTAAAAAGCCTGGAATAGTCTAACCAAGAAAATCTGGTTAGACTGGGCTGTGTGTCTCTAACAGCTTTGTGTCATTCAAGAATGAAAGTTACAGGTGCTCTCTATATTTAGCAGTTATGAAAACAAAACAAAAAGCTAAAATTAGTTATCTTCCAATATTGCCTGTAGGTTTCCTAAGGCCTGCCTAAATAAGCTTGGATCAAATGCTGAATCTAAACCTGACCCTGTTCAAATTTCACAGCAGTTCTGTCAAATTTTAAAATGAGATTCTGGTTTCTTTTTAGTTGACATCTCTTGAAATGTTTTAATATATCTAAAGAAAATGTTCAATTTTGCTTGTTCTATAGAATTGCTAAATTGATAGTTCCAACTATTTTTTTTTTTTGTAATAATGCTTTTTCTTGCAGAGGACTTTGCTTTTCAGCATGATGCTACGGTCATTTTCTGTTCTTTGTTATATTAATATTGATACTAAAAATAGCATTACTTATGTCACGAAACAGATAATGAACATATTCATCAGCTAGTTATTTCCCCAGTTGTGCTCATTCTTCTAGGACACACAAAACATTAAAAATATTTCCTTACATAAATAGCATTCAGATTTATCACAAAGTCAGAGTATATCTAGTCAACTGTAAAGCAGTCTCTGTAAATGAAAAGTACCACAAGTACCACAAAGTACCACAAAATGATTGACTGAGCAAATATTCAAATTTTAGTGACTTGATATGATTAGGACAAATAATTGCACGTGTAAGTACATGCACTTTACTTTAAAATTTGTGTTATTAATCTCGTAGAACTTGAAAATGTTCTAGGAACTCATATTACATACACGTGCTTTTTACTGAAGATATTTCTGTGGTAGAAGTGATGTGGAATTTCAATGTTTTTCCAGTCTTGTAATTTTTTAGCATGCAGCTGCATTAGAACTCATGTGTAATGTCCTCAAATACCACAAATACAATTATACTCACTTAAAGAATATGGTGAATCTTTGTAATTTATTGATGTTAAAAAAAAACTAATCCAAAGAAGAATATACAGATAAATGTACTGAAAGAAATGGGGTTTACTGAAAAACAAATGATAAAACAGAATATTTGCTTGCGTATTTTCAGCTGGGAAGCATCTAACTAGCAAAGATGAGATCAAAGGAATTCATTGGGCCTCATGGACCTGTGTGATAGGATCTGAAGTAAATGGTATTTGGCCAAAATATACAAACATTACAGATGTCAACTCTGTGGATGGAAACTACAATAGCTCAGTGTTAGTGACTGGAGATGATTTTGGACTGGTTAAGTTGTTCAGATTTCCATGCCTAAAGAAAGGTAAGACAGTATTTTGGATTTCTGAAGAATGCAATGTTTGTTTAATGCCATATCAGTGTATTTTCTGAGAGTGACTTTAAATTCAGGTGTATAATTCAAGTTAGTGTGAGTACAATTCACATTAGTATTATTGGACATAATTATGAGATTTTAACCCGCTTTGTATCTAGCAATTTCCTGCCAATGCATATGTACTTGTTTGAAAACTGTTCAGAATGTCTAGTTTAGCTTGTGTGTATACTAATACTATATTGTCATCCAAATTTATGCCAGTAATAATTTCAGAAACCAGTAGGGTTTCACTGTCTATTAGTATGTGTCAGCGTAGCTCTGTGTGAGCTATTTACTTCATATTTATAGTAGACTGTAATTTTTTTAACATAGGTTGTTTCCTTGTTAATTGCACTGTACCACACATAAAGTCAATAAAACTAAATATAATAACCTTTTGGCTTTCCATGATCTTCAGTGTTTAAGTTGATATCATATAAGTATTATTTTTTGATAGTGCATTTGAATAAATGTATGTAGTACATATTTTTATAATTCATATGAGTATTAATGTCCATAAAGATGAAAATTTAACCCTATCTGTAGCTAGTACCCCTTCCAAGACTTAAGTATTTTTCTGAAAACTGAAGTGACCATATTTTGTTATTTTGTAACATTTATTTTTATATTAAAATTTATAATTAGCATCATGATATCAAAACAGACATTTAAGTATTTTTTGTAGCTTTCTTTTCAGTTTCAGTTGGAAAGCCTGCCTTCATTAGTTACCATGTTAATTTTGTTTTTCTTCTTACATATTAACAGTTCTATTTTTCATTTTAGGAGCTAAATTTAGAAAATATGTTGGCCATTCAGCACATGTAACTAATGTCCGATGGTCCCATGACTTTCAGTGGGTTTTAAGTACAGGAGGTGCTGATCACTCTGTCTTTCAGTGGCGATTTATTCCTGAAGGGATAACAAATGGCATCCTCGAAACAGCTCCGCAAGGTAAAAATGATCTCTTCTAAATTATTTATTAAATAAAATAACAGAGAATGCAGCAGTGATGCAAAAGCTTTTATTGAATTAGCAGAAAATATTTTTTTATTGCAATTCCATGGAATGACACCTACTCAGTATGTTTGGGACAGTTTTACTCTTCACAGACAACCATTTCTTTCTGCAGTCTGCTATGTTGTATGTTTAGGAATACACAAGTAGTATTTGCCAAAGTATATATAAAAAAAAACTGTTTAGAGGGAGATAATGAGATCAAATTCAGTTTTAAGAATTAGCCATCTAACTTGCCTTCAGAAGTCTAACTGCACACAGAGTTACTTACATTTGCAATGCAAATTCACATTTTTATTATATGCGATAGATTTTCCTGCTATACCCATGATACTTAAAATATTTTACAAAAGCCATACAAACTATGGCAGTTGCTGAAAATTTGATTGCCCTCAACACAAGGGCGAAAATTCACTCTGTACCTACATAATTGGTAAAATGCTTATGTTATAGCAAATCTTCTTATACACGGAAAGTGGTCACACTGAAAGATTTTATTTACCATTTCTGTATTTATTCACTTCAATGCCTGTTAAGAACACATTATTCTTTCAGATGATGGAAATGTACTAGTATCTACTTATTCTTTTTCCCTCTGCCACCATCCCGTCCCAGGCATTGAAATAGGAGAAACAGAAATGAAACCTGACGCATTCAGTCAGCCGATATGATTTTTACAAGCTGCTTATGATTCCAAAGTTGTTGAATACTAGTTTGCATATAGTCTAAATTATAATGAAAACATCACATACTATTTCCTTGTAATTAGATGTCTGTTATATATGAATTATTTTTATGCAGAGGGTGGCATCGATTCCTACAGTGAAGAATCAGATTCAGATTTATCTGATGTGCCAGAGTTAGATTCTGACATTGAACAGGAAGCTCAAATCAACTATGATCGCCAGGTGAGTAGAAATTAATACATTGTGCCAATTGCCTGACAAGTTGTCATGAGTATTCAGTAAAGATAAGTAAAAGAAGCTTGCAGCTAATTCATCAGCCTACTCTAAGAAGATTATTTTGACAGTATTCTGCTAATTATGCAATCAATATAAATAAAACCAGTTTATTTAGCTGCGGATGAGAATTTGAAAGGGTTGGAAGAAAAAAAGCATTGGTGTATATATAATTATATATTGAAATAAGAAAAATATCTTATAGAGCACAAAGTTAAACAACATTTTGTGAGAGTTTATTACTACTCCCATTCCTATGATATGTGCTAATGAAGACAGTTCAAATCAGATTCAGAAACATAATTTGTAAAATAGAGATCATGGAGTTTTCCTATGACTTCTGCGTATTCAAAGCAGAATAATCCTCTTAATGAGTATGAAGCCTGTACAGTACATTTATTTGTGACAGATTATTTTTATTACCAATGACAAAATGTCCAAGAATTAAAATCTCTCTAGTTTATGAGAACAAAGTAAAACCGGTCTTTACTGATCACTTAATACACTGAATTTTCTTTCTGTTTTCAGTACAACCACATTCTTAGATAAATTAAAATAGATTGCTTCCATGCAAGAGGAAAACAAATCAAATGAGCCGTCTTTTCTGCATTGATTTTTTTCAGGAACTGTAGTATGACATTCCACTCTTTAACCTGATCTTTCAGTGTTGATTTATAACCCATGTTCTATTATTTTAATTAAAATACAAAAACTAATGAGTATTCTTTTAGCTTTGATTTTTAAAGTGTTTGGAATTCTGTTAAATTTTAATTGAACTTCATAGAATGATTTATCCTGGCTCATGTTCTGTCTATGCATGAAACTGATTCTGCTTTGGCCAGTGTCATTAAGCATTATTTAGAATCCTGTTGATTACTTTCATAAACAGGAGAAACAAATACGAGTTTGGAATTGTCTGATTCAGATCCATTTATTTGCAAAGTTGAAACAACATACTGTTTCTATATAAAAACCTATTTCATTAACACAGTTGGAGTTGAACAAAAATGTTGTATCTTCACTTCAAGTATCAAGTTCAACTCAGTGAACAACAGAAAAAGAAACCTCACTGTTCTCTCTCTCTTGTGATCATTCTCCAAGTGCTTCTCTTACTTTCTCGATGGACTACTGTTGATCTCTCTCCTGATAATTTGTCAACTTCTGAGCTTGCCATTGCAAATCTTTTCCACAGAGAAATGCAGTTCTTTTCACTCGACCTCAGTCCTTGATGAAAATGTTCTGTTACATAGCTTAGCTCTTCCTGTTTTTATATGAGCTCAATGTTTCGAATAATGGCTTCTATACCTTAAAAATATCATAACAATTTCTATTCATCTTGAATAAATGACGTCTCCCAATACCCTTCAGCTCTGATGAAGGCCTGACCATGTACCCCAATTGATCCAGACTTGGATCTTGGGTCTTGGCTTGACTTTGGGCCTCCTATGCCACATTTACCAGTGTCTGGCAACCACTGTCTCCAGACCAGATTCTGACGTGCTGACTCAATGTGTCAGCTTGACCTTGGATCTGCTTTGTCACTATAGGCTTGTCTGGTGATCAGGACTCTTGGCTGAATTTACTGAGTGCTTCACAAATGCTGATCTTTATATCAGTCTGTGACGTCGGAGGGTGCTATTATCTTTGTTTTGAAGACAAGGAAACGTTAATATCAAATGTTTTGCTTGCTCTCCTGATTTTGGCTTCCATTTTAAAATACTTGAGACCTGATTTTTCAGGAGTCATTATCATTGTGAGTACACTATTAATTATCACCTTGACATGTTACCTTATCAGTTTCAATGGTGAAAGGTCAGAATTTCCACAGACCAGAACTAGAATCTCACACTAAGTGCCCAAAGCATGCAAAATACACAATGAGCTTCCTGTTAGTTTGAGTGACTTAATGGCTGCATGTAGCTGCTCTCTACAACTTTGATAGGGTCACCCTCTAACATTCTAGACTTTAGGAAAGGACTATCTTTTGTCTTTTCACCACAGTTTCTAGATCCTGTATTATGTGATGTAGGTCCTTCAGACAGCAGCTTATTTTACCTGTTTATTATAGAGATCTGTTGTGCTTGCCAAGTGAAGCAGAGTTTTGTCAAATTTTCTCTCCACCCTTTCATTTACTCCAAGTCTGTCTGGAGTGCTTGTTCCAGCCTCCTCCTCCTCCTTCTCCTGATTTTCCCTCTGAATTCAAATCAGACAGCATCCTCCTCCACACTGTCTATGTGTCAAAAAGGACGTCTGGAATTAAAAACTGAAAATGAAAAAATAGTTTTAGGCAGTTAAACTGCAATATTTCACACAGGCTAATGTATGACAAAGCTAGAAGCAACTTAAAATAAGATTTATACAGGAAATGTGAGACAACATCAAGCATATAAGCTGCACTTAGAAGAAAATCACTCTTTAGAGGAAATAATTTACAAAAGCACGTGGAGACTTAAAAACACGAATCTTATTTTGAGAAGTGGATTGGCTTTACTTTTTTTTTTTTAATTTATGGCTGAAGCAGCGTAAAGACTTCTGCGTATTCAGATGCATTAGAAAATGATAATCCTGATATTCTTTTTCATTGGTAGCATTCACTGAGGAGCAAGGGTAAATGGATGAGAACACTCAGGACAAAATACATTTCATATGAGTGACAGACAAAACGTGTTAAGGTTCTATTTAGCTACCATATCAAAAACTCATCTCAAGTTATATGAACATCGTTCTTGTAAATATCCAGTACTCTATCTCTGCAGTCACATACGTTTCTGTGGAGTTGAAAATTTCATTGTCCTTTTGGGGAAAAAAAAAACAAAAGCAAACAAAAAAAGAAAAGTAAGGACAGAAAACAAACAATAAGGCTGTATGTCAGCATTGTAATGGATTTTGTTTAGTGCCACAGCTTTCAAGAGGCTTCAAACATCTTCAGCATCCTCAAAAATGTCATCATTTCTGAAAAATTTAGATGCATGGTAATTTGTGACTTCAGTTTTGTCTATAGGACTGTAATTCTGCCTCACGATTCTGGACACAATGGCAAATCACTTAAATGCTGTCGGTTTGTGTGTATTTCACCATAATCCCTAGCTAGAATTAGTTCATTATGTCCAGCTTTGACTGTGTACACTGAAATACATATGAAGTTAAAAAGACACTTAGAGACTTAAAAAGTTTTAGTCAATATTTTAAATCCTTTTCACTAACTGTCAATGGAATCTTGCAGAAAAAGTACGTTCTTATGATGCTACTCTAGAGTAATGTTCTGAGCCCCTCATGTGTCAGGGCACATGAAAAGTTTTCCTGTCTGGAAAACATTTATTATTATCAGAAGTTCTCTAGGGATGGATAATGACTTGCTCTTTCCTGTAACTAATGAACATCACGTTAACAGTATATTAAGTTGTAATACTTGCTTGAAACAGTGACTTTGTTGTATATGTATAAATATTCAGAAAACTAGAGCTGTGCAATTAACTTTAACAATTATTCTTCAGGTTTACAAAGAAGATCTACCTCAGCTGAAACAACAAAGTAAAGAGAAAAACCATTCTGTGCCCTTCCTTAAAAGAGAGCGAGCACCTGAGGACAGTTTAAAATTGCAGTTTATACATGGGTAGAGTAATATTTAATCATACTTTTTTGTTGTTTTCTTTTTTTCTGTTTGTGAAAACAGCCTTGCAATTTCAATCAATTCATGTCAGAGCATTTAGCAAAGTATTTTTCCGTGCTTAATCATAATTAATTTATTTTTCATTACTCTGGGTAATTTTTGGAATATCAGCCATAGATTTTCTTCTTTCAGTTGCATTTATTAAGGAACAAGATAAGGTTATAATACTGTACCCATATAATAAATAATACCTTAGAATTGCATTTTACAGAATTACCTTTTGAATAGCTATTGACTACACCTTTTGTTTTCTGGAGCAAAGATTCTCTGTTAAGTTGATTGTGATCGCCATGATTTCTAAAAATGCCTGATAGATTTATGCTTGAACCCAAGTCCTTGTAAAACTTACGTGGATATAATTCTATGTGCATTACATATTATTTCTGTGAAATCAGTGTTAATTTAGGAGCTAGGTGCAAAGTAAACCATGAAGATTTATGAATGCCTACTTTTGGTGGGTTCTCTCTGCCTGTGTGCTGTGGTTTTTTTTGAGCCAGCAAGGCATACACCCCAGCTGTACCCTTTTCAAGTTAACGCACGGATTATTTGCACAATTTGTTACATAAAGTACCAGGATATTTTTTAAACAAAATGTAACTTGTTTTGTATTTACCTCAGTTATAGGGGCTATGACTGTCGAAATAACTTGTTCTACACACAGACTGGAGAAGTAGTGTATCATATTGCTGCCGTAGCTGTTGTATATAATAGACAACAACACACTCAAAGGCTATATCTTGGTCATGATGATGACATCCTCAGCCTATGCATTCACCCAGTGAAAGACTATGTCGCTACTGGACAGGTAGGTATTTAGAAGAGATGATTTTAGGAAAACATGGAAATAAATTCCTTTTCCAATTCATCATTAGAAAAAATGTGGTTTTATTATTTTATTTTCACTTTGAACCTGTGCCTTCATCTGTAAAGTGCAGGAACTACATTCTATCCACATGCTGGGTGTTTTTGATGCTTCTTTAGTCAGTCTCAGTATTTTGTACTTAGTAGCATTCACAAGCCTTACTCAGATATTTTATGTTGGTCACTCTACTGATACCTGATAGATTTTTCCCAAAAAGCCAATATTTTTAAATGAAAATGCACGGGGATGGAAAGAGTAAGGGAAGAAGAGACAGCAATTAGAAGTAGTCGTGGGTGCAGTTTCTCAGTACAGCAAATCCCTTAGTCGCAGCAATATTATAAGGCTGTTTATAGACATCAGAAGACAGGTGAATCTTAAACAATTTTGAAAAATGCAGACTTTGAAATGAAAAATGAAAATTTCCTACTGATAAGGAGTGACAGAAAAAATGTTTAGAAGTGTTTAAGCAGAAGCTGGCCAGCAGCTGTTTAAGACGGAATACTGGAGAAACAAATACAGTGGATTTCATCGTGAATTAGCAGTGAAGAAGTGAAAGTTCAAAGGAAGATACTGGAGAGTTTTTAGTGAAAATGATGAAATGGCAATTTGAGTGGAAAAGTATCTGCAGTGGAAGCCAGCACTGCTGTTATTATTAATCAAGGTAATGGACTAGATTTGGTGATTTCACTGCAGAGAAAAATCAGGTGCTGTACACTTTCTTTACAAAGAAGTTGCAAGATTTAGATTTAGGCTCAGAATAGCTGTATAGAGCAAGATGATGGGCAGCTGAATAAAAGGGGATGCTCACAATCTGAGTGGCAAAGTAGCTGACATTGTGGTGGTGAGAACTGGAGGTAGGACAGATAAGCTAAAAGAGCTTGACTGAGGATGTTGAATTTAAATTCATAGCTGGAATTCCAATAAGAAATACTAGAAGGAAAGAATATTGTTCAGAAAATTCAGAAAATTTTGTTACACAAACTACAGGAAGGTGAGATTTCAAGGCTAGTGGCCTAGATGGGTCTTTGGGACGAAGGAAGCCCAGGAGCATAAGGGCATAGCATTGTAAGCAAGAAGGTTCTACTTTTTCTGGGAAGGTAGAAATAAGATTGCAGAGAGTATGAGTGGGTGAGAGATTTCAGACTCTTGCAGAATTTTACAGAATGTGAAATACAGAAATGTGCTAGGGAAGAAAAGGGCTTCTCTCAGACAGATAGAAATAGGTCAAATATTTTTTTATTCTTTTGATGCTAGGGGGATTGAAAAACACCCATACTTACCAGTGCCTTTCCAAGCTCACTTTTTCATGTCCAATTTCATGAGTTTGTGGTTTGTAGGTGCCCAGTCAGTGAGAACTTTCCAGTGTCAGTGAGTGGGGCCAAACCGGGAGAAAGGGGACTATATGTATGGATACATAGAGTATGGGTAGAGTATAGATATATATATGGATGTGTAAAGAAGGGAAGGGAGAGAGGTAAAGAAAAAAAAGGAGATGAGGGAGAAGGTTATGTCAGCTATTGTTTCTAATTAGGCTAGGGATCCCTGAGAGAGAAGGATGAAGGAGTATTTAAGGGCTGGTAAAGGAACAAGACAAAAGGAGTGTTTTCTTTTGGAAAACTATCTTTAAGTCAGACTGCTCCTGTGCTCCAGTTTGCAACATGGAGGCAGGAATGTTTCTCATACCACAACTGACAGGGTAGTTAACTTTTCACAAGGTTCTTCATGTACTTTTCCATGAACACAGTATGTTAAAGTTCTACACCCCAATGTGCCTGAAATGAGTTGTGAAGCAGAAGAGAAAATAGAAGACCTTGAAAAAGATGAAACAGGACAAGAAGAAAAGTAGTTACTTCTGGAGTGTTTTGAAAATGAGATGATGCTAATTACTGGTAGTGGTGTGCTTTGAACTTTTATGAGTAGATATTCTGATTAACCCTCTGATTTAGGTTGGGAGAGATGCTGCTATTCATGTTTGGGACACACAGACACTGAAGTGTTTATCGTTGCTCAAAGGCCAGCATCAAAGAGGAGTGTGTGCGCTGGATTTTTCAGGTACATTTCTTGAAATGATTAATTAAAAAGCAATCCTCATGATAAAATTTTAATTCGAATAGCTATGACAGTTAGTTTTCTTCTTTGTGTAAAAGGACCATTTTGCAACCAATACAAATTTTATGTAGAAGCCTGCTAACAGTTTTGATAAATAATAGTTTGTGGAGTGAACTCAGACATGGGGCTTTTTCTCAGTCAATCACTAACTGATTTTTTGATGTCTAATTCATATCAACAAGTGTACAGCTAGGACTCAAATGGCTGTCTACATGTTGGCATAATAATTTAAAAGCAGACAGATCGATCACTTGAAATGAGATGGCATTGTGATCGATAGGGTACATAGATGGAATTGTAGGGATACAATTCTTTGAATTTGCTAACGATGTCCACATTTTTCAGTGAGTTTACAGAAGTAAATATGCACAGTTGTCTGCTCTTTCTGCTAGTTGTCTTTCTGAGGTTGATAACCTAAGTTGTCTCAGTTCTCAAAGGATAATCCCTGTATTTAGCATTGAAAAACATCGCCTGTATGGTGGTGATATGCATACTTTCGTGTCTTTAGAAAAGTGCTTACAAACCCATTCCCCCTTTTGCTCTTTAACAAAAAAGACATTTTATTTTTTAAAAGTAGAGTGGATAGTTTCCCATGCTGTGTGTCACGCCATTTAAGGTGCAACGGTCCAACACTTGTAACATTACACAGTAAGAGAAAACACTTTATATCATAGTAGGGCAAAGCTAAAAACGTTAGATGAATAGATTTCATACCTATCTGTTTGTCCATCAATATATCCTTCATATATGAAAGACAGGGAGAGAAAGGAATGCTAGTCTTGGAGTACCAGTCTGCTCTTTCCTGCTTGCAGTCTTGCTAAGAGTCTCAATTCCAGTCTCAAAAGTAACTTGGACACTTAGGTGAGCCTAACTCCGTTCTGAAAATAGCACAGAAGTTACTTAGAAGCTTTTTTTTTTTTTTTTTAATCTATAAGCACTATATTATCTCTAAAGAGTCAGATCTCGCACAGTGTTTATGCAGTGACTGTTATCGTTCTTTTTAGCTACCTGGACATCCAAAACTTGTGGACAGTGCTTGTATATTACTTCGAATGCTGTGTATTATCAGATAAAATCTTTATGGATAATTCATGAAACAGTGTCTAATTTGTGCATGCTGCCGAACAGGAATAGGTTCTAAATTGCTCAGTTTGACAAGAGTGTGGCTTGTCTGGGATTGCATGTAGATACAACCATAGTCACTTCAGTATTACTCAAACTTAAAAAAAAAAAACAAAAAAACAAACAAAAAAAAAAAACAGGGCATTTTGGTTCTTTATGGCAAAGCAGCCATGTAAGAAAGTTTAAGATCGCAATCTTGGAATTAAGTAGAATTCTAAAATTTTACTTCAGTTCACTTCATGTGCTCAATTCCTCTCATGGACCTGGCCCCTAGTGCAGTGTATCCAGTTTGCCTTTAGACTAAAGTCATCTTACATCAAACTATAAAGGAGACTTTAAATAAACTTTCACAGATATTGCGCCAACTCATTACTTTAGCTGTTCTATCCTTTTCTTAACTCTGATTTTTATATGGACTTCAATTCAGCATAATCTGTTTCATATTCTCCTCTTAGAAATGTAAGAATTCATTATGACATAGATCACATTTATGAGACAGGACTACATGGAAGAAGTACCTTTATCCATGTACCTTTATAAAAGCATAAAGAATAAGCTGGACTCTGCTGGACATAAATTTGTACAAAAATAATAAAGCTTTTTTTAAAAGTAACAGTTGTTGGTATCATTAGAGTATTGCTTTAGGACCTGATCCTGAGAAAGCATATATCGAAGCACATAGCCTCTCCATTTCCTAACTGGCTTTAGTTAAGCTTATTGACACTGAGAGGAACAAATGGTTGCACAAATATGCACCTCATAACAGGATCAGAGTGCTAGTTTGACTCAGTTAAGGCAGTTTTTGTTGTGTTAGTAATAGATATTTCCAAGTTCGTTTCAGGTCACACTACTTGAAGCTTAAAAAAAGAAGCCCTAGATCCCAAAGGTAGTTTGTTTCTGGCTGCAGTTGATCTGGTGGCTGACTCTTTACTACTAGTTCTCTCTGTCTTTACTCACTTTCTAAAGCAGATACTATTGGTCAGAGTACAGTGCTGGATCACTTTTTAGGACTATTCTGATGATCTCACGATTCTAATATTATAATTGTATTCATGCAATGTTTGATTGTGCCCTCTGGTGGCAAATTTAACACCTATAATATTGGATATTAATCAGAATGTATAGCCCATATTAATACATAAAGCCTCATGGTTCAAGTGGGTAAAGTTGTATTCTTACCAAAAATGTTTTGTCAACCATTTTCCCTTCACGTAATTGTTACCCTTAAAAATAATTATTGTCACTGAAATATACAAATGTGTCATTCTTAGAGAAAAAGTACGTATTACTGCAAGTTTACCTTACATATCAGATATCTTCATAGCATTCTATCTCACTAAAGCTTCTATAGAATGGTTTTACTGTTCCCTTTACTTTCATTTCCTTTCACATTAACTTTTTGTGTCTTCTTGTTTGTATCTTTATTTTCATTATTTGTTTTATAAACTCAGTTTTGTTTTCCTGTCCTGTCTTTTATCTTCATTCCTTCCTGCCTACTTAGACTCCATCCTTCTAGGTCCATTTCATTCAATTGTGAACTCTGTAATTTCCCTTCTCCTTCTTGGCTTGCTTCTCATAGAACTCAGTCACGTAAGATGCTAAATACTGTGAGCTCAGTCCAGCTATGAGGATCTGCTCAGCCTAATGGCGTCGTTTGTGCCAGTCACATGTTTTCTATTCTTTAAGTTAAATATGCTTAATCACAGAGTATTCAGCATCTGTTAATTTCTGAAAGAAGTAACATTGTCAAATAATTGCTTTCATTCTCTCTTTCGGCCTTTTGGCCATCTCACCAGCTCTCTACTTCCTCCAACTTCATCTTTTCTTCAGTAAAAAAAATCATGCAATCAGCTCCTGCGGCAGCCTGAAAATCCTGTTATTACATAATTCAGCAATTAGGTTTATTTATTTATTTATTTATTTTAATTTAACAAAAGTATTTTGTCTCTAAAAGTTTGTTAACAATGGTCTTGTTTATCATCATTTCATACATATAGCAAGGATATGTAGGTACTTTTGAATTATGTTTGAAATTCTGCTCGTCCTTTTTTTTTCTCTCATTATCTCATTAATCTCATTAATCTCATCTCTCATTAGGGCTGTTTCTTTACTGCATTAGAAGAGATGTTAACTAGCAGTTAATTCTAGCCTTACAATTTTTCATCATATTTATAGTTTCATTACATTTTGTATTAACTTGTAGCCATCCATGTCAACAGTAGTAATTCTTGGCATCATTTCAAGTAAAATAAGAGAAGGATCATCTGAGCAGAAGTATTTCACATACAACATGATTTTGGAGTACTTGGACTTTATGAAATTGATTTTCATTGTTTCGTTTGATCAAATATATACAGGAGAGTTTTGTGCCTGCCTTTGGGAAGGATTGATTTTTCAATAAGGATGCCTTTTCTATAAAATAACAGCTGTCTGTTAATCATCCAGTTAAAAAATTAAGCAGGAAAATGTAGTTGTGATTTAGAGCACAACCTTTTCTGTCTGAAAAGTGAGATACTGTATTTGAAGTCACTTTAGTTAAAAAGAGGAAGGTTAGGGCATGGATTAAGAGAATTTTCTGTGAAATCTGGATTTCAGTCTGATAGGTCATCACCTAATAGGTACACTTTTGGGGGCAAAGTATTACAATATGAGTCCTCCATTCAAATAAAATTTGCAGCAGGTATAGACTTCGGTCATCTTAAGAGGTTTGGCAGGTTGACCGTCTTTCTCAGTTCAGTTGTCTAATTCTATTTGTAGCCTACTTTAGGAACTCAAGGCCATCAGTGAATCTGAATCCTAATCTGTCAACATATTAGTTCCTTTTTTTATTTTTATTTTCAGCTTTTTTGTCTTGTCAAGAGAATAAGTAGATGTCTCCATCTAAGCATCTGTCTCTGCATGTGTCCCAAATACCCTCTGTTTCTGCACAGTATAAATACACCTTTTTGGCATTCACCACCCTCAGTCCCCTCCATCAGACACTGTAGGTGAAGAATAACTTTTGGGGGTATTGGTACTATATGTCTCTTTCACATTCTAAAATATCAATTTATAGCATATTTGTTGCGTTCATTGCCTGTTGTATTTTCACTTAAAGCCTTAGCACCTTTAACATAAATGTTGCTTTTGTACAGCTGATGGAAAATGTTTGGCATCTGTTGGGCTTGATGATAATCATGCCATTGTGTTTTGGGACTGGAAAAAAGGAGAAAAGCTAGCAACAACCAGGTAAGAATGCATCTCAGTGTAAATGTGCACTGTGATTACATTTTTCTGAATAATATTATCCACATGTATTACCTTATAGAAAAAAAAAAAAAAAAAGAGAGAACACCTCTCTGAAAACAGAATGGTGTTTCAGAGCAATATATCCATCTAGATTGAAACACTTGGGATCTACAATTTAGTATTTGGAAATCCTGTGAACTATTTCTGTCAAGACTTCCCTAACCTTTTTGTTAGGACAGCTACTTTGATATTGAAGCTCACTTAATGATTTTGCATTTAGGTTAATATTTTCTCCCAGCTTTATTTCGTGATTCAGGGCAGATCTCAAAGATGTCATGTTTTCATTTATGCATTGGATGATGCACTGGGTTACATCAGCGTACATCTGCTGCTCACTTTTCTAAAAAGAAGTGTTCCCTCTCATATACATTGATTTTTCAACTTTACTCATTTTGTCTTCCTTCTGAATCAGCTGTTTGCAGTTACTAGCAGAAAGCTATCCTCCCTCTCCCTGCTGGCCACCCTTTTTTAATGCAGCCCAAGACATAGTTGGCCTTTCGGGCTGCAAGCACGCACTGTCAGCTCATGTCCAGCTTCTCATCCATCAGGACCCCCAAGTCCTTCTCCACAGGGCTGCTCTCAAGTTCTTCTTCTCAGAGCTTATATAATACCTGGGATTGCCCCAGCCCAAGTGCAACACCTTGCGCTTAGCCTTGTTGAACATCATTAGGTTCTCATGGGCCCACTTCTCCAGCCTCTCCATGTCCCTCTGGATGGCATCCCTTCCCTCTATTGTATCGACTGCACCACTCAGGTTGGTGTCATCTGCAAAGCTGCTGAGGGTGCACTTGATTCCGTCATCTTTGTTGTTGATAAAGATGTTGAAGAGCACTGGACCCAAGACTGACCACTGAGGGACACCACTTGTGACCAGCCTCCACCCAGACATAGAACCGTTGACCACAACCCTTTGGCTTCAACCAGCCAACCAATTCTTTATCCACCTAACAGTCCATCCTTCAAATCCATACCTCTCCAATGTAGAGAGAAAAATGTGGTGAGGGGCCATATCAAAGGCTTTGCTCAAGTCCAGGTAGATGATATCCATTGCCCTTCCTTTGTCCACTGATGCCATCACTCCATCATAGAAAGCCACCAGATTGGTTAGGCAAGATCTGCCTTTGGTGAAGCTGTGCTGGCTGTCTTGAATCATCTCTTTATCTCGTGCATTCCTTAACATGTCTTCCAGGACGATCTGCTCCATGATATTCCCAGGCACAGAGGTAAGGCTCACCAGCCTCTAGTTCCCTGGGTCTTCCTTTCTCCCTTTCTTAAAAATGGGAGTAATGTTTCCCTTTTTCCAGTCGCTGGGGACTTCACCTGACAGCCATGATTTTTCAAATATGATGGAGAGTGGCTCAGCAACCACGTCAGCCATCTCTCTCAGCACCCTGGGTTGTATACCATCTGGCCCCATAGACTTGTACACATTCAGTTTCATTAGGCAGTCCCAGACTTGTTCCACTGCCACAGTGGGATGGAATCTGCTCCTCTCACCCTCTCCTTAAGGTTCAGGGTCCTGACAGACATAGGAAACGTGACCACCAGTGTAGACTGAGGCAAAGAACTTATTGAGTACCTCAGCTTTTTCCACTTCTGAGGAAGCCAGTTCTCCCTTCTCATTTATCAGAGGGGGAACATTCTCCTTAGCCTGTCTCCTCCTGCTTATGTATATGTAGAACCCCTTCTTAGTATTCTTCACATCCCTTGCCAAGTTCAGCTCCATCTGTGCCTTGGCTTTCCTGATCCTGTCTCTACACATCTGGACGACACCCCTGTGTTCCTCCCAGGCTACACAACCCTGCTTCCACTTCCTGTACATTTCCCTCTTTCCCCTCAGTTTAAGCTGCAGATCCTTGCTCAGCCATGCCGGTTGCCTGCCTCCTCTGCTCGATTTCTTCTGCTGGGGAATGGAGAGCTCTTGCGCTCTCAGAAGGGTGTCCTTAAGGAGCTGCCAGCTCTGTTCTGTTCGTATGCCCTCAAGGACAGTTTCCCAGGGGATCCCAGCCAGTAATTCCTTGAGCAGCCAGAATCTTGCTCTCCTGAAGTTCAGGGTCCTGACGCTGCTTTTTGCCAGACCCATATTCCTCCAGATCACAAACTCCACTCCATGGTCGCTACAGCCCAGGCAGCCTCCAATCTTAACCTCTCTAATGCTCTCTTCCCCATTGGTGAGCACCAGGTCTAGTAAGGCTTCATCTTGGGTCAGTCCATCTATTACCTGGACCAGGAAGTTATCCTCAACAGACTCCAGGAATCTCCTGGATTGCCTGGAACCCGCCGTGCCTCTACCCCAGCAGCTATCCAGGTGGTTGAAATCCCCCATCAGGACAAGAGCTTGTGAGCGTGACAGTTCTTGCAGCTGAAGCAAGAAGGCCTCGTCAACAGACTCCTCCTGATCAGGTGGCCCGTAGCAGACCCCAACCACTAGATGTCCTTTACCGGACCGATCCCTGATTTTCACCCACAAACTCTCAACCTGGTCATGGCTGTTTCTCAGGCACAGCTCTTCACAATCTATCCACTTCCGAACATAGAGGGCAACTCCACCTCCCCTCCTTCCTCACCTATCCCTTCTGAACAGTTTGTAACCATCAACAGCCACACTCCAGTCATGGGAATCATCCCGCCAGGTTTCCGTGATGGCCACCTTTTGGGAGGGAGAAGCCCTAGTATCCTCTTGACCATACTCAGGTGTTTCCTCACAGAGATCATAAAATAATTGTTTATCTTCTAAAGAATTCCAATTTAAATTAGTATTTATATTTTGACAGTCCCTACAGGCAATTCCCACATTCTGGAAAGCACAGTAGGACATATAAAAGAGAGAGACAAAAACCAAGACAGGAAAGTTTACATCTAAGTTTTAGACTTAAGCCTCACATGCCCTTAGCAGGCAAGAAGAATAGAAGGACATCTCCTTACAATCATATAGACCCACAAGAAGAATTCATGTAGAGGACTAAACCTGAAAAATGAAGTGTATGTTCATTGTTTACAAATATTCATTATGTTTATTATATACTTATTTGTATTCTTTTTCCTTGATTTTCTTAGTGTGATTTACTTCTGCATGACTTAGTTTTCTTTTCTTATGACAATGTTCAGAGTATATTCCCATTTATTTGTTTTAATTGCTCCCTAGCTTGTTTCCCTATCTATATATCTTGGGTTTACAATCTTCTGTCTAGTTTCATTAAAATCCTTATTGAGTAAGCGTACCCTGTTAGTGAAAGAAGCTCAGATATGTTTTGATTCTATCTTATCATGCCTTATATGCTGATGCAGTGCTGGTCCTATTTGATCATAGTGTTTTGTGTTAGCGGAATCCTTAAGGGAGCTGAGGAGGGCATTGTCAAATTTATTTAGGGTCTAAATCAGTGAATCTCATGCTCTCCTACTTTCTTCATTCTGTAAGAGCAAATGTCCTGTGTCAGTCCCTTGGAACACAAGGGCACAAAAACTACACAGCCTTGGATACTTGTTTTGGTCTGACGACTGTGGGAAATTGGGCTGCAAATGTAGCCCATACAACCCAGGTCTCATGTGCTGGTCTCAGTATTCATCCTATTACATGGGCAGACAAACTCTGGTCATTTTGCAGGGGACATCTGCACTGGGATGCAATTACTTTGATTTTGGACATTTTGGCTGCGTGATAGATGCTTCTATAAGAGGCAGTATGACCTGCCTGAGCTGAAAGGCATCATTACAGCAAACCAGGAGAAGAAGGAATTGCAAGAAAATGTACTTCAAATGTCAAAGGAGTAAAGGATTGGCTTTTGTCTAGACTGACTCAGCAAAAGAAAATATTCAAACCAAGAAGATTATCAGAGTTGTGATTTTTTATTTATTTTTTTGCTAAACCTGTCTGACAAAAATCACATATATTATAACCAAAACCTGAAAATTCAGGCTGAAAAACTGGTAATTTTTGTTCTTGGTGTTTTATAAAATACTGAAATAGAAATAATTACTGCATTGTATCTAGGAATATTTTCGTAAATGTAAAACTTAATCTTACAGATTTCCATAAATGTATACTCCAGCAAGGATAACATTACCCAAGAACTAAATTTGAAGCTGTATATACTGCTGAATGAACTGTGTTCTAAATTATAATTTTATAATTTACTTTTCCTTTGGAAGCACAGTAGTTTTGAGACTTCCTTGGTTTTTTTTTTGATAGACTATTTTAAAGATTTATAAACTGAGTTCTTATCCAGTTAATTATTTATGATGCCCTTTATACCCTCTCTTAATTGCATTGGCCTTTGTTGCCTGCCTCTTCATCATGACTTGATGGAACTGAAATTCAGTGGGAGACAATTTTTATTCACCGTATTTCTGTAGTCTAATTCATACGTGTTTTATACTCAGGTACATTCTGATAGCTCTGTTGGTCAGACTCCCAAGGCTAAACTCTTGCAGATTAGAAATATGGCTCTGTACTTTTTGTTAGATAGGGTAATGATGGCAGAGAGAATGTAGACAGCTTCCGTGACTCATCTGCCAGACCTCATAGTGTTACAGATTCATACTCTTGTTTTTGTGCCAAGAGTATGACAGTTGTGTTGATTAGATTCTCATTGCTGAAGACTGTTTTTGGTTAGTCTGATACTATGAAATGCTTATTTAAAACAGATCAGTTTGAAATGTTAAGTAATACATTGCCATGTTTTTTATTTTTATTTTTATTCCAGGGGTCATAAAGATAAAATATTTGTAGTGAAGTGTAATCCACATCATGCAGACAAACTAGTCACGGTTGGGATGAAGCACATCAAATTTTGGCAGCAAACAGGTATCGCATTGAATGTTTTCAATGTAATTGATTTGAGGATGTATATCTCCTTCATACAGGGACATCGTGTTCTCAGTTTAATAATATGTTTTATTTATAAAGGGTTTTTCTAGTTACCAAAATACTAGAGGTGTCAAAACCTACCTCTGATTACATAAATGTCACAATATTCCTTTCTCATTGGAAGTAATTTCCAGCTAATTATTTTTTAACTGTAGTCATAGTATTAAGGATTTTTCCTGAATAAACATCCTTGGCTCCCAGAGAACGTGTAGTCCCTTCATTTACTCAGGCAGTATATGGCCCTGATTGTGAAAATGCCAGCTGGTAACTAAGAATCTCAGATGCCTCTGGTGCACTGCTTAAAAAAAAAAAAGTAGTGCTTGCACTTCAGATACTGATGGAACACTCCAGCAATCATTCGACTTCAAGATAGACCTTCAGAGATGTCTTCCAGATATGGAAACACATGTTGCAAGGTGCCAGGCTGGAAAGGTAACGTGTGAGGACAGACCTTAAAATACTTGGCTGGGTAAAACAAAAAATAGATAAAACAGGTATTGTGCAGAAGTTCAGTTATAGAAATTTATATTTTATCCATTAGGCTAAAAATCACAATGTGGTATTGCAAGAATCATGATGGCAAGATAATACAATTTTTGTAAGATGCAGGAATTTTGTTTCTATTCATAAAAAATGAAAAACAAAAATGTGTTTTTCATTCTTTAAAAACAGATTCTGTTTCTGACTGAGGATATTTTTTATTCAGGACTGGATATTTTGTTCTTCATGACTATTATACACACGACATGAGTAATGGGTAAAAAGGTCTTAGAGAACATCTTCACTGTGTAAAATTCAGCACAGGTAGGCAGCACAAGGGCAGCTAAAAATAGAACTCAAGACAATGAATAATTAGATAGTTTTGAGAAGTTCCTAGGCTTACACCATAACTTACGGGGTTCAGGTTGTACTGGTGCCCTCAGAATAACATTTACTCTTTTTTCTGCATTTTTTTATAGCTAGGGTGTTTTTGTAGTAATGAAATATACTTGCATTACTGTTTGCCAAATTGTATTACATTCATTTGCATTAAGCAGTTTTTTACTCCAAGAATCATTTCTTTGCAATAAAAAGGATATATTTTGAAATAAGATTTGCTTAATAGAATTGACTGAAGCAAGGACACCGCTGCATATATTATTTTGTAAGTTTATTTCTGTCTATATGCACCTAATTCATGGGTACATATGACTCCTACCTACTTTCTGAACCAAAGTAAAGTACACGGCTGTGGCAAAGTTAGGCTTTCTGGCAATCAGAAGAGGAATAAATCCTGTCATTCATTCTGCAAAGCTGCCGTCAAATTGTCGGGTGGCCAGTGGTCAACTAAAGCAAACCTCTACTATCTTTTGTGTTGTTGTGGTCACCTCTGAAGAGAAGAAGGGAGCTTGGCATGCTGTTGTGTGTGAAAAGTGTTTTGCCTGCCATTGTGTTAATTCTTCTATACAATTCCTCACCAAAATTTATCATTTTCATGGAAGTAACAAGAATACAGGGTGTACTGCTTCAAAACTGTCATTACTAGATTGATTTTTCCCTTAATGTGTTTGTCCCTTGTGCACTAACTTTTCAGTGTTTCTGTTATCTACAATGTCTTAGGCAGTCACAAGAGATGATGAGGTCAAGACATTTGTCCTGTACAGCACTATGATTACAAACTGAAGTATAAAAGGACTTGCATTTGTTTATATTGCAGGTGGAGGCTTTACATCAAAACGAGGAACATTTGGAAGTACTGGAAAATTGGAAACTATGATGAGCGTTTCATATGGGCGAATAGAAGATTTAGTTTTCTCTGGTGCAGCTACTGGAGACATTTTCATCTGGAAGGATACGCTGTTGCTTAAGACAGTGAAAGCTCATGATGGGCCTGTATTTGCAATGCATGCATTGGATAAGGTATTTGTTGTCTTTTGTGATCTATTCATCTTCATTATTTTTGTATCTATATGTACTATCAGTGTGTCTTAGGCAAGCAAAGCTTCAAGTATCCAAAGGTTTTGTTTTCCTGAGTTGATTATTCCAGATATCAGAAGTATTTTTCTTCCGATGCATCAATAAATCTTTAAGAGAAACTGTGGCAAATTTATATCATTGATATTACATACCTGAGGTTTTCTCTGAAGACTGAGGCTAAGTTTTACTACTGGAAATCCGCTGGCAATTTTAAGATGTTGATAATGGAATATCCTTTCTCGGATTACCGTTTCAGCTCTAAAACTCTAGCATGAGAAGAATAATATTTAGCTATAAACATTTTTATGTGTTAAAGGCAGTTAAGATCCCTCCAGCTCAGTCCTTTCTGGCCCTACTTGATTGCTCCTAGTTTTTCCATCAGTTTTTCTCTCTGATCATGGTACTTTATCCTCTGAACATCCTCTTCACTTACGTTTGTGTTGGTTAGTGATTTATGCTGTGTTTTGCGCTTGGTACAGATGAAGGGAATCTACCAAGGGAATTGATCAAAGAATCAGTTCCTATTCATTATTAGAACAGTTTGAAACATCAGTTAAGTCTGTTGAGTTTGCAATAACTTGGGAAGCTAGTATTATCAACTACTGCCTCTTCTAAGGATGAAGCACATGTTTTTCCATAGCTTACTTTCCCATGCAGAAAAATGTTATGGTCCAGCATTGCATTGCTATTTACAGTAGTATGCACTCTGTGTGGTTATCAACCTTTACAGGATAAAACCCTAGAAAACATCTTAAAAAAAAAAAAAAAAAGCATAATTCTCCTCTTAAATGGTTTCTTCGTAGGAAGAGGCTTCAGAAGTTTGAATTGTGTAAATTCTCCTGTGTGCTTGGAATTTCTCCTATATTTGGGCACATGTTAATATGAGAGTGGTGATGTTTATAAATGTTTTTCGTACTGTGATCATACAGGGGTTTGTAACTGGTGGAAAAGATGGAATTGTGGCACTTTGGGATGATATGTTTGAAAGATGTCTGAAGACGTATGCTATTAAAAGAGCAGCACTATCTGCTAGTTCCAAAGGTATTATTTTTCAGTGTGTTTAATAAGGACTACATGCGTGAAGGCTATTAAAATGGCAGTAGTAGATGTCAAATCTTACCAGAACACAAAGGAAATATTACTAAACTACTTACTACTGTGTGCTGGATTTTTTCTATTTTGGTTGAAATAACTTGTATTTCACCTAGTCTTTGTCGTTTTATATTTTATTCTGCTATTTCTTCCTCTATTCCCTGACATTTGGCTTTGTTTTCACCGAAGAAATTATTTTAAAAAGAAATATCACAAGCATGAGTTTGTCTGTTCGAAAATCTGTTCTGTGTTTAGCAACTTGCTTCCTCAAGTGGCCAGGTTTCGCATAGTAGGACTGGGGTCCTGATAAGTTGGAAAGACCTGTTAAATTGTACTTCCCCAGGCATCAGTGTGTAAAGTGGTTTTCACAATCACAGAAATAATGTCTATGTTGCTGCAGCATCTGAACCCCTTGTACACAGTCATTGTTAAATCAGTAAAATATCTTTACAAAGCCACAATATAGACTAGCACAAGCTCTTCTCCTTCAAACTATTAATTAAATCCATTAGGTAAATGTACCTCATGTTTCATGGTTGATTTTAAACAAGTTTTAGTTATATAAGCGGTATAAACTTCAGGTGAGGTGAGGCTCTTTTTGGTTTCACAAGAAAAACCTAAAATGAATGTCCTTGTATTCTTCAGGTTTACTTTTAGAAGACAATCCCTCTATTCGAGCCATCAGTCTAGGACATGGGCATATACTAGTGGGAACTAAAAATGGAGAGATACTTGAAATTGATAAAAGTGGTCCTATGACTCTACTGGTTCAGGTACAATATGGATCTTCCTATCAAAACATTCCCTGTAGAAGTACAAGACGTTATTGGATTTCCCCATTCATTTGCTTTGTTTTCATTAATTCTGTTGGCCATCATTCCTTTCCTTGCCCAGACAGAAGTTGATGCTTTCTTATGTAAATGACTTTGAGATTCATTGTGGATTACAGAATTCTGAAACTAAAACTAAAAGCTAAGCTTAGCTAAAAGCTAAGAGTCCATTAAGTTCACATGCTTATGAGACTTTTAATGGATGTTTAGGCTTTTCAGTTCAGGACCCAATATAAAAATGGAAAATGAAGAGCAGAGCTAACACAACGTATTTTTTTGTTTTGACAGTATGGATCCATTTATTTGCTTTTATTGAAATAATATAGTGTGTTCTGAAGGATCTTATATTTGTGAAAAATTGTTTTAGACTTCTAACATCTTTCTACAGTGACATGCGCTTGTCATTGCATGTGTTTTAAAGTATAAAAAGATCTCTTTTTGCAAGACAAAGGATTCGGGGAAGTTAAGTTAATAAATTCTGGACATGCATATGCCCACTGATGTATCTAACGTTGCTTTGTTTTAGTCTCTTTAATAAGTATGCTGTCTATATGTAGAAAATTGCATGTATCATTTACTAAATCATAATTTGTTTTTACTTTTTGTTTTCTGTAGCTAACTAAATTGTTTTTTACAAAAAATGTTTCTTATCTTTTATATTTTTCTTTCCAGCTAGTTCTGATCACATAAAGTAATTTTCCAGTTTTATACTGTTTGCATGACAGCATTAGTAACCTAAAAGTGAGATGTTTTATTTTATAAATTATTTTAAACTAGTACAGTAATTTTGAATTGCAATCTCATCCTAATATAGTTCCCTTCATGTGAATAGTAAGGGAATATGTGATAGTAAAGGTAAAAGTAAAAGTATAGTAAGGGAGATGTGATAGTAAAATTACCTCAAAATTATGTCTTTGCTGTGAGTTTTATGATAAAGGGAAGTTTTATTAATGTCATCCAGACTAAATTACATGCTCTCATGCATCAACTTGAGCAGAAATATAAAATACATAGGATGTAATCAAGAGACCATGACACTTCCTTCCTTTTTTTTTTTTTTAATGGTATTTTCCTATCTCAATAAAAAAGCCAGTTACCAAGCTGAAATTCAGACTGAGAACAGTGAGAAATGATTTAATCTTGAAATGCTGTGCCAGCAAGTTATATGTAACTTGAAGGAAATCTAGAGAATGCAGGAAGAGTGATTAAAACATTTCAGTGAGTTCTGAGGAAAAATTAAAAGAACAAAGTTTGTGTACATTGGGCAGAGAAGTTCTAAAAAATTGTATAAACCTTGTAGACAGATCATCGTGAAATCCTGAAATGTACTAAAGTCCTGTCTTGGGCTTAACTATTTCCTGTTCAATTCAAGTCTGGAAGAGGGAGGTACAGTGATATAACAGGAATTGCAGCTATCAGTAGTGAAGGAAACTAATTTTTCGGGTGGTTATTAGAGGAACCAGACCAGACATTCAGGTCTCTTTGAATGTGGAAAATGTGTGAGAGGAGATGATGAAGGCCTTATTGTCTGAGACTTGTAAAGGGAGATAAGTCAAGTGCTAGAACACGTTACATAAAGGCAAATGGATTACTTCCTCATATTAAATGTTTTCCTCTAGGGACATATGGAAGGAGAAGTCTGGGGCTTGGCAGCTCATCCTGTCTTGCCTGTCTGTGCAACAGTGAGTGATGATAAAACACTTCGAATCTGGGAACTTTCTTCCCAGCACCGCATGCTGGCAGTGAGGAAACTCAAAAAAGGTAAGCTTCATTTGGTCATGTATTGTGATAATAATGACACTTTCTGTGACATCTCCGTCTTTGTTCTCAGTGCACATCACAAACATTAATGAGGTAGGAAGAGGATACAATCATCAAAAAATTGGAAGCATAGGAAGTAAATTGTCCTTGGCCTGTGTCCAGTCTGTGACAAGTGTAGAAAGAGAAAGGGTTATAATCCATTGTAATGAATAATAATAAAATTAATTTTTATCTGTTTTACTCTGATTCTGGGGGGAATGATTTGACCTCAGAATCATTTTCCTTCCTAAGAATATTTAAGGCCAGCACGTTTGCTGACATTAAAAAGTTTCCTTATAAAGACCAATGTAAAATTTTTTGCTTGTTAAGCACGATCAGTCTTCAGTGACAATATGAACTTTATATGTTATTATTAGCTTCTCTGAAAATGAACAGTTGTCCTGCCCTCTCTTCTGCATAAAAGTAGATGAGGTGTTTTGAAATGCTGCCTTCTCAAAATTACTCTCATTTCATTTACTCAATTCATAACCTTCAGGAAATTTTATGGTGTAAATTCAACGTGCGTCTTTCTCAGTGACAGATCCAGAGCAGAGGAATTCTAACTAGCTGAGGGAAAACAAAGTTGAATGTTTTGGAGAGGTGATCTGAGGGGTGGATGAGGATAGCTGTATGGTCAGAAATAATGTTGGGGGGAAAAAGTAAGTGGAGAAAATGTAGTACATCTCTGTTTTAAATGTGCTCTACCTGAGCGCATAACTGTTATTCAATCATAAAACAAAGAAGCTTCCAAGTGTTGTATCTCTGAAAGACTTATGATTATGTTACCTGTAATGAGTCTTTGAATTTTTTATCTGAATTTCCTTTCTGTATGTTTTCCTTATATATTTATATAATTGGTGAGTTTAGAATGAAATGAGATATTTGCAGCTAAACCGATTTCCAGACTGATGAAATCACTGTTGTCAACTCAAGAACAGCCTGTACAAGACTGTACATTGCCATTTAGTAAAATGTTAATCATAGTTCTCATAGTTCTCCTATCACATGATAAACTTGTTTTAATAAATAACAAATACATTTTAAAAGCATATACTTGATGCAAAAAACCTTTCACTTACAATTTGTGATAGGTTTCTCAATCACAAATTCAGAAACCTTAAGATACTCCTTTTCATTTTCCTTGATAGGTGGACGATGCTGTGCCTTTTCTCCTGATGGGAAAGCCTTGGCTGTAGGATTGAATGATGGGAGTTTTCTGGTGGTAAATGCTGACACTGTTGAAGATATGGTATCTTTTCACCACAGAAAGGAAATGATCTCAGATATAAAGTTTTCACGAGGTATAATTAGAAAGCAAAGTGAAAGGGCAGTGTTTATCTTAGAGTTTGTTTTTCTACTCTAGACATAAGTTTGAATGTTCAGAAAGTAGGTTGACTTTTTGTGTGCTTCATGTCTTTAAACACTTTACAATTCTGTATAGTTGTATGTAGCCTTGTATAATGGGGTCCACCCCTGCCTGGGGCCTTTGGGTCAACTGCAGTAATAAAAATGCATAGCAATAATAATTATAGCATGTATGCCCTTCATAACCTCAATGTCTCTTCTTTACAGAATCAGGAAAATACCTGGCTGTGGCTTCCCATGATAATTTTGTGGATATTTACAATGTGCTTACCAGCAAAAGAGTTGGCATTTGTAAAGGTGCATCTAGCTATATCACACACATTGACTGGGACTCAAGAGGTAAAATGTTTGACCAGAGATTCAGTTTTAAAAGTTCTTGCAAGAGGGAATATCGGAATTGCTCTGGTGACAGAGCTCAAGGAGGGTGTGGAGAGGTTAAGGGCCATCAGGGAGTGTGAGCGGGAAATAGACTGGTGGAGCAACTCCCTGCAAGGCCTGAAGGAAAGACACCAGGGTGAGACACCCCAAACAGTGTTGGACCTTCTGCCCTGTTGCTGTTGAGCAGAGGGAGGGGACGTAGGAGATGAAGAGGAATGGAAGCAGGTCCCTGCTCAGCGTTGCAGGCAACCCCCCTCCCTACCGGCCTCACCTTCCCTGGTGCCCTTACACAACAGGTTTGAGGCCTTGGAGCTTGAGAGACTGGTGGGTGAGGATGAGGTCAGAAGTCTACCCAGGAGGATGCTTAGGGCAAGGAAGTTGACTCCATGCCTCAAGACTGCCTCCACTAAGAAAGAAAGAAGGGTAATTGTTGTATGCGACTCCCTTCTCAGGGGAACAGAGGGCCCTATATGTCAGCCTGACCCTACCCGTAGGGAAGTCTGCTGCCTCCCTAGGGCCAGGGTCAGAGACATTGCCAGAAACCTTCCTAACCTGGTTCGCCCCTCTGATTACTATCCTCTTTTGATAGTCCAGCAATGAAATCGCTGTCAGAAGCCTGAAGGGTATCAAACAGGACTTTAGGAGACTGGGACGATTAGTAGATGGAGCGGGAGTACAGGTGGTGTTTTCCTCCATCCCTACAGTGCCATGGAGGGGTACAGAGAGGACAAGGAAAGCCCACCTGATAAACACGTGGCTCAGAGGCTGGTGCCAACACAGAAACTTTGGGTTTTTTGACCACGGGGTGCTTTACTCGGCACCCAGCCTGATAACTGCAGATGGGTCCCACCTGTCTCTAAGGGGAAAATTAATACTAGCCCAGGAACTGGCAGGGCTCATTGAGAGGGCTTTAAACTAGGTAAGAAGGGGGATGGGGATGAAATGAGGCTCATTAGAAGTGTGCCAGGGGGAAACAATGTCAGGGCTGGGGGAGAAGGCAATGGCCCAAATGAAGTGCGTCTTCACTAATGCACGTAGCATGGGCAACAAATAAGAGGAGCTGGAAACCATTGTGCAGCAGGCAAGCTATGACTTGGTTGTCGTCACTGAAATGTGGTGGGACCACTCCCATGACTGGAGTGCTGCAATGACTGGCTATAAGCTCTTCAGAAGGGACAGGCAGCACAGAAGAGGTGCTGGTGTGGCTCTCTGTATTAGAGAGTGTTTTGATGCTGTGGAACTCGAGACTGGGAATTATAAGGTTGAGTCCTTATGGGTTAGGATCAGTGGGAAGGCCAACAAGGCAAGCATCCTGGTGGAGGTCTGTTATAGACCGCCAAACCAGGATGAGGAGACAGATGAGGAGTTCTACAGTCAGCTGGCAGAAGTGGTGAAATCGCCAGCACGTGTTCTCGTGGCGGACTTCAACTTCCCAGACATATCCTGGAACTACAATACAGCTCAGAGGAAGCAGTCTAGAAGGTTCCTGGAGAGCGTGGAAGATAGTTTCCTGACACAGCTGGTTAGTGAGCCTACCAGGGGAGGTGCCCCGCTGGACTTTCTGTTCACGAACAGAGAAGGACTGGTGGGAGATGTGGTGGTCAGGAGCTGTCTTGGGCAGTGACCACGAAATGGTAGAGTTCTCTACTTGGCAAAGTCAGGAGGGGGATCAGTAAAACTGCTGTCTTGGACTTCCGTAGGGCAGACTTTGAGCTGTTCAGGACACTGGTTGGCAGTCTCTTGGGAGGCAGTCCTGAAGGGCAGAGGAGTCCAGGAAGGCTGGGCACTCTTCAAGAAGGAAATCTTAAAGGCTCAGGAGCGGTCTGTCCCCATGTGCCCAAAGAGAAGCCAGCACGGAAGAAGACTGGCCTGGCTGAACAGAGAGTTGTGGTGACAGCTTAGGAAGAAAAAGAGGGTTTATGACCTTTGAAAAAGAGGGCAGGCCACTCAGGAGGACTATAAGGATGTTATAAGGCTCTGCAGGGACAAAATTAGAAAGGCCAAAGCTCATCTGGAGCTCAATCTGGCTACTGCTGTTAAAGATAACAGAAAATGGTTTTATAAATACATAAACATGAAAAGGAGGACTAAGGAGAATCTCCATCCTTTACTGGGTGCGGGGGGGAACTTAGTGACAAGAGATGAGGAAAAGGCTGAGGTGCTTAATGCCTTCTTTGCCTCAGTCTTTAGCAACGAGGCCGGTTGTCCTCTAGATACCCAGCACCCTGAGCTGGTGGAAGGGGATGGGGAGCAGAATGTGGCCCTCATAATCCGCGAGGAAATGGTTGGCAACCTGCTACAGCACTTAGATGTACGCAAGTCAGTGGGGCTGGATGGGATCCACCCAAAGGTACTGAGAGAACTGACAAAAGAGCTGGCCAAGCTGCTTTCCATCATTTATCAGCAGTCCTGGCTATCAGATGAGGTCCCAGTTGACTGGCGGCTAGCAAATGTGACGCCCATCTACAAGAAGGGCCGGAGGGTAGACCTGGGAAACTATAGGCCTGTCAGTCTGACTTTGGTGCCGGGGAAGCTCATGGAGCAGATTATCTTGAGTGTCATCACGCGGCACTTGCAGGGGAAGCAGGCAATCAGGCCCAGTCAGCATGGATTTATGAAAGTTGGGTCCTGCTTGATGAACCTGATCTTCTGTGACAAAGTGACGCGCTTAGTGGATGAGGGAAAGGCTGTGGAAGTAGTCTACCTTGATTTCAGTAAGGCTTTTGACACCGTTTCCCACAGCATTCTCCTGAAGAAACTGGCTGCTCGTGGCTTGGACTGGTGTATGCTTCGTTGGGTTAAAAGCTGGCTGGATAGCCAGGCCCAAAGAGTTGTGGTGAATGGAGTGAAATTCAGTTGGAGGCCGGTCACTAGTGCAGTCCCCCAGGGCTCGGTACTAGGCCAGTTCTCTTTAATATCTTTATTGATGATCTGGATGAGGGGATCGAGCGCACCCTCAGTAAGTTTGCAGATGACACCACATTAGGTGCGTGTGTCAATATGCTTGAGGGTGGGAAGGTTCTGCAGGAGGATCTGGATAGGCTGGGCTGAGGCCAACTGTATGAAGTTCAACAAGGCCAAGTGCCAGGTCCTGCACCTGGGGCACAACAACCCCAAGCAGAGCTACAGGCTGGGAGATGAGTGGTTGGAAAACTGCCTGGCAGAGAAGGACCTGGGAGTATTGGTTGATAGTCAGCTGAATATGAGCCAGCAGTGTGCTCAGGTGGCCAAGAAGGCCAACGGCATCCTGGCCTGTATCAGAAACAGCGTGGCCAGCAGGTCTAGGGAAGTGATTGTGCCCCTGTACTCGGCTCTGGTGAGGCTGCACCTCGAGTACTCTGTTCAGTTTTGGGCCCCTCGCTACAAGAAAGACATGGAAGTGCTTGAGAGAGTCCAGAGAAGGGCAACGAAGCTGGTGAGGGGTCTGGAGAACAAGTCTTACGAGGAGCGGCTGAGGGAGCTGGGATTGTTCAGCCTGGAGAAGAGGAGGCTCAGGGGCGACCTTATCGCTCTCTACAGGTACCTTAAAGGAGGCTGTAGAGAGGTGGGGGTTGGTCTATTCTCCCACGTGCCCAGTGACAGGATGAGGGGGAATGGGCTAAAGTTGCACCAGGGGAGGTTTAGGTTGGATATTAGGAAGAACTTCTTTACCGAAAGGGTTGTTAGGCATTGGAATAGGCTGCCCAGGGAAGTGGTTGAGTCACCATCCCTGGAGGTCTTTAAAAGACATTTAGATGTAGCATTTAGTGATATGGTTTAGTGTAGGACTTGTTAGTGTTAGGTCAGAGGTTGGACTCGGTGTTCTTGGAGGTCTCTTCCAACCTAGATGATTCTGTGATAACCATTCTTGTACCAGTTACTAAGACAAACTGTAACTACTAAGACAAATACTTTCTCAACATCGAACACTGTATGGGTTCAGTGCAATTACATTTGCTGAGGGAATTCATCCTCACTTGTAGCACTTGTACCAGAGTACGAGGTAATTCACTAATAACAACATATGAGTAAACCGTCACTTAACGAACATAATACTGCTTTTCTTTGTCCTGTAATTTTGTACTGTGTGGCCCAATTTTTTTTCCACCTTTTATGTCCAATTTCTTTTTTTCGCTGAGCATTACATGGCAGGCAATCAGTGCAATGAAATTAGAGAGCATTACTGTCACAACTAATTAAGTCTAACAGGATTGATAACGAGCTCATGCAAATAAGCCTTCCTGACCATAATATGATTCTGTTCAAAACCACCTGTGAGTCTGAGCCCTACTTACCTTGTTAACAGTAGTGTTGTGGAAGTTCACTGACAATGACAGGAGCTAAACTCCCTTCAGAATCTATTCAGATCTTTTTTTGGTGAGAATAAACGTATCAGAAATATAGAGAGTAAATTTGAAAGCATTTTGTGCTTCTTCATGCACAAATGCTGCTAGCATACTATCAATCACATGCAAGATTATCTTCATGTTATGACAGTATCTGTATGGGTCTGGTAAACTTCATACTGAAGGTCATTTTCTTGTGTAGCTGGACTACATACTAGTTAGGCAGAGCAAAATATATAAGAGCCTAAAATGTTTTACACTTTTGACAGAACTGGCTTGAAAAATTTTTAGGAAAATTAATACTCAGGCTTTTTTTAATTGCCACTGTTCTGATGATAAAAACACAAATGAAATATTTCTTCTCAAAAGGTAGACATTTGCTGCAAGACTAATTTCTCAAGATTGTTGGATGGTATTTAAAACACTAGCTCTGCAGTGAAATCAAGAGTGTAGAATTCTTACAAGAGTGAGTCTAAGCATCTGTCTTTACTTTTGCTATGAATAACTCTCTGGAGGATAATTTGTGTGCTTACTTCCAGAAACTTCTTCATTCAATAAAAAGAAAGTTCATAATACTCATAATAATGAATAAGATTCACAATAAATTCTTATTTCATATCCAGGAAAGTTGTTGCAAGTCAATTCTGGTGCCAAGGAACAACTGTTTTTTGAAGCACCAAGAGGGAAAAGGCATATTATAAGAATTGCTGAGGTATGAATTATGCTTACTGGATATTTTTATTTATTTTTTTATTTTTTCTTACTGCAAAAGTTACTTTTCTAGACAGTTGAAAGTTAACATATTTTGTCTTTAAAATGGGATTTTTTTTCCTTTCACGGTACTGTATTTACAGTGTTTAGAATTAGAATTACTTACTCATTCTGTAGAGTGTCTTTCGTAGCATTTGTAAACAGTAGAACTTTTAAAGTTTTTATTTGTATCTCTAAATTTATTTTTGCTTGCTTAATAGCAGTTGTTTCCCCAAATCCTCTTTCCTGAACACTCACCTGTTTTCTATGTAATCAGTGTGCATGCAGTTCATAAACCACCTTTAAATGGTACGACCTAGCTTTCAGTCCTCTTGATTATTTGTGATGCGTAAATGTTCTACAAAATTGCCAATATTTAGTGCCTCAGAAAATCTTTAAGATTTGTATCCAGATCATGTTTATCTAGGGAAAGTGAGAATGTTTAAAGTTGCTTTTAAGCCTTTTGATAAAGAAGTGTAATTTGTGCTAACTAGCTGAAAACAGTGAACGCTTTCTAAAAAACATTTTTAAAATAGTTAATATCAGACATACAAACAATATAAGCATTAAAACTGTGTTTTCGGGGTGTATTAAGATCACTTCTTTGGGTGAAATTTTGATTGCAGATAGAGAAGATTGAGTGGGACACCTGGACATGTGTTCTGGGTCCTACATGTGAAGGAATTTGGCCCATGCACAGTGATGTCACCGTTGTAAATGCAGCTACTCTTACAAAAGATGGAACGCTACTAGCTACGGGAGATGACTTTGGTTTTGTGAAGCTTTTTTCATATCCAGTAAAGGTAATAAGTGTATTTATTTCTCAGATTAGAAACTGTAGTAAAAAAGGATCTAGGGAAGGTGATGCACATAATACATCAGACTGCTAATACACAAATTCTTTGTACTACAGGGCCAACATGCAAAATTCAAGAAGTATGTGGGTCACAGTGCACAGGTAACCAATGTTCGGTGGTTACACAATGATTCTGTGCTGCTGACTGTAGGTGGTGCTGATACAGCTTTAATGATCTGGACCAGAGAATTTTTGGGCATTCAGGAGAGTAAGCTGGTTGATAGTGAAGAATCAGACACAGATGCAGAAGAAGATGGAGGTAAAAAGGATTATGTAACACACATTTTTAATGGTCTTCATTCCACAGAACTCACACGAATGTTTAGCTTGAAGTGGGCAAAAAAAAATAAAATCACGTGCTAAAGTTCAGTATAGGGAGAGTTTGGTAGGATTGTTTTCTTTTGGTGGTGTAGATCTTCTTTTGTAGTCTTCCACTATGAAACATTGGTAATTTGTTTTATGTTTTATTTTTCTAAGGGTATGATAGTGATGTTGCAAGAGAAAAAGCAATTGACTATACCACTAAGATATATGCAGTAAGCATCCGAGAAATGGAAGGGACAAAACCACATCAACAGCTGAAGGAAGTTTCAGTCGAAGAGAGGTATGTCACACAAAGGCATTAATTTCCAAATGTGGATTGCATTTTTTTTGAATCTCTTTTCCTTCAACTAAAACTAGTCTTTAGAAATATGACAGGAATTTTAAAGTTCACAAGATAACTTTTGAAATGCTGTTCGTAAGCTACAATATGTGTTAGTGTGATGGCAAAGGGAATACATATGTAAGTAAAACACCTATGAGTGTTGTGTTTTCTTCTGTTATTCACATAAGCAGTTACATTCTTTCCTACACATACTAATTAGGTATGTGTAGCTATGCATGTCTTCAACAGGGCATTTGTGAAAGTGTGAGCTCTTAAATACCATTTTATTACTGTTCTTTTTGCTCAGTCAGTTAATGACAAGACAGGGGGGAATGATTTGAAATTAAAAGAAGATTTAGATGAGGGGTTAGGAGGAAATACTTCACTCAAAGGGTGGCGAGGCACTGGAACAGGCTACGCAGAGAAGCTGCGGATGCCCCATCCCTGGAGGTGTTCAAGGCTGGGTTGGACGAGGCCCTGGGCAACCTCATCTAGTGGGTGGCATCCCTGCCCATGGCAGGAGGGTTGGAAATAGGTGATCTTTAAGGTCCCTTCCAACCCAAACCATTCTATGATTCTATAATTCTATATAGTTAAAGATTTTGGTGACATTTTCATTAAAATATTTTCAGTTGCATATAATTTTGTCAGGTTGCCAGGTTTTGTCAGGTTAAAAGTGAAATTTCCCATGGCACGTGTTGGCCTTAGGCTGAGTTATAGTGTTTAAAAAAAAAAAAAAGCTGCAAGGAGAACAGTAGTGAAGAGAAGAGAGGAGACAGTACAGAGAGAAGAGCTGAGCATAGAGGGTGAGGTCCAGTGAAAGAGAGGTCTAGGGGAGTGAGTGAGTCAAAACTCCAACTGGTACAGCACTGCTGGGACAGAACAGGAGGATCTATAATCAGTAAAGTACATTCTCCTTTGTAATTTGGAACTGGATCTAGGCACAGTAGGTCTGTACAAAGTTTGCTCCATATTGAGCTATGACATTGATTGGTAACGTGGGTTGTCTTACTTCCCTTTTGGGATGGAGTTTTATGAAAGTTTAGGGCCTCTGAATGATGACAGTTACAATATGAATAAAAACCTGTATGCTGAGGCTACCAGTGTGTATCCAGTTGATGACTCAAACCGTGAATCCACGCAGTTCCTTTCAATTGAATTTCTTTTTATAAGTGGTTAATGTTCTCTTCTGTTATGAGTTTCCTTGCTTTTGTCTAATGTTGGGACAGAAAATAGTTAATAATTTTGCACTCAGTGTTTGAGTAATATGAGAACAAATGTTGGGTCTGGAAGATGAGATGAGAAATGTTGCCCCCTCTTTTATTTTTTTCATTGTTACATTTTAACGAAGACATATAGTAGGACGTTTAATGCTTTTTTTCAATAAATGTTGGTCCATAACCATTTCTTTCCCTTCTTTTAAAAATATTTCTTTCCATTTTCTCATTTACTCATATAGTCTTTGTTCCTTCTCTTTTTTTCTGTAAAAAAGAATATTATCTACTGAATTATCTACATCTATTCATATTCTGAGATTGAGTTTAAAAAGGAATTTTTTTTGGGGGGGTGGGGGGGGAGAATACTGCTAAATTGTTATTACACATGAAATAACAAGTGCCAATGATAGGATGGCCAGATGTTTTACACCAGAAACCTTTGTTCCTTCCAGCTGCTTTATTCTGCTTTGATGATGCAAAAGCAAATGTAGAATGAGTTAAATTAACCGATTAAGCCAGGCTTACAATTGTTTTGTACTTGTGAGTTATCTAAAATATGAATATAAGCATCATTTTTTTTTCATATTAGGACAAAAAATCACCACAGCCCTTAGAAAGTTTTCCTGCTCTGAAACCTGGCTGTGGGCCTGCTATCTGATGCAGGCAAGTACCCTGCTTCTCAGAGGAGTAGCTCAGTCTGTTACAAACACTTCAGGCTTCCTAACTTTTGAGTCTGTCCGCTTTCGCAGTCCTACACTGCCTAAGCTGATTCAGCTGAACATGCTTCATTGCTGTGGAGGAAGGCACACCCTGAAACGAACAGGCAGTTTGCCTTTTTCAGTCTTCTTAACAAAACATATAGTAAAGCAGCACATGATGAGACAAATGAAACAGGCTTGTGTTTGTCACACTGATAATCCATAACGCAAAGAAAATGTGCTTCATGGTATCCAAAATGACAAAGCAACACCGAGGCCGGAAGCTGCCCTAGTATGACCAAGTGTTTCCACACTGCCCACTCTGTTTATAGCTGGTGGGCCTAATTAAATGGGTAGACACCTCATCTGCAATGAGATTGCCTCTGATTTCTGTAATGATTTTTGTAATGATTGTACACAAAAATACTGTAGCCTATTTGAAGAAATAATCAATCCCATAAGCTCTGAACTGAAGAGAGCAAGAAGGTAGCTTTAAATGTTCTCTGTATCTTTTTTCTTTGTACTGTTGCTATATAATCAACAGTTTTGTATTTCATTTTTAAATAGCTGGAAAAAAGCCCTCATTACTGTCCTTACCATGTATTCTCCTAAAGGGTCACAATTATTCTTTTCATCTGTTTTTTTTTATGTACTCTTTCAGTTTCAGTTACTTTAACATAATGTCATCATCAGTATTTGGAATTTGCTGTTCTGATAAGTTTGTCAAAAGATACCATACTTTTCATATGTAGCTGGTTAGGCAAAAATACATTTGCTTACCTTTCTTCATCTGATTCATATACATTTCTAGAATTTATGACCAAATAATTAGAAGCAGAAATTTTGTTGTGAAACATAGGCAAACTGCAGTTGCTGAGGGTGTTGTGCTGATATAAGACTTCAAGTTGTGAAAGGTGCTGGGTTTTGGATGCAGAAGGAGGAGGTTAATGTGTTGGCTACTGCAATTGTCAGACTTCAGCTTTTGGCCACTGTTGTACTAATATGTGTGCAATTTATACAGAATCTTGACAGTCCCAATTATGAGTGCTTCAGGGTGAAGCTGAATTCTCTCAAAGACAGTTGAATTATGAAGCAAGTTTCATAGCTGTGCCAGATTTCATCTTTTCTGACAATACAAAAGAATGCAGCAGCTAATGAAGGATTTGTCTGACCGTGTTCTAAAAGCTTCCCGAAAAGAGTTGGCTGTCTTTTCTTTGTACCTACAAGGGTCTAAAGTGACAGCTGATTGAGCCAGACAAAATTAAAAGCCTACAAGTACTCAGTTGTCAGAGTCCAGGAAAAGTTCTAAATCAGCAGGTCTTCAGGATGTGGAGTCTTGAAATCTCTGTGCACTGGGTTGAGTGAGATGACAACAAGTAATACTGAAGCCAGTTTGCAAAGCTTTACTTATTCTGCAAAGGCACTGCTGAAGTAGCCTCTCCCAGTCCCTTCAGATATGAAGAAGGGAACCAAGAGGATGTTTTCTATTCTCTTTCAGGCAGGTACGTGGGAAAACCTCGTAGTCTTGAGGGGGAAGGTTGTCTGGAGAAAATATTCCAAGTCTCAAATCTTAAATCTTTCTTAGTAATAGTGTCGTATGTCTGTATGAAGACCCCAAAATGAACCAAGGGTTGTGCATCTGTTGGGATTTGCATACTCTGCAAATAAATGTAACTGCATGCTCTGAGATTGATAACATTATGCAAATTTTGAAAATTATGTTACAAGCTGAAAGGCCATTTAAGTTAGGAGTGAGTTAATCACGAGACCTCAAAAACTGCCAGTTTACTTCATTGCATAATGCAGAAAGAAGTGTCCTCCTTGCTGTGTTTTCATTATGTGTCTGAGAAAGAAGGGAAAATTGTGAGTTGTTCATAGGTATGGTGGATAGAAACACAAAATTAAACAAGTAAGTTTAATTTAAGAAAATTAAAAAAAATAAAGGCAAAACGAGAGAGTTTCCAGCTCCAACTCCAAAACCAGAGGAGAGTAGCTGGAACTATAGCTTTGAGCTGCTTCTTGGGGTCAAGGACTTTAAGTTCACTCTGTTTCTTTCTTTAAATAGTAATATTTAGAAGGTGAATTGTTACAAGTTAATTCCCTGCTTATAGACACAAGTAAGCTTCAAATGTGATGTGATACCTAGTAGACCGTTTTTGTGCAAGATTGCTGTTTTATTTTCCTCTTTATTGTAGCTACATTTTCATCTTTATAATACGGAATTTTAACTTTGGGATTTGCTAGGATAAGCTTGCAGGACTGTAACTTCATAATAAGAATGGCATATCAGAAAAACGCAAAGTGCTTAGCCTCTCTAGAAATAACAGTCATTGTACAACTCGAGTTTGATCAAAAGAACTGTATTGTGTCACCTGCCGAGCTGCAAGCATATGGTTGACAGCTGACACAGGCAGTGCTGGGTTGTGTAGGAAAAAGTTTGCAACAACGCACCACCAGCCTTCTGGAAAGGAATCAATGATTTACAAATGACTCTCTGTAAATTAATACAAAGACTTACTCTACTGTCTTTTTGTCAAAAGAGAGGAGCCAGCAGTTCTTGTCTCTGCTCTCCCCTGTCATGGGGAGGAGGGTAGGAGGACAAATTTGACGTAATACTTGATACAAGATAACTGTGACTTTGAGCAGCTGCTGTGCTCCCCCTTTCACTACTTAGCATGTACTCTGTGCTTAACACAATCCTGCAAAATAAAAATGAAATCAGTATGACACTGGCCTTCTCTAGATCTCCAGAGTGCTGGGCCCCAAAGCAAACTGGGAGGAGAAATGTCATTATTATAAAGGGCAAAAAATGACAAACTTGGGGATAATATTAAGGTGCCGCCTTAGAAAAGAAAATGAGAGTCCTTTATCAAATGTACTTGTCCTGTCTTATTTATTTATATAAGAAAATAATAATCAGTCTGCAGATGTCTTGGAGGAACATAGAAGTTGCGTGAAAAATTTTATCTACAGGATCTTAAATTAACCGTGCTCTGGTATTTTCATGAGGGACCCAAGGTTTATTGTCCCTGTCAGCAGTTACAGGAGAGGTGAGGCTGAGGAACAGTATTTAAATGTCTTGCAGTTGTATTAGTTTGTGCGTTTGGTTAAGATAATTAATTGATTGTTGTTTCTCTCTCCTCTCCCCAACCTTCTTGTTTTTCTTCTTCTCCCTTTCCATGTCTGTCTTCCTATCATCCCCCCACCCTTATTTTTCTCTTCCTTTTTTGCTCCTCTGATTGGCATCCTCTTCCTTGCTCTGCCTGTATGATACAGAAGCAGGGTGCCAATGAGAGGTGCTGCAGGAGCAGTCTCACGGTGTGGGAGCTCCAAGAGCAGTGCTCCCACACCGCGGGACCACTTGGTCAATGGTGGGACTGTCTCAGACAATCCAGGACAATTGTAAGCTATACTGTGTGTTACGTAGGAATTGTGCTTTATTTCAGATAAGGACTAACTTTTTAACTGGGACCATATTAACTGGCAAAGAATTTATACAATAAGAAGTAAAACAAGCTGGCATAAAGATTGTATTTATGTTACTAATACAAAAGGCAAAGATATATTTGCATTTTGCATTCTACTAACAGCTAACATATGTCCTGTGTTTGCAGCTTTCGTTTAGTTTGATTTGCATGACTGTGCATAAACTGAAAACTTGTAACATACCTGGTGACGGAAAACCCTTTTAAGCAGGTTGAATGTGTAGAAAACAAAAAGCAACATTAGCATGTTTGTCTAGTTTTCTGTTTTCTTAACATACGGCTTGTCTCACTTTCCGTGAGTTACCTGTCTCAGAGCTTGTTCTGAAGTGTGTTATTGTGCATCATTTGTAACCATATGTTCTGATAATAAATAAGAATTCGGATTTTTTCTCTTCAAACATTATTCTTTTGATTGTTTTATTTCTTTACAACAACATGAGCCAAATTATGTAAGCTTCCAAAGTTGCCTCCAAGCGGTACAAACCTTTGTACCATAAAGTGAAATATTAGGCATATGGTTACAAAATTTGCTCATGCACTTTTACATGCACACTTTTGCGGGTGCAGTGTAAAAGCTTTGAATGTGAATCTGTGTAGTATTTATGTGTAGGTGGGAATGATGCAAAATGTGTCTGGAAAAACACATCTTCGGGGTGGAGAAAATAACTTTTGGCTTATTTCAGCACAAGTCCACTGTTTGAGTAGCATCCTTTGGAGTATTCACTTTTACTTTCTCACAGCATTATGTCAAGTTAATGCATCCTAAATGTTTTTGGCAGCATGCTGATTTTGTCACAGTTGTCCCCAAGGCTTGAGCACATTGTGACTGATATTTTCACAGTTCCTGCTAACCTATTGAACTTGAAGTCAATTTTGCTTCTCCCACAGGTCAGCACAAAGCTGGCAAAATGTCTTTTGCATTTGTGTGACACTTGGTGAGTGTGGAACTGCAGGATGCCAATACTGTTGCAGTGCACATGTTCCCAACATTTCTCTGTCTGAATGTGAGAAATGCTCTCCACACTGAGGTGGATGTGAAATATTCAGGCGTTTTGAGGGCTTTTTGCTGTGGGGGTTGTATTCCAGGAAGGATTGAAAAAGCGTTGTTTCTGATACAGCTTATGTTATGTTACACAGGGGAAGGATGCTAACGTGTCTACCTGTTACATTCTGCCTCAAGCCCCAGAGTTCTCCATAAGCTATTGGTTGAATGTTTATACTTACGCAGTGAGCACAGCTGCAAAATGTGTCAGAATTTATGTAAAGAAAAATGAAACAAATAGGACAGACTTCTGCTCAGACTTGATCATAAACCCTGAGGGAAGCTGGAGAAAAGAGAAAGACTTCACAGAACATGCTAAAGTTGGGTTGGTGCTGGGGCCTTGGTAGTATATGGAGAGAGATCTCCTGAAGTCTCATGATATGAGGTACTCTAAACTTTTTAGCTCAAAGACAGAAGATTAGATTTTGCCTAAAGTATGTTACAGAGTGTTCCTTGAAGCTCAATTTGGCAAACAGGTGAACAGGTCGCTGAAGGATCTTCCAGATAGTCCTGTCTATGCGGTGTATTGTGTATGACACATCTCTGAGCACTAGAGCCAGACTATCTGCAATAGTTATTAAAATAACAACTTTACAAGATGTTTAGAACAATGAACTTGTTCAAAAATAAAGGCATTCAGATTTCATTCAGAACTGATTGTACTTATTAATCTGCTTTTCTGCTTGTTTCACATTTGGAGACTAGAATAACACGTGAATGCAGTGACTAGCTTCCCTTACAAAAACTTAAAAATGGCTATCACCACCATGCGTTCTGCAATACCCTTTTTTTTTTTTTTAAAGAGTGCATCAGCATACATGTGAAATGATAAATACAACCATGCTAAGGCTTTTTCAGTGCTATGCTTTTAAAAATACTTCAGATTGCAATTGATATTTCCCTCTAGTTTTGTTTTGATTTTGTTTTTCAGTTTTGTTTTGATTTACTGTATTAAAAAGTAGGGTACCTTCATGTTGAATACTGTTCTTTTTTGTTTTCTCATGATATCTACAAAATGTAAAGGAAAGCAGAAGCAGGAAAAGTTGTATATAAAACTACTGTGTATGTTGAGATGGGAAAATCCAAAGGTTTAGAATTCACAGAATCTCTCCTTAAAGCTAGGAGTTTTGCAGCAGTTGTAGAGCTCTTGGGAGGCCCCTTCCTGTCAGCTGGTGGAAATGTGCTTTCCAAAGCTCTTTTGCAGGTTTTTTTTTTTCTGAAATGAAGTTTGTTTTTTTGAATCTCAGGTTGTTAATTCTCTCATCCAAGCAAATGTACTAGTAGATCATCTTACCTCACTTTAACCTTTGCTTTCTCTTCCTGGGAGTAGTCCTTGTTCATTTTTATTTTTGTCTAGCATCCAGATGTGTTCCCTCTCCAGTTAGCAGCCAGCTAAATGCATGCCTTAGCCTCCTAGTTGGACTTTCTTACGCTTTTCCTCTGCCCAGTCCTGCTGGGCCCTGCCTGTCACCTTCTCAGTGTCAGGGCATTTTTGTTCATCTGTCGCTTCTCCAAACCTCAGTTTTTGTTGCTTTCATGCAGCATTGTTTCTGAAGGTTCAATTCTGTTCCCATTGGCCTCAGAAGGGAATATTTGTTTTCTTTCCAACTTGCTACAGATGCAGGAGACATCTCTCTTCAGAGAGCAGTTACCCCATGTGCTGTAAAAACATGTGTTGGTTATCCCTATCCCATGGAATTTATCGTAACAATTTCTTTGTTCAGCTTTTTTTCTCCTATATTTTCTATCTAAATGCATCTAACTTTTTTTGTGTGCTTTGACATCCTATTCTCGAAGACTGCACCTTCCTCAAGGTGCCCCACTCTTCTAAAAGCCTGTTCCCTGTCCCCTGCCCAGCTTTTGGTACATCCAACTGTTGTTCTCTGTCCTAGTGCTGCCTATACATCCCACTCAGGATTTAGGCTCCTCTTTCTACTCACTGGTCTTGATCACTTCAGATAGCCTTACTTGTCAGGTGAGAGCAAGTGAGTTGTCACTTGCACCTTTTTACCTTTCTGCATTAAGACCTGTAAAGAGAGTGGGTGAGATTTGGTCAGTTTAAATCTGGAGGCAGCTCACCGATTTATAACCATGCATAATTGTGTAAGCATATAATCAAGGTAATCATCAGTAACAGAAATTTTATTTGCTGTATTCACAGTATCTTAGGGACTGAAACCCCTCTAATGTCTGACTGTCTTATCTTTCCTGGAACTCATTCATCCCATAACATAACATAAGCATGTTTATTTTACATTACTGGAAAGAAACCGTTAATACTTGTATTATGTTTTAACTTGCTTTCCTTTGGAGGCAGGGAATTGTCAAGTAAGTACTAACAACACACAGCACAGAAAAAGCACAGATTGCTGTGAATGTACAATGCAGATTGTGTAGGCCACAAAGGGTAAATATATGCAATGTCCTATAGTGAAAATTTCTTGTCTTGACACTGCCATCCTATTTATCAAAATAAATTAGGTCTAGTTATAGACTTGTTAAAAACAAAAGTCAAATTGATGCTGCTTTATGTTTCTTTAATTAAGATGATGATAAGTCAATGAATGCATATGTGTGTATGTATACATGTGTATGTATATATGAATGCACACAACATTTGTGTTTGTGTACTGTGAATAGATACGTATATAAAAGTATGTGTGTGTATGTGTATGTTTCCAAATTAAATCTCATGTTTACTATCTACTGATTATTAGTCATGTCATAGTGGTAGTGTTCTCTTGCTTTCATAAAAAATTTTTGGCTTGCTCTTGTCATAAACTTCAACAGATATGTCAAGGTAAAGAAATGTGAAAATGATCCATTTTAAGATTACACTAAAACAGAAAAAAGAGCAGGAGGCGTACAGGAAAAGAATTTATTATTTTTATAAGTGATGATTCAAAGGCCTTAGTAAATCTGGGTTGAAAGTGCTTTTTCTGTTCTAGCATCACATAGTGTTTTTATTTTGCAAGAGAATTGAGTTTTATAATAACTTCTTCTACCCCTTCTCTACTGGTGATTGCACTGCTATTTGGTCCAATTACCGTTGATGGTTATGTAACACGACTTGATTGACCACTTCCAGAGAAAATAAAGGTACTTGTTTCCCTGTGAACAAAAAGTACAAGCTGTCCCTGTACATAAGTTGGCCTAACAGAGAACAATTATCAGGCTAAATTGCAAGCTGAACTAGGATAGAAAACAAGCATCCATTGTGTGAAACTCTTTTAACAGTGCTTATAAGAATGTTATGTTCTACCAGTTGCCATTCCTGTTAGGCACCTGAAAATAAAGAAACACACGGAATCACATTCTCCTTCAGCATAAAGTGTGCAGGAAGCATTTATGTAGCTTCCTTTTTTTCCCCTCCCTGTCCTGTAGGATCTTGAGTTAAGAATGCACCCCGTAATGCCAGGGGATGATGTTTCTGAATTTGTAGACTGGTGCACTCTTTAATTTCTGTTTTAGTTTTTGCTGGCATGCTTGAATAGCATGTTTTGTGCCACATGGGAATGACTGATCAACTCTAAAAATGCTTGTGCATGAGTAAAGTGGTCAGAAGTACACCTAAACTGTATTAAGTTTCTTACTTGACTTTGTTTGCTGCTTACAAGGGGATCAAGGTAACTAACTCTTTTACTCTTTTACTGTCAAAAGATCTAATAATGTACTTTGCTAGTACTTAGTGAGTTTGTTTGCTTGAGAAGTGGGTTGGTCTGTTTACTTTCAGTTCTGTTGTGTCTTTTTTGGAGCTCAGATTTTCATGCTACCTATTTCTGCAATAAGTATTCTAATTGTGTAGCAATGTGTTCTAGCTATGCATTTTGTCAAATGTTGTCTTTAATAGCTTTCATAAAAACACAATTCTAGAAAAATCAGTTCCCGCTAAGCAAAAGGTATTTCACTCTTCTGAAATGACTTTTGCAAAATAAAAAAAAAGAATTAGTGGTAGTTACAGTGTAAGGACAAGAAAAATCAAAATTTCACAGCATCTATGATGTGTATCAAGTTCATTCATTTTTGAAATCTTAAACTGCAAAAATACTTTCCAGATTCAAGCCTCAATTAAATAAATTGAGGCCAGGTGTTTTGTTTTGTTTTGTTTTTACTTACAGAACCCTGTTTAATCCTGTCTCCAGAATCTGCAATTGGAGTTTAAAGGCATGCAGTGTTGCTTTTCATATTAATAACAGCAGCCATCAAGTGATGTTTTGAAGCAAGCATTTAATCATAATACCTGTTTTTATTCTTTTGCTATCACCACTTCTATTCCAACCTTCTAGCAAGATCCATCTTCTGACTAACAGTTGATCAAACATGATGAAAAATCTAGGCTAAAATTATATGGGCTAAATTCTCTGATAATCCAATACAATTTTTATGGGTCTGTTCTGTTGTTGACAGGGTTAGAATTTAGCCTCCTGAATTTCTATTACCAGAAAAGGGTAATGATTATGCTCAAATTAGCGTAATAGTCATCCAGACTGGAGTCAGTGCAGCAGGATTTGGTTTTGTTAGGTCATGAACTTCTAGAGGCTGAGCACCCTCTACTCCTGTTAGGTTTGTGCCTCTTCTTTTTTTCTTGGAAGGATCAAGTCAAATACACCCTTTGCTGCCTCCCATATAATCATTTCTCTGTTAACTGTAGCCTGTTGCCTTCCAGTTAGTACATTTCATGGCAGTAGGTGTTATCTGATGTTGTAACAGATGTTGTTTGCACAATTTTTTTTCAGTCTGTGTTGTATTTTTAGTTACTTTCAGCAACTGTAATTATATAAAGATGCTTCGCTGGCCTTAGACTTTTTAAAATTCACACTGATAAGTGACTTACACAGACTAAAATGTAATACTTGTATCTTTAATGTGATTTTGGGAAGATTTTAATAATGTCAAGTCAAGGTTTTGTGATGGGATTTCTCAGAAGAAGCAAGGTTGGAGGAAGGTTAACTTCAGATGTGGAAAGTCTTTTAGAGTGTTTCTGAAAGCAACAATTTACTATCTGTTGGTATTCCGGGACTTTCCTATGGATTTAAACCATTTATTTAAACCAGAATTTATTTTAAACCATTTATTTTATTTATTTAAACCAGAATTTAAAAATAAAAATTGGTGTAAGGTGGTCTGTTCTGCCACTCATCCACAAAATCTACATGAATGTTATTTCTGCTCCGTCTATCAAAATGCATATGATTTTTGTTTGTTTATTATGAAACTCTAAAATCTAGGCATTAAACATGTAGTTGCAATTGGCCATTTCTTGTTCACTTGTAAAACATATACTATGGTTTTACAGGATTAGTTTTGCTTTCAAACATACTGATTGTCTTCTTTTTTACATGTGTTTGTTTCAGGCCGCCAGTTAGCAGAGCTGCTCCTCAACCTGAAAAACTGCAAAAGAACAATATCAACAAAAAAAAGAAACTGGTTGAGGTCAGACTTAGTATTTATTAATTTGCTTTAGAAGTAATATGCGCTGGGTGAAATTCATCCCTATTTTGAGCACAGCTGAAGTTGTTTATAGGCAGAAGAAAAGGGAAAGAAACTTCTAAGTAGTGTTCTCAGCACTGACAGCAAACACCAGAAGACATGATAGCCAGCAACCTCTGGCAGAAAAAAAGCTTGGATTCAGGGTATTGAAGTTTACCTGTAACAACAGATCTTTCCACACCCAAAATTTGTGTATTATATTGAAGGACAGGTACAGCTAAGGTGTATGTTCATCCACAGCAGAACCCACACTCACTAAATAACCCCAATGGAAATCCAGTCAGAAATGGCACTTTTGCACATACAAAATCATGTGCATTATTTTGAATTACAAAAATTGCGTGATTTTGAATTTTGAACTTTGCTTATTTATCTGGGGACATACCGTTTTCCTCAAACTGTAGGCCCTCTCCTCCACTCCCCCCAGCTATTTGGAATGTCCATGAAATATGCTGAACAAGGAATATTCTCTGGACTATGTGAACAATTTACGATTGCTCGGTCTGTCACTGTCATTCACATTGTTCAAAGTAAGCTGTAATTGTGTCTGGGACAGATCCATTAAGATCCATTTGCTATAACAGCAAATCTAACAACAATCCATTGACCAGCAGTGTTTTTCTGTACGAAATTTCCTTGACAATGCTCATTGTAAGATGTAATGTCTGAGACACCTCTGATTGATGTTTTAGTTATGGAGTTGCTTATAGCCTGCCTTTGCTTCTCATAAGGACTTTAATGTCAGAATTTGGTCTATTTTGAAGACTTCAATTAGAAGTAAAGATGTTTGTAAATAGCAGATGTTCTATATAGATGTGAAACTATGATGCAAAGGTTAATAAAATTGGACCCGTTTTAAAGTCACATATATTTATCAGGGATAGATAATTGTGTTTTTTTGTTGTTGTTGTTGCTTTTACAAGATACTTGTGTCTTGTGCAATGACTTCCGGACTTCACTTACATGATTCAAACTCTCTAACCTCTTTGTTTATTCTTCTATTTCATTCTTATTCTTTCTTTCTGTTTTATTTGACTAGGAGCTGGCTTTAGACCATGTTTTTGGATACAGAGGATTTGATTGTCGCAACAACCTTCATTACCTAAATGATGGTGCTGATATTATTTTCCACACAGCTGCAGCAGGCATAGTTCAAAATCTTTCTACTGGTAATTCAACTTGAAACAGTACTTTGAGACAAAAAATACTGTAAAAATGAAAGATTTCTGTATGAAAGTCATAGTTTTTTAACATTCCCGCAAGTTTTTCACATTCTGCATCTGGATAAATAATGCAAAGTAATTTCAATGGCTATTTCTTCATCTGACAAGTTCTGCTATTGAGGTCATCCTGTAGAGCTGTCCTATTCCTTTCAGGAGGTATGAGATTCTGTTCGGAAGCGTGAGGAAAAACTGTCTTACTTCTGCAGTTAGGCCTTGCTAAGATCCACACTGAAGACATAGGAATTGCTTTCTCAGAGGGGAGCGCCTGAGATATGAAATGTTGAGCATCCTTAAAATTTTAGGAGCAATAAAATCCACTGTTTCATTCTAAGTTATGTTAGCAAAGGCATACTCCAGGGAAGAATACATTTTGATGCAATGCAATGTGAGTAAACTGCTCTTTGGAAGGAGTAGAAATATTCCCTGACTTTTTGGGTAATGGGAAAACAAACAAACAAAAAAACCACAGCTACACAGCTAGCTCTGAGTTGTAGCACCAACAACTGCATATTCTCCATATATCTTAAGAAACAAAGCCAGTAGTTCTGACTTTATTCTCTTCCCTCTTGGTGCAACAGTGAACCAAATGGTGACAGCAGCACACTCAGCGGCTCTGCTGCCGAGGAGAGGCAGAGGCAGAAAAGCTGTCACATCTGCTGACCCTGGGGGACTCTTGCCCTAACGCAGTCTCTGACCAATAGAGCTGGGAAGCATGGTCCCTGCTTTTCTTTCTGGGCCATTCCCCTTGGGAGAACAGTGCAGAGCATAAACTTCCCAGGGCTGTGCTCTCCTCTTTGCTTCCCATTGACTACTTCAATTAAGCAGGAAACCTGGTCTGTGTGTTTGCCAGTTTTGTTTTTTTCTTGCAGTTACGTGGCTACGGGATGATTCTTGGACTGAGTCCTGGTTTCCCGGATGTAGCTAGTTTACTAAATACTGCTTTTATATGTATGTGTTAGTGATTACATTCATAGTGCGTTTGGTAATGGTGCCTGGGAATGAAAGCAAAGCAGCTCTCAACATACTTATTGCTCTCCATCCAAATATCCCTTAGAGAGCACAGCATGCGTGTAGCATCAAGCTGCTTAAATGTTCTTGGCTTCAGTTGTGGTTCTTTCTTTGATACTGTCATGAATAAAACCATGTTTGAATTTTATTAGGTAGTCAGAGTTTCTACCTGGAGCATACTGATGACATTCTCTGCCTAACTGTGAATCAGCACCCAAAGTATAAAAATATTGTGGCAACCAGCCAGATCGGTAGGTGACTCTCCATATAACAAAGTTTTACTCAAGAATTATCAGGGGCACTGATTTATTTTGGGCTTTTCTGTGTAGGAATTTTACTAGGACTTGCCACTGTTACTGTCATCATTTTTTTAAATTTGATTTTAAAGAGATAATAAAGCCTCAGGATTTTCTTATGATTTGAGTCTACCTGTAGTAGTTTCATCTCTGATTGTGAGTCAGTGGATTTTAGAGTTAACTGTAATATAATGCTATTTCAGAAAGCAAGTTTTTATAAACTGTGCTAAATCAACTCATTAATCTATAATCATAAGATTTCCAGAATTCCCTCTTTCCTTCTTGTATCCATGGCACTGTTTAGCAGTAAAATGCTTAGCTGTGAAAATACAATAATGAACATTTCCTGTGCAGAAGTACAAAAGCTATACAGAAAATGAAAGAATTAGAGTGAAATCTCTGCAGAATTTATGACACAAGTAAGGGCTGATCCTAAAACCATTAGTCCTTTTCCAGGAGAAAACACTCTACAGAAAAATGCAGGATCATTTATCCCAAATAGGATAATTAATTTAATGAAAAATAATGGAGTCATTTTAAATCATTTTACTCTGGAAGGATGCTCAAGTCCATAACTTCTGTAGTAAGTAATTTAACAGTGAGACAGAAAAATGGTAGTAGATGAACACCTTGACAAACCATCTTTGGCCACCTGTACTGAGTGCTGTTACTTTTAATTTGATTGTCGAGTAAACACAAAAATCAAGACATACAGTCAGAGCTGTGGTTCAAAATACTGATTTCTGTGATGTAGAACAGATGTCTGTTAAAGCCCCTTTTTCTGTCAGTAAGAGCCCATGAAATCAGTGTTTCTGATTTTGGTTGATATCCTGTATAACTGTAGATTCGTTTTAGTTTTAAAGTTAGTAAATTTTTTAAAAAAAACCTGCATGCCTTTAACATTTCTTTTAAATGCCAATTTTAAAATGAAAAGTACTAAATATTGTTGCTATATTTGTGTATAAAAGACAATATGCCCAAAAAAGTTCAACAGTATTCCTGCTTATTTGTTTTGTTGATTTAATCCATATCCATTTTCAATTTTTTAATTTTTTTTTTCCTTCTGGTGCTGATGCTGGCACTTCAGCATTAGAAACATGACTTATTTCACCTATTGTTTTCCCTTGGTGCTTCCTCATTTGCCATTGCTCTCACAATGCAGGTGATATGACAGAATTTACAGGTAAGGCTGATTTGTTTGTGAATCTTGGTCAGCAGAGTTATGTAAAAGTCTCATGTTACCTCATTGTATCTGTGTGAATCGCGGATACAAGTGAAACATCTACAATTTCTTTTGCATGATATTCTTCATAAATGTTATGTTGTTCTTTTAGAGTTTGTCTTCATGAAATACAATAATTTCCCCCTGTGTTTTTTGCAAGCTCTTATGATTTTTTTGAGTAGTGTTAATCTTAAATAATAATAAGTGTCTGTTTAGGTTAAATGTTCTTGAAAAAATGTGTATTTTGCATTGAAGCTTCTGACATACTGAATTAATTCTCTTTTAATACATCTTTTTACATTTAGGTACAACTCCCACAATTCATATATGGGATGCTATGAGTAAACAAACAATTTCAATGCTACGTTGCTTCCATACCAAAGGGGTCAACTATGTCAACTTCAGTGCAACTGGCAAACTTCTGGTTTCAGTGGGAGTTGATCCAGAACATACTATCACAGTATGGAGGTGGCAAGAAGGTAACTCTTGAAAACACATTCCTTCAGTCTAGCAGATCTGAGTACAATTATTTGGTTTTCCTTTCAAGCCCTTGGCACTGGTGTTCTTACTCCAAGTGTCATGGCTCCCTAAAAGTTAAAAACTCAATGAAATGAGATAACAATGTGCTAGAAAATATTAACACGAAAATAAGTTTTAAATTTCTATTATGAATAGAAGTAAGTTAAGGAAAGAACGTTTAATATAAAATTCTGTAAAATTAAGGGAAGTATTTTCTTTTTCTTCTGAAACTGCTTGAACTTGAAATTGTATGCAGTAGTTAGGCCTTTGGAAAGTCATTTCCAGAAAAGAATTATCACCTTTGAAAATTCTGGAGGGCAGAAGAGGAGGGTTTCAACTCACCAGATGTTTCCCTGCTTTACTTCAAAAATTCCACAGATTTTTAGTTATCCCTGCACATACCTGTGCTTACTGCCTGTCTCCTCCACTTCAGGAGCAGGCGTTACATTTTCCTAATTGCTATGAGTGGTTATATCAAAAAGATGTTCTTAAAGAATGTCCAATGTCCCTGAACAGAGCAGGTTTCTCAGGAAATGCAGTAGTCCTACTGTGCCTTAAAGGTTCTTTAAGAGTAGCGGTAGCAATGCTCATCTTTTTGGCCTGCTTTTTCTGGGAGCAGAAAATCTGGATTTAATTCGTGCATATGGACTTTGCGCCCAGATCTCTGAAAGTGCGCTACTAGTGGCTGTTGGCCTGATGTAGCCAACGTGCAGGTGCCTTGGTGTTTTCAAAGAGTCAGAGACACTAATTCTTGAGTGTCAGCTTCCCTGTGTGTTTCACCAGATGGCAACTTACTGATGATACTCAGAATTTCTGTGTTGTTATTTCAGTGACCAAGGAGACGAGTCATGCTATTATGATCCTAAAACTGTCAAATGTAATGGAATAACCAGGGATCAAGCACATTGCATGAATTAAGATGTTTGATACACAATAATGTTGGGATTTGCTTAGCTTGCAGCATCTGAAACAGTTTTCTAATCCAATACCAGGTCAATTTGTTTTATAAAATCATATCAGATCTTAATTTTGCAGATAAAATTAACTATTTTTATCCTTTCCTAATTAAAACAGGGGCTAAAGTTGCTAGCAGGGGAGGACACCTGGAGAGGATATTCGTTGTAGAGTTCCGCCCAGATTCAGACACTCAGTTTGTGTCTGTTGGGGTAAAACACATGAAGTTCTGGACATTAGCTGGCAGTGCTTTGCTTTATAAGAAAGGAGTCATTGGTTCCATGGAAGATGCGAAAATGCAAACCATGCTTTCTGTTGCCTTCGGAGCAGTGAGTTCAAATTACTTGCTACAAAATTTTATAATACCTTTTTATTAAAACTGCAAGTGTCAATTTCCTTTTGTTGAAATCCAGTGCAAAACCATGGGAGTTCTTGCTTAATACTTAAACTTCTAACGTGATACTTGTACACCTTTAGATCTTCATGTAAGTTTTCTAAACCAGGTTGGGTTTCTCTGTCAGAGAACATTTTTTATTAATGACAGTGCATTGTATTGTAATTTTGTGTATAGGCTCTGCAACCTTTTTTTTCCCTGTTGACAGTGTTTGGTATGACATATACTAGTGATCGCAAATGTTCAGTAAGGAACCGCAATTCTATGGTCTTGATTTCGTAGTTACGGAAAACAATGCATATTAACAGTGAAAAAGCAGTGTTACTATGCTACCATGCTCTGAAATAGCTTCTGCTTCATCCAGAAATTCCATAGAAATTACCTTCACAAAAATTAAGCATAAATTACAGAAATCACCAATTCAAAAAAAAAATAATCCTTTCTCCTAACCATCCACCCCCTGGACTATGGTACTAATGTGTGAAATGTAAGTGTATACATTTAGGCTTCCATGATCAGGCATTCTGTGGCGCAAATCCTCATGCTGGTGCCCAAACAAGTGACTTTGTTGTCAAAAAGTGCTTAATATTGTGTTCCATATTAATCATCTCAAAGAAACACCATTAGAGTGCAGTCATTAAACTCATTCTTCTCAGTGCATATGGTTCCTACATTGATTACAGTTGAATTTTCTCAGGAAGTCCAGTAGCTAAAATAATTTTAATTCAAGCTGATCAAAAATGCTGAGATATTTATTATATCAAAGATCATTGCTATTTGTTGCAGAATAACCTTACATTTACTGGTGCCATAAATGGAGATGTCTACGTCTGGAAGGATCATTTTCTGATTAGACTTGTGGCAAAGGCTCACACAGGGCCAGTGTTTACAATGTACACAACTCTTCGGGATGGACTCATTGTTACAGGAGGCAAGGAGAGACCGTAAGACATATACTCTTCCTAAAGTGCACAACTCTTTTCTCTCTTACATTATTTTAATATAAGTAATGCACTAGACATACCGAATGGTTCCCAGGGATAAACCACGTCTGTCCTGTAGAAATTTCAATCTAAATTTCAATCTAAATGACACACAGCATGCCCAGGAGTCTTAGTAAGTAAAAGACTATTAGCTAAGACACTTGAGGGTCATAGTAATGCATACATCCACAAAGGATGTCCTGAACTTCAAATTAGAAATGATATAAACACCTGTGTGGTCTCATTGTGGCCTGACCTTCTGCCAGACTGGCAATTTTTTGGTTAATTTTTTAAATTCTGTCAACCTACAGACTGCCTCTCCCAGTGGAGACTTTGTGAGTAGTAAGTTCTTCTATTTATTAAAAGTAATATCAACTTTGCAGACCTTATCTCCACAACAGAGATTTGAGATTAAGTGACAAGAGAACAATTTACTTTTTACATATTAGGTATGCTACTGTTTAAAACATGAAGTGTGAGTGTTATCTACCATATTTTTATTATTTACTTTATATTACAGGGTAGCAAGGTGTCCTTACATTGAATCACCTTCTACTGTATTTATGTTCTATTATTTAAGTAATCAGAATAATATTGATAGGATTTACAGATGAGATTTGTTGTAGCCCGTGCAGGAGACATCTGTATAACACAATAAACTCCTTTTCAGCACTAAAGAAGGGGGAGCTGTAAAGCTATGGGATCAAGAGATGAAACGGTGTCGAGCATTTCAGCTTGAGACAGGCCAGCTCATCGAGTGTGTGCGCTCCGTCTGCAGAGGAAAAGTAAGTGAGCCAACGTGGCAGATTCCACAAATTGGCACACATCACTGGATATTGTTGTTGGTGAAGATCAGATGGGGAACATTTAGGAAGAGACTCTTCTAAGCTGTATGAATATATATGCTTTTTCCAAGTTTTTGCTGAGAAAACTCTTGCAGTTTAGACAGTGACAGTATAGCTAGAGTAGATGCTCTCTGTGACAGTCTAACTGAATCTAACACTTTGTTTAGATTTTTATGTTACTGCCCCAAAATGATATTAAGTCACCTTAGAGGTATGAAAATCATACTTTACCAACTGGTATGGAAACACTTTGTTCTGAATAAAAATCCTTAATGGCACAATGTAAGTCCACTGCCATTACTCAACTGTAATACCCGAACATGATAGCAGGTCTTGAGATGTGGAAGTGTTGTACTCTCCTGTTTTTAAGATGCTGCATGGACAAGCAGCATAAATCAAGATGAGTTATCACAGATATATCTATAATATGTTGGTATTTTACTGCCAGTGATACTGTATCTGCTATATTGACAAACCATCTCTCTCTCTTTCTCTCTTTTCCCTATGGACAGGGGAAAATTTTAGTGGGAACAAAAGATGGGGAAATCCTCGAAGTAGGAGAAAAAAATGCTGCTTCAAACTTGTTAATTGACTGTCACATGGAAGGGGAAATTTGGGGCTTAGCAACTCACCCCTCAAAAGACATATTTATCTCTGCAAGTAATGATGGAACAGCAAGAATCTGGGACCTGTGTGACAAAGTGAGTATCACTAATAGAAAAGAACGTGATTAAAAGTGAGAATTTTATATACCCCTGCATTTTTCCAACTGTACAATGTGCACACCTCCAGCCACGTGCACCTTTGAGAGGCCACATAAAAAGACCAACATGTTTTTTCTATTTTAGTACTGTTCTTTTCCTTCTATGTGGCCATGTGAAAAGGTAAGTTCTTGGTGAAGTAGCATGCCACACTTTCCAGAAGCAAGCTATTTGCAGAGAAATGCAGTTACATAAAAGCATTTATGCTGATGGAGTGCCTTTTATTGCTTAACAAACATTATTTAAAAAATGAGATTTTGATCTAAAAGTACAGACTGGCATGCATTAAGGGAGCATTTTAATTCTGTGCTGACATTGGGTAACTCAGATAATTGGCTAACACACAGACCCTGACAATAAGCCTGCCTCACTGGCAAGCATGACTCCCTCATTTCTAGAGACTTTTTTTAGAATTGATCATGTTGCATGTATGTAAATCAGGATTTTTTTTTCCAATGTCAAATTGCATTTATCAGCAATGAATTTTAAAAATGACAAAGGGGTTTCTTGTTATGCTAGACTACATAAACCTTTTCAAAAGCTAGTTACCTAAGCTAGTAGGGATAATTTTTAACGTGAAAAATGAATATACTGTTAGTACAATCAGGTAAATGAAACTGCAAGAACATTTTATTGTTTACGTGTAGCAAATAAAATAAAATTACACTCCCCCCTCCATCCTGCTCACCAGTATAGACACTATCAAAACAGCCTTTTAAATAGAATAGGAAACTGAGTTTTCACCATTTTTTGCTAAACAGTATTCTTTCTGATGTCAAAATTGAAGTCATCCTGCAACAAGATAGATTTATATTTTGAATTCTGTTTAGCAACATATGCCTCGTGGGATGTGACTTTTATGTGCAATTTCAGATTTATATTTAGAGGAAACGAAACAGAATTTGTTTTTAATAAGTGGCTTTTATAAGTTTTGCTTGGAAACTTTCCATTTACTTGATAGCTTTCTACAGTACAGGTATGATACTATTGCTTTCGTTAATACAGAAACTGCTGAACAAAGTCAATCTAGGCCATCCAGCAAGATGTGCTGCCTATAGTCCTGATGGTGAGATGGTTGCAATCGGAATGAAGAATGGAGAATTTGTTATTTTACTTGTTAACAGCCTTAAGGTTTGGGGCAAAAAGCGAGACAGGAAGTCTGCAATTCAGGATATTAGGTATGTCAAAAACTTCACTTGAAGTTCTCTAAATACACAGCCCTTGCTCAGGAAATAGTCCACCCAGTTCAGAGTTGATTTCCATTTTTCTTGCAATTCCTTATTTGTTGAAACTTGCATGAAATCATGAAATGTATTTACTGGCTGACTAACAGATACCTTAAGCTTATATATACATACACCTTATATAGCACACTCTTTTTTCAAACTGATATAATTCAGTTATATCCACTTCAGTAATTTGTATACTGTGGAGTTATGATTCTGAAAGTTAATATAACACATTATAAAATTGCAAATCCTGTTTTCTCATGGAGGATTGGTGTTACTCTGCATATTGTGCCGTGCACTTTCTACAAGCGCAACATTAACACCAGTTCACTATGTATGACAACCTCAGTCTTTCTTATTAAGCATCTAAGCATCGGTGTTTGGTTTGGATTTAATCTCACTATTGATAAAAGGTTTTTCTTGTTTCACAGTAAGGTAAGTTTGTCCCTTTGTGTTATCATAGGAAGCAGAAGAAAATGTTGCACAGAAACGGTAAATTATATCTTCATTCCATATTTTATTGTCTAGGATCAGCCCAGATAACAGGTTTTTGGCTGTGGGTTCACAAGAACATACTGTAGATTTTTATGATCTCACTCAAGGTACAACCCTAAACCGAATAGGCTACTGCAAAGACATTGCAAGTTTTGTCATCCAGATGGATTTTTCTGCAGACAGCAAGTACATACAGGTATGTCTCACAAAGGACCATGCTTATTTCTATTTATTGTGACTTACTTGCTATCAAACATAATAACAAGATGGAGGTAAGAAAGGGTAGGGGAGACTTTCTGATGCAGATCAGATAACTTAGATTGCCCTTACGATGTTCACAGAGCTATAAAGTCGCCTTTTTCTTTCTAAATAGTTGGGTCTTCCCCTGGGTTCTGCATATCCTGCAGTTGCAATATAGCTCAGTTCCCGTAAAAGATTAGCAGTGTGCTGAGGGCAAGGTATTCTCTTATCCCCAGTGTCATATGCATTGCCTTAAAATAAAATTGTGGACTATAAGCTCAATATAGAACCCTTTCTCTAGGTTGGGATGCATATCATAGCTGAATTCACATGGGAGATTTCCTTCTAAATTTAGTAAAATTGGGTTGAGATAAGCAAGAGAGTAAAAGGAAATTCATCAACTATGTAGTATGCATATAAACACCTCATTCAATTATCATCCTGTAACATTGTTATTACTTTATATTACATATAATTATAGCTAATGAGGAGAAAAACAATGGTTATCTGTGATGTTTATTTGCTGATACTGCTTGCTAAGACTATTATTGCTGGAAATTTTTTTAAAAGATAAATTGATGCACTTCTGGCAAAATTTCTAGCTTTTTCCTTTCCTGCTTTCAGGTATCAACTGGTGCCTATAAGCGTCAAGTTCATGAGGTACCACTAGGAAAGCAAATAACTGATCCTGCCATGATAGAGAAGATTACATGGGCCACATGGACAAGGTGAGAAATTGAGGAACAAAGTTCTACCTGACTGAGGATGAGCGCAGTACTGCATACAATACAGTGCACAGGATCAGACTGTGTAAACCAAATACATGAAATGTCCCTGGGGGTTGACAACTCTGAAAGAGGAATCACACACTCCCCTTCCCTAAAGCTCTTACACATCTTTTTCAGTTGCTGAAGCTGGTTGGTGTCATGCTGTCTCTGTGTAACATTATTAATGCTGTCATGTATCACTGTCTTATATCCACTCAGGCTTGTTGCCATTTGTCCCAGCCTTCCAACAGTGAAGTGCTTTGCCCCTCGCGTTGCTCTGTGCTGTTGCAGGTTCACTTTCATTGGCATGCTGGCGTAGGTGCTACCTTATCCCACATCAGCAAGCACAAGCAGCATAGGAGGCATGGAAACATGAGCTGATTGTATAGAAAGGAGTTGTGGGTACCATTAAAATATATTTATTGACATAGACTTACATAGGACCCTTCACACGTGATTACAAAACCACGGTTGTGCACTTGCTGTAGAATGTGGAACAGGCCAGAAGCAGATCTGACAGTGAACAGTGGGATGATAGTACAGGCAGATGTTTAGGAGAAGATAAGTTAGAATCCTCCCACTCTTACTGCTCCGTAATTAGGCATAAAAATTCTGCCCCAAATTACTAATTTCTAAGGGCTCTTCACAGCTTTTGTGAATGAGACAGTTAACATTTGGGTAAACAATTATAAGGAAACCTCAGCTAAGGGGGAAAAAAAAAGCTATTTTGAGAAATACTCAGATCCAAACAAGTATTCACTCATTCAGAAACTCAGGCTAAGGGAAGAGAATGTTACTGTTAAAAAAAAAAAAAAAATCACTAAGGGGAGGGTACAGTACTTGCCCATGAGGAAGGGAAAAGCCCATAGTTGCTCAAGCTCCTTGTATAAAACAATGGGAGTGGTTTCACAGGAGAAAACCTCATGATTTATGATTAGAGATGGTTTAGGTGCCACGCACCAAAGATGTATTCTTGTGATGCTCTCCATTATGAGAACACAGGCAATGGTTTTTTAGAGGGAAAATATTTTTAAAGAAGGCAGTTAACAGGCTGTTGCCTCACCATGCTCTGGACAAGAGCAACCACAAGTCTTATGGTCTAATGTTCTTTTTTTAACTTCCTTTCTGAACAGCATTCTTGGAGACGAAGTCATTGGAATTTGGCCGCGAAATGCAGATAAAGCAGATGTTAATTGTGCATGTGTGACCCACGCTGGCCTAAATATAGTCACAGGCGATGATTTTGGTCTGGTGAAACTGTTTGATTTCCCATGCACAGAAAAATTTGTAAGTAGATATTTTATTTTAATCTAAGCAGCTTGCTTTTCCCCATGTCCAAATTCCTTAGTGTATGTTTTTAAGGAGTCCAAAGTGCACGGCCCAACAGGTCAGCTCCAGGCTGCTCCCAGCCAGCGCTGGTTGCAGGAGCGTGGGAGCCATGTGGCAGACTGGCTGTCCCTAGGAAAGCCGCTCGCAGGTGGCAGGGTAGCCACCTTCCAGCTGCTGGGAAGGCCACATCTCCCAGAGCTGGGTGCTGAGTTTGGATTACCGGGAGCTCCCACACGAGTGCTGCAGGGGGTGTGGTTATGCATACACTCACAAGTCAGCTGTCACTTTTTAATGCTAGGCTGGCATACTGAAGTCCAGAACTTCTCTTCCTTTTCCAACAGGCCAAACACAAGCGGTATTTTGGGCATTCTGCACATGTTACCAACATCCGCTTTTCTCATGATGACAAGTATGTGATAAGTACAGGAGGAGATGACTGCAGGTAGCTGCTTATTTATTTTTATGGTGATGGGATTGATCAAAAAATTTGTTGTGTAACTTACCGTGCCAAACTCACAGCAATGCACGTACCACATTTCTTGGCTCACTGTGCATTCATTGGTACCTGCTGAAGCGTGAACTTTGCTTTTCTTACTCTTGCATTGCTGTAGTTTATGCTTACTTGCACCTGATTTGCTCCTGCTACCTTGGCCACATTCATAAGGACATCGGGTCATCATGCAGTCAGGTAGCTGTGCCTTCAGTTTATGTCACCAGAGCACCCAGCATCTGTTTCTAGCTCCCTTGTCTTGCCTTCCTCCTGGAGAGAGGCCAGACCAGGCTGATCTTGCCTACTGCTGCACGGCCTGTAAGGAACACGGAGCCTTTGAGTGACAAGAGGTAGGTGAAGGAGCTCTGGCTGCTGGCACAGGACCTACTCATGTGTCTGAAGAACATTTAGATGAGATAAAGACAGCTGGTGAGGGTGTCAAGTCACACAAAAATAACTGAGTATCTCCCACCCAGCAAGGGGGTAGGACAGAAATTCCAGCTGAACAGAAGGATAGACGGATTTAGAAGAACATTTCAAGTAACAGGAGGCTCCTCAAAAGGTGCCTGGAGAAAAAAAAAGGAAACGGGAAAAAAAAGGGGGGGGGGGCATGGACTGTATGCCTCTGTGTGGTGTGTGCATGTACATGGCCGTGTCGCCAGGTGTTGGCTCTCTGGCTCTGTGTGTGTCTGTGTGGCTGCATGTGCATGATGGTTTGCATGTGCAGCTGCATGCGCCTCTGTGTGTGGCTGTATGCTTGTATGTTTGCAGTTGTACGTGTGTGGCTGTGACTGGCTGTGTTTGGGGGGAGTGGCTGTGCATTATTACGCTGCTTTAACACGTGCACAACAGAAGGCAGTGCCAGGGCTTATCTTTGCTTTACCTGGAGGCTTGCAGTTAGAGGTATTTATAGACAGAGACGTATTTTGAGTAGTCTCTCTATGATATGCTAAAGGTTACCATTAATTTACTTAAAAATAAATGTTACACTATCACTTAATTTCTTTGTAGTGTATTTGTATGGCGATGTCTTTGAAAGGCGACTTTTGCTGCTGTTACTGCCACCACCAAGTGACAGCTTTGGACTGGACAGCCATGAATGCCTCCCTTCAGCCGCTGGAATTTCCACACGATGCTGTGTGGATTATGCCTTTTCGGATTACTCGTGACTTTACTGACCGTGAATGCAATCTTGCGATTTGAAGACCAACATCCTTGAGCAGGAAGCTGAAGTTTGAAAGCGACATGTTTTGTAAGAGGGGTAAGCTAAAGTGAACAGTTAACACCCTAAGCTGCTTTTGCCTAATACTGTATTATTCAAATCACATCTGAAAAGGGAGGACACAGAGGGCCCTTTAATTTGCATAATTTCAAAATACGTGGCTTAAACATTCACTCAAAAAAGTGTTTTTACCACACCTGCTTAAAACTCAAATTTAGTGCACTAAGTAAAGTCACAAGCTTTTAATGAGCACACTGGGTTCATGCTTCAGCTTTCAGGAATTGGAGGAGCAAAGTATAATTTTTGTTTCAATATATTTATTTGGCAACATTTTCTATCCATGAAGTGCCTTTGAATAATATTTCCAGTAGTCTGGGCTACAATCTTGCCTCCCACCAATGTCTGCTTTCAACATACGGTGCTATAACTTTCACACAGAGGAGGGCTAACACTAACACTTTTCCAGACATGTACTTACGTTATCCGCTAAATCCCTGTTTAGCGCTTTGGTTTTTAATACCTTCAGAAATGAATTCCAAAATGTTTCCAAGAGCAGGAACCTATGCATCATTATGAGGACAAAAATGGTGGCATGACTTCTCTTGGTAAGCTATACTCAATTGGTTCAGATGGTAGATGGGCTGCAGCCAACATTTGAAGCTTAACTCAAAGTGGGGACAGGAGTGGGGGAAGTAGAAAGATTTTTTTAACACAAATAATGAGGAAATTGTTCCCCAAGCATTCCTGCAATCTCCCTGTTGGCAGGCAAACATGCTTCATATTTAACTGCCATCCCAAGCGGTGACCATCTAGTGCATTAAAGTATTTCGAAAGCCACCAGCAATCCTTGTTTCCCATTATGCCCTCTGGAGAGAGAGACAGAGTGATCTTTGAGACCACCTGGTACCTCACCAATGAGGGCTGTGAACCCTTCAGTGGGCAGCTAGGCCCATGCTATTTAGACATAGAAAAATAAATCACTCTGGTACCTGACAGTTTACCTACTCCTGAGCAAAGCAAAATCTTTGCTAAATTTAAACTCCTCTCCCCATCCTTGCTTCTCTTGCACCGTGTGCAGCCCCCTGCTCTGTGACTAGGCTGTGGGATCATGGGGCATGAGGGCAGCAGGCAGCTGAAATGAAATATGAGCTCTCTCCACTTGAAAGGGGAGACTATGAGCAGATGTTCACAAAAAGCAAGAAGAGCTCTTCAGCAGTTGTTACTGAACTTCTTGGCAAAACCAAAAATGATAGGGACAGTGGAATTGGAGAAAGAAAAGAAAGTTCAAATTTTCAAATGAAGCCTTAGAAAGGAACAGAAAACATGGGCAGTTTCAAATGATTTTGGAGAGTTCTGACATGGAATGCCTCCATATTTTGGAATGACCTTTCTTTTAAAAAGACTGGTTTTAATCAAAAGAAATTAAGGCCAAAATAGAACATTTTGACTTACATGTAGTCTTTGAAAAGAAATACTGAGTTGTGGTTTAGTCCCAGTTCAGATTAACAGAATTTTTAATTGTGGAACCTTCCTGCCAAACCACTTCTGATTCCCACTACGTAAGTGAGACAATAGCTGTTGGACACAGAGTATCATAAAAATGACAAATGAAACTACTATCCAATTAAAGGAGTTGATCCATGTATATTTAACACACAAAAGTGCTTCAGCAACCTCCAAGAATCACCTTTTTTTAAAAGTGAATTTATTAATGCCTTATATTACTATACAGATCAGTTTGTCAGATACACAATAAGAGTCCCTATGCAGTTTTTTTTTTTAAAGAAACCTTATTGATCAAATATTGTAATCATGTTAGGTGGTGATGTCAGTGAGCACCTTCTTTGCTTTTGTTGTCATGTTTGCCTTGCACATTGATTGTATCCTGAATAAAACCAGTTGCGCAGCAGAAGGAATTATTAAATGACTATGTTAAAAATATCTTAGAGCAATAGCGTCTGTCAGGATAACACTTAAAAATTTGTATGTTTATATGGTTTGGCTTTATGTATAAAATGTTCAGAGGTGATGATGTACTATACTGTAAATTAAAATATTGGTGCATGAATTTATTTTTCAATGGTCAAGATGCCATTAATTTAAAATCTGTGTCTCAAATAAACTTGGATACAAGTTTTCAATGTCCAGCTTTCTAAATCAGGCTCAAAAACATCTGAAAAATTATTGGACTTGCTAAACAATTTCCTTCAAACTAGCACATGGCATACATTACTGTCTTCAAAATAAAAGAAGCCAAGGATCTTTGCTTCTTTTAGCAGAATCTAAAATTTCATCTTTTTCAATAACAATTTTCAACAACCAACTAACTCACAAGACTGACAGTCACCCATGTCACTGAGCTGTCAGCACAGCTGGCCATGGTAACAACAGTGGCCTTCAGTATTCAGCATCGAGGCCTCCTCACTGCAGGAAAGCATCTGCTCTACGAGAACTACGCGCCAAACTGAGCATCACCCACCAACACAGCTATTCAGGACATCAGATCTGTAACTAGAACTGAACAAACTGCTTCACGCTGCACAAAAGGTATCATGAAAAATCCATCTACTCACATTGCTATAAATCTGACAAGCTATTTCTACCACCATGTACAATGGATATTTAATCACGATGAACTTAAACACAAATATATTAAACTTACCACAAGAAAGCAAAATACCGATATTATTTTAAGTCTATAAGCTTTATTGATACTTGGGGTTTTGTTTTTTTTCTTGTTTTTTTTTTTTTTTTTTTTTTTTTACATTTCACAATGCATTCCACAGACTTAGTTCAATACAGCTTAAACTGCAAGTGTATAAATTTTCATTTATAATTTCTTGCATAACAAGGTTTTAAGTTTCCAAACAACATTTGCAGCATTAGATATTCAGTCCACAGATTATCAGAGTTTGAGAGACTGTAGAGTTATTTGCTCAAAATCAACTACTGCATGTTTGCGCAACGAAGTGTATGCTGTAATCTTTTAATATATGTGGCGGTTCCTTTGTTCGTTACTTTTTTTTGTTGTTTCTTTTACACAGATGCTAGTGTTTACAAAGACATTTTAGTTTTTCAAGCTTGTGTGCTATGGAGCTAGTCCAGAAATCAGTCAATTCTCTGAAGTATGAAGCACTGTGGAGCAGCTGAAAGATCTAAGCTTTGTGAAACACATATATATATATATTGGCAATTGATAAAACAATAAAATCACAATACAGCTATACTCATACCAAAAAGGCAAGATTTTTCAAAACTTGCTAAAATGGTATATTCTTCTAAAACATCTCATTTTAGAAAATCTGCATCAATCTACACAGACCATACACAGTGCACAAACTGGGAAGTGTTATCCTCCGCTCCACCTGCACTACCTCTTCTGGAACGCAGCAGCGCCTACCTCTGATGAAGCAAAATGTACAGCTTTCTCAAATCTTTTTGTATTAGCCAGTGCTGCACACAGGATAAAGAAAGATGATTAGTTTTAAATCCATACATAGCAGCTTACAATACTTAAGATGATGAAACACATGGCAGTCAAAACAGTTATTTTTCCTCAAACACTGCGTTGCTAAAAAATAAAGATCTGTGAAATTGCACTGCAATGTCAAGGGTTTTGCTTATTCCCTGACCCTCCCCATGTAAATCCAAATAAGTATTTTCCCCCTTAAAAGATGAACTTCCTATCAGTAAGTTGCTTCGGGCTTTTTATTCAGTTTTGCGCTTCAACCCAGGAATTTTTGCTTGGATCCTGCAAAAGGAACAGGAGAGGAAAAAGAACAGCATTTGAGTAAGGAAAAAAGAGTAGGTAGAAAAGCCTTCAAGACAGCAATGTGTGAAGGTAATTATCATGGCAAACCAACTATTACACTGAGAAATTGATAGAACTGCTAAAGGCCTCCTTCGCTCACCCCACAGCTGCAACTGCTGAGGGACTACAGTTTCACTAATATATAGATTTCTATTAAAAATAACATTGGATGAACTTAAATGCATCTCCAAGAAAAGAGCTGATTTCATAACCATTCCATTTTAAGCAAAGAACTTTCTCCTCCCACAACTAGTATATATAATGCATTTGTTATATACAGAAGCAGCATGTGTGCCAAGAACCTAAACATTATTTATGTTTAAATGAAAAACAAACAAAAAACTCACTTAGCCATCGCATCTTTGACATTCTTGTTCACTAGTCCCAAATAATGGTCAATTTGGGCCTGAAATTTAAGGTAAGAGATGTTAGAGACCAAGGCTTACCAACAGTTCCTTTGCTGCCTGGCAGGCAGTTACACACACCAAGACATGCCTTGCAGGAATGACCACTGATGGAAGGAAGCAGCTCAACAGTGTTTATTTCCCAGTTTGATGCTGCTCCAACACAAGTATGCACAACCAAGGCCCGTGGTGAGGAGTGAGCAGTCAGCTCCTCTTTCTCCTCTGGGCACCACAGAGAAGGAAAGCCGCTTTGCTGTTGAACAGCTTACACCCTCCGAGAGCAGCCTTCAGCTTGTCAGGAGGATCGAGGAGCCCAGGCTAAGCCACACAAACTGTCCTTCGTCTTTCTTTTCACTGCACAGTATTTAGCTCGTTTCTAGGGTCATACAGAGGTTGGAGAGGAGCCTGAGAAGCTCTCCCATCTTTTTAGAGCATTTCTTCCACCTTTCCTACATCCCAGACTGACCTCCAGGAGCAGAGTTGTTTTGGAAAGAGGAGAAGGAACTGCTAAGCCAGGGCTGGCTTCCCCCCCTCCTGTGCTATCACCTGCTGAAGACAGTCCCTGAGCAAGCTCTACTATTATTTAATCATAGTCATTTTACTTTGGCTTCTTCTCACCGCCTTTTCCTTTACATTAGTCTGTTGATAGAAGTATTAGACTGTGCCAAGCCTTTCCTGCTGCCTGCTTTAGCCAAATTACAAATTCTGTGGGGCTTCAGGACACAAATCCTGAATAGCAGCTCCAAAGTGTTTTTGTTTTTTTGTTTTTTTTTTTCCTCTCTCAGGAATTGGTTTTAAAGTACTTACATCAAGATTCACACACCCTGCCTACTGCTGCAGCAGGCCTGAACAAATCTGGATGAGAGGAAGAGAAGGCCTCCAGGTTAATCATGTTTTTTTTCATAATCGTTTGCTGGGGAATCCGCCTTACACTTCCACCAAAAAGGAGGAGGGGAAAGCATGCATGGCCTGGACTTCCAAGTGAACTTGGTTCTCTTGGCTCTGGCAGTGACTCCTGATTAAAGGCCTCCATTTTAAAGACTTCAAAGAGTTTAGAAGAATAAAATGAATTTGTATTTTCTCCTGGTTTTGCTTCAACAGAGCTAACTTTATGGAATATTTAATGAACCTTATTGAACACTCACCTGATGTCTCTCATAAATAACAGGAACACTGAAGAGTGAAATCAAAGCTGGAAAAGAACAGATCAAAGGTATAAATATTGACAGAAGGAATGGTGCTCAGTTAAACAAAGACTAGCTTTCACACCTTGACATTTCTTTCAAAAAGGTACAACAAAAAGAAATAACTAGGCCACATACAAAAAGTGTTGGCCAGTAATTTAAATAATCCCTGTTCAGGAGAAGCTGGGCTGCTCTCCAGGTCTTGTTAATGATACAGTAAGTCTGGTCACAGTTCACTTTTTCACTGTGGGTTAGGGCACATTCTTCAGCAAGAATGCTTAGGTCAGTGGCACCCCTGTCTGCACTGCTCTGGGCTACAAGAAACAAACTATCTTCAGTGGGAGGTGACCAGAGCTGATTTTGTACCCCCACCAAAGTTACAATATAGCAATGATATTAAAGAAAAGCTAACCCTGACAGGGAGATATGATGTCTGGAAAATGTGCAACTTCACAGAATTCAACACAATTCAAAATTATCCATTCTGCAGGGTTATCAATGTCCTAGAGAAAGGACACACAACTATACCATCTTGATACACTCTCAAGAACACAGGAATAGCCTGGGAGTATCGGGCAGACTTCATTGCTTTTCCAGGGTTATTTTGTAATGCCAGGTATTTAACACAATTTAAAACGCTTACCCAATATCAGTAATGTCAGACCATTAAACAAGGCACCAACATAAGTGAATACCCACATCAACACTGCGAACTGAAAAATAAAAAGCACATGTCAGCCTGTGACTGGTCTTACAAGAACATACTAGTTATACCAGTGAGATAACTTCTCTAAATGTACATATGAAGCTGGAATACCCCAAACTCCACCCATGTGCATCTAATGTAATTATAGATGAGTGACGAGATGGCTGAAGGGTTTAGTAATGGGATATGTGGCCTCTTGCGTCTAGGTCATTGGGCTGAATTCGGCCCAAGTCAGCAGTGACCACAA